>NC_052157.1:115987875-116587875 GCF_902713615.1 Scyliorhinus canicula | reverse complement strand
ACCGACATGTGTCTCTCCAGATGCACAGCCGAGTTCTCAGACCAGATTTTCTGGTGCTCTGTGCACTGAGAATCTTGGGACCTTTGTTCACGCTGTCATTCTGGCAGGGCGAGGGCCTGATAGATCCGACAAGTCCGGAGCCACAGAGATTTGGCGCCATCTCAAAGGTTGCAGATAAACTCCCCCACCACCTCGCCACGTCATGGAAGACCCCTCCGCCCCCCACAAGCGTCATTGGTGACCCACCTCCACCCCTTACCATCATGCAAGTATCAGGCCACTCTCCCTATTACAGGCATCAGCCCTCCCGCACATAAGGGGCAATGACCTGTGTGGAGCTCACCAAAGTGCCCACCCCTGGCACTGCCAGGACAGCACTACCAGATTAGCACCGCCAGGTGGCACTGCCAGGTTGAACATGGCCGGGGTGACATTCCCATGGTACCACTGCCAGGGGCAAGTGCCTGTCATGATATGTAGACATGCACATAATGAAATACAGATAGGCAGCTAATGCATACAGAGAACAGGACATAACCAATCAGCCAGCAGAACACTTTGGGGTGGTTTCCCACTATAAAAGGCATGAGGCACTCACTCTCCGCCTCTTTCCACTGGTGACATCTACAGTGTGATGTCAGGGTGTACATATCAATTAATTCCTACAGCACGTGGCTAAAGCTAGTCTGGTTCAGTCAGACAGATTAATCACAACTAGGTTAGCAGAGATTCAAACTCACAGAGGATTGAGGTAACTGTGTGACAGGGTCAATAAATCATATTGAAGTCACTTCAAGGTGTGGAGTATCTCGCAGGTAAAGCTGCATCCAGTTGCAGCCCATGCTATCTTACCGTGCTTAACACGACAGTGCCAACATGTGCAGGGTCAGTTCCAGATGCCAACGCATGTCCCTTTCCCCTCTGGGGGCACCCAAGCTATTCCCGTTTTCATCCTTGAGAAATGAATATTCGATGCTGGGGTGATCATATGGCTGGGAAGCCTATCAATGATATTTAAATGTATTAAAAATTATTTAAATTAGGTTCCGAAGAGAGGCGGGAAAATGGGGAAATGAGATCTCACTGGTGAGAATCTCATTTCCCGACAGTCTAGTGGGATTTGGGCCTGCATTGCCATTTCTGCACATGTGGGCTCAAATTTCCACCCATATGTCAAATATTTCTGCGCCACAGAAAAGTGGCAACTCCTGAATGTGGTGATATGCATCACTGTAAACACCGAGGGGTTAATGTAAATACACGTAGACTAGATAGACACCAGAGGGAGGACCAGAGACATGACACACAGACATTCAACCAATAGGTCAGTAAGATAGGACACGACAAATGGGCATTCACGACACACACAGAGGTTGACACTACCACAGGAGGGCATTACACCAACCCATATAAAAGGACACAGCACACATGATCTTCCTCTTTCCAGTGGAGACACTCAGTGTGTACACAGGGTTGATTTGAAGCACATCACACCCACCACCTGGATTGTAGCAGACTGGTTCGATAGTCTGAGTAACTATAGCAGGATTAAGAGGAGAGTCGAATCCAAGTAGGAGAATTGTTAACAGTTTAATAAATGTGTTAAAGCTATCTCCAAGTCTGACCCTTCATTTGTCAGAGTGCACATCAAGGAAGCAGCTTATGCTACGTCAAGAGCATAACAAGACACTGAACATCGATTCTACAGCTAAGTAGAGGGAAGATATGAGATGAGCAATTTTATTGATCAAAAAGGTCTCTGACACTGGCTGTGTAAGGATCATACATGGTAAATGACCACCTTGGTGTGTTATTAGGACAGTCAATATTTCTGGAAGCACCCTCCTGTCTGAGACAGCAGGAAAGGAAGGATATAGAAATAACTGAAACAAACGTCATTGTTTTGCAATTTTTCTCTGTTCATTAAAGCCTACTAAATTCAAATGGGGCAGCTTAAAGGTGATTTTAAACCAATATTTGACTCAAATATTTGAGCAGAAGATAAACACACAAACATTTGCAATACATACAAAGATTTGTAACACACAAACATTAATGACACACAACCATGAGTAATGCATATAAAGGTTAGTAACACAAACATCAATAATATAAATAACACGAGAAACATTAGAAATGCATACAAACATTAGTATCACACACACATCAATAAAAGACCATAATTGGCAATGCATGCAAACATTAGTAACACACAAAACAAAACACACTGTGACGACTTGTCATTTTAAGACCAGCCTCGACTGAGTAAGGGTTACGTGGTCTGAATAAACCAGTCAATACCTAGCATGTGGAATCTCCCTAAGGGGAGAGGAGTTTTCCTCGTCAGAAAGAATGCACTTCAGGAGCGAACCACTGAGAAAGGCCAACTCCACTTCCTCCTGCAGTTTAAAGTGGTGCACAGAACACACCTAACCAGAATCCGAATGAACAGGTTCTTCCCAGAGGAGGAGGACGAGTGTGAACCCAGGGAAACATCAGGCAGGGACATGGAAGAACTGAGGAGGGGGCGCCAACAAAGCCACAGGACAAAAGTAATGAAATTGTACCACATGAATCATCACGTTTACCTATTGTACAGGTGTACAGATGTAAAAAATTCAACAAAAGTTTTTTTAAGTAAAATAAAAAAGGACGGTGGGGTGGGGGGGGGGGCAGAGAGTGGAGGGGTTAAGGGGGTAGGAGTCTGGGGGGGTTATCTCCACAGTTTGGCTTTTGTAAATTGTACCTGGTCGACACAGACTTGTTTGTTTTATATTGTATAAATGAATAACCTGGATAAAACATTTTCGAAAAAAAAACGAAAAAAAATGTGCAATGAACTAGCTTGCAGCATGCACCTTGTAAATAAAATCATTTATTCAACTTAAGGGCCTCCGGGAGTACATCTTTACACACACACAAATATTAATAATATGCAATAACATTAATATCTCAGACAAACATTAACAATATGTAAAAAGATTAGCAACACACAAAAGCATTAATAACACACACAAAGATTAATAACACACAAACTTTAACAATGCACAGGCTAGTAACAGCACACACAAATATTAGCAACACGCAAAAACATTAATAACACACAGAAACATTGCCAAAGAACAATGACAAAATTAATGTAATTCCAAAGTAAGGGCACAAAGAATTTGACCATCATCCTATTGTATCAGGCAATGGGACCCTGTGGGAGAATCTCTCGGCTACATCGAGGGTATCTTGAAACCCATCGTACAAGAACCTCCAGCTTCTGTCGTAACACTAAAGACTTGTTACAGAAACTCAGTTCCCATGGGCCAGTTGAACCAGGAACATTCCTCATCACAATGGACATCTCGGCAGTCTATATCAGCATCCCCCATGACGACGGCATTGCTGCAACAGCCCTCAGTACTCAACACCGACAACTGCCAATCTCCAGATGCAATTCTACAACTCATCCGCTTAATCCTGGATCAAAACTTCTTCACCTTCGACACCAAGTTCTTCATCCAGACACACGGAACAGCCATGGGAACCAAATTCACATCTCACTATGCCAACATCTTCATGCACAAGTTCGAACAAGACCTCGTCACTGCACAGGACTTCAACCAACGTTATACACTAGGTATAACTGACATTTTTTGACCCACGGCGAAGAATCACTGAAACGACTACATGATGATATCAATAAGTTCCATCCCATCATCAGACTCACCATGGACCACTCTCCAGAATTGGTTGCATTCTTGGACACACGCAGCTCCAGCAAAGATAGTGACCTCAGCACTTTGCTTTACCACAAGCCCCATGGATAATCTCACGATGCTCCACTTCTCCAGCTTTCACCTGAAACACATTAAAGAAGCCATCCCCTGTGGACAAGTTCTCCGTATGCACAGGATCTGCTCAGATGAGAAGGAACATAACAGACATTTACAGCTGCTCAAAGATGCCCTTGTAAGAAAGGGATATGGTGCTTGACTCATCGATCAACAGTTCCAACGGGTCATAGCAAATAAACGCACCAACCTCCTCAGAAAATAAACACGGGATACAACGGACAGAGTACCCTTCGTCGTCCAGTACTTCCCCGGAGCGGAGAGACTATGACATCTTCTTCACAGCCTTCAACATGTCATCGATGAAGAGGAACATCTTGCCAAGGCCACCCCCCACTACTTGCCTTCAACAACCGCGCAACATCAAACTGACCATTGTTTGCAGCAAACTACCCAGTCTTCAGGAGAACAGTGACCACGACACCAATAAACCATGACAACCTCTGCAAGATGTGCCAGATCATCGACATGGATACCATCATTACACGTGAGAACATCACCCACCAGATATGGGGTACATACTAGTGCAACTCAGCCAATGTTGTCTACCTCATATGCTGCAAGAAGGAATGTCCCGAGGCGTGGTACATTGGCAACACCATGCAGACGCACCGACAACAGATGAACAGACATCGCACAACAATCGCCAGGCAGGAATGTTCCCTTCCAGTCGGGGAACACTTCTGCAGTCAAGGGCATTCAGCCTCTGATCTTCGGATGTGCGTTTCTCCAAGGCGGCCTTCAGGACGCACAACAACGCAGAATCGCAGAATCGCCGAGCAGAAACTGATAGCCAAGTTCCGCATGCATGAGTAGCGCCTCAACCGGGATATTGGATTCATGTTACATTTAACCCCCCACCATCTGGCCTGAGCTTGCAAAATCCAGCAACTTTCCTTGCTTGAGACAATTCACGCCTCTTTAACCTGTGATTATCTCTCTCTCCAGTTGCAGCGTTTGGACCTGTAAAGACTTAATTACCTGCAAAGACTCGCATTCAAAGTATTATCTTGCATCATTGGCGTTGTCGATGTATGCTGTGTTTGTGTAACCTATCTCTTCACTCACCTGATGAAGGAGATACACTCTGTGTCTTGTTATGCTCTAGGTGTGGCATAAGCGGCTTCCTTGTGGTGCACTTGATAAAGGAAGGATCAGACGTGGAGATAACTTCAACACGTTTATTAAACTATATACACTTCTATAACTGGGTTCGACACTACTGCTAATCCTACTATAGCTACTGAGACTGACTAACCAGTCTGCTACAATCCACGTGGTGGGAGTGATATCAAATAAACCCTGTGTTTCTACTCACTGACTGTCTCCACTGGAAAGAAGCAGATCATGTGTGTGGTGTCCTTTATATATGAGTTGGTGTAATGCCCTCCTGTGGTCGTGTCACCTCTGTGTGTATCGTGAATGCCCATTGGTCGTGTCCTATCTAACTGATCTATTGGTTGAGTGCCTGTGTGTGATATCTCTGGTGCTCCCTCTAGTGTCTAGCTAGTCTACATGTATTTATATTAACCCCTTGTGTATTTACAGTGATGCACATCACCACACTGTGTTTGTGTAACCTACCTCTTCACTCACGTGATGAAGGAGCTACGCTCTGAAAGCTCATGATTCCAAATAAATAAATTAATCTGATGTTGGAAGACTTCTTACTGTGCCCACCCCAGTCCAATGTCAGCATCTCCACATCACATCTTCCAACAAGTTAGTATGGGAAGCTATGTGCAGTTTTTCCCTTTCCATTATTATATTAATTGATATAGGCAGGGCAAGGGGGAAGTCTCATAGTACAAGGTGCCCCTCACGTTGAAAAGTATTGAAGTGGAGACGAGTAAGTGATGATTATATGATAATAATAATAATTGCTTATTGTCACAAGTAGGCTTCAATGAAGGTACTGTGAAAAGCCCCGACATGATCCCATCCATGGTTATTAAAAGCTTGGGAATTGTAATTGGAAAGAGATAATTGAGGAGTGAAGGTATTCCATAGTTTTGAGAAAGATGAGTCAAAACAGCTGAGTTATTGGTGATTCAACAGGTTTGGCAATGGTGGAAAGTACAGGCCAGGCAGGAAATCAAAATTAGTGAAACAGAATAGCACTTCGATAGGAAGTCTGCAAAGTGACGAAACGGAGAGGGAGATGTGCCGCTGAACGCTCCGGAAACGGGGCGAAGTGTTGACACCATTGTGATAACCGTGGAGTTTTACGATTGAGTCATCAGGCCCCCAGGTGGAGCTATTCAATGGCCCACAAGGGGCTAGCACAGGCGGAACGTGAAGCGCCCGAGGGAGCGGCCGGCGATACGTCGGTTGCGTCATTAGCGCGACACCGCGGTTGCTCATAACCATTCTCCCCCCCCCCACACACCCAGCGTTGCAGGCAAGATGGCAGATGAGCGGTGGTGCAATTTAGGGACGGCGAGTTGGACATCCTCCTGGATGCCATGGAGGAGAGGAGGCTGGTGTTGTACCCCGGGCCGGGACGCATCACAGCAGGCGCCAGCGTTCGTCGTGCCTGGGCGAAGGTGGCGGACACCGTCAGCGCCGTCGGATGGTGGCCAGGACCGCAGACCAGTGCCGAAAGAAGCTGCACAACCTCTTTGGGGCAGCCAGGGTAAGTACCCAGCACCCTGCCGCTGGCACCAACCCCCCTACCCCCACCTACATGTGACCCACATCCCCCCCTGCCCCAAGGGGACGCTCCCACCCCCACCCTGGCCCACATGGCTGCACTAACCCATGCCAGCTGCAATGGCCGGGTGCTCTGTGCACTGATGCCATCAGAGGCCCTACCACTGGGCTGCATGTGTCAGACCGTCTAACACTGTTGCTGTTTGAGTTTGCCCCCACCACCCCAGGAGAAGTCCACGCATAACCGCCAGGAGCGGGAGAAGAACGGAGGAGGACCACCAGAACTGTGTCCCCACACTGTGCCCGAAGAGAGGGAACTAGAAATTGTTGGCAGACCGGAGAAGCAGGAGTCACCGTGCGGAGGTCGGAGGCTCGTCACCAAGTCAGAACCCCCTGCCTGTATGCAGCCCCTCACAACAGATGTGTGCCCACTCCACTCACCCCAACCCCCTCAACCCCCCCCCCCCACATTCCCCCCGCCTCACCCCCCCCCCCCCCCCCCCCCCCCCCACACCCTCACCATCGCACGCCTCACTCCGGTCCGTCTGCTGAACCATACATGCTGTCTTGTGTCTTGCAGGACCAGCTGGCGATGGTCCCAGCCCATCTGGCACCCCATGCCCCCAGCCAGTGCCAGGGCTGGTGCCTCCCAGGAACCCAAGCACTGATGGCGAGGGCAGCCGGAACAACAGCCCTCCGCCCGAGATGAACCAGGACACCACGACCCAAGGGACAGAAATACAGGGGACAGGCACACAGCACACCACGAGACAGGGGACCAACAGATAGGGGGCCGACACACAGCGCACCACAACACAGGAGACAGACACACTGCACATGACAACAGAGGAGACCAACACACAGGGGACCAACACACAGGAAACCACAACATTGGGGACCAACACACAGGGGACAGATGCACAGCACAATACGACAGAGGAGACCCCGGACTTTGGGTCTGATGATGACATAGACCTTCCGTCACTGCTGTCTCCTACACCCTCCACCATCTCAGAGGCAATCACCTCGGTTGTAGTGAACACCACTAGTGGCATATTATATGTATTACGGAACTGCCCATATATTAGAGGTACACTGGTACATCCCTGCATGCTGGCTCCGCCCAGCAGGCGGCGTATAAACATGTGTGCTCTCCTGCGTTGCAGCAATTCTGGTTCCAGCAACAGGAGGCACAACATCTCGTTCAACAAAGCCTCGATTGTTCCACCATTCTCGTCTTGTGGTGATTGACGGTGCATCAATTTATTGAATGAGATTTTTTAAACGATGGATTTCCACCCTCAAGCAGCCAATGCTATGTCGACCTTCGACCACTGGCTAGCCTGCTTCGAAGGCTACCTCACAGCAGCTGCTGAAGAACCCTCAGACTCGCAGAATCTCCAATTCCTCTATTTACGGATGAGCCCTGATATTTTTCTCCTCATCCGGGATTCGCCCAACTAGTCCGAAGCGATGGCGCTCCTGAAGGGACATTACGTTTGACCGGTGAAACAAGTGTACGCCAGGCACCTCCTGGCCACGAGACAGCAACTCCCCAGGGAGACTCTGGACGATTCCTGGCGTGCCCTGCAGAACCTAGATAGGAACTGTGACTGCCAGACAGTTTCGGCAGTCCAGCACACCAAAATTTTAATTAGAAACGCGTGTGTCACAGGCATGAAGTCTGCGTACGTCCACCAGCGGCTACTGGAAAGGGGTACGCTCGACCTTGCCGGACTAGGCAGCTCGCTAATGCGTTAGAAGTGGGCTCCCGTAACGTTCAGTCCTACTCCCCCGACCACGTGGCCCCCGACCACGCGGCACCCTCGCAGGCATCGTTGGCCCCACCAGCTGCCGACTCCAGCTCACCGCAAGCCTGCGCCGTGCGGCAACCAGCCAACTCCGGGGGGCCCCGAGTGTTCTTTTTGTGGACAAAGCAAACACCCCAGGCAGCGCTGCCCAGTGCGGAGTGCGACCTGCTTCGGGTGTGGGAAGAAAGGACACTTTGTTTCTGTTTGCCAGGCCCGGTCGGTCGCCGTTGTTTCCAGGCCCGGTGTTCCTACACCCCCCACCTGCGACCCAGGGGCAGCGCCATCTTCCCCTTTGCAAGTCACGTGTTGCCTGTGGGCGCCACCATCTTTGATGCCGCCTGCCATGTGAGCCACCACCTTCGGCGCCATTTTGGACCGCGCCTCAGGACCCCTGCTTGTCTGGCCGTTCATCGCCTACCACTACCTCAGCCACCACTGACCAGCCTGGGACCTCCCAGTATCTTGCGCAGCTCGCCTCTATCATCCTGGATCAGTCCCGGCCTGGAACCTTGTGACCACGACGATGACAGTGAAGATCAATGAGCACAAGACGACCTGCCTCTTTGACTCCAGGAGCACAGAGAGCTTCATCCACCCCACTACGGTCAGGCACTGCTCCCTATTGGTACACCCCGTCACCCAGAAAATCTCCCTGGCTTCCAGATCCCATTCCGTTGAAATCCGGGGGTACTGTATCGCGACCCTCACCGTCCAAGGCGTAGAGTTCAGCAACTTCCGGCGCTAAGTCCCCCCCACCTCTGCACTGCCCTGTTACTCGGCCTGGATTTTCAGTGCCATTTCCAAAGCCTGACTTTAACATTCGGCGGACCCCTACAACCCCTCACCGTCTGCGGCCTCACGACCCTTAAGGTCGATCTACCTTCCCTGTTTGCGAACCTCACCCTAGACTGAAAATCCGTCGCCACTAGGAGCAGACAGCACAGTGCCCAGGACAGGACATTCATCAGGTCGGAGGTCCAACGGCTCCTGCGGGAGGGGGTCATTGAGGGGAGCAACAGCTCAAGTAGTGGTAGTGAAGACTGGGGCGAAGCACAGGGTGGTCATTGACTACAGTCAGACCATTAATCGGTACACGCAGCTCGACGCACACCCCCTCCCACGCATATCTGATATGGTCAATCAGATTGCGCAGTGTCGAGTCTTTTCCATAGTAGACTTGAAGTCCTCCTACCACTAGCTCCCTATCCGGGTGGAGGACCACCAATACACTGCATTTGAAGCAGACGGCCGCCTCTATCACTTCCTTCTGGTTCTCTTCGGCGTCACCAATGGGGTCTCGGTCTTCCAGCAAGAAATGGACCGAATGGTTGATCGGTTCGAACTGCGGGCCACCTTCCCGTACCTAGATAACAGGGAGTGGTGCCGGTCATGCGTGCCACTGCACGAGTGGCGTCTGCGGTGGAGGCAATGGGGCGACGGTGCCGGACATGGGTCAGGTTATGCAAGACCTGGGACTATCTGTGCAGGCGGGGGCCATGGCCCAGGATAGGGCTGCCGACTCACAGGCAGCCATGTGCCAGAGTCAGCTGCAGATTACAGCAGCCCTCCTTCAGTGTGGCCTAGTCAGAGCAGGCCTTTGCTGAGAGAATCGGTGCCATTGCATAGTTGCTGGCTGGCGTTGCACTGACCCAGACAGAGATGGCCCACTCCCTGTGCTCCGTGGCTGCTCACGCTCAGACCCTGGTCAATGCCAGAGCGGATATCCAGGACTGGCAGCGCCAGGTGTCGGGGGAGCCTTGGGTTTGGCTCTGCTCGCACTCCTGTCCCATGGAGAAGCCCGGGTCCATCGGGAACCCTGAGGGAGGAGGAGGTGCTGGGGCCCGTGCTGGTGACTCCCGCAGTGGAGGTGCCGGAACAGTGCCGCACCATGGACTCCTCCCCTCCTGTCCCTGGCGCACCTGGTGGACAGCGGGCAGAACAGGGCTGCACCACGCCAGTCGAGACGCCCGAAGAGCAGCCGGATCAATCCAGGCCGGGCTGCCCCAGGAAATGTGCGCCAACGGGGCTCTAGTCACAGGGCAGCGGTCACAGCAGTCCATCTCCACACCTGCTGCTACCATCTGGGGAACCACAAAGGCGTAGTGGTAGGGCCCGTAAGGCCAGAAAGTTAGACTCCAGTTAAGTTGGCATGGTTTCAGGGCACAGTTTAGTTATAGGTGCTCGGGCACAGAATGTATATACCTCTACACATTAAACCCATGTTAACACCGATGAAAGCTGTCTCTGTGCTCTGTCTTATGGGTGCAGGGGTGGGGAGGTAAGTGACGGCCACTAGGAGTGGGGGGTAATGGACCAGTGAGGCCCGGTGGGTGGGCCATGCAGCCCCCCCCCCCCGCCCCCCCGAACGTCCCCATCATTCCGTTCCCAGCCATTTGATGGTGCCATGTAATGGACTGGCCAGCTCACATGCAGGGATCACCCAGGTGGAAGGTGCTACTGTGGGCATGAGTCAGCTATTGTCTAATGATGTGGAGCGTGGAGCTCATCGCAGAGCGGGCTGTCATCCTCCATCCCATGGGCCTGACCCGCTGTCACTGGCAACCCTGTGTCCCCAGCTCGTTGTGCTGCAGGTGGATATATAATGGAGGGGTGGTGTGCATGCGGGTGGTTCGGTGGTGTGGGAGGTGAGGGTGGTCGGCGGTGTGGGAGGTGAGTGTGTTCGGTGGTGTGGGAGGTGAGGGGATCTGGTGGTGAGGGGGTGCGGTATTGTGGTGTCAGTGACCCTGCACAGCAACCCCCGCCCCACTAGTTCGTGAAACGTGCGTTGATCAAAGGTTGAGTAGATTAGGATTGTTTTCATCGGAAAGACGGAGGTTGAGGGGAGACCTGATTGAGGTCTACAAAATTATGAGAGGTATGGACAGGGTGGATAGCAACAAGCTTTTTCCAAGAGTGGGGGTGTCAATTACAAGGGGTCACGAATTCAAGCTGAGAGGTAAAAGTTTAAGGGAGATGTGCGTGGAAAGTTTTTTACGCAGAGGGTAGTGGATGCCTGGAATGCTTAGCCAGCGGAGGTGGTAGAGGCGGGCACGATAGCGTCATTTAAGATGCATCTGGACAGACATATGAACGGGTGGGGAACAGAGAGAAGTAGACCTTGGAAAATAGGCAACAGGTTTAGATAAAGGATCTGGATCGGCGCAGGATAGGAGGGCCGAAGGGCGTGTTCCTGTGCTGTAATTTTCTTTGTTCTTTGTTCAAAGCGTCCTGTGCTCGCTGGCCCTGCTGATGGCGTAGTGCAGCCTCCAATGCATGGCCGGCCCCCATGTTCCGCCCATTGTCCCCTCCCCCTCATCCTCCTCGTCTGGAGAGGACTGCCCTTGCTCCTCATGCTCCTCCAGCACATCGCCCCTCTGCTGGGCTTTGGAGGACGTAGCAGACCACAACGATGCAGCCAACCCTACTTGACCCGTACTGGAGGGCCCCTCCAGAGCGGTCCAGGCACCTGAAACTCATCTTCAGCACTCCGAAACACCTCTCCACCACACCCCTGGTCGCAAATGGGCATCATTGTAGCTGTTCTCTGTGTCGCTCTGTGGCCTCCGTATAGGCGTCATCAGCCACGGCTGCAACGGGTAAACCCTGTTGCATAGCCAGCTGGGCCGGGGGGGGGGGGGGGGGGGGGGGGGGGGGGGGGGGGGGTGACCCTAGAACATGCCGGGCTGATTGATTGGGCCAATATGTAACGGGCGCAGACGTGTAGGATCTTTATCTGGTGGTCGCTACCACCTGAACATTCATGGAGTAGTACCCCTTCCTGTTCGTGAACACTGGCCTGTGATCCACTGGTGGCTGCAGGGCGAATTACACCCCATCGATTACCCCCTGGGTATCCCAGCGATAGCAACAAACCCCGCTGCCCAGAAACCCCGGTGGGCGCGGTGCACAGGGAACCATATGCACCAGTCTGCAAGGGCAGACAGGGCATCGGTGATGGCACTGATGCACCTGTGCACCGATCCCTGCGAGTTGCCGGACAGGTCCCCCGTCGGCGACTGAATCGACCCCGTGGCATAGATGTTGAGGGCGACTGTCACCTTGACGGCCTCCGGGAGAGGCCCCCCCCCCACACGCGGTGCCAGGTGTGCCATCATGTGGCAGATGTGAGCGACGGTTTCCCGGCTCATCCGCAGTCTCCTCCTGCATGCCTGGTCCGGGAGTTCCTGAAAGTACATGCAGTGTTGGTTCACGCGGGACCTCATCAGGCGCCTCCATTGCATCACCACCATCTCCCCTCCCTCCTCCTCCTCTTGTTCCTCCTCCTCCTTCCTCTCGTCCCATTTCGCCTCCTCCTTCTCCCCGGACTGTCGGGCAGGCGGGCCTCCATCCTGAGCGGCTGCCACCTGCCCCTCTGCGGCCCGCTCCTCTGCTGCAGCCTTCGCCTCTTCTCTGAGCCGCCTGCTCTGACGCTGCCATATGGCTGCATTCAGGGCAGCGGCCCCCACACGGTGGCCAACATCATTGGGTGGTTCCCAAACATTATGACCTGCAGACGGTGAGGGGGGACATGTTACATGGCGCATGGACCTGTGCACAACCAGGTGCCATGGGCTTCACGGTGGCCCTGGTTAGCTCCGCGCGCCCCAGCCACGCATGTCCTTCATTCCCACCCTTGCCGATGCCCCGCTCCTTGCGCCCGTCCCTGCTGCCATGGCCACCGTTTGTTGGCACTTCCCTCAACGGGGGGCTGCCGTCGGTGTGGCCCTGGGTGTTCCCCCAGTGGGTGTCGCCAGGTGAATGGGGTGGCCGGGGGCGTGGCCACCCACCCAAATGACCGTTAACCCTGCGTTCACCCAGGGGCCGGGGTGGGTGGCCAACAAGGTGGCCGCCGGTGTCCATTTTGAGAGCCCGCGATCCCCACACGCCAACTCCTACCTCCTTTCGCTGCTGCCTCAGCCAACACTCCGGCTTCACGATTTTATAATAGTGGTTGGAACCACGCCGTCGGGACATCGGCCCATCTGGGCCACAGAACCGCAGATTCACTGAGGCACCCAATGCAATTCTCCAGGCCGCGTGGTGGGTGCCGCGCTTCCGTCGTGTCGGGGGGTCCGGAGAAACCGTAATCAGCTCGAATCCGGCGTCAAAGCCAATTTTGGCAAGGAGCCGATTCTCCGGCCCATCGCGTTTCCCAATTTTGGCGCGTAGCTGCGGAGAATCCAGCCTGTGATGTTAGTAGATGGGCGGCGTACAGCTAATTACAGAAAGTGAAGAGTTGCCTTTCCAAAAAAATATTTGTCACAGATTAGATGAATGGAGTGCAAAAAGAGATTTAACTGTGGTTGCTGCGGCTATAAATTTAAATTGTTCCAATTAATTTACTGTAATTATATGGGATTCTAATAAAGCTCATCTGAATTTGTAGAGCTTCATAAATATTGGAAATTGAAACTGCCGGATTGGAAGACAGTGAATATTATATTGATATTAAAAATAGGATGAGCTATAAACCTGGAAATTAAGATTTATCAGCTTGATATTGGCAACGAAGAAAATACTTGAGAGCCTTAACATTGGATGATGTCAACATTTACCTGAAAAACATCTATTTATGAGGAAATGAATTTGGAACCATTATGCCAAAAATTCACTGATCCACTGTCATCCTTTAGCTCTCGTGGGTGACAACTCTTCTGTTGCCATAATTTATTTCAATTTTCAGAAGGCATTTGATAAAGTTCCACATGTGAGACTTTTAAAGGAGATTTAAAGTTTTGTTGATAACTCCGTTTTGTTGGGTGTAGGGATCATAATTCGCCAGCAAGTTGGTTCAAAACAAGCTGGGCAGCACCTAAAATTTGTGTACCCACGTCATCTCCAGGACTGTGGCATGACCCTGAGTGACCCCTGCAGTGCTGCTGGTGGCCTCTGAGCACCACATGGGGCTGAACAGTATTTTGTTAAAAAAAAACAGCCTTTCTTCTTTTAAAGGCGCAGCGCTTGTAAAGAAAAGCTGCAGTAATGTTTCACAGGCTGCAGGATAATATCTTTCAGACACTCTGGAATAAGGGTTATGTCACATCTCAATAAGGGAAGAACTCCCTGACCAGGTATATACCTGGCGTAAACACCGGAGTGGTGTCGCCGGCGTCAACAGGCCTCCTGGCCCAGCAATTCACCATTTTTTAGGGGGCTAGCATGGCGGCGGAGTGCTGTGCACTGCTCCGGCGCCAAAAGGCGGCGCTGTACGGCTGACGTGGGTCCGCACATGCCCGCCACGGCAGGTGCAGGCCCGTGCATGCACAGGAATGCATGTGGGTCCATGCATACGCGCGACAGCCGTCTCCGCACTGCACATGCACGTTGTTGCCGTCTTCGCGCCGGCGCAGTGCAACATAAGAACATAAGAACATAAGAACTAGGAGCAGGAGTAGGCCATCTGGCCCCTCGAGCCTGTTCCGCCATTCAATGAGATCATGGCTGATCTTTTGGGACTCAGCTCACTTTCCGGCCTGAACACCATAACCCTTAATCCCTTTATCCTTCAAAAAACTATCTATCTTTATCTTAAAAACATTTACTGCTTCATTGGGCAAGGAATTCCATAGATTCACTACCCTTTGGGTGAAGAAGTTCCTCCTAAACTCAGTCCTAAATCTACTTCCCCTTATTTGAGGCTATGCCCCCTGGTTCTGCTTTTACCTGCTGATGTACCATCAATTGAACGCGAGACGAGTTGCTGTACAAAAGTATGGCTTTAATCAGCTAGATGTTAGCCCTGCGGTCGACTACAGTAAATGGACGACCGCCGGGAGTACTGGGTATTTATACCCCGCCTTGGAGGCGGGGTTTACTCAGCCTCTCGACTTTTCTGATATTCCAGAGTGTCTTATGAAGCTTTTCTTCACAGGCCCTCTAACCACCTCCCTTTTTCCTCAAATCTATGCCCCCTGGTCATTGACCCCTCCACCAAAAGGAAAGGTTTCTTCCTGCCTACTCTATTTATGCTCCTCATAATTTTATACATCTCATTTACACCACACCCCCTCAGACACCTCTGCTCCATGGAAAACATTCCCAGTCTGTCCAATCTCACCATATATTTAAAATGCTCCAGCCCAAACAACATCCTGCTAAATCTCACCTGCACCCTTTCTAGTGCTATCACATCCCTCCTATAATGTGGATTCCAGAGCTGCACACAACACTCTAACCATGGCCTAACCATTGACATCACAATATCACACAAAGTCTTTGGCTGTATGCCGAGCTGTGAACTTGTGTCCACCAGTCCATTTCAGCAACATTGTGCAGGATATAATCAGCAATGGATCACACGTGTGGAAAACTCAGGTAGGCCTTTGACCTCTAGAAGCTTTGCTACACAATTGAATTTCAGGGAGTAGGAATTACTTGCTGGATTTGAAACAGGACAGGGATGTGATAGAGAAGAAGCTTTGGCAGGGCAAGGGTCGACTAGTCAGCGGGAGGAGTGGTCATTTTAATCTAACCCACTTGAAGGGAAACTGATTGGACTAAAATCATCTACTGGTTTCACACTGCCTTTGTCGGAAAGGAAAATCGTGTGAGAAGCAAAATAGCCAATCCCACCCCATCAGTTTCCCAACGCCTGCATTAGGTTAAAATTCATCTCACTGAGTCATAAATGTTTTGGCTTTGTATCTCTCGCAGTGCACATTGCTGAAAAATGAGAGCACGATGACTACCAGCATATGATAATGGCATTATAATGTTAGCTGCCTACACCAAGCTATATGGTAAAGTGTCAAATATGAAGGAGATAAATGGCAGTCATGGATATCTGGAGCAGCAAAGCAAATTGGTTCATGAATGACAGATGGCCTGTAATGCAACAGGAAACAAAAATGCACGATGTATCACTGTCATATTACACATTGCAATCTGTGATTCCTCCCGCTTGCAGTGTAAACCATCAAAACTGAGTGATGCGTCAGCCTCCTGTGATACACTTCAGTCTGTGTGTGATCGAAGCAGAAGCTATCAAGCAAGTGTGAGACATGTTATCGCCATTCTCCTTGCTTCCCAGGGTATCTGCACGAGAGTAGAGCAGGAGCAGGCAATGTTGCAGTTGTACATAATGGATTCCGCCAAGCCAGATGCAGACTAAACCAGAAGTCCCTTCACCCCAGTTGCCCTTAGAACTGGGTAACCAAAGATTGACATAGTCGGGGCCAATATAACCAAAAACCCACCCAGCAGTCCCTTTAGACAGATAATGATGTGGAATGTGGAATAAATGTAGCACATCTATCAGTGGCTTTTTAAATGAGCCACTGCAAGGCCAGGCTATTTCAGGTTTCTCAACCAGAGTGAGCAGGCATGACAATGACCTGCATGAGTCCATTTCAACTCCAGTACTTAAAGGGACACTCAAAACATGGAACACGGATTGTGGAGTTGGGAGAGGAATAGGAGGCATTGACAGGATGGAGTTCATACGTTCAAAGACCGCTACTCGTTTTAGCAGTACCTCTCCGGATATGCTGCAGTGTGAACCCCTTCCTAATGATGGAAGGCAGAAGCCTGGCAGCGAAACAAAGAAGCTGCAGCTGGAGGTTACACATCAACAGCAGGAGAGTGATGATGCCTCACTTGTGGGTCCAGAGTTGGAAGCAATTTCATGAGCTGTGCAGGGGAGGTGAGGTGAGTACATTGGCTGGATAGCTATATCCTGATGTGCGCACCATGCCAACTCCCTCAGGTTTCCTTATCAAACTTATTTCAACACGTCACTCCTCACACAGATTTACTTTGCATGTAGACCCGTTCCTTCCTGTCTACGCACTTCCTCACATGTACACGTCTCTATCCATGTCACACATTACTGCAGTGTCATGCCACTCTCATAGTCATTATCAACAAATGCTCCCCATCCATGGGTGGAAACAAGCTTTACCCCCATTCAAATGTCTTTTTTCCCATCTTTTCAGTAGAAGAGAATAGAGGACGTGAGGGCGAGGCAGAAACACAGAGGTGGCCGTCGAATCATCTCACAATAGATAGCTGCAGAGGAGGAGGCTCAGGGAATCAGTGGAGTCTTGTTATGCTTGGCTGGGAGAGATCTGGAGATGGGGTATCCAAGATACTTAGTGACAGCATTCATGTCAGATTGTCATTGGGAATACAGGACGGGATTCTCTGATCCTGAGGCGAAGTGTTGACGTCGTCGTAAACGCTGTCGCGTTTCTCAACGACGTCAACATGGCCTCAGGAGCAGCAATTCTGACCCCTACAGGGGGCCAGCATGGCACTGGAACGACCCACGCCACTCCAGCTGCCAGTCCCGTCATCAGATGGGCACCACGGGTCCGCGCATGCGCAGTGAAACCGGCGCGATTGTCATGCATGCGCAGTGGCTCCCTTCTCCTTCCGCGTCGGCCCCTGTAGCCCTACGCCATGCTGCGTCGGGGCCGGCGCGAACAAAAGAGGCCCGCAGCCCGATCGGTAGGCCCCGATCGCGGGCCAAGCCACAGCGGAGGCCCCCCCCCCCCCTGGGTCAGATCCCCCTCCTCCCCCCCCCCCCCCCCCCCCCCCAACCAGGCTGCCCCAGATGCATCCATGCCGCGGTCCCGCCGGATAAGAGCAGGAGTGGACGGCGCCCCCGGGACTCGGCTTTTTTAGTCACTCATTTTATTAGTACCTCATTGGATATCCTGCAGTGTGAACCCCTTCCTAATGATGGCCACTCGGCCCAACCCCGGCCGAGAATCGGCGCTCTCCGGAGAATCGGCGGACTGGCGTCGGGGCGGCGTGACGCCATTCATGCCGGTGCCGGCGATTCTCCGGCCTGGCCCTGGGGTGAGAGAATCCTGTCCACAGTGTTTGTGTTAGATAGATATCACCCTGGTCCCCGCCAGCGCCCTGGACCCCGCCAGACGCAACCACCTACCTTCCACAAGGGATGACGTCTCCCATCAGATCCCAAGATCCAGCAGCAACCGCCGACTGAGGAAGTGAGGGAAACGTGGCGGTCTGCAGGTTAGACTGAAGGAACGTGGTTTCAAGACTCCTCTCCCCAGCATACTCCTGGCAAACGTCCAAGCGATTGAAAACAAGCTGGATGAACTTAACGGCAGACTTACCTCTCAGAGGGAAGTAAGAGACTGCTGTGTGCTCTGTTTCACAGAGACATGGCTCACCCCGCCTCACCGGACTGTGCCATACAACCTGAAGGCTTCTCAATTCACCGAGCGGACCGCACGGCATCTTCAGGCAAAGCGAAGGGTGGAGGGGTTTGCCTCCTCATCAACTCCTCCTGGTGCTTGGATGTGGTGACCCTGGCGACCTACTGCTCCCCAGACCTGGAATACTTGACCGTAAAGTGCCGCCCATACTATCTTCCACGTGAGTTCACTTCAGCCATTATCACAGCGGTCTACATCCCACCCCAGGCAGAAGTGAGGAAGGCGCTGGTTGAACTGTACAGTCATAAACAACTACGAAACAGAACACCCGGAGGCCTTGTTCATCGTGGCCGGAGACTTCAACAAGGCCAACCTCAAGAGTGTACTGCCAAAATTCCACCAGCACATCTCCTGTCCCACCAGGGGCGACAACACTCTTGACCACTGCTACTCATAAATCAAGGGCGCCTACCGTTCCATCCCCCGACCGCATTTTGGGAAATCAGACCATAAGACTGTGCTCCTTCTCCCGGCTTACAAGCAGAAACTCAAGCGGGAGAATCCAGCTAAGAAGGTTGTGCAGTGCTGGTCCGAGGAGACAGAAGAGCTCTTATGTGACTGCTTAGAGACAGTGGACTGATCCATATTTAAGAACTCAGTGACTAACTTAAATGACTATGCCACCACCGTCACAGACTTCATCAGCAAATATGTGGACGACTGCGTGCCAAAGAAAGCAGTACGTGCGTTCCCCAACCGGAAACCATGGCTCCCTACTGAAGGACAGATCTGAGGCGTTCAAGGCAGACGACCCTGTCCTATACAAGAAATCCAGATACGACCTCCGCAAAGCCATCCGAGATGCCAAGAGAGAATATCAAACTAAGCTAGAGTCACAGACAGACTCTCGGCGGTTGTAGCAAGGACTAAACAACATAACGGGCTACAAAGCGAAGCCGAGCAATATCTCTGGCAGCAGCGCACCCCTCCCCGATGAACTTAATGCATTCTATGCTCGATTCGAGCAGGTAACCAACAATCCGCTGTCGTGGGCCCCAGCAGCCCATAATTCACCCATACCCACCATCACAGCTTCCGAAGTCAGATCGGCCTTCCTGAAAGTGAACCCACGGAAGGCGATGGGCCCGGACGGGATCCCTGGTCGTGCACGCAGAGCCTGCACAGACCAGCTGACAGAGGTATTCACAGACATCTTTAACCTATCCCTACTCCACTCCGAGGTCCCCACCTGCTTCAAGAAGACCACCACCATACCGGACTAAAGAAGAACCAGGCAACGTGCCTCAATGACTACCGCCCGGTGGCCCTGACATCATTTGTAATGAAGTGCTTTGAGAGGCTGATCATGAAGCGCATCATCTCCATACTCCCGGAACGCCTTGACCCACTTCAATTCACATAGCGTCGCAACCGGTCCACATCAGACGCCATTTCCCTGGCCCTACACTCATTCCTAGAGCATCTCGAAAACAATGACTCCCACATCACACTCCTATTTATTGACTACAGCTCCGCCTTCAACACCATAATCCCAGCCAAGCTCATATCAAAGCTCCAAAACCTAGGACTTGGCTCTCCACTCTGCAATTGGATCCTCGATTTTCTGACCAACAAACCACAATCAGTAAGAATGAACACCAACTCTTCCTCCACAATAGTCCTCAATACCAGGGTCCCGCAAGGCTGCGTACTTAGCCCCCTACTCTACTCCCTGTACACACACGACTACATGGCAAAACTTGGTTCCAACTCCATCTACAAGTTTGCTGACGATACGACCATAGTGGGCCGGATCTCGAATAACGACGAGTCCGAATACAGGAGGGAGAAAGAGAACCTGGTGGAGTGGTGTAACGAGAACAATCTCTCCCTCAATGCCAGCAAAACTAAAGAGCTGGTCATTGACTTCAGGAAGCAAAGTACTGTACAGCATCAACGGGGCCGAGGTGGAGAATGTTAGCAGTTTCAAATTCCTAGGGGTGCACATCACCAAAAATCTGTCCTGGTCCACCAACGTCGATGCTATCACCACAAAAGCACAACAGTGCCTATATTTCCTCAGGAAACTAAGGAAATTCGGCATGTCCACATTAACTCTTACCAACTTTTACAGATGCACTATAGAAAGCATCCTATCGGGCTGCATCACAGCCTGGTATGGCAACTGCTCGGCCCAGGACCGCAAGGCACTTCAGAGAGTCGTGAATACCGCCCAGTCCATCACACGAACCTGCCCCCCATCCATGGACTCCATCTACACCTCCCGCTGCCGGGGAAAAGCGGGCTGCCTAATCAAAGATCCCTCCCACCCGGCTTACTCACTTTTCCAACTTCTTCCATCGGGCAGGAGATACAGAAGTCTGAGAACATGCACAAACAGACTCAAAAACAGCTTCCCCACTGTCACCAGACTCCTAAATGACCCTCTTATTGACTGACCTCATTAACATTATACCCTGTATGCTTCATCCGATGCCAATGCTTATGTAGTTACATTGTATATCTTGTGTTGCCCTATTATGTATTTTCTTGTATTTTCTTGAATTTTGTTTAATTCCCTTTTCTTCCCATGTACTGAATGATCTGTTGAGTGCTTGCAGAAAAATACTTTTCACTGTACCTCGGTACACGTGACAATAAACAAATCCAATCCAATCCAAGCTGTGTGTGAAATATGTGAAAGGTGGGGTATAAATGTGTGTGCTCGCCGCTGCTGCAGCCATTCTGGTTCCAGCTACAGGAGGCACCACATCTCAATAAAGCCTTGATTGTTCCACTACCCTCGTCTTTGTGGTAATTGATAGTGCATCAATTTATTGAGCAAGATTTTTAAAATGATGGATCTCCGCATCAAGCCTGGTCGCCTGCAGCTGAGCCCTCAAGCAGCCAACGCTACGTCCGCCTTTGACCACTGGCTAGCCTGCTTCGAAAGCTTCCTCCAAACAGCCGCTGAGGAACCCTTGGACTTGCAGAAGCTCCAAGTCCTCTATTCAAGGGTGAGCCCTGACATTTTTCCCCTCATCTGGGATGCGCCCACCTACTCCGAAGCGATGGAGCTCCTGAAGGGACATTACGTTCGACCAGTCAATCAAGTATACGCCAGGCACCTCCTGGCCACGAGACAGCAACTCCCCGGGGAGTCTCAGGACGATTTCTGGCGTGCCCTGCACATCTGAGGTAGGAACTGTGACTGCCAGGCAGTTCCGGCAGTCCAGGACACAATTTTTTAATTAGAGATGTTTACATCACAGGCATGATGTCTGCGTACGTCCGCCAGCGGCTACTGGAAGGGGGTACACTTGAGCTTGCGGGAACTAGGCAGCTCGCTAATTCGTTAGAAGCGGCCTCCCATAACGTCCACTTTCTACGCCCCCGACCGTGCGGCACCCCCATGGGCATTGTGGGCCCCACCAGCTGCCACCTCCAGTTCACCGCAAGCCTGCGCCGCGCGGCTGCCAGCCAACTCTGGGGGGCCCAAGTGCTATTTTTGCGGGCAAAACAAACACCCCGGCAGTGCTGCCTGGCGCGACCTGCAACGGCTGTGGGAAGAAAGGATACTTTGTTTCTGTTTGCCAGGCCCGTTCGGTCGCCGCTGTTTCCAGGCCCGGCTTTCCTACACCCACCACATGCGACCCAGGGGCACCACCATTTTCCCCTTCGCAAGCCACGTGCAGCCCGTGGGTGCTGCCATCTTCTTCACCGCAAGCCATGTGCGGCCCATGGGCGCTGTCATCTTTGATGCCGCCCGCCATGTACGCCCTGTGGGCGCCGCCATCTTCGGCGTCATTTTGGACGGCACCTCAGGACCCCTGCTCGTCTGGCCGTTTATCGCCTGCCGCTACCTCTACCACCGCTGACCAGTCCAGGACCTCCCAGCATCTTCCGCAGTTCGTCTCTATCACCCTGGATCAGTTCCGGCCCCGCAAACTCGCGACCGCGACGACGACGGTGAAGATCGATGGGCACGAGACGACCTGCCTTTTTGATTCCGGATGCACAGAGAGCTTCATCCACCCCACTACGGTAAGGCACTGCTCCCTCTCGGTACACCCCGCCACCCAGAAAATCTCCCTGGCTTCCGGATCCCATTCTGTGGAAATCCGGGGGTACTGCATCGCGACCCTCACCGTCCAAGGCGTAGAGTACAGCAACTTCCGGCTCTACGTCCTCCCCCATCTCTGCGCTGCCCTGTTACTCGGCCTAGACTTCCAGTGCCATCTCCAAAGCCTAACCTTAAAATTCGGCGGACCCCTACTGTCATAATATACACACTAGTATATCATGGTGCAGCCACAAACTGATTGACACACAGCAAAACCAATCAACACACACAGCACCGCAGCCAATCACCAGTTAGAGCACACTCACTATAAAGACAGAGGGCACTAGTTTTCCCGCTCATTCGGGATGCAGCCTCTAAGAAGGACAGAGCTCACAGCTTGTAGCGCAGAACTTCACCATGTGCTGAGAGTATAGACTGGCTAGGATAGGCATAGGTCTTCAGTTAATCTAACATAGTGTCGACCCACAGTGCAAGTATGTTCAACAGTTTCTAGCTTAATAAAATAGTGTTGTACTATTTCAAGTGTTGGTAGCCTGTATGTGTTACTGCTGAGGTCAACGCAGTCCCACAGATCCAGAGTACCCAACACATCACCTAGCACACTGACCGTCTGTGGCCTCACGACTCTTAAGAGGGAAGAGGTCGTTGGCGCCAGCAACAGCCCCTGGAGAGCTCAAGTGTTGGAGTAAAGACTGGGGACACTTCCAGTGTGAACCATGGAGTAAGTGGTCACATACAAGGCAGCTCCTGCCCAAGGTTACAGAAAAGAGCTCTTTTTAATCAATACGGGGTGGAAATTTGATGAAAAGATGTAGGTGAATGTTAGAGGAGTACTTTCCCCCAGGAATAGTATGTCTCTTGGTTACCACACCCGGCAGAAACACTGAGGGATTTGGCTGGTTCTGCAGTAAAGACAAAAGCCTCTTCCAGCATGCAGGCGGGGGAAGGGCAAACTTAAAGGATTCAAACTGACTCGAGGGCCTTTATCAAAGCTGAATTCCAGCAGCAGAGGGAACAACTGTGAAAAGATCTCGCCAAGGCCATTGAAGAAGCGGTGATGAGACTTCCGGTGGCGGCCATGGAGGAGTAGGTCGCTCATTCGCCAGCTCCCATCTGGAACGGACTCTCGGACCTTTTTTCAGGAGTTTTCACGGACTTTTTGGGGCAGATTGGTGAAGCGAACACTGCCAAAAGGATTCCCTCTCTGTTGTATGGATAACTGGACCAGGAGTGGCTGGGTGAAGCATTTAAGTCTCAGCAGACAGAAGCGTGCGGAGCGGGCGCCAAGGCACGGCATGGCGGCCGGTATAGACCAGGGTGCATGGGCGCAATGGGCACAGGAGCAACAGGAGTTCCTTAGAGGCTGCTTTGCTGATCTTAAAAAGGACATGCTGGCCCCGATGAAGCCATCAATAGACCAAGTGATCGCAATTCAGACGACACAGGGAAAGCGATTAAGGAGATAGAGAAAAAGCTATCCGACCATGAGGATGGGTTGGTCTTATTGGCCCATAAGGTGGAGGCGCAGGATGGCCTCCACAAGAAGAGGCAGGAGAGGCTGGAGGACCAAGAAAACGGGTCCAGGAGACAGAACTTGAGAATTGTGAGCCTCCCCGAAGGTGTGGAGGGGTCGGATGCGGGAGCATTTGTGTCCAAGATGCTGGAGATGCTGATAGGGACGGGGGTATTCCCTTGACCCTTGGAGCTGGACGGGGCGCACAGAGCCCTTGCAAGGAAGCCCAAGGCGAATGAACCGCCGATGGCCATGGTGGTGAGATTTAATTGCTTCTCGGACAAGGAACTTGTCTTGCGGTGGGCAAAAAAAGAACGGAGCAGCAGGTGGGAGAACTACGTGATACGCATCTACCAGGACCTGGGTGCGGAGCTAGCCAAGAGGCGTGCTGGATTCAACCGGATGAAGGTGACCCACTTCATCAAGGGGGTGAAATTTGGGATGCTGCACCCAGTGAGGCTATGGGTCACGTACAAGGAACGGCATCACTATTTTGAGACGCCGGACGAGGCGTGGTCATTCATCAAACAAGGAAAAGCTGGACTCGAATTAAAGGACAGTTAAGCTTTGGTGGAATGCGGCGGTGGGGATGGGTAACACGGTATCGTTTCTAATATAAGATTGTATACAATGTTGGGTGTGTGTAAGGGCTGTGGTGGTGGCTGGAGGGTGCCGTGTTTTCAGCAAAGTTGCGATACGGAGGGGGGAGAGGGCCCTGTACTTAGTGCGGTTTTCCGGGATGTTGGAGCCTTGGTTCAACAAGTGTCTCCTCACGGGGCAATGTTAGTGTCTTCTGTTTATTTTTCATTTCGTAATACTATTTACTCACTGGGGCTGGAGAGATAGTTTAATTGGTTTATTCATGTGGGGAGAGGGATCTGGACAATGAGGCGACAGTCTGATCGGCGCCAGGGGCGGGAGCTGCCGGTGTCAGCATGGGTCAGCTGACTCTCTGGAGTGTAGTGGGGGGTGAGCAAGTGCTCAGCTGATGCTTGGCGGGGGGGGTTTTGGGTCGTGGGACTGTTGGGGGTGGAGGGGAAGGGGGGATGCTGCTTTGCTGACAGGAGGTATCACTTTTGGGGTACCAATTGAGGGTCGGGGGCGGTGGCTGCCTGTGGGGGCGCTCGAGGAAGCAAAGGGCGCGGGCTCGAGGTTGGCCAAAAAAGGGTGATGGCAAGTCGCCGGTTGGGGGGGGGGGGTTTCGCCCCCCCCCCCCCCCCCCCCCGTCCTGGCTGATCAAGTGGAATGTGAGGGGTTTGAATGAGCCAGTCAAAAGAGTCCGCGTGTTCACGCATCTAAAGGGGTTAAAGGCAGACGTAGCAATGCTTCAGGAGACACAGGAGACTACGCTCCAGGAGCCTTGCTGAAAAAACAGTTAGTGGCCTTTCCGACGCTGCCGCCACTGAGGATACAGGACGAACTACAAGAGGCGGAGGAAACCCCGGTGGAGGAGCTCAAGGGCAAGTGGGAGGAGGAGCTATGTGGGGAGTTGGAAGCGGGTCTGTGGGCAGAGGTCCTAGGCAGGGTTAATTCCTCCTCATCATGTGCCAGGCTCAGTCTAATTCAATTTAAGGTGGTCCACCGGGCACACATGACGGCGGCGAGAATGAGCACATTTTTTGGGTAGAAGACAGTTGTATGAGGTGCAAGGGCAGCCCTGCAAACCATGTCCACATGTTTTGGGCATGCCCGGATCTTAGAAAATCCTGGCAAGGGTTCACGAGGGCAATGTCCAAGGTGCTTAACACACGGGTGGTGCCGAGTCCAGAGATAGCGATCTTTGGAGTGTCAGAAGACCCGGGAGTTCAGGGGGCGAAAGAGGCCGACATCTTGGCCTTTGCCTCGCTCGTAGCCCGGAGATGAATTTGGAGATGGAGGGACTCAAAGCCCCCGAGTGTAGAGACTTGGGTTAACGACATGACTAGGTTTCTCAGCCTCGAGAAAATAAATTTTGCCTTAAGAGGGTCTACGCTGTTTTATTCTGAAAAGTTCTGCAAAACCTTAATAAAAATACTTTTTTAAAAAAAGTAAAGACTGGGGAGAAGCGCAGGATGGTCATTGACTACAGTCAATCGATACACGCAGCTCGACGCGTACCCCCTCCCACGCATATCTGACATGGTCAATCAGATTGTGCAGCATCGAATCTTTTCCACAGTGGACCTGAAGTCCGCCTACCACCAGCTCCCCATCTGCCGGGAGGACCGCCAATGCACTGCGTTCGAAGCAGATGACCTCGTTTTATCACTTCCTTCGGGTTCCCTTCGGCATCACTAATGGGGTCTCGGCCTTCCAGCGAGAGATGGACCAAATGGTTGACCGGTGCGGACTGCGGGCCACCTTCCCGTACCTAGATAACGTCACCATCTGCGGCCACGATCAGCAGGACCATGACGCAAACCTCCAAAAATTCCTCCATGCCGCCAAACTCCTTAACCTCACGTACAATAAGGAGAAATGTGTGTTCCCCACCAACTGCTTAGCCATCCTTGGCTATGTCATGGAAAATGGAGTCCTCGGGCCCAACCCCCACCGCATGCACCCCCTCATGGAACTCCCACTCCCCCACTGCGCCAAGGCCCTGAAACGATGCCTGGAGTTTTTCTCATACTATGCCCAGTGGGTCCCTAATTATACGGACAAGACCAGCCCACTCATTCAGTCCACAGTTTTTCCCCTGACGGCTGAGGCCCGCCAGACCTTCAACTGTATCAAGGCAGAGATCGCCAAGGCTACAATGCACGCGGTCGATGAGTCCCTCCCCTTCCAGGTGGAGAGCGATGCATCGGACGTAGCTCTGGCCGCTACCGTCAACCAGGTGGGCAGGCCCGTGGACTTGTTTTCCCGCACCCTCCATGCCTCTGAAATTCGGCACTCATCTGTCAAAAAGGAGGCCCAAGCCATTGTGGAAGCTGTGCGACATTGGAGACATTAACTGGCCGACAGGAGATTCACTCTCCTCACTGAGCAACGGTCGGTTGCCTTCATGTTTAATAATACACTGCGGGGCAAGATCAAAAACGAGACGATCTTGAGATGGAGGATCGAGCTCTATACCTATAACTGTGAGATCTTGTATCGCCCGGGGAAGCTCGATGAGCCCCCTGATGCCCTATCCAGCGGTACATGTTCTAGCGCACGAATGGACCGACTCCGGGCTCTCCATTATGACCTCTGCCACCCGGGGGTCACCCAGTTCTTCCATTTCATCAAGGCCCGCAACCTGCCCTACTCCATTGAGGAGGTCAGGACTGTCAGCAGAGACTGCCAAGTCTGCGCAGAGTGCAAACTGCACTTCTACCGGCCAGACCGAGCACACCTGGTGAAGGCCTCCCGCCCCTTTGAGCGCCTCAGCGTGGACTTCAAAGGGCCTCTCCCCTCCACCGACCACAACACGTACTTTCTGAATGTGATTGATGAGTACTCCCGGTTCCCTTTCGCCATCCCATGCCTCGATATGACTTCTGCCACGGTAATTAAAGCCCTCCACAACATCTTCACTCTGTTCGGTTTCCCTACCTACATCCACAGCGATCGGGGGTCCTCTTTCATGAGTGATGATCTGCGTCAGTTCCTGCTCAGCAAGGGCATTGCCTCGAGCAGGATGACCAGCACTGTGAGGCAGCAGTGCTAACCACTGTGCCACCATACTTCACTGGCATTCAAACTGCTGGTTTGAATGTGCTACACTTCGAGAAATATTTTGCATTGCCTGGCTCTTCTGATCCTATTGAAAGACCACACATAGCCATGGAGTCATTTACGGCACAGAATGAAGGCCCAGCTAGTCCATGCTAGTTCTCAGCGGAGAAATCCAGTTAGTCTCATTCCCACACTCAATCCCTTTCTCCACAGGAATATTTTCCTCAGGTATTCATTCATTTTCCTTTTGAAATCATTGATCGTTTCCACATTCGTCATCCTCTTGGGCAGCGACTTCCGGGTCAATACAACTTGCTGCATAAAAATGTTATTTCTCTCATTCCCCCTGCATCTCTTGCCCAACATCTTGGGCGGGATTCTCCAAGCCCGTGGGAAATTCCCGCCACGCCGCTCCGATGGTGGGACGCGATTCTCCAGCGACCAGAGAATCGGCAGCAATCGCGCCCACACGGTCGCTGCGGCGCCTATCGGGGGCCGCTGAAAGAGGCGCCTGCGGCGATTCTCCGCGGTTGACCGGCCAAACTCCCGCTGAGTCCCACCAGCGTGGTTCCAACCTGGTACCACCCGGCAGGTGCTCCGACCCGCGGTCGCGGTGGATGCCCTGGTGGGGGGGCGGGGGTTCTGACTCCGAGGGTGGCCTCCACGGGGTCCAGGCCTGGGATCAGGGGCTTCCGATTGGCAGGCAGTGTGATCTGGGGGGGCCTAACTCCTACTGCGCAGGCCCGCTGTAGGTCTCCACCAGGTCGCGCGGCGCTGGTGCAGAGACGGCAACCACGCGCATGAGCCGGCACGGAGACAGCCATCGCACGCATGCGCGGACCCACGCCGGCAGTGCAGGGCCACCTTTCGGCGCCTGAGCAGTGCGCAGCACTCCGGCGCCATGCTGGCACCTTGAAGACCGCTGAATTGCTGGGCCAGGAGGCCCATTGACGCCGGCTTACACCACTCCGGTGTTTACCCCGGCGTCAACACTTGGCCTGGATTTCGGAGAATCCAGGCCCTTAAATCTGAATCCCCTGGTTCTTGTCCCATCAATTAATGGGAAGAGTTTTTCCTCATCAATCTTATCTAATTCTGTTATAATCTTGTGCACCCGAACGACGTGCTGTTAGGTAATTTGGATATTCTGAATTCTCCCTGTGTCTACCCGAACAGGCGCCGGAATGTGGCGACGGGGTCTTTTCAAAGTAACTTCATTGCAGTGTTAATGTAAGCCTACTTGTGACAATAAAGATTTTTTTTAAATCTCCCCTCAATTGCCTTTGCTCCAAGGAAAACAAGTTCGATCTTTCCACCCTAATGTTTATCTAAACCTCCTTTCCCCTCCGCCATTCCTGGAACCATTCTGGTGAACCTCTCTGCATCTTCTCCAGGTCCATCACTTCTTTCTCAAGAATGGCGACCAGAACTGGATGCAATACTCCAGTTGGAGCCTAGCCAGAGCTTTAGAAAGGTTCAGCATAACTTCCCTTCTTTTGTATTCAATGCTTTTCTTTAAGAAGCCCAATATCCCAAACATTTTGCTGACCAATCTCTCAATATGTGTTGAAAGTTGAAAGTCAATGTACACGCACCCCCAGGTCTCTCTGTTCCTGCACATTTTTAAGAATTGTGCCATTCAGCCAGTATTGCCCTCCCAATTCCTTCTGCCACAATGCATCACTTCACACTTCTCTGTATTAAATTCCAGCTGCCACTATCTGCCCATTCTCCAAGTCTATCGATGTCCTGTTGTAGACAATGTTTAACATCCTCACTGTTTGTCGCTCTCAGATCCAAGTAATTTTTTATCTATTCGGAAAAAAAGCAGTGGTCCCACCGCAGACTCTTAAAGAATGTATTATTCTCCTCAGCTCTGGACCTCCTCAAACTGGCACCACCACCAATATCACCACCCCTATCCCTGGCACCAGCATGTCATCCCCCCCCTCACCCTCTGCCCGCCATACGCCCTGCAGTTTTCCTCCAATTCCCAGAATTCCTGAAGTCAAGTTCGAGAAATTGGAGGCACTTCCTACAAATGTGGTTATCCAGGCACTATGGAAAATCCTGGATTTCCCACATCACTCCGAGGAATTGTCAGTATTTCAGCTGCCCGCCTGCACCAAGGAAAGTTAAAATAATGTCACAATTATTTTACAAATGCTATTTGCAATTCATTAAGGAAGAGTGTTATTAATTGTTAAATGACGTCTGCTTCTTGTTTGTCTCATTCAATCTTTATTCGGACCAACTATCCCATCGGTGGGGGAGGCGAAGACTCCAACTGTTACGCTTTCTTTTACAGGTGGGATTTTCCACCCCTTCCTGCCAGTGGGATCGTCCGGCCCCGCCGATGGTGACTCCCGGTGATGGGTTCCCTGGTGGTTGGACAAGCGAGTCACGCAAAATGCCCTGGGCATTGACGGGCCTGGAAGATCCCACCAGTGGCTAATGGCAAGCCACCACGAAACACGTCAGGGGGGAGGGTGGGGGAGTGGAGGAGGGGTAGAAAATCCCGCCCTCCTCATGTTTTCCAACTGTTTCAGAATTTAACTTGTTTACCTCTGTCTTAGATGGTTCCATCTCTGTACCCATATTCCAATCACACACTGTAACAGGTTTTGGTCGTGTCTGCCACAGCTCAGGTGTGACAATTCAAAGCATCAAAACGGTGTTTAAAACGCAGTGATTTCATGCGGAGGTTAATTAGAATTGCTGAAGGATGTTTTGCAGATGAATCCAGCGTGGGAAGAGTACAATCATTTGACAATCTGCAAAAATCCCTCACGACCAGCAATTTTGATGAGACTAACACACTGCAGTTGTACTGTGTGGTATTAATGGGACAGATTAGCGGAAACTTAGACCCATCTCACTCAATGGGCGGAACTTTCCTGAATATTGGCAAAGGACGATAGCGAGCGGGAAAAGCGGCATCCGCCGTATCATTCAGGGCATAGTGAAAAAAAACTGAAAGGGGCAGGTCCCACAACATCACGCTGGTGGGCCTGGCACAATCAAAGCCCGGCCTGCCAGCAAACCCGTTTAATAAAGATTAGGCACCATTTTTAAAGGCCACCCCAGTTCATCTGAGCCCCCTGCACCCCTCCCCACACGGGCAGTGCTAGGAGGCAGTGTCAGGGCATGACCGTCTCCCTCCTGAGCGATACACTCACCTGAGCTCCTCTGGGAGTTCCGTCTGCCAGGTGTGCACAGGCAGACACCAATTGTAATTCACCCGGTCTGCCCTCGCGCCGGAGCGAATGGACTTTCTTACGTGGGCAGGGTGGGGGGTTGGGGAGGGGTGACATTGATGATACAAGCGTAGAGGTCTGTTAATGATACGTAAATATACAGAAATGGTGTTCGGCGGGAACTCCGTTACGTCACTGGCATTATTATGGAATGTATCAGACTTCCCAAATGCTCTTTCTGGTGAAGTCTATGGAAGTTAATTAACTGCTCGATCTGATCATACCAGCTCATCGCTGGGTAGACTCAATTAAAATTAGCTCTCAATGTGAGTTGACTGCCTATAGACATTCCGTGATGAATATGCTGATGCACGATCAATTGCACAAAAACGAGAGTTGAATACAACTGAGGCTTTATTGCTCTAAGATGTGTGGCCTCCCACAGCAGCTGGCGAAATGGCTGCAGCATGGAGGACACACATATTTATAGTCTGCCTACTGGGCGGAGCCCGCAGGCAGGGACTGCCGTCGTACCTGTAGTACAGGTCCGACCATACATCACCGAATATAGGTGCAACAGTGGTTTACCACTTATGCGATAAGATGCAGGTAATGCAACCAACTCTTAATTTCTTCCTCAAAACTTGCAGGAAATGCAATGGTGGAATGAGAGGAGATGAGAGGAATACTGAGGGCCCTGTGTGGCTACTAACGGTCTTGTCCATTCGTTACTTTACTCTACTTGTTCTTAGACGGTGCGGAGGTTAACACGCTTCCGACACTATTTCAGTATATGGCCTGTTGAGATCATTAAGGCATTTCAGACATTAAGTAGCTATTTGGATAGAATGACAGTTAGTGCCACCTACCTCGAGACTGTATGCACGTTCCTTATTTGGGCAGAACCTTCTGTGTGCAAAGAGCAATGCCTCTTGCTTCCAGCATGACGTCCACCAAACCTTGTGAAATTCTTGGGGTCTTGTCATTGCAGATCCTTCCCCCAGATGGTGCTTCTCTTTCTACCATTACTACTGAGTATTGAAGTTCTTGCTCTCTCCCTGCATCTCTCCTGTAGCCTTGGAGTCACTTGCTTTTCCAACCTCGGCTAACTGTCTGTGTTGGGTTTGCACATTCTCCCTGTTTCTGCGTGGGTTTCCTCCGGGTGCTCCGGTTTCCTTCCACAGTTCTTAGGGTGAGGCTGGAGGAATAATGTCTTGGATTGGTCTCGGTAGAGTGGTCTTTGGAAGGGTCGTGCAGACTCGATGGGTTGACTGGCCTCCTTCTGCACAGTCGGGATTCTATGACTCTTGTAGGATGCCCACACAATACACATGAACTTGGATAGGCGCCGGAATGTGGCGACTAGGGGCTTTTCATAGTAACTTCATGGAAGCCTACATGTGACAATAAGCGATTTTCATTTCATTTCATTTCTGTTGCATCAATCCTAACCTCTGGAATACCTAAGACGCATAGTCATCCAAACTCGAAAGGTTAGCTCCCTTCTCCACAGATGCTGTCAGACCTGCTGTGGGGTTTGAGTGTGCATTTGCACATGCTGGTCAGAGGTCTGATGCATTTGTAAATTTTCAACATTTTTAACATTTTTTTTCTGAGTGGGATTAGTGCAATAAAACGAACCTTTTTGGGGCAAAAACAGAAAATACTGGACAATCTCAGCAGGTCTGACAAAGCTTTGACAAAGAGTCATCCAGACTCGAAACGTTAGCTCCCTTTTCTCTCCACAGATATTGTCAGAACTGCTGAGATTGTCCAACATTTTCTGTTTTTGTTTCAGGTTCCAGCTTCCTCAGTAATTTGCTTTAACCTTTTTGAGGTTTAACTTAAGAGCATCTATCTGTCTTAACTCTTACAAACTGCACAAGTACCAACTGAACTGGCAATGCAACATCCTTTTTCACTGTCAAATGCGGAAGTGGGAAAGGATGGGAACCAATCTATCCATCCCCACCTGGTTGTAACATCCACACCACAGAACCTGGGCGAACTGCTTCATGTTCTTCAGCCTTTCCGCTTCCAACAGGTTAAACAGTGATGTAAAATGATTTCTTTGCTCTTGTCTTGCAATGTCATTAATTAGTATCCAGGAGTCAGACAACCATACATCACTGTCAGGATATGAATTTCACAAAATACCCTATTATCTTGACCGCTCAAATCCGCCTCACAGGCACACTCAGTACACTTGGAATTTTTGCAGTTTCCCGCACGAAACACAGTTGATTTTTCATATATTGGCTAAATGATACCGATAATATTCGCCCACAGCCTGCAGTGATTTATTATCAGGGTTGAGCAATACACTTTGGTGAGTGATGGAGCTATCACTGCTGAATAGGTGGAGGATGCATCACTGGACAGCAAAGTGTGAATATTTCAAGAGTCAGTTTGCGAGAGTCGGAGCCGGAAGGTGTCCGTCAGTCTGAATGGTGGTTGTTGACTGCTGAGGGAAACAGGTCTGTATCAATTACAGTGACTTGTTCAGAAGAGAGGATATAGGAGAGTGTCGAACAGCCCGGAAGCAGGGATATGGTACCACTGGATTCATTTTCAGTGCTGATGAGGGGAAAGACAGTGCAGTGCCATACTGGAGTGATCACTATCCATAGAATCCCTACAGTCTAGAAGGAGACCATTCAGCCCATACAGTCTGCACCGGCCCTCCGAAAAATCACTCTACCTAGGCCCACTCCCTCACCCTATCCACGTAACCGCATAGCCCCACCTAACCTGCACGCATCTTTGGACCAGCTGAAGGCCTACCTCTCTGCATCTGCAGTTCAGGGGCGGGATTCTCCAATAATGAGGCTATGTCCCCACGCCAGAATGAAACGTGGGGCCAGCCACTCCGGCATCAACGGTCCCTGATAATGGGGAATGCTCCCCTTCCTAGGGGGCTAGGTCCGCACAGCTCCAGCCGGCGCGCAACCGCCGGAGTGATTCCGTGCATGCACGGGGGTGCCCTTCTCCACGCCGGCCCTCGGGCAATATGGCGGAACCCGAGGGGACTGGCACGGAGGAACATAGCCCTCCACGGAACCAGCCCGCCCGCCGATTGGTCGGCCCCGATCGCGGGCCAGGCCACCGTGCCCCCCCCCCCCCCACGGGGCTGGATCCCTATCCCCCCACTAGGACCCAGGACGGCCCCCGCAGACCCACCTTCCAGGTCCCACCGGGTGGGACCTGAGTAACCCACGCCGGTCGTACCCGGAGGCCACTCGGCCCGTCGGGGCCCAGAGAATCACCGGCAGGGGGCACTTTCAATGGCCCCCAACTGGCGCGGCGGGAATCCCGCGAGTGCCCGAGAATCAGCAGGGGAGAATCGGGATGCTCGTGCCCCCCCCCCCCCGCCCCAGGTATTCTCCGGCACAGCCTGGGGTCGAATAATCCCGGCCCATATATTTGCCACTCTTCTCCCAGAGAGACAGCCAGCTCCCAGAGTACAGGCAAACTGAATTCCGTTCATTTTATTATCAGCACTGCTGATAATAGGCAGCTTAACACACACCCAGGGAACTCTGCAACAACAATGTACCTCTGAGGACCCACTATAAATATTAATACTGCAGCGAGGACTTGCACCCAACTTACAACATCTCTGGGGACCCACTGTAAATATTAAAACATCATCGAGGACCCACACGCCTCTAAAGTAGTTGATTTTAGCAGGTGAAGGAAAATGCAAAAGACAATCTCTTAATGCTGAAGATATCTTTATTAATATGAACCAAGAGAGATCATGCAGTCTTGTATTGCCTTCAGTGATCCCAATATTTAATTGAAGGGAATTTGTGCCCCTCCAGTATCGGAAGTTGGATAAACACTCTGATAGTTTAGAGACAGTAGGTGGAACAAGAGCAGTCGGAGTGAAGAGGTCGAGTCAGGCATACAATTGTGTGTTGTGGATGAAAAACACAGGTGAGAATTAGGAAGGGGACGCGGATCGATCCAGAGGTAATGGTGTAGGAGTGCAATAAATTGCAGAATGAAATTCTGGCTCTGACCGAAAAGATAAGAATGGAACTAGGCAGCTGTAGTCCCACTAAATGTGACGAGAGTGGAGTGAGGCTTTGGAGCAGGATGTTGTGGTCAACTGTGTCAATGGTTGAGAAGAATGAGAAGAGATAATTTACCTTTGTCACAGGATGTGACTTGTGATAAGAACAGTTTGGTATTATGGCAGAGAGGGAACCTGATTCAAGGGTTCAAAGATGGAGTTCTGTGAAGTAGAGGTAAGGATTTAGGTGCAGTGGGAACATGTTCTTGGATTTTGGAAAGGAAAGAGAAACTGGAGGTGGGGCAGCAGGATTTATGATTGGAGGGAGTGACGGCAGATATGAAGGGGTGGGTGACATCACCTGAGGGGGGATGATTATTAATAATATCAGTTAATGTCGGAGCTAGGAAGGGACATTGGGAAGTCAGAACTTTACTGAGTATATGGGAGGGGCAAGGCGGTGGATCTCATGGACTAGATGAGCTTGAGGCGGGCATTAAGGGAGATAGGAGAGAAATGAGAGAATGATGCAAGTTCAGGGCAAGAGGAGGGGAAATCTTAGAGCAAGTTTGGTTCAGACGGCGAGTGGAAGGGAGAGGCATAACAAAAGCAACTGATCAGATGGCCTCAATATGAATGATATCGGTCCTTGCGGTTCATTTTGTGTATTACTTGCACATCTCAACCCCTGCAGGAAAGTCAGGTTGCGGCTCACCTTTTAAAAGGGTTTCCCTGCTGCAATAATACCTTGGGCGAAGCGTAACAAGGTAAGAGTGGGACTTCTGCCGCTCAGGGACAGGCAGATCAGCCCCCATGTGTTGCCAGTCAAACAAGTTGGCTGGTAGCTGAATCGTCACAGTAGTGCCAGAGAGTGGATGTCCTGAGAATAAGATCATGGATGCCACACGTTACAGTAAGTCTGGGTTTTTTGGTCAGCGAGAAATCTAGAGTGGGTTTGGAGGGGGTGGGGGTGTGGGGCAGGATCAGTTTTAAGAGGCTGAGAGGGATGGGGGGAGCAAAAAAAAGGGGGGTTACCATCTGGGAAGGGGAGCCTTCAATGGCCACAGTGGACCTCCCAAAGGGGGTGCCCGCCCTTCTTTCCTTCCTTTTACCGGAGATGGGAAAGTAGCAGACAGGCCACTTTCCTTCTGTCTTCCCCACCCACCATATTGTTATGGCAGAGGCATAAAGAGACCCTTTGGTAGCCTTAAATTAGCAACCCGAGGACCTCAGTAGGCCTCAGAGCAGGTGGGCTGGCTGATGCCTCGGCTGCCCACTTTAATATAGGGGAACAGCTCATGTGTGGACTGTAACACTGTCACTCTTCCCATGGGTTCCTCAGCATTTGTTGTTGGAGGCGATGCTGGAAGAGAAAGGTGAGGGGACTATTCGCAATAAAGAAAGCAAACCTCTGAACCTCAATCCCTGTAATACCGTAACCCCCACCCCCCACCACCCTGCAAACCTCAATCCCTCCTCTAATACTGTAACCCGTAGAACCTCAATCCTTTTAATACTATAACTCCCCACGTATCTCAATCCATTTAATACTATAACTCCCCACGTATCTCAATCCATTTAATACTGTAACTCCCCACGAACCTCAATCCATTTAATACTGTAACTCCCCACAAACCTCAGTCCCTCTAATACTGTAACCCATGGAACCTCACTCCCTTTAATACTGTAACCCCTGGAAACTCAATCCATGTAATATTGTAACCGCCAGACCGCAATCCCAGTAATACTGTACCCTGTGAACCTCAATCCCTTTAATACAGTAACCCCCTGAACCTCAATCTGTGTAATACTGTAACCCCCAGAACGTCAATCCCTCTAAAACTGTAACCCCTGGAATCTCAATCCATGTAATACCGTAACGCCAATCATCTCAGTTATAGTGCATCACTTGCTGGAGTCCCATCCGGTAGCATTAGAGATCCAACTATCTTCATCAGTGACCTTCCTTCCATCAAAATTTCAGAGATGGGGCCATTACCTGACCTTTGCTGACTTTTATATCCAGTCACTATTCCTTAGATGATGAAGCACTCCATTAGCACATGGAATATCTGCGCAACATCGAGACTCATGGCAGAAAAGGAGCAAGTATCTTTGGTCTCAGAAGGTGCCAGAGAATGACCATCTCCAACAAAGAGCAGAACCACCCCCCTTGGCACTGAATGGCATTGAAATCACAAAATGGCAAACATCAGCATCCTGTGATCACCACTGATAAGACACTTCTCTGGACCAGCTACTTCAGTGCTGTGGCTACTAGAACAGGTCAGAGACTGAGTATTCTTTTTTTTTTATAAATTTAGAGTACCCAATTATTTTTTCCAATTAAGGGGCAATTTAGCATAGCCAATCCACCTACCCTGCACATCTTTGGGTTGTGGGAGTGAAACCCACACAGACACAGGGAGAATGTACAAACTCCACACAGACAGTGACCCAGGGCCAGGATTCGAACCCAGGTCCTCAGCGCCGTAGGCAGCAATGCTAACCACTGTGCCACCATGCCACCCCCGAGACTGAGTATTCTTTGGCAAGTTCCTCACCCCATTACTCCTCGAACATTTCCCACCAGAACCCAAGTTATAAATGTAATGGAAACTCTCCACTTCCTTGGATAATTGCAGTTGCAACTATATTTTTGAAGTTTACAATCATTCAGGATGAAGCAGCCGACTGACTGGAATCCAGTTTATCAGCCTAAACATCTAGGCCAGGATTCTCCGACCCTCTGCGGCAAAACCGCGCTCACCGCGGGGGTGGAGAACGGGGTCTCAGACCCTCGATCAGCTCCGACACCAGGACGCGATTCTCCACGGACCGGAGAATCGCCGCCAGCCGCGCGCGGTCGAGGCGGTGCCGGTCGGTGGGGAAAGAAAGTATGGGTCTAGAAAGTATGGATGAGGGTGAGAGTGTGTATGAAGAAGGGGAGTGTGGGTGAGTGTTGGTCAGAGAGGGGGTGTCGGTGATGGTCGGAGGTGTGAGTGAGGGTGGGGTGTGTTCATCAGAGAGGAGGTGTGGCTGACGGTCGGAAGCATGGACGAGGGCGGGTGTTGTGTGATTGGCGATTCTCCGTGATCAATCGGCCGAGTTCCCACCGAGTTCTGCCAGCGTGGTTGCAACCTGGTTCCACCTGGCAGGAGCTCGGACTCGTGGCCGCACTGGCAATCCTGGTGGGGGAGGCGGAGCAATCAGACTCCGGGATGGGGGGCCTTCTCGATGGCCAGGCCCGCGTTCAGAGGCTACTGATCGGCGGGCGGGCGGGATACGGGGGGGGGGGGGGTATTTTCTTCCGTGCTGGCCTGCTGTGTGGCTCCGCCATGTTACGTGGGGTCGACGTGAAAACGGCCGCTCCGTTCCTTTAACTCTATCTCCCAAACCAACCATTCCAGCACCTAGGTCAAGAACAGCAGATGCACGGAAACACCATCACCTGCAAGTTCCCCTCCAACCCACTCACCATCCTGACTGTATCGCTGTTCCTTCACTGTCACTGGGTTCAAATCCTGGAACACCCTTCCGAACCAGCATTGTGGATGTACCTACTCCACATGGACTGCAACAACTCACGTAGGTAGCTCACCGCCTCCTTAGGGCTAAGCATGAGCAACATTCTCCAGCCTTGCTGGTGATTCACACATCCTAAGCAATCAATTATAAAACAAAAACAATCCCACTTCCAGTACAATTCCAAAAGCTGCACAGATAACTCGACGATCCACATGTTTCAACTGCACTGTTGTAATTGGCAAATCTAATTTTTTTCTTTCTGAAGCTCCTTCAGTGTAGGAGGCTTGAGTTATTCAAAGCATTTTTCAATCTCCTATTGTTTGCTGAAACATTCAGAGTTACAGGATGCCACTGAATCCGTGAAATTCACCATGAAATTGGGGGGTCAGTAGCGATGTCACTGACAGCTAGTTTGATAATCGTAATTCCTCTCGACTGTTTCAATTCTACAAACCCACTAAAAAGCAGTCAGTTTCATCTTAAAGCAACACGGGTCTAGAAATTTGTCGGTACTCTGTCGGAATGGATGAGGGTGGGAGTGTGGATGAGGATGAAGGGCCACGAGTGACGGTCGGACATGTGATTGAGGGTGGGAAGTATGGGTCTAGAAAGTATGGATGAGGGTGAGAGTGTGTATGAAGAAGGGGAGTGTGGGTGAGTGTTGGTCAGAGAGGGGGTGTCGGTGATGGTCGGAGGTGTGAGTGAGGGTGGTGTGTGTTCGTCAGAGAGGAGGTGTGGCTGACGGTCGGAAGAATGGACGAGGGCGGGTGTTGTGTGTGAGGGAGGTGAGTATGGTTTGTGAAGGCTGGTATTATGAGGTTTATGAAAATAGATGTAATTTAAATTCATGAACGAACTTTAAGGAAATAAAATGTACTTTCATGCAACATCGTTATTTAACAGTTATAGTGGGTGGCACTGTGACACAGTAATTAGCACTGCTGCCTCAGTGCTCATCACTAGCCTAATTTTGGGTGACTGTGTGAAATTCGTACTTTCTCCCCGTGTTTGCATGGGTTTCCTCTGGGTTCTCCAGTTACCTCCTGCAGTCCAAAGATGTGCAGGTTACCATGCTAAGTTGCCCCATCATGTCCAGGGATGTGCAGGTTAGGTGAGATTACGGGGATAGAGCAGGGAGTGGGCCTACGGAGGGTGATCTTTCAGAGGGTCAGTGCAGACCCGATGGGCCGAATAGTCTCCTTCTGCACTAATGCACATTTATGGTTCTCAGCCACACTCTGAGAGAATACTTTTCAGATGCTAACTATTCGCTGTGTACAAATGTTCCTCCTCATGTCAGTACCATTCACCTTCAATTGGAATCCTCCGGTTCTCCACCCTTCTGCCAATGGGAACAATTTTTTCCGATCTAACGGGTTGAGACCCCTCATAATTTTGAAAATCCCTTCACAAAATTCTATTCCTGAAGAAGAATAACCTCGGCTTCTCCATTCAATGCACATGACTGAAGCACCTCAACCCTGAAACCATTCTTTTAAATCCTTTCAGCACCCTCTCTAATGCCTTGATATTCTTCCCAAAGTGTGGTGCCCAGAATTGGATACAGTGGGCGGGATTCTCCGAACACCCGCCGGGTCGGAGAAGCGCTGGGGGTGGCGTGAATCCCGCCCCGTCGCTGGCTGCCGAAATCCCTGGCGCCGGTTTTTTGGTTCTTTTGGGGATCGCGCCAGTTGAGGGCCGTTGGAAGTGCCCCCCCCCCCCCCCCCCCCCCCCCCCCCCCCCCCCCCTGGTGATTCTCCGGTCCCCGATAGGCCGAGTGGCCGCCCGTTTTCGGCCAGTCCCGCTGGTGTGGATTAGACCAGGTCCGTACCGGCGGGACCTGGCACTGAGCCTGTGTAAAGCTCTGCCATGGCCGGCGTGGAGAAGAAACCCCCTGCACATGCACAGGAATCACGGCAGCGGTTCTGGGAACACGCTGGCGCTCCTGCGCATGCGCCAACCCGCGCCAGCCGGCGGAGGCCCTTCGGCGCCGGTTGCCACGGCACCAACCACTCCAGCACCGGCCTAGCCCCCGAAGGTGCGGCCCGACGCCAGAGTGGTTCACGCCACTCCTTGGCGCCGGTACCCGCTGGATACTGAAGAATCCCGGCCCATATTCCAGTTGAGGCCAAACCAGTGTTTCATAAAGGATCACCATCATTTTCTTGCTTTGGTACTCCTGTGCTTCTATGTATAAAGCCCCAGATCCCCTGTGCCTTATTAATCATTTTCTCAAACTGCCCTGCTACCTTCAATGATTTGTGCACATTCACCACCTGACCCATCTGCTCCTGAATGCCCTTCAGAATTCTATCCTGTATTTTATTTTGCCTCTCTGTGTTCTTCCATCTGCCGCTTGGAGCTCAGATTCTAAAGGGTCAAGGAAGGTGATTAGTGAAATACACAAGGCGGGGAGATAGATATATAAACATGCTACTGGGGAAAGGTTTATAAATTTAATGCGAAGCCAATCAGATGGAAGCAGAAGTGGAGAACTTTTTTGTCTTTATTCTTTCATGGGGCATGGGCATTGCTGGCAAAGCTGGCATTTGTTGCCCTTCTCTAATTGTCCTTGAACTGAGTGGCCATTTCGGAGGGCTGGGGCTGGAGTCACATGTAGTCCAGACTTGATAAGGATGGCAGATTTCCTTCTGATAAAAGAGGTGGGGTTTTACAACAGTCGATAATGGTTTCATGGTCACTATTACTGAGACTACCTTATCAATTCCAGATTACTATTTGAATTCAAATTCAGATGACATGGTGGGATTTGAACCCTTGTCCCCAGGATTTCATTCTGGATCTCAGGATTACTGGTTCAATTGCGACACCACAACGCCACCAAACATGAGAACGCAAATCTGATAAATCATTGGAAAAGCCAAGAAATTAGCTAAAGTAGAACTGAAAGGAAGGTAAAATTTTAATTCGATAAAGATTTTCAAGTTTACTTTTATAAAAAACAATAAGTGAAGAGATATTCAGTTAATTTCTTGCAATTAACCTATGTTCTAGAATTAGCAATGCCCTGTACATAGTTAAGATGTACTGCACCTTGAATTGTAATTAATTTCATTTTCTGCTGTAGTGTAATATTTAATTTGCCTTCATTAGTGTAATTATTAATAAAAGAAATGTATTACCAAGAAAAATTGTCAAATGAAAGTATTACATTATGAATGTCGACGAACTCTTGAACTACCAGCAGGAGTTTGGATAATTAGCTAAGTGTAGGAAATTAACGATACTTCCATTTCTCTGACGTACACATCTTGGGAGCTTAAGGGAACAAAGTCTCCGCGTGAGCGCGTTTAGCCGAGTGTTTCCTGCCGTTTACAGTTCCGAGAAACACATGGCTATTCAACGCGACTTGCGGTGAATAAGGGGCCTGAATGGGTAACGCACGGCCGATGACGCACAGAACCCCATTTTGTCCAGTGGGGGGCTCCGCTTGCCGTATCTCCCCATTGTAGCGAGAGATCGGGTCGCTATTTTTAAACAATCCCTGACCTCCCCTGCCCCCCCAGCCCAAACGCAATATAGTAGGGTTCCCCCCCACACTCCCTCCAAGACCCATGCCATGCAATACCCGCCCGATTGCACACATACAAAAAATGCCAGCTTGGAAGTGCCAACCTGGCACCCTGGCAGTGCCTATGCCAGCTGGCAGTGCTAGGCTGGCACCCAGATAGCACCACCAGGGTGCCAGGCTGACACTGCCAGGATACCCAGGTGGCACCAGCAGTGCCAGGGTACCACCCTTCCCAAAGGCATGCAGGTGGGTGCCTCCAATCCCCTTGGAGATCCCCATGAATTTCATTCTCTCTGGTCCCTATTTGTGGCGACCAGTGCTGAACGGCACTCACCCAAGGACTCTGAGGCGTAGGGGTTGAATCCCAAGCCTCAGGTATTTGGGAATCTGCTCAATATAGTAAGACTTACTGCCTCACTCTAATATGCAGATCTGCTAAAAAGTGATCCCGCCTGGGATTCACATCGCAACGTCTCGCGAGATTGCCTTGAATCTCGCGAGGTGTTACGAGCCGGGTGGATCCCAGAAGCGGGGTCTCCTGGCTTTCAACGACCATGCTGCACCACGGCGAGATGCTTTTCGGGTGCAGCGTGGCCATTGGATCACGGGTTCTTTGGGTTTGCAAGCTTTTGCCGTTTGAATTTTGCCGCTATGCTCATACATTTCCATGAACAGTTTAGCTTTCCAAACCACCAAGTACATTTTTAGCATAATTGGTTTGTGAACAAAACCAGTGAAACTCTGAAGAAATCTCTTTTGTGGTAGACCTCCCCAGTGAATACGGTTGCTAGGTCTCATTACTTACAAATTATAATCTGTGCTTGACACCGTACAGAAATTCACCATCGAACAATGGGACCCATCTGGAGACCAAACTGGCTGAAGCTATTTTTAAATTGGATTTAAATAAATAGACATTGCATAAAATAAATACAGATGTCTCCATATTTGCCTATGATTTGACAAAGGAGCACTGTATCCATTAATAGGAGGCTACCGTGGAGGCCATGGTGTTGGTGAATATGTGGAGAACATTGACGTTTGTGCAGTCAGTGCTGTTTCGTTTTGTCCTGTTAATTGGAGACATTGGGTGGGAATCTCCATTCCCCCCCAGCTACATGTTTCTCAGCGGTGTGCTGTTCCCCGGAGGTGGGATACTCTCCACTCGCTGCTTGTCAGTGAGACGCCACCCCACGCCGCCAGCAAACCCATGGGAAGGGTTGCCAGCACGAAAAGAGAATTCCAATGATCGGAGAATTCCAGCCATTGGCTAGCAATGACTTTCACTGCCATTAGATTCAAAGGAATGTTTGTGATCCACCAAAGAAACAGCCGTTCCTATCATTATGACTCTATGGCAATATGATGCCATGTCTTGTAAACAGAACGACCATCAGCACAAGAGAATAAAGCTGGAGCTACCAGGCGCACTTCAGTACTCTGCCCTACTATGTGACTAAGGCATCCCCTGGGCACACAGCAGCAAAGAAAATGACTTGTGACAGCAATCAGGGAGGAGGATGGGTTCTTAAGTGGGCTGACGTTAGGCACTATGTAAATATAATTGCTTTGTTCCTAGGTGAGATCCAGTGAGGCAACATTTTGACAGCACAAAAAAATGTGAACGTCATCAAGTAAATTGTATCTTTACATGTTAATTGCTGCTTAATCAATACTTCACATTCAAAGCAGTTGTGCAAACAAATATTACGTTTTTGGTCCTCAAAAGAAATTTGGAGGTATATTTGCAGATTTTGCCCAGGCTGTTATCACTAAGGGGTGGATTTTCCAGAAGTTAAGCAGCCACAGAGACGTTTAAAATGACGGGCAGGAATCATATGCATTTCTGGCCAATTTCATTTTTGGCAGCAGAGGAATGGGGCTGGGGCATTAATTACACTTGCAGGAAACTCAAGCTTAGCAGGACCATTTGAAACTAATGCTGAAACAGGCCCCGTTTTCACTTTTCCAAGATCTTAACCAATACTTTGTGAGTCACAGAATTATAGAGGATGTGTAAATGCCCATGAAGGGCAGGTAAGGTTTGTTCATGTGTCATGGTCTTAATTTATTTAAATCTCCATCGTTTTTCAAATAGCAAAATATCAGCTTTCGGTTGGAGTAAAAACAAATACCTGCCAATAGAGTGCATTAATTGACAGGCCATCCAGTGTAACTTAAAAAACCTATTCATCATCTATTCCTGCAGTTTCAATAACTTCATTGTTGACATTTCCCAAGCATTGTCATTACAGCCGAGCCAATTGTGAATGTTTGACTGAGTTTGAAAAGCAAAAAAGCCACTTATCTGGAGCCTGGGTTTAAATTTTGACTGACAATTTCAAAAGGCTATTAAAGGAATTCACGGAGTGACTAGTGAATAGAAGTTTGTTTGTTTTTACAACAGATTGACCACTTGAGGAGTTTTAAAATGTTTGAATCAGCTTCACAAATGCGAGTTCTTTTCAGTATCAAGTGTGTATGAGTAAAGCCTTCTTAGATTGATAGATATTTATTATTCTTTCATCTCCACATGGGTCCTGTTATGTATCAGAGAATGCACCCCTTCTGGCGAAGTGTCACGTGATCTGTTGTGATGTCAGCAGTGATTGCTTGCCTGGGCTTCAGTTCTCCTTCATCTTGGATTGCAGCAACGTCCCTAATAAAACCTCTCATCGCGTTTGTAAGAATCCATATATTTTCTCATTATGGCAAGCTCAAAGATATAACAGACCTAATGTCTGTCCATGGAGGATACAGGATAAATGACTACAGAGTTGGGGCAGCACAGTGGCCCAGTGGTTAGCATTGCTGCCTACGGCGCTGAGGATCCAAATTCGATCCCGCCCCCGGGTCACTGTCTGTGTGGAGTTTGCGCCGGCGCTGTGTAAAAGACGTGGCGTCGTGGGTCCCGCGCCTGCACAGTTGAGCAGGTGCCAACCAGCGCATGCGCGGTGGCCGTCCTCACCCAGGCCGCCCCGCACAAACATGGCGGATGGATCCAAGCTCGCCGGTGGAAGAAAGGAGGCCGGCCGACAGAGAGGCCGGCCCGTCGATCGGTGGGTCCTGATCGTGTACCATGCCACTCCGCACGGCCTTCCCGGGGTTGGGACACCCCTCCCCACCCACAGGCCCCTCCCGGCCCTTGAAGCCCCAGGTCCCGCTGGCCTGAGAGCAGGTTAGACCGGCGCCGGCGGGCCTGTCATTTCTTTCGCCGGCCGCTCAGCCCATCTAGGCCGGAGAATCGCCGCTCATCGTTTACAGAGATTCTCCGAGCGGCCCGACGTGATTCGCGTGGATCTGGTTTCGGGGCAGTGGGAGAATCGCGTGCGGGGGTCAGGGCGGCGTGGTGCGAGTCGCGCGGCGCCCCGGCGATTCTCCCACCCGGCGGGTGGGGGGGGGGGGGATAGAATCCCGTCCCACATTCCTTCACCTTAATACATAGTTAGTGTTATGTTAACTTTCGCACTCAAGAGCTTACTGCACAGCCCTGAACTTCCTTGGAAATGAATCCTAATGAGGTGGCACCGAGTACACAAGTCATGTGCAATGCTCTGCTCCACTGACCCCCTGGAACATGCTGGTGCGAGAGGGGGAGAGCACTTCCTTTGCACGGTGAAGGTGGACAGAGATCTCACTGTGGGATTCCGTTGAGGCAGGAGATTCTCAGGTCTGACTGCTTATTGGAGGGTGATGGGAAGAAGATACCCAACTCCGCCACCTTTATCTCAGCCTGCTGAAGAATCAGAAAAGAAACACTCTTGCGACATTCTAACCTGCAGAGAATACTGAGCCAAAGAAACAGAAAGCCCCACTGTGAGGACTTCTCGCAGGAGGCTGGCTAAATCTGTAGCTAACATGTTTGTTGACAAGTTCTTCACAGAATTGGTCATTGCGATTCTTTTTCTTAGCTTCTTTTGTTTCTCTTTTCATTTTCCTTTTTCAGTTTAAGTAAAAAAATTAGCGGGAGAACAATCAAAGGAAGAATATTCTGGAATTATTTTTGATTTCCAGGTTCAGTTGTGCCTGAACATTTTAGTTCCCATTAGCAAGCTAAAGTAAACTGTGGTTTCCTGCAGTGGGTCCACTAAGATGCAGAATGGGTGATTCAATTAACATTTTAGTTCAGCTGATTGCTGCAATACATTTCTTTCTCACTCAAGGTTATAAGGACGATGGCTATCTCAGTATGTGCGGACATGATATGTCTGAATCCAACAAAAGACGAAATTCACTGTCAAACTCTTAATGCAGCTCTGTTCCCGTAGAAGATTCGAGGAGAAATAAGCCCTAATCTAGGGCAGATAGAATTAGCTTCATTTTTACAAGAGAGACACTGCAAGAATTCAAAAAGGTGGATTTAAGATCAAGGTAATTTTTGCTGAGCTAAAGCTGAAATAAAAAATTGCAGGGGTTGGTAAATGCTGAGCTCTGTGGGTATGATTAGTCCTTCAGCACAGTATGATTGCACACAGCAAGGTTTACTTCCACTGACTTTCGACTAATGACTTAATGAAACCAAAAAAGCAGACATTATTTTTTTTGCATTGTTAATATCGCAGCAGGCAATGTTTTTTAATATTTGCTTTGGTGGATTCTCTTCCTGATCCGTGAGACTCAAAAAACAATTCGAATTAACTATATAACCAGAGTATTTGAGCACTCACATGGTCTGTGTAGCTTTGTGTCACAGCACATGGGCTAAAAGACTCGGTGTTAGGATACACAGCCTGTGTGACTCAGTGTCACTTGCGCATAGACTGATGGCGTTACCTAACCTTACAACGACTGTGTTGAACCATTGTTCCTCTGATTTAACCATAGCTCACTGGGCTAAATTGCTGGCTTTTAAAGCAGACCAAGCAGGCCAGCAGCACGGTTCGATTCCCGTATCAGCCTCCCCGGACAGGCGCCGGAATGCGGCGACTAGGGGCTTTTCACAGTAACTTCATTGAAGCCTACTCGTGACAATAAGCGATTTTCATTTAATTTTCAAGTATAAAAGTGCAGTGAGCGATGCAAAAAGGTAGCTTTGACATCTTGACCATTGTTCTCTGGAAAGCAAAGTGGGCAGAGACAGTACCATAGGCTCGGTAATGATGAGGGGCGATGATGGCATAGTGATCACAGAATGACACAGAATCACAGAATTTACAGTGCAGAAGAAGGCCATTCGGCCCATCGAGTCTGCACCGGCTCTTGGCAAGAGCACCCTACCGAAGCTCACACCTCCACCCTATCCCCACACTTCCACCCTATCCCCGTAACCCCGCCTTACCTTTTTTGGACATTAAGGGCAATTTAGCATAGCCAATCCACCTAACCTGCACATCTTTGGACTATGGGAGGAAACTGGAGCACCCGGAGGAAACCCACACAGACACGGGGAGAACGTGCAGACTCCGCACAGACAGTGACCCAAGCCGGGAATCAAACCTGGGAACCTGGCGCTGTGAAGCCATTGTGCTAACCACTGTGATACCATGCTGCTAGGATTGTAGTCAAGAAGCCCACGCTAATGCTCTGGGGATGTGGGTTCAAATCCCACCATAGCTGGAGGAATTTGAATTTAACTAATAAACTTGGAATGTAAGTAATGGTGACTATCATTGATTCTTGGTAAACCTACCTGCCATCCTTACATGTGACTTCAGACCCACAGCAATGTGGTTGACTCTTAACTGCCCTCTGAAATGGCCTAGCAAGCCACAAGAGCAATTAGGCTGGCCTTGTCAGTGATGTCCACATTCCTTCAAAGAATAAAGAAAAAAGAAGTTCTACAGAAATGTTCTTACAACATTTTTATTGTGCAAACTGTCTTGTTACCAAGAGATGTCTTTGGATATCATCCACCCAGGTTTGTATTTTGTATCAGATTAAACCCTGACCATTATTAATAACCCAACTTGATTTGATGTCAAGATTAACTATTAGAAATCTCAATGGAATGGTCTTACATTCTGTTTGAAATACTTGTAAATCATGTCAGCACCTTTTGCTGTTTTTCAAATTGAATCAACTTCTAATAAACCATGGTTGAAATAATCAATTTCAGTTCAACTGTATGCAGTTAAAAGACAGCCATACTCATAGAACATAGAACAGTACAGCACAGAACAGGCCCTTCGGCCCTCGATGTTGTGCCGAGCAATGATCACCCTACTGAAACCCACGTATCCACCCTATACCAGTAACCCAACAACCCCCCCAACCTTACTTTTTAGGACACTACGGGCAATTTAGCCTGGCCAATCCACCTAACCCGCACATCTTTGGACTGTGGGAGGAAACCGGAGCACCCGGAGGAAACCCACGCACACAAGGAGAGGACGTGCAGACTCCGCACAGACAGTGACCCAGCCGGGAACTGAACCTGGGACCCTGGAGCTGTGAAGCATTTATGCTAACCACCATGCTACCGTGCTGCCCACTCATAGAAAGGAATCCCCATTACAGCAATGGAAAGAAATGAACAAGGTTTCATTTTTCAAAACATTTACTGCAACAAACCAACGAAGAACACAAATCAAACATTAATTGACAGATGAATATTTAAAACAAAGAGATAAATTTTACATTAAATAGTCAATATCATAAAGAAATGCCTTACAAAGTGACAAGTGCTTGCAATATTTCCCGCACAAAGGTGCAATCTCATAATCCCATTCCCTCTCAGTTGATCTGGTGCTAGAGTCGCATTCACGAGCAGCCATATTTCATCAATGCAGGCGGGCCACATACCAGTTCCAGTTCCCAGCATGGACGGTTGGCGACAGGAAGGGCATCTGGCTATACAATCACCCCCCAAATCCAAAACAAAACGGGCGGGATTCACCCCTACCCAGCGGGTTGGGGGGTCCCGGCGGGACGGAGTGGCACCTTCAGGGGCTAGGCCCATCCGGAGTGGTTGGCGCCCCGCCGGCCAGCGGGAAAGGGACTTGGCGGCATGCCAACCGGTACCGAAGGGCCTCCGCCGGCCGGCGCGAGTCGGCGCATGCACGGGAACGCCAGCGTGTGCTGGCATCATCCCCGCGCATGCGCAGAGGGATTCGCTTCCGCACCGGGAATGGCGGAGGACCCCAGCCTCCGGTCTGGAAGGATGGAGTGCCCCCACGGCACAAGCCCGCCCGTGGATCAGTGGGTCCCGATCGCGCACCAGGCCACCATGGCGGCACCTCCCGGGGCCAGATCCCCCTGCGCTCCCCCAAGAACCCTGGAGCCCGCCCGCGCCACCAGGTCCCTCCGGTAAGGGACCTATTCCTATTTATGCCAGCGGGACCAGCAACAGACGGGCAGGACTTCGGTCCATCGCGGGCCGGAAATTTCGGGCCGCCCCGGCACCCATTGAGCCGCGCCAGACCCCGCCATTCTCCGAGGCGGGCGGCACGACTCACGCCGGGCTGGTTTTTGGGGGGGCAGGGGAATTAGGAGGACGGCGGGGGCGGGATTCACGCTGACCCCCGGCGATTCTCCCACCTGGCGGGGGGTTGGAGAATCCCGCCCAACATTTGAGATGAAATTGATCAACCAGCTTTGTGGTGATCACAGATAATGTGGGAGTAACTAAAAGAGAAAGAAAACGATAAAGTGGAAGAGGCTGGTTGAATGGCAGATGACATTTAATACAGTTTGGGAGGAAAGGCAATATAAAACAAAGGGGAAAATTCTAAATGTGGCGCACTTGCAGAGGGACCTGGGAACATATGTACACAGTTCATTGAAAGTGACAAAACAGTTGGAAAACATTGTTAAAGTCATAAGGAATCTGATTGATAAACAGGGGCATGGAGTACAAAGGCACGGAAGTTTGGATAAGCCTGTATAAAACAATTATTTAGCCTCAACTGGTGAATTGTTTCCATTCTCTTGTGAAGACCTTGGAGAGGGTACAAAAAGTACTAGGCAGGATTCTCCATTGGCAGATGATACAAAGATCTGTAGAGGGACAGGTAGTATTGAGGAAGCAGGGGGGCTGCAGAAGGACTTTGACAGACTAGGAGAGTGTGAAATGAAGTGGCAAATGAAATACAATGTGGAAAAGTGTGAGGTTATGCATTTTGGAAGGAGGAATTTAGGCATAGACTATTTTCAAAATGGGGAAATGCTTCAGAAATCAGAAGCACAAAGGACGATCCTTTAAAACAGAAATGAGGAGGAATTTCTTCAGTCAGAGGGTGGTGAATCTGTGGAACTCTTTGCCGCAGAAGGCTGTGGAGGCCAATTCATTGAGTGTCTTTCAGACAGAGATAAATAGGTTTTTGATCGATAAGGGGATCAGGGATTATGGGGAGAAGGCAGAAGAATGAGGATGAGAAAATATCAGCCATGATTGAATGGCAGAGCAGACTCGATGGGCCGAGTGGCCTAATTCTGCTCCTATGTCTTATGGTCTTATGGCTGATGGCAGAATTGGGAAACATGATTGGGCGGAGAATCGGTTTTGACACTGAAATCGTGGTGGGTGACGGTTTCACGGAAAATCGCAATTATCTATCGCTTGACAGTGGCGTCAATGTGTTCTAGAACGCATGTGCAGTAAACATTGTATCATATCATTAGTGGGCCCTATTCTCCGGGGCCTCGGCAATTCTCCACCGCCACTGGGGCAAATTCCCAACGATGAGGTTCACTTATGCTTTTAAAAATGGTGAAACTGTCGGCATGGCTACTGAGGGAGAGAGAGGGAGTACGGAAAGTGCCCAACATTGCCATGGTTTGCTGACAACTGTGCCGCTAGCTGGGGGGCTTCTACCATGGCTGGGGGAGTAGCGGGGGGTCGCCAGGAAGTGGGCTGAGGGGTCGGGGTGGACAGCTACGGAGCACCATTGCCACAGCCGGCAAGGCAGCAATGCGGCTGCGCACGCCACTGACCACATACTGTGAACTTAGGGCCACAGGTCGCATGGTAGACACCCAGGACAACCCCAGCCGACCCATCAGCGGGATGGGCGCACATCAGAGAAACCAGTGAAATCTCCTCAGCTGGGATGAGTGTGTGTGGGGAGTGAACTGTATATATCGGCTGCAGCTTGTCAGCCACCTGAGTGTCAATCACGGACAGGGCGAATCCCGTACCGTATCTTAATGAATTAATTGTGTTCCACGTGGTGCTGGTGCTAGCCCCTCCATGATCGCTGAATCGGTCCAGGTGCAGCGCCAGTGCTGCTGTCATGGCAGTCCACAAATCCTGCCCCAGCTTCAACACTTCGTCTGAGGAATGGAGAAATCAGCCGATTGAAGGTTTTGTGGGAAGATGGTGGTGAGCTACCTTCTTGAACCCTGCAGTCCATGTGTTATGCTCGCAGTGCTATTAGGGAAGGAGTTCCAGGATTTTGATCCAACGACAGTGAAGGAGTACTGATATTCCAAGTCAGGATGACGTCTGGCTTGAAAGGGAACTTGCAGGTGGTGGTGTTCCAATGTGTCCGCTGTCCTTGTCCTTCGAGGTACTGGAGGTCGTGGGTTTGGAAGTTGATTTTGAAGGAACCTTGGTGAATTGCTGCAGTGCATCTTCTATAGAACACTCACCCTAGCACCAAAAGTTCAAGTTGGCGAATGAGGTTTTGATCAAGTGGCCTGCTTTACCCTGGATGGTTTTGAGTTTCTTGTGTTGTTGGATCTTCACCTATCTACAGAAGGAGTATTCCATCACACTCCTAACTTGTGCCTTGTAGGCAGTGGATAGGATCGGGAGAGTCATGGGATTGGTTACTCACTTCAGAATTTCCAGTCTCTGACCTGCTTTTTCAGCCACAACATTTAAATGGCTATCTCGTTCAGTTTCTGGTCAACAGTGACCCCCAGGATGTTGTTAGTGGTGGATTCAACAATGGTAATGCCATTGAATGTTTAAGAGAGATGGTTAGATTCTCTCTTTTTGGAATTGCTTAGTACTTGTGTGACATGACTCTGACCTGCCACTTACCAGTGCCAGCCTGAATGTTCCCTTTAGAGGAAAGAGGAGATTGATAGAGGTGTTGAAAATCATGAGTGCTCTGGACAGAGTGAAAGGAAATTGTTTCCATTGGTGGATAGGTCGGGAACCAGAAGACACTTATTTATGGTGTCTGGCAAATACAGCAATGGTGGCTGATGTATTGCGTATGCTGGGTCTGCGAGGACTGCGTTTACCAGAGCAGTGAGAGAGACAGGCTACCAACACTTGTAGAAGTACAACTCTATTTTATTTAACTATGAGCTGTTAAACATACTTGCACTGTGAGTCGACACTATGTTAGGTTGACTGAAGACCTATGGCTAACCTGACCAGACTATACTGCTTGCACATGGTAGATGTTCGTGCTACTGATTACGGGTTCTGGCTGTCTCAGAGGCTGCATCCCGAATGAGTGGGAAAACTAGTGCCCTCTGGCTTTATAATGGCCGTGTCCTGTCTGGTGATTGGCTGCTATGTTCTGTGTGTTGATTGGTCTTCCAGTGCGTCAGTCAGTGTGTGTCTATGCACCATCATATACTTGTGTGTATATTATGACAGTGGCTGAGGAAAAATGGCCAGGATTCTCCGTTCTAGAGCTGGGTCGGAGAATCCCCTGGGGACGACGCGAGAATCGCGCCCCGCCGCCGGCTTTCCCATTCTCTGGCACCAATTGTCGGGCGCCCGCGGGATTCCCGGCGCGCCAGTCGGGGGCCGTTGATAGCGCCCCCCCCCCCCCCCCAGGCCCCGCTGGGCCGAGTGGCTGACATGGGTTACTCAGGTTCGTGGCATGGCGGGACCTGGAAGGTGAGTCTGCGGTGGCTGTCCTGGAAGGGGGAGGCGAGATCCGACCATAGGGGAGAACCCCACTGTGGCCTGGCCAGCGATCGGGGCCTACCGATCGGCGGGCGGGCTGCTTCCGTGGGGGCCTATTTTACTCCGTGCCAGGCACCTGTAGGGCTCCGCCATATTGCCTGGGGGCTGGTGCGGAGAAGGGAACCCCTGCGCATGCGCGGAATCACGCCGGCCATTCATGCATGCGTGAACGCGCATGGGCCGTTCCGCGCCGGCTGCAGCTGCAGGGACCAGTCCGACGCCAACCTAGCCCCTAGGAAGGGTAGCAATCCCCATTATTGGGGACTGTTGATGCCAGAGTGGTTGGCGCCGCTTTTCACGCCTGCGTGGGGACATAGCCCTATTATTGGAGAATCCCGCCCAATATCTTTACATGGTGAGACTTGAGGGTCGGTAATGCACTGTATGAGAATGCGGCAGAGGTAGATTCAGTCAAGGCTTTCAAAGGAGAATTGTGTCAATATTTGATGAGAAAATATTTGCAGGACTTCAGGGACAAGGTGAGAGTTGCAGTTATAGACAGCTGATATAGGCACAGTGGGATGAATGGCCTTCTTCTGCATTTTAACCAATCTGTGATGATTCTATTTTACAGCATATTCGACAGCTTTTGAAAAGATTTCAACACATAAAAGTACGTTCCAAAATATAGATTGTTTTATAAGAAAATAAATTGGAGATATAGATTTGATAGCAAAACTGGGATATATTCCCCATTCATATTTCCCCTTGAGAAAGTGGTGCTTGCCGAAGCCTGTGTGGCAGAGGCATACCCACAATGCTACAAGATTGGATATTCCAGGATATTTTCCCAGCCGCAGTGAAGAACAGTGTCATTCCTCCCAGCTGGGTGTGTGTGTGTGTATGACTTAGGGGGGAAACCTGGAGATAATGGTGCCCCGTGGTTCTGATGTCTTTGTTTTACTTGGTGGTGGAGGTCATGGGGCTGGATTCACCGATCCCTCAGCCGTGTGTTTCTCAGCAGCAGGAGGTGGTGTCGCCGGTTGCGGGCAGCAGGATTCCCTGTTCCCGTCGCTTGTCAACGGGTTTCCATCGAAGTCACCCATGCCGCAGGTGGGAGTGCCCTGCCAGCAGGCCTGGGGAATCCCGCCACCAGCGAACGGCCAGAGAATTCTGGCCCACATGTTTGGGAGGTTAGCCACCTGCATCAAATTACATTGGTTGTGCGGGATAATATTAAAATAAACAAGCCATTGTTTAAAAGCTGTAAAGGGACCCGTCTCCACAAAACGAGGAGGCATGAAAGATAAAATATCATGGTGTTGGTATTTTAACAGTTAACATCAGCAATACATCAACGAAAGAGCAATTCCTGCAGCTCTCAGTTGCTCCCCTATGAATTAACGACGGACATTGTGCGTTAATGCAAGGATGATTACAAGACAATTAATTTTATAATTAAAAATGAACAATGGAAAGAAAATTTGCCCATTGAGATTTTTTATGATAAAAGTCAGTATTAAGTAATAGTTTTTTTATGGGCTTCCTCGCTTTTGAAATTAACTTGGAGATTGCTGGCTGCTTTAGCGAATTGCATTCAATTTTTTACTCATTGCAAAGCCTAATATCACAGTGATAAGACACACTCTTCTGGAGTAACCTTGTGACGGTTACCTTTACCTTATGAACAACCAAAATATTCTCTCTTGAATAAAAGGAAACTATTTTTGAGGTCCCTGCCAATCTTCGCGCAACATGTTGTCTGATCTAAGAGTTTAATTAAGAGCTCTTAAACATTTGGATTGTAATGTTGTGGGTGCTATTCGGAGACGAGATTTAACATGTTCAAAATGAATTCCACTTTCCTCATCTTGTGTGCCAATCTCTGCACTGGCAAAATTAAGATAACACATGACAGGTTGTGAGTCTGCCACAGAACACACATAGGCAGATTGGCAGGACTATTTCATTCGGCTGTACAAAAACAGCCTGACTCAATTTCCTTCAGTATTTTGTTAAATGTTCATGGACCTTCCCCCATTTCAACTGCCTCAGTGGTAATTCTACCCCTGAGTCGCAGAATAAGGGTTGACATTTCAGAGACTTGAGCATAATCTAAGGTGACATTTCTGAGCATGCATTGTAGAAGGTCCCAAATGAGCCAAGGTTATCTGTAAACTCAGCCATGTGGATGTAAACGTTTCCCCGGTGTAGACCGGGTGGTCACGTGGTTGCTGGGATGACACGGGTACAAAAGGTGTCACGTGTCCGGGGCGCGAGTCTCTGGCAGACACACAGCTTGCATGAGCTGCTCAGTATTAGTAATAAACCTTTATGGCTGTCAGTCCCTGGTTGCCAGTTTTTGCAACCAGTACGTTCGACATGCTGTCAGGAGATGACAGAATGGCACAGGAACTTTGCCACATCCACCCACTCGTGATTGAGGAAAACGTTGCAACAAATGGACAAAATTCAAAAAAGAGTGGCATATCTACAGCGGTGCCAGTCTCGCAGACAAATCAAAGAAGGTCCAGGCATAAACTCTCTTAAATTTAGTGGATCCTGAGGCAGTTGAGAAATTTGAGTCCTTTGTTTTTCAAACGGAGGAAGAAAAGGACAAGCCGAGATATTGCTTAAAAGATTCGAGCAAGGGCAGCACGGTACCACAGTGGTTAGCTCTGCTGCCTCACGGCGCTGAGGTCCCAGGTTCAGTCCCGGCTCTGGGTCACTGTGCGTGTGGAGTTTGCACATTCTCCCTGTGTTTGCGTGGGTTTCGCCCCCACAACCCAAAGATGTGCAGGGTAGGTGGATTGGCAACGCTAAATTGCTCCTTAATTGGAAAAAATGAATTGGGTGCTCTAAATTTTTTTTTTTTTAAAAAGGTTTGAGCATGCCAGTGAAGAATATCATACCGATAGGCACACGTTTAATACCACCAACCTAAGATTTGATATATCTATTCAGTCCAACACTGCGACTCTCAAAACCCCAGCAAAGAAATGCATGTTTGGCACCCTCACTGCGAAAGTTGTGAGGAATTGTATTGTGTGCGGGATCCACAATCATGTGTTGTCCGTAAGCAGCTTATTGACAATAAGAATTTAAACCTGGAATCTGCCATCAGCATCTGTACACTGAATGAGCAGTCAGAAAAATGCAGCAAAGAACAGAAGTTTTCACAGTGCAGGGCACACACGGCCCTAACTGGGTTGGCCATCACTCACGAAACAGAACTACATGTTTAGCATTTGGTAAACACTGTAACAAATGTGGCAAATGGAACCATTTTGCAGGATGCTGCAGATCCAAGCTCCAGCAGCCTGCCTATGCCACCAGCCACGTCAGTCACGTCTCCATCGTTTGGAGCACAGACAGGGCAAATGAATTGGAGCTCAGACTAACCCAGGCACTGAGCCTACAACAACACTTTTCCTGTGAGAGTGTCGACACCATGATGGAGAAGAGGGAGATTTTCACAATGTTAAACATTGCCTGCAACAATGCAAAACTAAAAGTAAAGATCGGCACTGGAGCGGAGTCCTGCCCATACAGTTGCTGCAGGAAATCGACCCATGTGCTGCATCAGATCCCAGTACTCAGGTGGACCTCATGACATGGTGGGAAAACTATCCACACAGTAGGTTTGGCCACTCTCCATTGCACACAGGGAAGCTTCCAATTTCATGTCGTTGACCAAGATGCAAAGCTGTTGTTGGGTCTTTGGGACAGCATCAGACTGGGGCTAATCTACTTTGGCCCAGATGTGCACATTCTGCAACAATAGGCCTCAGAACTTACAGAATATAAATATCTATTCAATTGTGACGTCATTGAGAGACTACTTGTAATATATGATATGAAATTAGCTGACTCGGTACCTCCCACAGTCTGTGCTCCAAGGATACTACACTACTCCTAGTGGAGAAAGTAGTTGATGAGTTGGACTGGATGATGACACACGGTGTCAGAGCCCCCATAGAGGAGGCCACAGATTTCAGCAATGGTGGCTGCAGCAAAGAGCGACAGCACGGTCAGGATTTACATCGACCCAGTTCATCTAAAGAAGGCACTGCTCAGACTTCATCACTCTATTTAGATCAGGGGTGGGCAAACTTTTCCGTGCAAGGGCCACATTCAGAAATTCACAATTTTAAAGGGCCGCATAGTATATTAATTAATAGTCCCGGTTGTAACCAATTAGCGTGCGGCATATACCTCAGCGCTTCCCCCGGCGGCATCCTGCCTTTAGCCCTCTTTTTCTCTACTTTTCAAAAATGGCGCTTCACCCGGTTATGATTCTGGGCGCCTCATATAGAACATAGAACAGTACAGCACAGAACAGGCCCTTCGGCCCTCGATGTTGTGCCGAGCAATGATCACCCTACTCAAGTCAACGTATCCACCCTATACCAGTAACCCAACAGCCCCCCCTCCCCCCCCCCAATTAACCTTATTTATAAAAAAAAAATTTTTAACTTTTTTTTTTATGACTTGATCTTCGTGGGCCGCATAAAAACCTTTGGCGGGCCGCATGCGGCCTGCGGGCCGTAGTTTGCCCACCCCTGATTTAGATGGTGGAACAGTTAATAGCTCACATGCTCAACGCCAAGGTTTTCAGCATTTTGGGTGTGAAGTGCGGGTTCTGGCAAATCCGATTGGATGAAGAATCCTCGAAACGTACCACATTCATGTCTCCGGTTAAGCAGGTACCTTTTCCACCACATACCCGATGGGATCTCCATTGGCAGTACGGATTTCCAATGGTGCATGGAGCATCTCTTTGTAGGACAACCCTGCAAAATCATCGTCGACGACATCCTGGTCTGGGGTCGTACAATGCAAAAACCCAGAGCAAATCAACGGAATCGGGCCCATACAGTTAAAGCTAAGCCCTGCTAAATACAGATTCAGGGTCAATCAGGTTCCTTACGTGGGTTACTTTTTCACAGCCAGAGGCATAAAACCGGATCCAGACAAGATAATGGTGATATGACAGATGTACAATCCTTGGGAAAGCACGCTTTGCAGTGCTTCCTTGGTATGACAAATTATCTTCCCAAGTTCATTCCTTGTTGCAGTGAGGTCACCAGACCCCTTTGTTAACTCCTCCATCAAGATGTCAAATGGATATGGCAGGAGCAGCTTCCTGTTGCGCTCAACAAACTCAAGCAGCCACTGTCAGCCCATCTGGTGCTGCAATGCCTCAATGTTCGAGCATCTGTACTCCTGTCAGCAGATGCCTCCCAGCACAGACTTGACACAGTCTATGTCCAGAATGACAGACCAGTAGCCTTCCTATCAGGGGCTCTCATTGGGACTCACCCTGAGACTCATTATGCCCAGAAGAAGGAACTCGTTGCCCTTGTCTTCACTTGCCAGAAATTTTATGACTTCATATATGGTTGTCCCATAGATGTTAAAACGGATATCAGCCACTTATAACTATTCTTAAAAATCCTCTTCACACTATGTCTACATGACTGCAGCACATGATGCTCAAGCTGCGGTACTATAACCTCAGTGTGTCATAACATACACACATAGAACATAGAACAGTACAGCACAGAACAGGCCCTTCGGCCCTCGATGTTGTGCCGAGCCATGATCACCCTACTCAAACCCACGTATCCACCCTATACCCGTACCCCAACAACCCCCCACTTAACCTTACTTTTTTAGGACACTACGGGCAATTTAGAATGGCCAATCCACCTAACCCGCACATCTTTGGACTGTGGGAGGAAACCAGAGCACCCAGAGGAAACCCACGCACACAGGGGGAGGACGTGCAGACTCCGCACAGACAGTGACCCAGCCGGGAATCGAACCTGGGACCCTGGAGCTGTGAAGCATTTATGCTAACCACCATGCTACCGTGCTGCCCACAGAGGTATATGATGGTGCACAGACAGGCATTGATTGACACACAGGATGACCAATGAACACACAGAATGCAGCAACCAATCACCAGACAGGACACAACCACTATAAAGCCAGAGGGCACTAGTTTTCCCGCTCTCTTGGGATCCAGCCTCTGAGACAGTCAGGGCCCATGAGCAACAACTAGAACATACACCATGTGGTAGTAAGATAATCTGGTCAGGTTAGCCTCAGGTCTCCAGCCAAGTCAGCATCGTGTCAACCCACAGTTAAAGTATGTATGATAGTTAAGAGTTTAATAAAATTGAGTTGCATTTCTTCAAGTGTTGGAAGCCTGTCTCTCTCACTGCTGCAGTAAATGCAGTCCTCGCAGACCCAGCTTACCCAACACATCATGGTACCAGTGAGTCATGCTCGAGTTTGACGGACCTACCTTGAGATAGTCTGCCTTTGACCAGCGATCAGCCATCCGGTAACATGGACAGCGTCCGCCCTCCCCCGCAGCTCCGCATCGCCGGCAACCTCGGTGCTAACTGGAAGATTTTCAAGCAAAAGTTCTCGCTCTATCCTGAAGCCACCGACCTCGAGGCCGCATCGGATACCAGGAAGATCGCTCTCTTCCTCTCTACAGCCGGGGACCACGCTATTCACAACTTAAACTCCCTCACCTTTGCTGAAGGCGAGGACAAGGCAAAGTTTAAAACAGTCCTGCTGAAGTTCGACAGCCACTGTGACATTGAAGTCAACGAGAGCTTTGAACGGTATGTGTTCCAGCAGAGGCTTCAGGATAAGGATGAACCTTTACAGTCCTTCTTAACCCATCTCCGTATCCTCGCACAGTCCTGCAACTACGGCTCCACTTCTGACTCCATGATCGTTTTCGGGGTCCACTCCGATCCCCTTTGCCAGCAGCTCCTTAAAGTTAAACAGTTCACCCTTACCATCGCCATCGAGACCTGCGTCCTACATGAGCACGCTAACAACCAGTACTCCCATATCAAGGCGGCAGGGATGGCGCGGCAAGGCCCCCACATTGCGGAGCGGGTGCAGGCTGTAAAACAGCTCCAGGGCCTGAGTCTGGAGGAGGGCGGCCATTTCGCGCGCTTTTCCCGGGCTCCTGTGCATGCGAGCCATGACCAAGGGGACGGCGATGCTGACGACTGAACTGCGCAGGTGCGCACATCGTTCGACCGCACCGCGCATGCGCGGTGGCATACGGAGCGTCCTGACATCAGCGCCATGACGTGCAACAACTGCGGCTCCGCCTATTTAAAGCAACAATGTCCCGCGAAATCTCGGCATTGTCTCCAGTGTGGCAAGCTTGGCCACTACGCAGCCCTCTGCAGATCTGCTCAACTGCCCAACACACAGTGATCCCAACTGCAGCGCAGGTACGTCCGGTGAGTACAGCAACCCGTTGCAGACTCCGACTCCGAAATGGTTCCAGATCCCGACACCGAGGGCCTCACATCTCCATTCCGGGTGGGCATCATCACCAAGGATACGATGCTTTCAGTCAAGAAGGTGAAACAACTCTCAGTGATGAGCATTGACGAGTGGTGTGCCACCCTTACGGTCAACAAGGCTCGCATATGCTTAAGGCACTGCCGCTTCAGCGAACCTCATTTCAAAGTCTGACCTTGACACCATCTGCATCAAGCCAAGCATTCTTCCACCGGCCTGCCAGCTCCTCAACTACAATGGCAATGCCATTGCTGCCAGTGGCTCATGCCAGCTGGTGGTATCCCATCGTTCGTCAAAAGCAACCCTGCGTTTTGAAATTGTAGGAACCAACAGAGCTTCCTTGCTCGGTGCTCAGGCCTGCAAAATCTTGAATCTTGTGCAGCGCATTCACAACACGCTGTCCGCTGAGGCAACGGCCTCGCCAGATGTCAACTTCCAAACCCAATTAGATGGCATCATCGCACAATACCACAGCGTCTTCGAAGGTATGGGCACACTCCCTTACCGATACAAAATACTACTGAAGCCGAATGCCACATCTGTGGTTCATGCACCGCGTTGTTTGCCGGCACCCCTTAAGGACCACCTCAAGCAGCAGCTGCAAGACCTCCAGGACCAGGACGTCATTTCTACGGTCACGGAACCCATGGACTGGGTTAGCTCCATGGTTTGTGTCAAAAAACCGTCCGGGGAACTTCGCATTTGTCTCGACCCCAAAGATTTGAACCGTCACATCATGAGGGAACACTACCCTATACCTAAACGAGAAGAGCTCACCAGCGAAATGGCTCACGCCAAGTTTTTCACGAAGCTGGATGCCTCCAAGGGGTTTTGGCAAATACAGCTGGACCCGTTTCGTCGAAAAGTTGCTGTGCACATTTAACACCCGTTCGCTCGTTACTGTTACAACCGGATGCCCTTTGGCATCATCTCCGCCTTGGAGGTGTTCCACCAAATAATGGAGCAAATGATGGAGGGCATCGAGGGGGTGCGAGTGTACGTCGATGATATCATTCTCTGATCCACAACTCCTCAGGAGCACATTAATCGCCTCAAACGAGTGTTCCACAGGATCCACGAGCCTGGCCTCCGACTCAATAGAGCCAAATGCTCGTTCGGTCAAGCAAAAATAAAGTTCCTTGGCGACCATATTTCGCAGTTCGGTGTGCAGCCAGATGCAGACAAGGTGTCGGCGATCAACGCCATGAAGACCCCGGAGGACAAGAAGGCAGTCCTCCGCTTCCCAGGGATGGTCAACTTCCTTGGGAGGTTTATCCCTAACCTTGCATCACACACCACAGCTGTCCGTAACCTCGTTAAAAAAACTACAGACGTCCAGTGGCTCCCCGCTCATGAGCGGGAGTGGCGTGAGCTACGGGCGGAATTCACTAAGGCCCCGGTACTGGCGTTTTCGACCCCGCCAAGGAGACACAGATCTCCACCGATGCGAGCCAGGCTGGCATTGGGGCAGTACACCTCCAGCGGGACGAATCCTCCTCCTGGACCCCAGTCGCATATGCATCGAGAGCCATGACACCTACTGAGCAACAATACGCTCAGATTGAAAAAGAGTGCCTGGGCCTCCTCACAGGGATTGACAAATTCCATGATTATGTGTATGGACACCCCAAATTCACGGTCAGGACGGATCACAGGCCATTGGTTCACATCATCCAAAAAGACCTCAATGATATGACGCCACGGCTACAACGTATCCTCCTCAAACTCCGCCGCTACGATTTTGGCCTGGTCTACACCCCAGGCAAGGAGCTCATTGTGGCCGACGCACTCTCTAGATCCATCACCACGCCATGTGAGCAGTCGGACTTTGTCTGTCAGATAGAAACTCAGGTGATGTTTTGTGCATCCAACTTTCCGGCCACTGATGAAAGGGTCGTGCAAATTCGTCAGGAGACAGCCAGGGATCCTTTACTCCAGCGGGTCATGCAACATCTCATGGATGGTTGGCAAAAGGGGCAGTGCCCACAGTTCTATAATGTAAAGGACGATCTAATGGTAATGGACGGCATAATAATGAAACTGGGCAGGATAGTAATCCCACAGAGCATGCGAGAGCTGGTCCTCGGCCAAATCCACGAGGGTCACCTGGGGGTCGAAAAGTGTCGCCGTCGAGCCCGAGAGGCAGTATATTGGCCAGGCATCAGTCAGGATTTCGCCAACACGGTCCTCAATTGCCCAACGTGTCAAAGGTTCCAGCCGGCTCAGCCGAAAGAGACTCTGCAATCGCATGAACTGGTGTCCTTCCCATAGTCCAAAGTTGGTGTTGACCTCTTCCATGCAAAGGGCCGAGACTATGTCCTCCTCGTGGACTACTTTTCCAACTACCCCGAGGTGGTCAGACTGACTGACCTCACATCAGCAACAGTCATCAAACCATGCAAAGAGATTTTTGCCAGTCATGGCATTCCACTAACAGTTATGACTGATAATGGTCCGTGCTTCTTCAGCCAGGAGTGGACGGATTTTGCCCGGCTGTACAATTTTACGCACGTCACTTTAAGCCCCCACTACCCCAGTCGAATGGGAAGTCTGAAAAGGGGTCCACATTGTTAAAAGACTGTTGTGCAAAGCTGCTGACTCGGGTTCAGATTTTAACCTGGCGCTGTTAGCCTACAGGGTGACTCCTTTGCCCGCTAGCCTGTCCCCAGCATAGCTGCTAATGAACCGCACACTATGGACGATGGTGCCAGCTATCCACATCCCGGACCTTGACAATTTTCTGGTCCTGCAGAGGATGCAACAGTCTCGGGCCCAATGCAAGTCAGTGTATGACGCCCACGCCACAGATCTCTCTGCTCTGGTCCCTGCTGAACGGGTTTGTGTCCAGCTACCTGACAGTGGCTGGTCTGCCACAGCTGTGGTGGTTAAGCAAGTGGCCCCGAGATTGTTCCTCGTTCACATGCATGATGGCTCCTTTCTTCGGCGTAATAGGCGGGCACTTCGGCTACTTCCACGCCTGCCACCTGAATGTGATGTCCCGCCTCGCATGCTGGTTCCACGAGGCCACCGATCTGCCAGTTCTTTTACCGACATCTACATTGGAGGCAGTTCCGCCCGTTCCAGTGCAGGCGGCCCCTGACCCACTCTTGAGGCGGTCAACCAGAATTTGTCGCCCGCCAGAGAGACTGAATTTATAAACTGAATGTTGCATTACCTTGTGATCCGTTTACACATCTGTACATATTGTTTCTTCCTAATTTGTTATCTGCCTTCTATCTGCACTAGACACCTTCCCATGTAAATACGTTCACATACTTTGTATATAGTCAGGCTCCTACACACACACTCACTATTTAGTGACCAATACCCATTTTTTAAAAGTAAAAAAAAAAGGAGGATGTCATAATATACACACAAGTATATGATGGTGCACAGACAGGCAGTGATTGACACACAGGGTGACCAATGAACACACAGAACACAGCAGCCAATCACCAGACAGGACACAACCACTATAAAGCCAGAGGGCACTAGTTTTACCGCTCTCTTGGGATCCAGCCTCTGAGACAGTCAGAGCCCGTGAGCAGTAACTAGAACATACAACATGTGGTAGTCAGTTCGTCTGGTCAGGTTAGCCTCAGGTCTCCAGTCAAGTCAGCATAGTGTCAACCCACAGTTAAAGTATGTATGATAGTTAAGAGTTCAATAAAATCGAGTTGCATTTCTTCAAGTGTTGGAAGCCTGTCTCTCTCACTGCTGCAGTAAACACAGTCCTCGCAGACCCAGCTTACCCAACACATCAAGTGTCATCTATAAATACGGTAAGGAGCTGTACCTGGCGGAAAGCCTTTCTAGAGTCTGCCTGCTCACCACTGACCAGGCAGATTGTGAGGAGGACATTGACATCATGATCATCGAGGTCCTTTCATCTTGTCAAATTGTGGAATTCATGGGTGCCTTACAGAGGGACCTCACATGCAGGCAGTTCCACAATGTCATTTTGAAAGGCTGACTCGATTCCTCAAAGGAGCTTCCCCACGAGCTTTGCATATTCTTCTCTATGTGAGAGGAGATAACGGTACAAGATGGATTCATACTGCGTGGCAAGCAATTTGCCATCCCCACCTCTATGTAAGATACTGTACCCAGAAACTCCACCAAGTGCACCCAGGGCCGGAAGCAACCAATTACAGGGCAAAGTAAACGCTACACTGGCCCTCGATGTATGTGGACTTGGAGAGGGAAGTCTCCAGATGTGTACCATGCCAGGCGTTCAAGCTGCATCAAGCCAAAGAACCACTGCACCTTAATGAGGCCCTACACCTCCCACGGTCAGTCGCAGTGGCTGCTATCTTCGAATGGAACAGGAAACAACACATATTCCAAGTGAACCCGTACTCTGGTTGGTCCAAAAGTGACTACCTGCTGGACATGAAGAGCAACGTGGCCAAAATCAAGCTCAAGAGGCACTTTGTCACACACGGCATCCCTCAGAGGATAACGACAAACAATGCTCACCTGTTTCTCTCCAGCGTGTTCAGGAATTTTGCACTCATGGGTCTTTGAGCACATTCTGAATTGTCATAGGCTTGGCAGAATGGGCTCAGCCAAGCATCTACTTGAGAAACGTACCCAGGGCCACGAAGATTTCTATCTGCACTTCTCAGCCTGTGACATGTGCCAAGACAATGTCTGCCCTTGTCAGCACAACGCATGTTCTCCAGACTCACCAGGACCACGGGCCCCGTTGCTAAGGCCCTCTTGTGACTGAAAGTTGAAACCAACATGAGTGCCATCTTTATGAACCAGCGGCAAAGGGGAAAGAGGTATTATGACCAAAATGCTTGCACACTCTGCCCTTTTACAGCTGGTCAAATGGTCAGGACCCATACCACACACGGTCTCGACATGGTACACAGCCATGCCCCGCAACAAACAGCTATGTGGTTGACTCGGACGGAGCTCATTAATAACAAAACTAGTGTCATTTACTGCAGGTAACAACAACATCAACCACCTCAATACCCCATGCACCTGGCCTGCAAACTAGGTCCCTACACCAATGGAAATCGAGGCTCCTGCAGAGGCAAATGTAGCAAGCCCTGCAGTCACTGGGTTCACCGCAATGAAGTCTGATGCAATCCACGCTGAGTACACCAATCCCGAGGCCATCGCCAGCACAGCCAACTGACATAATCACACCCTCAGGACTCCTGAGGTAACCAAATCCAAAGTTCAAGGACTATGTGATGAACTAGTCTACAAATGGACTTTGTTATTTAAAATGTGAAGGAGATGCGATGAGCTATGTGGCAGCTGTGGAAGTCCAATCAGTACTTTACACAAAGTAAATGGTTGTGTGTTGTTAGCCCATTTCAACATTGTATGTTGTAAATAGTTTACACCTTGTGACTCTTCTGTTACACTATTCACCTGAGTTCAACCGGTTGTTCCCAACTTAAATGAGGAAGACGTAGACTGGGTCGTCACGGGACGCTGGGGTGACATGGGTACAAAAGGGGTCACGTGTTGGGAGTCCAGGAGGTCTTCCCTGGGCGAGGGTAGACACGTACCATGTAAGAGCTGCTCAGTATTATCAATAAACCTCTATTGTTGTTAGTCCCTGGTCGGCAGTTAATGCAACACAGAAACTTCTACACGCGGTATTATTTCAAGGAAGAAGAGGAGAGTTTTCCCTTGAATCCCGGTCAATATCCATCCCCCAAAATCACTAAAAAAGATTGTCTGTTCACCATCACATTTCGGTACACAACCTGATTGCTGTATTTGATTCATTACAAGCGCGACGATGTTTCAAAGGCATTTAATTGGCTGAAAGTGTTTTTGATACACCCTGAAGTCATGGAAAGCACTCCGTGAATGAGTTATTTCTTTGTCATCTGGATAATAACAAGGAATGTGGTCCCTAGTTTTCCAGATGATACGTACACAGCCTGCTGCGTTACTGAGAAAATCAGGTCAAAAAGGCCAATGTTTCAATCCCTAGTTTGGACTGTCAGCTACATTCAACTGGGCTGACGTTCATGCAGCTAAGAAAGCAATCAGTGCCCCACGAGTAAGAGGAGACAAATCAACAAAGTTTTCTGTAGGGTAATACCTCCACATAGAAGATATACATACACAGACATTAGGTGAGTTGGCTTTCCAGAGGTTAGACATGGATTTTAATGGTTATTAGGTTTCTGCCACAAAACTGTGTTGTCAACTTACTTTCCCGCATATCCGATCCAAACACAATTATACCGAGAATATTTTACCATCATTCAAAACAAGGCAAGGATTATTCTCTTTTTGATTTATTTCCGTTTAGGTCAGTGTCTAAATTGGGAAGCTGACCTGTCATATCTTCATTCCCTGTTTAGATCAAGAGCTGTCTTCTTGCAACCTTTGTTAGACTTGTTTGGCTTGAGTTTAACATTTTTTTTTCTCTCTCTTTATCTATCCTCTGACTCAACACTTCAAGTTGTGTAAAGCAACCATTTACAAAGTCCTGAAAGCAATGCATGGTAGGCTGGTGCAGCTAATCGTATAAATGCTCTCTTGCCTTGATCAGGCACAGAAGGCTTTGAATAGCGGAATTATAGATTATAGCGGAAGGTATGGGCCAAAGGTTTGGCCCATACCTGACCAAAGTTTCACACTCAGACAGGTCAAAGGTCAAATTGCAGGAGATCCGAGCAGGAGATACAAAACTGCTGGAGTGAAGGAGCTGAACACAATGCCATATTAGAGCCAATTAGCATTCCTGCACTAGTGACAGTGGAAGGGCCAGGTGATAGGCCAGACTAGGCAACAACAATCGCTTCAGCTGTGACGAATTGAAATGTTGGGCCACCATGGAACCAGCTAACACACTTACAACTTCTCATACAAGAGCAGGGCATGGGTGGGTCACACATCATAAATAAGATATAAACAGAAAGGATAAATATTTTAAAATTATCACATTGACAATATTCACAGAACAGATAAGAACTGGAATCAATACTCTGAAATTGGTTTGTACATTATTGTTTATGTATTCATTTGAATAAATTAGAATAAAAGAGGACCTGAATTGTGGAAAGATGGTATTTGAGAAAACCTGAAGGAAAACATATTGGATTAGATAATCTAATGTAATGAAAACAGAAAGTGCTGGAAAATTTCAGTAGGTCTGGCAGCATCTGTGGAGAAAGAAACAGAGTTAACGTTTTGAGTCCAATACCACTCTTCTACAGAACTGTTGTCGAAGGTAGATTGCTTTGAACATGGATTGGAAGTTTATGACAAGCAGTTACTCTGCAAGTTATCAGAATATATTTTTAATTAATGTACAAGTCTGCTTGCTGCTCTCCTAACTCTATCCTCCTCTTCCGCAGCTCAGGTTTTGCTCTTCTACTATAATGATGCCTCTTGACAGAAAAATAATCTCTGCACTTTGCAAGTGATGGTTATTCTTGAGACTCTATAACAGGAGGTGTTTGTTGTGAGGCACCACCTGGCCCTAACATCTGGAGTCATGCTTCAGGATCCAAACAATGTGCTCAGTGGTATCGCAATTGTAACTGCTCTGAACTCTGGGGCTTCATGAACCACAGCCACAAGACAATACCTTGCTAAACCTGAAACCATCTAACTACTCTACCCTCGACTTCAAATAAAGCTGGAACAGGCAATTGCCTTAAATAAAGGCACACAACAAAGGTCCACAGCAGATGCCATCTCCCTGGCCTACACTTATCCTTGTAGCATCTCGACAACAAAGACCCCAACGTCAGACTCTTACTCATTGACTACAGCTCCGCCTTCAACACCATATTCCCAGTCAAGTTCATATTAAAGCTCCAAAACCTAGGACTTGGGTCTGGATCCTCGACTTTCTGACCCATAGGCCACAATCAATCAGTAAGGATAAACAACAACACCTCCTCCAAAATAGTCCTCAATACTGGGGCCCCACAATGTTGCTTACTTACTATATTATATTCTACTACCCCCCTACTATATTCCCGATACACACACGACTGTTTGGCAAATTCGGCTCCAACTCCATCTTCACATTTGCTGATGACACGACCGTAGTGGGTTGGATCTCGAACAACAGTGAGTGAGAGTACAGGAGGGAGATAGAGAACCTAGCGGAGTGGTGTAACAACAACAATCTCTCCCTCAATGCCAGCAAAACTAAAGAGATGGTCATTGACTCAGGATGCAAAGTATCGTACACAGCCCTGACTGCATCAGTGGTTGACAGCTTCAAATTCCTATGTATGCACATAATCAACAATCTGTCCTGGTCCACCCATGCCAATGCTATGGACAAGAAAGCACAATACTTTCTCAGGAAACTAAGGAAATTCAGCATGTCAACATTGACTCTTACCAACTTTTACAAATGCACCATAGAAAGCATCCTATGTGGCAGTATCACAACTTGGTATGGCAACTGCTTGGTCCAATACCGTAAGAACATTACAGAGAGTCATGAACACTGCCCAGTCCATCACGCTAACCCGTTTCCCACCCATTGACTCTGTCTACACCTCCCGGTGCCTTGGGAAAGCGGGCAGCATAATCAAAGACCGCTCTCACCCAGCTTATTCACTCTTCCAACTTCTGCCATCGGGCACGAGACACAAAGGTCTGAGAACACACACAAACATTCTCAAAAGCAGCTTCTTCTCGTTGTTACTATACTCCTGGATGACCCTCTTATGGACTGATCTGCTCCCTTCACACATCTTCTCTACTGAATAGAGAAAATGCTGGAAAATCTCAGCAGGTCTGGCAGCATCTGTAATGAGAGAAAAGAGCCAACGTGTCGCTAATTCGTTTCTCTCCTTACAGATGCTGCCAGACCGTCAGAGATTTTCCAGCATTTTCTCTTTTGGTTTCAGATTCTAGCATCCGCAATAGTTTGCTTTTTTCTGCTGAATAGTACTGCACTCCTGTCTGCTAACAGGCCCCGAGGAGCAGCGATTCTGCGTGACACAGGGGGCCAGCATGGCCCTGGAGCACTTCACGCAGCTCCAGCTGGCGATACCAGCGTCAGAATGGGCGTCGCGGGTCCGCTGCGTGCTACGGCCGGCGCGGATTTGTGCATGCGCATGGGTTGCCTTCTCCGTGCCGGCCCCGACGCAACATGGCGGAGAGCTACAGGGGCCCGGCGTGGAGGAACATAGGCCCCCACCAGGACAAGCCAGCCCGCCAATTGGTAGGCCCCGATCGCGGGCCAGGCCACCGTGGAGGACCCCCCCCCCCCCCCACCCCGGGTCAGGTCCCCCCTCCCCCTCAGCGGGCACTCGGCCCATCACGCATGGAGAATCGGCCTCCGACTGGCGCCACGCCAATGGCGCCGATTCTCCAGTGTTCTGGCCCGGGGTGGGGGAATCCCACCCAATACTTTTCACTCTACCTCGGTACATGTGACAATAAACAAGTCCAATCCAATTGAAGTTCTTGAGGCAGGAACAATTCATGATTTTGAACTAAATGTCCATTGATGAAATGAAGCACCTCACAATTCATACAGGCAAAGCATTGCGCATGGAGTGAATGGGAACATGGTTACAATGAATGATACCATGGATTTTTACAAAGCCAATAAAACTGGCGAGTTGCATGCAGCTGTGTAGGAGTAAAAGTGATTTCAATGTGAATCCTGCTGAATTAGTTATCTATAATTTCCATGACCAAACCAGCTGCTTCTGCATATTATTTTGTGCTTGCTTGGAAGGAACTTTAAACAATGATTTTGAGGGTTAAGGTGATTTTGGCAGCTAAATGGACAGTTGAACTTGTCAAAGACTTTATTGAAGCACTTCTTTGTCACGTCCTTTTATTTAGCCACAGCTACATAAGCTTAGTCACAGCTTTGCCATATCCAAATTGTAATACCTGGGGCAGTAGAACTGATGGGAGATGAAGGGTTGGATTTTCATGGTTCCAATTGGAAATTGAAATAAATGGTGGGTGCCCTGAGGGTGGGAAAAGGAGTGGCCGCCAGATCCTGGCCACTCCGAAGAAAGAAGGGAGTGACATCATTGTGGGAACATTGAAACCTCACCCCAGGTAAGCTTTGTTTTATTTTTTTCTTGATTCAGCAAGCCTTTAGTAGCTGTTCGGCTTTACATCAGCTTCATGAAGTCAAGTAAAATGGGTTCATCTTCTTTACAGTTCATTATGAATTCCTGTGGCATGAATTGTATATGTGTTTATTAAGGTGAGTTCTAACAGTGCTGTGAATGGAAGGTGCAACGAACCAGTAACCAATGGCTGGGGTTTTCCAGCACCATGCCCCACCCCCACTCCCCCCACCTCCACGGTAGGTTTTCATGAGATGGAAGCAGGTCAGTACTGGCCGCCGGTGGGATCTTCTGGTCCCATCATAGCCTACGGCATTTTGTAAGGCTCACCTGCCCCATCACTGGAGACCCTATAATGGAGGTTGACTTTGGCGGGACCGAATAATCACAGCAAATGTGTTTGCTCAATTGTGTCTTCTGTCAAGCTGTCAAGTAAAAAAAATCAACATTGTAAATACAGAGCAGTCTTCAGATTAATTAAAAATGTTTATCCAATGGATAAATTGGTAGAATGCATTTCACAGTATTGGAAAGGAAGCCTGGTATGATAACCAAATATAAATGTTCCATCTTTTTCCATTTTCTAAATTTAGCCTAGAAGTTTTGAAGTCAGTTTGGTTACTCAGTAAATGTCATGGGGGCTGTTGGATGCAATACTACTGTTTAATCTGTTTACAAGCATTTATAAAGCTGTATTTTTTTTACAGCTGCTTTGTCTGTTTATTCTGTTTATTCAGGGCATTTTATGGGCTATTCAACAGCTTTCAATTGTCTCAGAAGCACTGAGCCAAGGCATTTTAGGACGAAACTCACCTTGAACATCATGCACTGGGTAATCTTTCATGCTTCTCAACCTCCAAACATTGTCCTCCAAAATGGAATGTAGAATCCAACAATGCTGTATTGCATAGTCCATCTGTCATGATGGTCACTGTGTGTCACAATTTCCACCATTGGTCACAGTGTGTTTTAAATTTTTTTTGTTATTCAGGGGTAATTTAGCGTGGCCAATCCACCTTCACTGCACATCTTTTGGGTTGTGGGAGCGAAACCCACGCAAACATGGGAAGAATGTGCAAACTCAACACAGTGACCCAGAAACGGGGCCGTACCTGGGACCTCAGTGCCGTGAGGCAACTGTACAAACCACTTGAGCCACCGTGCTACCCTTGGTCACAGTGGTTGCCATGGTTCACCGTCAGCACTGCTCAAAATGGTGAGCAGCAAGACTGCAAAAATGTTTATTGCTGATGTAGCCATCTCCGATGGCCACCTGCAAAGGACCATGAGAATTATGGCCAACCCAGGACTCAGACACACTCAGAGCTTGTGTGTGTATTTACAACCCAGATAGTTAGATGCGATCGAAACCCCCGCTCGTTTCCATTGTAATGGTCCATTTCCCCAGGACAAAAGGTCTGCAGTCAGGTAACCGATACAGATGCAGACTAACCGGCGCCTCTCCCTTTGCTAAGAAAGCCCAAACATCCAAGGTCAATGACCGCTCAGGACATGCCCAGCCATCAAGGCACCCGTCCCTTTATTGGCCAAAATCGAAGGCAATGATTGAAGCCTGTCAAATTATTGGGTCCAATGCTAAGGACCGCCCCAAAGAGCGTGAAATCCCAGAGGGATAAAAAGAAACACAGCCATGTGTTTGGTCTCTCTTGGCCCCGGCCTACGCCTAAAACCAAGTGTAGCATTACGACCAGAAGACAAGTTCAAGACCAACGATCGCTACCAGATGGATGAGCCCAGCAGAAACGAAGCCACTTCTTCTACCCAGCCATGCAAGATCCGAACAAAGGCCTTGTTCCTCTGCAAAGAGCTGGTTTCCCTGAAGTTAAGTATAGGTTATTGTAGTTGTTAGGTGTAGTTTAACGTGTAGTGTTTTATGTTTCATGTCGAAGTAATTCTTGTGTAGAAATAAACTACCTTTGAACTTGAACTGACTAACTGGTTGTTTGGTCTTTGATCGATATCTGATAAAGCCTTGTGGTGGTATCATTTGATACCCGGCGACTCTGAAAAGCAATGTTATCATTAATAACTGCCATATCTAGTTAATTTGGCAACATTATTGGCGTCTCCGGTGCCAATTCGCAACATTATTGGTGACACTGGTGGGATAGTATTCCACTCATTAAAATGAGCAACACTATTACTAGCGTACCCAGTTAAATGCCACAAAATGCACCTTGCCCCAGGATGGGCGTTAATACCATAAACACCATTACCTCTCTGAAAGCACAAGTTTCTTAATGCCACAAAGTTACAATCAAAACTTACCTAGCAGGTCATATAGAATCTCAGAAGAAAAAAGACAGATTCATACTTCCGTTTTATCTTTCATCAGAAGTGGATATCTAAAAGAATGTGGAATTTCTTCACTTGTATAGAAGCCAACTAAGCGGAGAAACAGTTCTCAGTTCAAATGAGGAGTTTTATCTCAGCAGTATTTTATCTTCACAGTTGCTGCTCTATTTCCAGCATTTGCTACTTTTCTTTCTAACTTTCTGCAGTTTGTAACGCCTTTTTCAGGTGACCAGCAGATGTTTGGGATGTTTAAATGCCCTTCACTGCACCTCTGTGTCAAAATCACTGCAACTTTAATTTATTAAGCACCTTTAACATCGTAAAATATCCCAAGGTGCTTCAAGGAGTGTAATCAAACACGATCTGAAACCATGCCCGTGCAATTTATCACTACACTGAATTTGGGCACCATTGGCGAGGCTAACATTTAAAAAATAAATTTAGAGTGCCGAATCTATTTGTTCCAATTAAGGGGCAATTTAGCCCGGCCAGCCCACCTAGCCTGCACATCTTTGGGTTGTGGGGGTGAAACCCACACAAACACAGGGAGAATGTGCAAACTCCACACAGACAGTGACCCAGAGCCGGGATCGAACCTGGGACCTCGGTGCCATAAGGAAGCAGTGCTAACCACTGTGCCACCATGCTGCCCTGAGGCTAACATTAATTAATCATCTCTAATTGCCTTCTAGAAGATGGCGCTGAGCCGTCTTCTTAACCACTGAGTCGTTTGCCCGGCCATTCCAGCTCAGAGTCAACCACATCGCTGTGGGATTGGAGTCACATTTCAGCCATACTCTGAATGAAGATAGCAGATTTCCTTCCCTAGTCATAGTCACCGTTACTGATGCAAACTTTTTAATATTAGAATGATTGGAGTGAACACAAATTTCTCAGCAGCTCGACAAGAAGGACTATTATAAACTATAAAACTGTATATTGATGACATAATTTTACATCATTCCCCAACTACCTATGTTTTCCTGAACTAAATCTAGCAAATTACCGCAACCAGGTCAATGTGGCCACATCTGGGAAATAGGTTCAGCGAAGGCAAAAAATTGTTGCTTTCTTTCTGGAGATTATAGCCGGGATTCTCCCATCCCGTGGCCAAGTTCTGATGCCAGTGTCAAAAGTGGCGCAAGCCACTCCGGCGTCAACGAGCCTCCAGGCCCAGGTATTCACCCTTTGCTAGGGGACTAGTACGACGGTGGAGTGGTGTCCGCTGCACTGCTGTCGAAAGCCGGTGCGCCATGGCCGACGTGCGTTCGCGTATGCGCGCCACAGCCGGTGCGAGTTCGCGGAAGCGCTTTCAACGGCTTCCGACTGGCATGCCAACGTTCTCGCGGCCGCCCGAGAATCGGCAGCGGAAAATCGGCAGGCCAGCATCGGAGCGGTGTGGCACGATTCTCATGCCCCCCCCCCCCGGCAATTCTCCGTCCCGGTAGGGAATCGGAGAATCCCGGCCTATGATCGGGATTGTTCGATCCCAGCACACCCCACTACCACTGCTAGTGAGGATGAAAAGTTTGCCGTTCAGCCAAATCTCCCATTCACTGCAGCAGGACTGGCGAATCCTGCTACCACAAGCAGACGGAGAGTCCTGCCCGATAACTTTCCATAGTTAGTTCTATAGTTATACTATTTCTTTCCCTTTGATGTTATTCACTCTGTGGATTTGGCTTTTGACAGGTACATGTCAATTTCCTTGGGCGGGATTCTCTGATCGCCGATGCAAGAGTCCGTCTTCACGCCTCACACTGTTGGGATGTCCTCAGGATATCACCGGAGGCCCTCCCCGATGCTACTCCCCCGATGGGCCAAGTTCTTGATGGCATGGGACACGTGCCCTCTCACTTTTCATAAACAGCGTGGCGGCTGCGACTGTGTCCGTTGGTCGGGGGGGGGGGGGGGCTTCGGCGGGGCTGGGGGATTGGTGGGGGGAGCTCCGGATGTGGCAAGAAGGGTTACAGGGGTGTGGTAGTTGGAAGGCCGGGTCCGCGCGTGGTTGCTGCCATGTTGTACGCCACCACGGCCGTCTGCATGCGTGAGCTCAGACCCGGCCATTCTGCATCCGCATCGGCAGGTAAAACAGTTAGCCCCCCCACCAGGCGGAGCATCGGTGTTTGGGGAGGTCCGACTTTTTGTCCGGAAGACCAGACGGATCCTGCGGACATAGCCGCAGAATGGGAGAATCCAGCCCACGGCGTATCCCTCATTTTGAAGTTTGAGTCACATATATAAAATACTCGTTTTCCACTGACAGGCAAATTTGCACCTCATCATTACTCCAGACATCTGCCTTGAATCAACTCCCTATTTTACTTTGTTTTTTTGTTTTTTTTTAATCTTAATTTTCCCCCTTCTTAACACAGTTCAATCAAAATAACATTAAGGAATTTGGTCCAACTGCATTATGCACAGTCACAAGTTCTGTCAGTTTCATCTCTCTAGTCTCAGTCTCGGTCCAACTTTCCCATTTTTTACTTTTGATTCCTCATTCGCTGCCTAATTTGCTCAAAGTTTATCGCTAGCCTCTACCTCTCACTACTCTTGCGACTCCGCTTTTCTGTCTCCTTTTTTAGGTCATGATTTGGAGATGCCGTCGCTGGACTGGGGTGCGCACAGTAAGAAGTCTTGCAACACCAGGTTAAAGTCCAACAGGTTTGTTTCAAATCACTAGCTTTCAAAGCACTGCTCCTTCCTCTGGTGAAGGAGCCTGAGGAAGGAGCAGTGCTCCGAAAGCTAGTGATTTCCCTCAAATCCCTCCTGAAAAAGTTTTCCCTCAAATCCCTCCTGAACACCCCACCCCTCACCTTGAACTTGAGTCCTCTCGTAGCCGACCCTTCAACTTAGGGGAACAGCTGCTCCCTATCCACCATGTACAGACCCCTCATAATCTTGTATGCCTCGATCAGGTCAGCCCTCAGTCTTCTCTGCTCCAGCGAAAACAACCCTAGCCTCTCCAACCTGCTCTCAGAACTGCTGTGATTGTCCAGTATTTTCTGCTTTGTTATCAGAATACAAGTTCTCTCTCCTTGTACTTCTTGTTCTCAGGCAGCACATTGGAGTTGAGAATGACTTTGTACTACTTTCTCTTTATCCCTTTGCGCCTCTTTTCACCTCTTTGTATTTTTCAGCCTCTGGCCTTGTCGTCTATCCTTGTGTTTTACTCATCCTCTCACTGTTGTGCTGTTATGGAGAGCCAGAAACCTCATTAATATGCTGCCAACGTGGGGTAGAAAGATGAGCCACACAGTTTATTCTGTAGCTAGAAAAGGCATCACATTTATTATTCCTAATTATCGGCCACATACTTAATCTCTGTAGCCTGATGAAACATTGCACTTATGTAAAAATCAAACAAAATAAAAAAGCCTGCTTCATGACTAATGCTTCCTGTGGAAATTACTTCACATAACAAATTGTGCTCACAGCAGACTGTGATATTGTATTAATCACACCCCTGCACAATTATTTCCAAGTACTGAATTTCTAGTTGCAGAATTTATGTTGTATGTAACATGCCATTCAGTGGGTTTTTTAGTGTGTATGTGAGTGCCTGTGTGAGTTTTATGTTCCTTGATTAGAGTTGATAGTGCGATGAACAGAATAGTTCCCATGTTGAGAATCTCTGTTAACACTCGGTACTCCCAGGTTATTTATAGCAAGGTGAGATACGGAAGGGGTCCCTCTGTACTCGTCCCAGCAACACACATCAGCCTCAACATCAGCATGGTGCCTTTTCCCCACATAAAATCTGACATTTCTCCGTTCCTCGCACCTGCCATCTGTGTCTTGAAGTCAGATTCTCAATTAAAGGTATTTTTATTGACTGTTGCCAGCCAGGATCTAGAGCGAGACTTTCTCATTAGTTATGTCCTCATTCTGCCCTTCTATCAAGATTGTTAATTTGTCATCTAATAAATAATCCTTCTCGCGCCTCCAGTCTTCAAGCTCTCTCTCTTTTATTGATATTCTGATTGCTGATTGCTCTTCTGCTTGATTATCTTCTAAGCTCCAACATATTCATCCTCTTCCCTGTGTGGGAATTAAGCTGGGATTACTGTATTGCCAGCTCCAAATCACTCTTCTCCTCCTTGAAACTCATAATTGTGAGATGTCCCATGTCCATCAGCCGTTGCAACCTTCGCCTGCCTTCACTACTCCCCTCAGCCTTTGCTATCTCTCTCAGTCCCTGGGGTATTGAAAATTGATATCACCCAATATCTCATTCCTAATTGTGCTGGTTGAGATATGGAATAATTGATGCTCAAGAACTACATCAAATAGTTCCAAAGGTTTTTGGTGGTGTCAAATGTGGTGCACCTCCCCTGAATGTTGTTCTCATTTACAATAGACATGTTAGTGTGGGGGAGCATCTACTCTTCCCAATCTGGCCAAGTCAGCGGAAATCTAAACTCTGCAATCCAGTGGATATGGGTTTAAATTGCAGAGGCCATCCTCCTGCAGCTGTTCCAGCTGGCTCAAAGTCTTTTGAGGCCTTTCCTGAAGCGGCCCAGCCACTGAGCTGAATCAGGTGACAGCTTAATTAACCCCTGCAAGCTGGGGTCCTGTGACATGGGTAGGACCCGGAATTAACCTTGGCTGCTAATTGGGTGGGGTGTGAATGGTAGACGCTGTCCTCGATACAAAGGGAAGGAGGCCCAAAGCAACTTTTAGTGGGGTCAGGAAGAGCAGAAATAATCCCCTGGACTCCACAAGCATAATGCAGGCCCTGCCATAATGTTCCTCCTACCTGTAAGCATAAAACATTGTCAAGCCGGTAAAGACCAACTGATTCATCGAGCTTGCTGTATGCACCACAATGACTGGAGCATCATGGCCAGGCCGCCTTCCCTGCATGGACCGATAGCCCTATCGCAAATTTCAACTAGCCAGGTCGGCCCAAAACTAGTTAGCTGCAGTACGATAGCCATTAAATTACACATAATTCATTGGATTTTTGCTAATGAGTTATGCCCTTTGAAATTGGATCAGTTCTTCCACTCTGTCTATTACATCCTCTAGTTGTCGAGTAATGGGTTAGCATCAGCATACTGATATAACTATTCTTTATTAATAGGAACATCAAGTACAAGAGCAAGGAAGTTCTGCTGACCTCATACAAGGCACTAGTTAGACATGAGCTGGAAAAATTAATAAAGTTTTGGGTGCCACACTTTAGGTAGGAAGAGGTTTACAAGAATGGTTCCAGGAGTGAGAAACCTCAGTTATGAAGATAATTGGAGAGGTTGGGACTGTTTCCCTTGGAGAGAAGAAGGTGAAGAGGATATTTGATAGAGATGTTCTAAGTTGTGAGGGGGCTAGACAGAGGAGATGGGGGGAAACTGTTCCCACTCAGAAAAGGATCAAGAACGAAAGGGCGCAGATTTGAAGTGATTTGCAAAAGAAGCAAATTTAATGTGAGAAAAAGCATTTTCACACGAGTGGTTCTGGTCTGAAATTTACTGCCTGTAAATGTGGTGGAGGCAAGTTTAAGAGGACATTTGATGATGACTTGAATATAAACAATGTGTAGGGAAACAGGGAAAAGGCAGGTGAATGGCATGAAGTCACAATGCTCATTTGGAGAGCCATTTGGAGGGTCTAGGTCGAGTGCCCTTTTGGAGGGTCAGTGCAGACCTGATGGGCTGAATGGCCTCCTTCTGCACTGTTGGGATTCTATGGATTCCACGGAAAATCTCCAAGAATAGGCTGCAGATTTGAGAGTCCCAGAAATCCTTGGGAAAAAGGACAAGAAGACAAAGGATTGAAAACTCGCTTGAGAACAGAGTATCATGGGTACTTCCTCAAAGAACTCTAGCAGACACGATGGGCCAAATGGCCTCCTTCTGCACCGTAAAAATTCTTTGATTCTGTAACTGTGATGCAATGTCACATGATTAAGACATTGTGATCTGGTGGGAAACAGAAGTACAATTTGATGTAGCGTACTGAGATGTACATATCTGTAAATAAACAAGATTGGTTTTTACAAAAACAGTCTCCGATATCATTCTTAGGTTAAGAGGCAAACCTTAAAGAAGCCCCATCTAGACCCCGAATTCAAGACGGAACATGGTGGCAGCTGGTGGTTTTTGTCACCTGTTCATGTGCATCATCCAAAAACATGTTAGCAGTGGACAAAGATATGGGACGGTGAGCACCACAGTGGTTAGCACTGCTGCATCACAGTGCCAGGGATCCAGGTTTGATTCCGATCTTGGGTAACTGTCCTGTGGAGTTTGAATTGTCTCTCCGTGTCGGCGTGGGTTTGCTTTGGGAGTTCTGATTTCCTCCTACGGTCCATAAGATGTGCAGGTGAGGTGGCTTGGCCCTAAGTAATGAGCAGGTTATTGTGGGGGAGTGGGTCTAGGTCGAGTGCCCTTTTGGAGGGTCAGTGCAGACCTGATGGGCTGAATGGCCTCCTTCTGCACTGTTGGGATTCTATGGATTCCACGGAAAATCTCCAAGAATAGGCTGCAGATTTGAGAGTCCCAGAAATCCTTGGGAAAAAGGACAAGAAGACAAAGGATTGAAAACTCGCTTGAGAACAGAGTATCATGGGTACTTCCTCAAAGAACTCTAGCAGATTTGTCAGATATGACCGCCCCTTGATGAAACCGTGCTGACTCAGTCCTATTCTATCGAGCACTTCCAAGTACTCCACGATTTCATCTTTAATAATGGACTCTAAAATCTTACCAATGACTGAAGTCAGGTTAAACGGCCTATAATTTCCCGTCTTCTGCCTCACTCCCTTCTTAAACAGCGGTGTTGTTACATGAGCCACTTACCAGTCTTTTGGGACCCTTCCTGCCTCCAGTGATTCCTGAAAGATCACCACCAATGCCTCCACAATCTCCTGTGATCTATTTTAGAAATCTGGGGTGTAGTACATCTGGTCCAGGTGATTTATCCACCATCAGATCTTTCAGTTTCCCCAGAACCTTCTCCTTAGTGATGGTCACTGCACTCACCTCTGCTCCCTGATTCGCCTGGAGTTCTGGCATTCCACTGGTGTCTTCCACCATGAAGACTGATGTACAGTAACTATTCAGTTCCGCTGCCATTTCTTTGTTTCCTATTATTACTTCACCAGCCACATTTTCCAGTGGTCCAATGTCTATTTTTACCTCTCTCTTACCTTTTATATATTGAAAAAAACTATTCCTATATTATTTTATATTACTAGCTAGCTTGCACTCATATTTCATCTTCTCCCCCATTATTGCTTTTTTCGTTGTTCTGTGCTCGCATTTAAAGGATTCCCAATCCTCTGGCTTCCCACTAATCCTCGCCACTTTGTATGCTTTTTCTTTTCCTTTTATGCTGTCCTTGACTTCCCTCATCAGCCATGGATGCCTTCACCTCCACTGAGCACTGCTGATGCCACCTTGGCACAGCCAACCTGGCACCCTGGCAGTGCCCCTGACAGCTGACACCCATGTGGCACTGCCATGGTGCTAGCATGGCTGTGTCAAGGTGGCATCAGCAGCGACAGGGTGCTACCCTCCCCAGAGGACAAGTGCCTGGGAGACCCCCAGGAGTGCCATTGTGTCTGGTCCCCATTTGTGGAGACCAGCACTGAATCGTGCCCACCCAAGATCTCCAAGGTAAGGGGGTTAGATCCCACGACTCAGATAGATCATAGGAGTGTATATTAGAATGAGACTAGCTGTCTCACTCTAATATGCAGATTTGCGCAAAAGTGATCTGTTTCACAGGCAGCACGGTCGGGCAGTGGTTAGCATGGCTGCCTCACGGGGCCGTGGACCTGGGTTCGATCCCGGCCCCGGGTCAATGTCTGTGTGGAGTTTGCACATTTTCCATGGGCGGAATTCTCCAACAATGGGGCTATGTCCCCACGCGAGCGTGAATCACTCTACACTTACCTCGAGTAAGTCCAGGGTGATTCTGAAATTTGCAGGGGGCGAGCAGGGCACTGGAGTGCCCCTTGCAGCTCCGGCTGCTGATACGGGGCCCTGCACTTCCGGTCGGGGGCCCGCACAAGGCGGCGGCGGCGGTCAGTTGCGCCGCGAGACATGGCTGACCCATACCGCAGACCGGCACCGACAACATAGGCGCCCCCCCCCAGATCGCGTGTGCCCGTGGATCGGTGGCCACCGATCGGAACCCTGGCCATCCTGGAAGCCCTCCCCGGTGAAGAATCCCCCCCGCCCTCCACCAGGGTGGCCGCGGACTGTGTCCGCAGCCGCCAGCTGACATTCCCACCGGGTGGGACCATAAGAGACCCACGCTGGTGGGAACTCGGCCAGTTGTCGGCAGAGAATCGCCGCAAGGGCCTCTTTCAATGGCCCCCAACCGGCACCCCGTCAATCACGCGCGCCTAATTGGCGTTGATTCTCCAAGGAGCGCGATTTAGCATGGAGGCTCGGAGAATTCCGCCCCATATGTCTGCGTAGGTCTCACCCCCCCAACCCAAAGATGTGTATGGTAGGTGGATTGGCCACGTTAAATTGCCCCTTAATTGGAATTTTTTTTAAGACGTGATCCTGCTCACAATGGGCAGGATTGACATCGCGACATCGCGTGAAATCACGTTAGATCTCGCGAGGCGTGGTGAGCCGGGTAGAAGCCGAAAGCGCGATCTCCCGTCATCTACCAGTCGTGTTGCACCATCTGGTACTGCCTGTTGGGCGTAACGCGGCCGGTAGATCGCATGAGCCGGAAACATTCTTGGTTTGGTCTATCACAGGTAAAAGCTTGCTTTAATTAGCTTTCCCCTCAGCAGACTATTCCCTACTGGACCAACAATTACCAATGCCTCATCAAGTCAGGTAACAGTCTTCCTCCTTTTCAGGTCAAATTGAGTCCGTTTCATATAGTGGGCTACTTAGATGCATTAAAACTGCCTAATACACAAGCTGTGAAAAGAAAAGTATTTAACTCTACTACTCCAGACGAATTGGCTCATCTGCTTTTTGTGTGTTTTGTTTCATTCAGTGACTTAAATTTCAATTGTTTAATATAGGGGTGAAACAAAATGAGAATGTATTTCACAAAAGCCTATTAATATGAATTATTATTTTTGTCTTCTAAATACTTACGATTTAATTTTACTTTAAGCCCTCAGCTGCAAGCAGGGACTTGACATTTTTTGGAGTGAATCTGGTGTCAAGTTACACAGTCCGAGCATGTGCAGTATATCCATTTTCCCAGAACGCATTAGTATTCAGTAATGGGAGTCTTTCTTTTTAGCTTCTATAGCTTCTGTTGTTCTAATAAAATTGAAATTGGACTTAGTCACTCACTGGCCCTGTTGTTAATCCCAACACAATATAAATATCCCTGTTGTTATTATAATACAAAATCCTCTGGTTGACTCGGAGTGTGAGAGAATATCACAGATATATATTTCTATACAAATTCAGCATGCGTGTCGCACTCTATTGACAAATACTTTATGAAACATTAAAATACCAAACTGAACATTTTCATTTCTTTTAAAGTCTGCATAATGTTATTTTATGCTAAGGTTAGTTAGAGTTGGTGCTGGTCAGGGAAGTTGTGAAATTGGCAACGGGCTGGCAATTTTCAGGAACCTGCAATCTCCAAACTTCCATCAGCTCCATCGATCTAACTGACCCCAGGATCTGTTCATCTACCACAATCAGACTTGGGGGCCTTTAAGGAAAAGGCCGATTTAAACACAGCTCCACATTGAGGATGAATGACTGTGACAGGACTTGGACAAGGCGCGCTAGCAAAGAGAAAGAAGCAGTATGGAGAGTGTGAGAGTTTTGAGGCCGAAGCTAGATTTCACCAAGGATCTGCAATGGGCCTCTTCCTATTCCTTATTGTCATGGATGTCCTCGCTGAGTGAGCGAGGCAGTAAGTGCCATGGTCAATGGTGTTTGCAGATGATATTAAGTGATGTGGTGGGGATGATGAGAACATGACTCTGCATCTGGAGAACACGAGAAAAGCACTGGACGACAGCGATACGAAGATGAGTCGACCAAGGACCCAGTATATTGACTGTCAGTTTTTGGGGGAGGCGGTAGCGTAGTGCATTGTCACTGGATTAGTAATCCGGAGACCCAGACTAATGGTCTTAGGTCCTGGGTTCAAATCCCACCATGGCAGATGGTGAAATTTGAATTCAATAAAAATCTGGAATAAAAAGATTAAAAGATAAAACCATTGCCGATTGTCATAAAAACCCACATGGTTCACTATTACCCTTCAGGGAAGGAAATCTGCCATCCTTACCGGTCTGGCCGACATGTGACTCCAGATCCACACAGCGATGCAGTTGACTCTTAACTGGGCCCCACTGAAATGGCCTCGTAAGCCACTCAGTTCGAGGGCATCTAGGGATGGGCAACAAATGCTGGCCCAAGAACAACTTTTTAAAAATGTCTAGGGAAGAGGATTCAGGTGAGGGGTTAAAGATTATGGATGAAGACCTGTAGAAAATTAGTAGTTTCAATTATGTGGAGTCAGTAATGACAGAATAGGGAAGTAAAGAAATGGAAATTAAATAATAGAGGGCTCAGTTTGGAGTAACTGGAAGAAGTGCAACGGAGTGTTCTGTGACAGAGAGGCATCGGTAAAACCGAAAGGAAGGAAATATGAGACAGTTGTGAGATCGTCTCTGCTGTATAGTACAGAAACATGGGCAACATCAAGAAAAGAGGAACAATGAGGGGATACTAGTGAAATGCGGGTGCTGTGAAGAATGTGTGGAATGATCAGAAAGAGCAAGATCAGGAACCAGCACATCAGAGGGTCAGTGAAGATTGTGAGAGAATGGAAGAAAGTAGCCAAGGTGGTGTTGAAATGGTCTGGCCATCTGTAATGGAGAGACAGACACAAGCAGAGAGAGAGAGAAAGGAAATGTGGGGAAGTGAGTGATGGAGGTGGGAAGGAGATGGGTGAAGGGAAAGAGAAAGTCCTGAAGCCAGATGGAAAGATACAGTGGTAAGAGACTTAATACAGCAGGATTAGATGAGGAATAGATGACTGACAGGAGATGTAGAAGAGTGATCAACCAGCATTGTGGCGACCCCAAATAAAATGGGAGGACGAAGGAGGACTGAAGAAACAGAATAACACACCATGGTAGCATAGTGGTTATGCTGCTGAACTAATAATCCAGAGGCTGAGTACTTGGCTGCTGGAGAACTTAAATTCGATGAATGATATAAGAACTGGAATTCACAATCGAGCATCGGCAATGATCGCCATGAACCTGCTGAATTGTTGTGGAAACCAACCTGATTCACTGCCCTCTCTCCTTTCGGTAATTTGTTCAGAGTGCAATCCTCCCATTGTCATCATCTTATAGAACTTATAGACTAACGATGGGGAGAAGTCTCTGTTATGTGGCTCTGTAGAATCCCCATTTGAATGCGCTCTCACAAAGTTTGATCTTAATTATTATTTAAATTACAATAAAAATTAATATGTGCCATCTGATATAATCACATTTGCAATTCCATGATTGTTGCGCTGTTCTTAGCATTTCACATTGCCTTAGGTTCTATATGTAATGAAGTGCCTCATCCTCTATTGAACGTCGACTTACCCTTGTCTGCTGCAATGGAAAGATATCTCCGGTCTCTCCTCAAAACTTTCATTCCTCTCTCTCTCATCATCCTAATAAATCTGCACTGTACCATTGGTGTGCTATAATTGGGTGCCTTCTATCACATTTTGACTTTTTTGACAATTTGACCTAGAAATAATTTTGCATAATTTATGCCAATGATGTTGCCATTAGGTTAAATCGAGCACACAAGGGATTAAGTACAAAGAACAGCCATGCGCTGAGAATGTGAATTAAATTTGATCAAAGCATCAGTCCAGATTTGTGCTTCTCACGTATCACATCAGTTTGAAATAATGTGGTTCATTAAGTGCATTTTACATTCTGTTGGATTTGTTTCATTCACTGGAGCCCAGCAGGGCACCTGGAGAAGTCCCTGGCCCAGGATAATGAAGCTAACTCAAGCTCAACTGATCCACTGACACAGGGACCTTGGGGAGGATATAGGGGCAAGTCTTTGATTTGTTGTCTTGGTGGCATAACTTGACACACAGTCAAGTGGAGTCAGCTGTAATCTTCAGCTACCTGGAGATGGGATATGGAGGCAGATTATGGGGGCAGGGGGCTGGGTGTGAAGGCAGGAAAATAGTGGTTAGCTGCTCTCCGGGTGCATTCCCGCCTCCGGGACACATTCCAAGGGGTGGACTGGGAAGAGGGTCAATGAAGCACCGTTGAGTTAGAAAGCCAATTAGTCAACTAAGGCCTTACATTCGGGGCATATTAAGCTGGTGCCTGTATCTTCGCAATGTTGGGTCTAACCCCTGTAAAGCACTCCCGGTTCAATGAAGGCAATCTCCAGCGGCAGGAGTCCTCGGAGACTGACTCTCCATACCCCGATGTTCAGTGGTAGCACTCTCACCTGTGGATCAGAAGGTTCTGGGGGGTCAAGTTCCACTTGAACACTGTTTTGCAGTATAGAAGGGTGCTGCGCCGTTAGACGTGCCTTTTTCCAATGCGGTGTTAAATTAAGTTTCTGATTACCCTACCAGATGGCTGCAAAGGATTCTGTGACACAATTCAAAGAAAATCAGGCAATTCTCCTAAACTGTGCAACATTTATCCCTCAACCGATGCGACCAAAAACAGTTTAATTGGCCATTTATGTAATTGCTGTTTGCGGATTGGCGGTCACTTATCCCTGTATTACAACAGTAACCGCACTTCAAAGGAGCATCATTAGCTGTGAGGTGGCAAGAGGTCATGAAAGGTGTTACATAAATGCAGATTCTTTCTTTCCAGCTGAATGAGTCTGATTAACTAACTTCTATCCTGTTATGAACCGCACGAGAAAATGGGGACGGACCAATTAGCCTCCCCATCAGCCTCGTCGAATATGAGCTTCCCCGCTGAGGTGCAGTCCCATCAGTGTCATAAAAGCCGGCCGAGATGAGAGCGGAGCAGAGTAGTCCCAGCTGGGACTTGGGAGCATGTTGTGTATATAGTTTGCAATATAATAAGTTTCTTTACGCCTCTATGGCCAGTTAATTGGTGGCGAAGGTAAAAGTGGAGCTACTGTCAGCACTGCTAACTGTTGCAAGTACAGCCATCTCCTGCACTACTCGAATAAGGTTTGCACTATTTTCAAAATGACGCTCTTTGGGAGACTTGATGTGTTCAATGCCAGTGATTGGATGCAATATGCAGAGCAGATGCTCTACTTTGTTGGGGCTAACGGTATAAGCAGTGATGAGCGACAGCCAATAATACTTTTGACTGCCTGTGGAATCCCCACCTTCAACATAATAAAAAGCCTAACATATCCCGCAGCCCTGACCCCAAGGCATTCGAAGAGATGGTAACATTAGTAGCAAACCATTCTGACACTAAGCCGTCAGTCATTGTGCAACAGTACCATTTCAATACGGCTGAGAGGACCCCAGGGGAGACTTTTACCCAGATCTTAACGTGTTTGCGGAAACTAGCAGAATTTTGTGATTATGGCTCTTCGCTTCCTGAGATGCTATGGGACCGATTGGTTTGTGGCTTGAACAACATGGTGGCCCAATGAAAGTTACTGACTGAGCCATTGTTAGACCTCAAGAAGGCTGTAGAAATTTCTCTTTCAAGAGAAAATCCATTAAAGGGAGTACAGGAGCTCCAACGGATGGAAGTGAACTGTGTGCGATGTGCCCCCTCCCAGCGTACGGTAACTCACAGAATGGGAACACTTGGACCACCACCCTGGGACCAACACCAGTGAGGCTAGGTCCGTGGCCCTAGGACCGAGATAACTAGGCAAGACACATCCCCCAAATCCATAGAGGGAGACCCCAGACAATGCGGGGTGTGTGGCCCGAGATGCCGCAGGGAGCGAAAGCCACAGGGCAGTCAACAAATCCCCTGCCCCATCCAAGGTATGCCTCAATCCAGAGCCTGATCTTTCCATCTGGAACAGCCCGATGATGAATGCATGATGCTGAATTGTATCGTGACACCCAAAGTGACCCCCATTCAGATCACCATTTGGGTAAATGGTTGAACTCTTGTAATGGAATTGGACAAAGGAGCCGCAGTCTCAGTCATAGGTAAACAAACATTTGAAAGACTTCAGTCAGGAGCACAACGGTTGAGCTCAGGGGATGCTGAGGCAAGACTGACAACCTACATGGGAGAACCCCTTGCCATTCTGGGACCACGATGACCGTGGTGATCTGCCCACAGCAATATGTAAGGCTATTGTTGATTGTAGTAAAAAGGACACGGCTCTAGTCTGTTCGGCCACGAGTGGCCACAACACCTTCACCTCGATAGGCAGCGGATTTTTCAGATGGGTGCTGAAGGTATTGGAGAAATAACCCAAAGTTTTCCAACCGGGTTGGGAAAAACCAAGGGAGCCATGGCTAAAATACATGTAGACCCTGAAGCGCAGCCTAAATATTTTCAGGTCCACCCGGTCCCCTATGCACTACTGGTGGAGATTGAGACAGAGCTCAGTCAACTAGAGAGCCTCAGGATCATTCGACCAGTAAGATTCGCTGATTGGGCAGCACCGGTAGTCCCTGTCCTTAAACCGGACAAAACTGTTCGACTTTGCGGCGACTATAAATTGACAGTGAATAGGGCTTCGCGATTGGACAGGTATCCAATGCTGCGAATTGAAGATTTGTATGCAAAATTGCTTGGAGGTTATTGGATTACAAAGCTTGATATGAACCACGCATATTTCCAACTGGAATTAGAACCTGAGTCCAGACAATACGTGACAATAAATACACAGGGGCCTCTATGAGTACGCTAGATTGCCCTTTGGAGTCTCATCGGCTTCTACCATTTTCTAACGCATCATGGAAAACATTCTGAAGGGACTGCCTCATGTGGCGGTTTATTTGGATGACGATTTGGTCACAGGTACGATGGAGCGAGAATACTTGAACAACTAGGACCAGGTGCTCTGCCGCTTTTCAGAGATGGATGTCCTCCTCAAAAGGGAGAAATGCGTTTCCTTTGCCAAGGAGGTCGTTTGCCTGGGATACCGCGTAGACAGGGATGGACTATATCCGGTCGAAGAGAAGGTGCGAGCAATTCAATAGGACCCCATGCCGGATAACACAACTGAGCTGCACTCATTTCCGGATCTCATGAATTATTATTGAAAATTCATTCCTGGATTCGCAACCTTGCTAGCTCCCCAGTACATCCTGCTGAAAAATACCAGGCATGGGCTTGGAGAGCGCCACAGGAGGAGATGTTTGCTCAAATATCAGGCAGTTGACTTCATCCGGCCTGCTGATGGACTACGATCCTACCAAACCGCTGGTATTCATACAGCACTGGCGCCATGTTGTCACAACGCATGGGCGACTGTAGAAAGTGGCAATTGCATTCGCCTCCAGATCACTGATCGCAGCAGAGCGAAACTACGCACAAATTAGAAAAGAAGGATTTGCCGTAGTTTTGCAGTCAAAAACTTCCACCAGCATGCATCAGGTCGTCGTTTTACAATACTGATGGACCACAATAGATTGCTGGGATTCTTCAATGAGGTCAAGGCTAACCCGCCTATGGCGTTGGCCCAGATCCAGAAATGGGTCCTCTCATTGGCGATGTAAAAATATACGTTCGAGCACCGACTGGGCCTACAGATAGTGAATGTAAATGCCTTGAGTATACGTCTTCTGCCAGAATCAACAAAGTTGTAGCCCCACTGAACTTCATGGACACGTTGCCAATCACGGCGGTCCAAATACGTGAGTGGACGCAACAGATCCTTTATTGTCCAAGGTTGGCCATATTTTGCGATTAAGGGGTCAACATCGGAAATTGCCCAACGTGTTAAGGGCTTTTTCTATCAAGTAGCAGAATTCAGAGGCAAAGACGCTGTGAGGAATTCACATCATGGCCCCACATAAGGGTCAGAACTTCTTACTGCGACGTCTGCATAATGGGCACCCGGGTGTAACAAAAATGAAAATGCTCACCCGTAGTTACATCTCATGGCCAGGCCTGGATGTGGAGATAGAGCGACTGGCTCATCAGTATGGCCGTTTCCAAGAACAGCAGAACCTCCCAACCTCTGTGATTCTTCAACCATGGGAATGTCTGAGACGGACTTGGGTGTAGGTTCATTCCGATTTTGCCAGTCCCTTCAAGGGCTCCATGTTTCTGATTATTGTGGATGCTCATACAAAGTGGCGAGTGATCCACAGGATGTTGTAAACTACTTCGAAGGCGATGAATGAAAAACTGCGATTCTCGTTTTGTACACATGGTAGTCCGGAGGTATGGTCACCGACAACAGCACACCTTTTACTAGTGAAGAGTTTTAGGGGTTTCATGAAGGCAAACGGGGTGCGGAACATCCACATGGCCCATATCTCCCAGCCTCAAGTGGGCTGGCTGAAATGGCAATGCAAATTTTAAAAAGAGGTCTGAAGAAGCAGATCTCAGGGTCTCTCGACACATGGCTGGCCAGATTTTTATTTTGTTTACCATACCACCTCACATGCCGAGACCGGCATAGCACTGGCAGAACTTTAAATGGGCTGATGACTCTGGACCCTCCTTAGCTTCGCATTTCCAGATATTGGTGGGGAAACTACACTGTGGTCAGGAGCAGTTGTCCAGGCAGGTGGATGCGGGCAAGACAGTTCGGACCAGGTGACGTAGTTTACATTCAAAACTTTGGTGAAAGCGCCAAGCGGGTCCAAGGAACATGGGCCAGTTTCATACCAGGTTGGTGCACAGGACCGAGTACTGAAGAAGCACGTGGACCACCTCAGAAACAAGAGACCAGCTCTACGCGAAACTCCTCTGGAGGCAATCAGCTTCTAAACAGACAGCACCGGCACAGGGCATCCAAGGGCGCTGCCCCCTGGGGGAACCTGACGCAGGTTGCGGGAGGTCGAGGACTCTGACTCCGATATGGAGACCCAGGCATCGGAAGTTTCTGACGGTGAACAATCCGGATAGCAGCCACCAATAGTGGTCCCTCCACGGCGATCAGCAAGGAAACAGCATTCACCATTGAGATACACCCCTCTTGACCCGGTCCCACAGGCGCAAAAAGTGCAACCGCGGGCGAAAAAGAGCAGGTGCCCTCCTGCTCCACATTCCTCGGAAGGGACTTCGGACTTTGCGAGATGTAGGGATGTTATAAACTGCACAAATCCTACCGGGAAGGCCGAATTGGCCTCCCCATAGTCTCGTAGAATACGAGCTTCCCCGCTGAGGGGAATTAGTCCATCAGAAGAATAATGGACTCTGTCATAAAAGCTGACCCAGATGGGAGCCCAGCAGAGTCATCCCTGCTGGGACTTGGGAGTATATTGTGTACATAGGTTGCTTTGCAATTAAAAGTAAGTCTCTTTACACCTCTCGTTTTGGACTTGTCTGCGGCCACTAAACATTCCTTCCTCCTAACTTTCTCATTTGTAAATTAGCTGGGATTTGAATCTAATACCATTGCAAACAATTTGTCTGGCTCACTTCTAATCATTCAGTCCATTATCATTGGATCAACTTGAAATCTCCAATTAAAATAAGATAGACTTCTTGAACTTCATCGTGTAGCTTACATTCCCGATAGCTGGGGCTGGATTTTCACTCCAGGATGGGAAATAGAAATAAGAACTGTTCACAACTCCCGAACCTGCCACCCACCCACTGGGATGGGCCAGCGGAACCTAAATGCTGGCCGGTGAGGCTAATTTTCAACCCCACTTTCCACTGGTCACTGCTCCAGCAAGGCCTGAAAATCCAGACAAGAGTGACATCTCTCTAATGTCCCCCCTCCCCCAAAAGGCTGTAGAATCCTTCTGAAAATTGGGCAATTGGACCTCCAGAATGAGTCTGTACAGTTGCTTGTGAACAGTGATAAACTTCAATGAATCTGACTGCATGTGACACACTTCATCAAAATATTGGGCCTTGCCTCGCTCTTGGTTGCTTATTTTAGTTCGATTAAATTTAAGTTGTACTTACCCCTGATTTTGTAGGAGGCAGATTGTAATGATATCATGGTTGTGTTGTAATTCACCGGCCGATCACTGGGAGTCCCTTTAATATGTAAGTGAATGTTAGAGTCAAGTGACCTCAGACTGGGCGGCACGGCGGCACAGTGGTTAGCATTGTTGCCTACGGCGCTGAGGACCCGGGTTCGAATCCCGGCCCTGGGTCACTGTCCGTGAGGAGTTTGCACGTTCTCCCCGTGTCTGCGTGGGTTTCACCCCCACAACCCAAAGATGTGCAGGATAGGTGGATTGGCTACGCTAAATTGCCCCTTAATTGGAAAAAATAATTGGGTACTCTAAATTTATAAAAAAAGAAAAAAAAAAAAAGTGACCTCAGACTGACCAGGGAGCTGGAAGAGAGAGGTTGCTTGTGCATGTTAATACTGTTATTCATCTATTGTTTTGTATATATTTGACCCACAGTTAATATTTTTTTTGTTTTCTTTTTAAATTTTAGAGTACCCAATTATTTTTTTCCAATTAAGGGGCAATTTAGTGTGACCAATCCACGTACTCTGCACATTTTTGGGTTGTGGGGGCAAAACCCACGCAGACACGGGGAGAATGTGCAAACTCCACTCGGACAGTGACCCAAAGCCGGGATCGAACCTGGGACCTCAGCGCCGTGAGGCAGCTGTGCTAACCACTAGGCCACCATGCTGCCCTTACCCACAGTTAATGTTAATAAATTGTTTATAGCTTTAGTTACAAGTGTTGTTGTAATATAAATCAGGCCATCCAACAAGAACATTGCACAGAGAATCAGCTGGGCTCTGGACACTTCTACCATTCAATGTGCATCCCAAATTTTACCCGACCCATCCAGCGTGAATGGGGCAGGTAGTTGGTTAAAATTGGGTTCAGTGGGTAGGGCACATCACAGAAGCATTTTATATTTGACACAAAGCAGCGCTAGGAGATATAGGGCTGATGTCAAAAATCTAGGTCAAAGAAGTAGATTTTATTTTGAGGGGCCTTTTGAAGAGGCTTAAATGAAGAGTGAGTGAGGAGTAGCGATGTTTAGAGAGCTGGTCCCAGTAAAGTGCCTCTGTTGCTTATTACTTCTCTAGCCTTACAACTGAAGAATGGCCTTGTGCAATACATGCTATGGTACCCATTCCCCTCATAGACAAGCCTCTGCTAGAATAAAATTCCACATCAGTACCTAGGCCTCGTTTAATAAATCTTAAGGTAAAAAGGAAGGATAATGGTGCCTGCTGTACAAAATATAATTTATAAATGTTTCCCCATCACTGCCTGATGGATTACAACACACCATTACATCTCTTGGACTAACGCATTTCTAACCAAAAATAACTCGGCATTCCAGCATTAACCACTTATAATTAATTATGTCCGCTGTGTAACAGATTCACATGTGAAAGCCTCCATCATTTCTTTAATTGTAATTCAACTTAATATACATTCAATTGAACACAAAAAGAGAAAAGTATGAACAAATATTCACCGATAAAACTTTCAGCTTTTCCTGATAAGATTTTCCTTGCGTGGTTGATGATCTTTTCACTTGTTTTTTTGGAACACCTGGAACTGGCTCTCACGACTGAAGACAGACCTATAACTTCTTATCAAGGCAAATGATGAGCAAAGGGGCATTGCCAAACAGTCTCAACTGCAGATCAAAAGCGAGACGCCCAAAGCTCAGATCAATAAAGCTCAGGATTGCAGTGGAGGCCAGTGAGTTGAGTGGACGGACTTGTCCAACCAACCTTCATGAAGATGTGTGTGGCCTGACTAATGCTCCAATTTCATCAAATCAGCCCTGTGGTTCAAGAAAGTGAAGAGAACCTTGCTGGAACTGAGGGCAGCTGTAACCTATCCCTTCCCACATCTGGAGTCCCACCTCTCCGCCTCCACCCCCCCCCCCCGAAAAGGAGCAGACAACTGACCGAAATTCCAAAGATCTGTGGTAGACCTGAAGTGCTGCATGCACCCTTCCTGCCTCATGTTAATAAAGTGCCCTCCCATTGCTTTTACAAACTGGGGCTGGCATTGGAACTGATCTGCAGGCAGGATGCCAGTCTAAATTCCAGGATCACACCAGAGGAATTTCAGAGTCTCCCTGCTTGACCATATCCGGGTACATTTTGACAAATTTGTGCAGTTGGCACGCAACCTTCTTACAGGGAGCACGTATTAGGACTCTGACAGTGCTCCCTGCTATTTTCCAGTATGTACTCCCAGTGGGAGATACTTCACAGCGGAATTTACACAATGTTCAGATTGCCTTCTTCCCTTGGTGTCTATTGTCACAGCTGTTGAGTCAGAGATACTGACAAGCCTGGAGAGGGATAATTACAGTTGCAAGTTTCAGTTTGTTTCATGTCTCCAGATTTAGTTTCACTCTGTATTGTTTACAAGTGTTCTCTCATTTCCAGAGAAGATGGTCGCGATTTTACGGCCCCATTACCCACAGCCCCAAATCCCATTATGGCCGCTAACTCTCGCATGAGGGCCATTAGTGGGATTTGCGGCAGGAAGATATCAGTTTGAAATCTCCACCACCACCTGCTTGCAATGTAATCAGGTCCACGGCCAGCTAGAGCGTTGCCCCCTTGGCACCCTGGTTTTGCCAACCTGGCAGTGCCAGGCTAACATTGGCAGGTAGGCACTGCCAGATAGGTGGGGCCAGGGGAGATTTAAGGGCATGGCCTCCAGGGAACCCCATTGGGCCTTCCAATTATGTAGGGGGGGATGGCAATGGGTGGGGGGTTGTCAGGGGGATGCTTGCATTGGTGGGAGTGAGGGGTGGTGTGTTATATATGTTGGATTAACACGGACTGCAACTCGATGCAGTATCACTTGAAAACAGGCTTCCAACGCTGTAGATGGTTCAACACTGCTTTATTGAACTTGCCGAGTAATGTACACAGTTTGCTGTGGGTCGACACTCTATTAATCTAAGCTTACTAACCTTGGTCTGGCTTGTCCAGACTTGCTCTGTGCCATGTGTAGTAGGTGCTGACTGTACATTGTACCCTGACTGTTGCTACAGCTATCACCAGTGCGAAGAGACAGAGCCTTCCTGCCTCGTGTGTTTTATACTGGTAATGTACCCTGTAGTGTTCTGTCTGGTGATTGGTTGTTCTGTATTCTGTGTGGTGATTGGTTCCTGTGTGTGTCCATCACTACCTGTCTGTATCTCATTATGAACATGAGTGCATATTATGACAAGGGGGTTCTAATGTCTCAGTGCTGGGGATTATAGGGGATCTTTAACTTTGCCAGTGTTTTAGGCCCCATCCCTCATGAATGACAGAGTACTTCAAGCCTTCCCCAGCTTTGTTCTGAACAAGTGTCAGAAGATCTGGAGAGAAAAATAGCCAGCATTGCACTTTGGCATTTCTTGGGAAAATTCCACCCTATATCTTTCACCCGTCCCACTCTTTCCCTCAATGTGGCTGGGAAAGCCTACGGAGGGAGGGACCAGACCATTCATTAGTACCAGAGGCATATTTGATAGGACTTTCCACTCTTGACAATATATGGCAAAGGAGAAGAATAATTTTGGATTGAGATGTCACTGATCCCCTTCAAGCAATGCTTTTATATTTACTGAAGGAGATTTTTAAAAAAACTATCCATATACAAGCGACTACCATCACAAATGGGGTCAGCATTTATTTTCCACCTCCCCTGATAGCAGAAAACCAAAAGGAAGAGACAGGGTAATGAGGCAGCTACTGGAAGGAGTGGTCTTCCCAATTCCCATATCTGCTGCTATTGCTTTTACAGTAATTGGATAACCTAAAAGGATCCCCCTTGGGTTAGAGACCAAGAGGCTTCTGCCCCCTTGGGTTAGAGACTGGAGAACTGCAAAAGGTTCGAGAGTGAGCAAATTTGTTCAAACCGGCCAAATTTGGGTCATTTTCTGTTACAGCTACAATTCATCCACGGGTCAAATTGTTGCCATCTCCTGCCAGGATAGGTCAATGGGCTAATTACATCAGGGAAACTTTAGTTTGGTTAAGAGGGGAATTGAATGCAGAGTGGTCGAGGAAGATGTGTCATATTGCAGTATACAAATGTTTGAGGATGCTGAGAAATCCTCGGTCTCTCGGGTTGCCTGCTGTATTTTAGCTTTCAATTCACACAATGTGATGCTGAAATAAATGGCTGTAACAAGATGAGTCGTATCAGGAGGGGATTTGCACCTTAATGTTGATATAATTTTAACAAAGTAAGTACCTGAGAAAATGTAAACAATGTTAAAAATCCTATTTACGCTCCTCATTTTTCTCTTGTTTCCTTATCTGACATTCTGTCAAGGTTATCACAAACAATTCTGCCTAAATCGGCATCAAAATTGCTGTTTATTTTGATGATTACAGTGCAGTGACATAAAGTAACACTCAGTTGCGGGAAGTCATAAATTGTATTGGTGTCAGAACCAGGAGCATTGAAACAGGAATCAAAAGTCCCCTCAGTGAAATGTAACTTCTCCGTTCACAATTTCTATGCAGAGGCCGGAATTCTTCAGCTGCTGGGATTCTCTGTTCCAGCCGGCAGCGGGCCCGTGGGTTTCCTGGCGGCATGGGGTGTGTTCAAAGGGAAATCCCATTGACAAGTGGCGGGAGTAGGGAATCCAGCTGCCAGCGAATGGCACACCACCGAGAAACGCACGGTAGGGGGACCGGAGAATCCCGTTCAGAATCGCATCCAAATGTCACCGAAAATCCTCGCTGTCTTCATCAGAATGGGTGAAACCAACGCACCAGCATTTTGAGGGGTTTCTGTTATGGAGTAGAGACCCCTCCAATCAATATTACATCTAGTCATCTTCCCTCTCATATTTCTAGATTTGATGTAATGGAGGTAGAGTGGGGTGGGGGGAAGGGGGGAGAGCAGGGGGAGCGGGGGTGGGTGGGCGTTGTTGGAGGCATACGCTGCATCAGAACAGATACACATATGACATGCATGATGTAAAGCATTATAAATGGTATTATTTATAACCCCACTAGATGTTATTCCCATTGATGCAATTTACAATGAGCATTTTCATGAACTGATACATTCCATGAACATGGCTCATTTAAAGGTACTTGCTGATGGGATAACTTTGCCCACTTCGGCCAGTCTGCATGTTTATGTTTGTTTGTGCCTTTTGGAGTTGGCGAGCTTGACTTTAAGCTGACACCGACCTCCATCACTGTGAGTTTGTCGACAGTGTTTTTCTGATCTAGTGTGTTCAAAAGATGGAAAACTGCAGGGAATAAAGATTGAGGCAGTGGTGAAGACGTATTGTTATTACCGCTACAGCAAACACCTGCAGATTTTACGAGGGGACTGAGTATCATAGTCAAACACTGCCCGCTCTCAAACCCAATGTCATAAAGACTGTCCAAACTGCAAACTGCCAGAAAGTTATTCATGCTTTCTCGTGAGTTAGATCATCATGAACACTTTCAGCAGAGCTGCAGAATTCATGAATTGGAAAGACCCTTGGCGCAATTCTCCCAAAAGATTTTGAAGCGTGGTATCCAGTGGGAAAAGAGGTGTGATTCTCGTTGGTGGGTCGGCGCGATGCCGATTGCAATCCATCCACACATACAACATTTTTTGGAGCTTGGGGTGATTTGCCCCATGAATGAGCTGTGCGTAACCCAAAGATGGCGGCAAGGCTGCATCCTCAAAGATCGGGATGCCCTTCCTGATCTCAGAATAATGATACAGAACCCCCCCTTCTCGCGGGCATCAGTGCCCCCACCCCAATCAGGCAGCAGCATCAGGTCATCTGCGATTTTTTTTTTGTATAAATCTAGAGTACCCAATTCTTCTTTTCAATTAAGGGTGCAATTTAGCGTGGCCAATCCACTTACCCTTCACATCTTTGGGTTGTGGGGGTGAGACTCAAGCAGACACGGGGAGAATGTGCAAACTCCACACCGACAGTGACCGGGGCTGGGATCAAACCCGGGTCCTCGGCGCCGTGAGGCAGCAGTGCGAATCACTGTGCCAACACGCTGGCTGAGGCCATCTGGGAATATGGCGGCTTTATTTAAGTTTTATATATTGAGTAAAATCATGGCGGTCTGTTCAAAGGGCCAGGCAGAGATCAGCCACTTTATATCTAACATATGCTGTACTTACGTTTTTTTATTTTTAGTTTTTTTGTGATCTTTTATTGTCACAAGTAGGCTTACATTAACACTGCAATGAAGTTACTGTGGAAAGCCCTGAGTTGCCACACTCCGGCACCTGCTTGGGCACACTGAAGGAGAATTCAGAATGTCCAAATTACCTAACAGCACGTCTTTCGAGACTTGTGGGAAGAAATCGGAGCACCCGGAGGAAACCAATGCAGACACGGGGAGAACATGCAGACTCTGCACAGACAGTGACCCAAGCCGGGAATCCAGCCTGGGCCTCTGGCGTTGTGAAGCTAACCACTATGCTACCGTGCTGCTCAGCATTAAATATGAAATCATGTTTTGTGAATTCTCTCAGGGAGCTTGTATTTCTAATGCCTAAGCCATACAGACCAAAGAAGTTCCAGTCTCCATTTCTGGTCTGTCATGAATTTCGTGAGTGTAGTTATTTCTTGACCTCTTCCTACTCCCTGAGCTACCAAAGGGAGAAAGGTTTCTGGGCCATGCTTGTGACGACAGCCCAACGGAATGTGCGCTTACTTGTACATAAGCTGAGGCAAAGTCACTCTGACTGTTGACATTTGCTTGTGTGGGCTCCGCCCCATACCCTCCCCCCCACATGGTAGCCAGCTCCGTGAAGCAGCAGGCAACGGTTATCACCTGGGGGTCTGAGCCTCAACGCAAATGGCACAGGAGAGACTTGGAATGAGGAGAAACATGTCAAGGACAACCAATGTTTCAAAGATGTTCCTTCATTTTGTTCAGGGGCTGCTGATAGCTCTTAACTGTGCTGATTGACAGAAAGTAAAATCCTTCCCTGCAGTTCAGTGCAACCCTCAAGCAACACAAGAAGGAGCAGACTCCCAGGGCGAGAAAAAAACAACATTTTCACAAAAGAAAAACATACTGTGCATTCTGAGTTCAGCCAATGACATTGTTTTAACATTCATTTTTAACTGCCTGGGCCATAAGCTTTTGAATTCATTCCTCTCTGACGCACTATCTCGCTGTTAAAAGACTCCTGAAAGATTACCTCTGTGACCAAATTTTGATCGCTTATTCCGATATCTCTTTATGTGGCTTGGTGCCACATTTTTGTTTGAGAACACTCATGTGAAGTGCCTTGGACGCTCTGTAAATACAGGCTGTTGTTGTTCAAAACATCAGCAGTAGTGGGAGCTTTTGACACTGGTCCCTAACAAGGCGGCCACAGAAGTTTCCAGAATTGATGCCCATGAGAAAAAGAAAACCTATTGCCGAGCAATAAAACGTGCCGAATGTCAAGAATAACCTGTCAACAATGGAGCATGATTTCAATGGGGCTGAATTTGTCTTAGTGCTTAGTGGCCATGGGCTTCGTGCCATGCTGGAGCCCAACTCCGGAATTGGGTGATACTGGATCAGTGCGAGATCAGCCCAACCTGCTGAGAAGGTATTGATGCACTATCAATTGACCACAGAAGTGAGGTTGGAGTCCGAACTGAAGGCTTTAATAGACAAGATGTTTCCCCAGCAGCTCAGGTACAGAAAGGCAGCTGTGGGGAATACACGGGCTCTTATACCCCGCCTTACTGGGCGGAGCTACCTTACAACTCTAACCAATGGGTGACTAGTGTTAAATACCATCGGGCCAATCAGCAGTGAGACTCCTCCACCAATGGTGTCTCGGCATTGCTAGGTACTGTAATACCTCTAAACATACTACCACAGGTATGTAGCAACTGGTGTGGCCAGAAAATCCAGGGAAAGATGCAAATCTTTCAGACTGGTCTTGGTGATCTGCACTCTCTCTCTCTCTCTCTCTCTCTCTCTCTCCCCCCCCCCCCCCCCCCCCCCGCCCCACCACCACCACCTCCTCACCCTAGCAGGATTTAGCAATGCTGAGCTGAGTTGGTTGGGGCGATTGCAGATGTGGCAGAGAAGGGCAAAGTTTCAAGAAGAGGGGCCCACGGCAGCATCCTTCCTGGGAGTCCCGTTCTATTTCTTTTTCTTAGGGCCAACAGGCCACAAGTTAATGTGACTGGAAACCATGGGTGAGCCGAATACCTTGGGCTAGGGAGGGGAGAGAAATCAGCCGTCATTCACAAACCTGATCATCGTCAAGTGGCTGAAGGATGTGAAACGTGTGTTTCAGATGAGGATCGTGTCAAGGTTAGCCGTGACGCTCCCCGCAGTCAAAAAGCCTTCTGACAGTCTAGGCCCACACCAAATACTGGCGCCCTCTGCGATTTAACACCATCAGGAGTGAAAGAGATTGAGAAGAAATTAATTTCAGAGAGATATCATGGGGTAAGGTTATGCTGTCACTCAATGCGGTTTGCTAGTTGATTGACCACATTTCAAATTAAACCCTCAATCTCCTTGAATTGGCTCACAGTACGCACTCAGGCAGACTCGGGAAATCTGCGCCCAACTGTTGTCCTCGCAGTTTTATTTTTAATTATCCTTCAAAGAATCCAAAATAATTAGCCAGCTGCTACGCTGGGCAGGAAAACTGACATGAAAACCTTCAAAACTTCAGCTGGTAAATCAGCTGCAGGGCGTGGAGCTGATTCACGCAGGCCAGGAAAGTCCCAGCATTGATGATACCGTTAATTAATCTCAGCTGGGGGCACAATCAGCGTGGCTCCAATTAGCCTCGGTGGACTAGACTGGGACCTGTGCTACAATGTGCATGCTTGTGGATCATGTGTGAGGATAGAAGCCAAATCAGCCTGGAGATGGTGGGAAATCTGAAGCCATCGACAGGCCTCCCTGTTGGAGTTCGGCCTTCTGAATGGGCAACACAGTTACCCATTGAAAATTACGACAAGAGAAACCAAAATGTAAAGAGTAAGGGTAAATTGCAGTCACACCTCTACTCAGGCTAGCTTCCTGTACAGGTTTGGGTGTTGTAGACATGAAGGAGAATCACAGAAATTACAGCAGGAAACGAGACCTGGCTGGTATGAGCTCTCGGGTTGCCACCCGCCTCCCAGGATTCGCCTGGAGTCTGCAGGAACTGAAGATCAATCTCCAGGACATTGCTGTGTGCAAGCTTGGAGACCATTGGGACACTAAAAAAGATTGTTGTTCTTTGTCATTTTCTTTGAACATTTCTCCTTACCAGTTATAAAAAGTACTGAAGGATTATCCAATTGGGTAATGATCCTTTTGCTTGTAATTGGTGTGAAGGACAAGAGTGCATTACAAGGATGGATGTGTTGGCTGAAGAATGGCTGACGGGTTTGGGAGAGGTGGGGGGGGGAAGTCATGTGACAAAACCTCTAGGAATACATTTACTCACAGTTGGCAACCCTAGCTAGCTCTTCAGCAGAAACGGTTTGCTCTGATTGACCTGATTTTCACAATTTCCTTTTAAAACATGTTACAGACCCTGCTTCCATAACCACTGTGATAAATTATTTCATATTTCCTCTGAATAGATATTTTAAAGCAAACAATTGTGGCTCTGTTTACACGACAAACATTAGGTTTGTAACTTAAGGGCTATTTTGGTGGTAAACTGCATCCAATAAATCTTTTCACATTCGGAGATACGAACATTTTCTAATATTTGTTTGTACACCAAGCTTAAAAATTTATAGGGAGATTCAACCGCATATAATTCCTGTTAATTTGTTTAATGACCATATAAGCAGCCAAAGGGCTTTTCACGGTAACTTCATTGGAGTGTTAATGTAAGCTACTTGTGACAATAAAGATTATTTATTTTGTTCCCGATTGTTTCTCTCCTCCTGCCCTCAAGGGTGTAACTCAGTCGGCAGGAGCTTCCCCAGCCGATCCAAAGCTCATACTGAAAACTGGTGTGTAACTCTCCAGTTGCACAGACCAGTTTTTGTTTCAAATATTGTGCCTCTCAGAGGGTGGGTACGGTTCACGTCGTCACTTTGGCGGAGCGGGTTTAGAGCTATCGAACCACAGAATCCCAACAGTGCATAAGGAGGCCATTCGGCCCATCCAGTCTGCGCCAACCCTCTGAAAGAGCACACTGCCTAGGCCCACCAACCCACCCCCTAGCCCTATCCCCGTAACCCCACCTCACCGAGGGGGCAATTTTTTTATCATGGCCAATCCACCTAACCTGCACATCTTTGCTGTGTGAGGAAACCGGAGCACCCAGAGGAAACCCGCGCAGACACAGGGAGAACGTGCAAACTCCACACAGGGAGTTACCCCAAGGCCAGAATTGAACCCTGTTCCCTGGCACTCTGAGGCATCAGTGCTCACCACTGTGCCACTGTGTCACCCCATTCCACAGTTCCACAGAGACCGGAACACAATTGAAGAGTGTCCTGATCAGTGCTGCAGCCTAACGGCCCACAGACTCCATCACGGAGCTTCCGAGGCTCTGCCACCCCCCCCCCCCCCCCCCCCCCCCACACCCCTACCAACACCATGGATGTAAAGCCGGTGCTTCCGCCGCCCTCTAACCTCAGTGTCCACTACCCCTCGTCACACATCAACGCTCTCCCCCATCCTGCACCCCCCCCCCCCCCCATGGTGCTCCTAGTGGCGCTGACCCCTGGAACTGACCCTGGCACAGTTTGGCACTGCCAGGTTGATGCTGACGGGTTGGCATTGCTAGGTTGGCATAATGCCAGCCAGACAATACCCAGGGGGCAGTGACCTGCATGTCTCTCTCCAACCCCGGGGGTTATACATTGCCCTGCGCGCAGGAGGGATTCTCTCGCCTGTTTTATGTCTGGCCAAACCGGACACATCGACAAGGTATGAGTATTTAGTGAGGGGGGAAATCATGTGGTGGGGGGGGTTAATAATATTTTAATTAATTTAAATCTATTAAATAATGACATCACCAGCTAGTGCCGGGGAAAATAGAGCAACATGATCTCTCTGGTGAGAATCGCATGTCTTGATTCTCGTAGCATTTGCCACCCATGCCATCGATCCCGTGGACGGCGAGTGTGGGTTCAAAATCGCCCCCTGGGTCTTTGACCAAGGTCCAACCTGTCCCCATCTGAGAAGTACACGCCCACTTAGCCATTGCATTACTCAAAGGACTGAAGCCACAGACTGGATTCTCCACCGCCTGCACTGAGATATTTGAAGAGTGTGGGATCATAAAATGAAGCCGGTAGCCTTCCCACTCCTGTCACGTCTCCCATATTACAGTGTGTGGGGAAGATATCAAGCAGTCCTTAAAACAAGGTGGATGTTACATAGAGAGAGAGAAATAAATCTTCAGCCAGGGTGGGGAAAGAACACCTCTCATCCTCCTACCCACCGTAGAGTCCACCAACTTAGTTGCTATAGAGTGACAATATGTGTTGTCATTCCACCTTTGCCACCATTTTACTTACAAACAGATTGCTGTCAGGCAGGAAGGGGTGGGTTCTTCTTTTGGGAACATGTGCTCATCGGAGGCATCCAACCAACATAACTGGGCCCCTCTTTAAAATCCGCACTCCCTCACCCCTGACAAAGTCCAGCTTATCTAACCAGGCTCCCTACTCTCCTCACCGCGTTCTCTAGAGTCTTCCATCCAGGCCCGTCCAAAACCCCAGACTTACCTGAAGCTCGAGCTCCATGACACTCCTTCCTCAGGGCTGCCTGCACTCCCAGCAGTGGCCACCACTTCATTCTGCGCTGCTGGGATTACAGAGCTGTCAGCCAGTCAGATTAGCTGGCAGCTCTCTCTGGTGGGACAAGTCCCACTCTGAATCAATTACAGCTGCTCCCATTATATTAACAATGAGGGGCAGCCAGTTTCACAGTCAGCAGCCTCAAAACCAACTTTTCCATACGGGTGTGTGGGAAATACGTCTCCACATAAAATCCATCCCCGTGGTTGTTTTTTTCGTCTCCCTGGTTAACAATCTCTTTCTCTCCTTCTACATAACATCCTTGGGTTTCAAGATCTCAAGACTTCAGTTCCAAAAGCTTTTCTCCAAACTGCCTCTCTCCTTCTTAATATGTCTCTCTTACCTCCCTGGCTCCATCCAGCAATGACCTCATCTCCCCAAGCTGAGAAACATATTGGGCTGGATTCTCCACCGACAGGATGCTCCATTTTGCCAGCAGTCCAGGGGTTTCCCGACGACGTGGGGCTGCCCCACAATGGGAAACCCCATTGACCAGCCGGTGTAATGGAGCATCCTGCCAGCTGGGTGAGGCAGAAATATGGCGTGGCGGGACAAAGAATCCAGCCCATTATCTCTCCAGGGACTTGAAAGCACAATGACCCCTCAGGAACTTCCCCAGGCAAATCACAATGCATTAGCCCAGACTGAAAAATGCATTCCTCCGTAACTTTCACCTGCTATCTGCTAAAAGTGCCCAGACACTGCAGAACAGAATTCTTTTTAAACCAATACATTCCAACCCCAGGCTTTTAAACCTTAAATTGCCCATTCTATTTATAATCCAATATTCTTAACCCCTTCCAATTGTCACACTGATTCAAACTCAGGTCATGAGTTGCAAGGGTAATATATTTACCCATTGAGCCATGCTGGACCAGGAAATGTTGAAATTTTGTGACTGCAAGCACAGGTTAAAAGTAAACCATGAATTGTTGGGAAATTACAGTGGAGAAAGAATGTGAATAAACATAAAATAACGAATTCTTACTTATTGGGACTCTGTTGTAACAAACTCTCCTACATTGTAACTGAATAATCAATTGGTGCCTCCAGCTGTTCCCTGTTGTGTATCTTCAATAGCTGCAGTTCATTAAAGGCAATTTTTATCGATTTATGAAAGGTTTCAAGATGAGACAATGCAAATGGAATTGAAAAGGCCTGAGGGGTTCTAACATCAAGGATCACTTGTACAAATGGAATTCGTCACTTGTACAAAATGGCACTCAGACCTAATGGTAAGATGTGTTCCGTTTTGGAGAAATTAGCGGGCTGAAAATGATGTCTTCCGCATTTGTTCTCTCTACTCGACATCCATGATAATAATAATAATCTTTATTGTCACAAGTAGGCTTACATTAATACTGCAATGAAGTTACTGTGAAAGGCCCTTAATCGCCACATTCCAGCGTCTGTTCGGGTACACTGAGGGAGAATTCAGAATGACTAACAGCACGTTTTTGAAGACTTGTGGGAGGAAACTGGAGCACCCGGAGGAAGCCCACACAGACACAGGGAGAACGTGCAGACTCCACACAGACAGTGACGCAAGCTGTGAAGCGAACCTGGGACCCTGGCGCTGTTAAGTAACAGCATTGCCCGCTATGCTGCCATGGCACCCATGCGCCACTATCACAGAACGGTTTATTTTATTGCCCTGTTTTTAACTGTTGAGCAAATAAGGTGGTCTCGAACCTAAACGTGCTTCACTGCAGGAGACGCAAGGGAGAAGGATGCTCAAGAGGTCATTGGTTTTTGGGGTTGGTCAGAAGACCTGCGGGCTCTTTAACAACTCTGCATTGTTTTACCTACAATTAATTTATTTTAAAGGAGAAGATACTCATGGGAATACACCATTATTTGGCACATATACCACCACCAGCCAGGTATCTATGCAGTTTCTGATGCAATGGTTAGCACTGCTGCCTCATAGTGCAGAGGACCCGGGTTCAAACCAGGCCACTGGTCACTATCCGTGTGGAATTTGCACATTCTCCCCGTGTCTGCGTGGGTCTCACCCCACAACCCAAAGATGTGCAGAGGAGGTGGATTGGCCACACTAAATTGCTCCTTAATTGGAAAAAAAAATTGGATACTCAAAATTTTTTAAATAATTATTGAGTTGCCAATATTGAAAATGTGCTGGGGTGGTTCAAGATTCTGAATTCCATTTGGGAGCAGAGGGAGGTGGGCTCTTGTCGTGGTTCCAGTTTGCAGGCATTGGTTACTGCCTTTCTCCCTTTTTCTCAGACGAAAAGGTATCCATACCTTTTCAGTGAGATTTGCACTTTGTTTTGGAATGGAAATGTAAAAAAAGTAGATTTGATGCCATCTTTGAGAAAGTGACCTCCTAAGTAGATTGACAAAAACCTTATGGCAACTTGTCTGCACACTGGCAAGTGGCATTTAGTCAAAGGGTGAAAAAGTGGTGGATGTTTGTTCGACGACTTCTGTGGGATGAGAAATACTCCGCTGGGTTCCTGTGGGGTTAGTGTTGGGACAACCACTTGTCTTTTAAATTACACTCATTCAAAATCTCAAGATAATGTGGTTAAATTTGCAGACGATAGACAAGTAGGAAGGGTGGTGGAATCAGAACGTTAACACCAGTTAATAGCAAAATGGTTTGACAGAATTGGGGTGAAAATTCCTGGAGGTTCTGCTGGTTTACTGCCACATCTCTGAATAATTTGGGGAAAATAGTGGGCATGCCAGTGTGTCTTAGATTTTAGCCGTAAATAATTGGGGGGGGGGGGGGGGGGGGGTAGTGGCACAGTAGTTGCCTATTAATAGATCCAGACATAGGAACAGCTTCTTCACCACAGCTACTAGACTCCTCAACGACTCTCCCTCAGACTGATCTGTTCCCTGTAAGAACACCATTCATGACAAGCTGTGATGCTCTTGCTCATGCATTTGCTCTGTTTTGCCAATTGTTCCAGGCTGTAGCCAATCACTGTTTGTCGATGTACCAATGTCACTGGGCTATTAGTCCAGAAATCCAACAAAACACCCGGTGACCTGGGTTTGATTGTGAAATTGAAATTAAAAATCGACTGACAACCATTAAAGTATTGTTGCTTGTTGTAAAAGCCCATTTGGTTCATTAATGCCCTTTAGAGAAGGAAATTGGCTGTTCTTACCCTGTCTTCTCTACATATGACTCCAGATCCACAACAATGTGGTTGGCTCTTAAATGCCCTGTGGAAACAGCCCAGCAAGCCACTCGGTTCAAGGGCAATTGGGTATGGGCAGTTCATGCTGACCTAACCAGCGACACCCACATCCCATCAATGAATAAAAGCATTAATTAATTATTTAAAAGGCTAGATTGCTCAATCCAACACTTCAAGAAGCATGCTGCTGCCATGATTCCTTGTCATGCGCAGTATTTGTGCACAGATTTTGATAGCAATTAGGAGTTTATCCTCCAACATGTCACAGCTTCTTGCATCGATTGGTCCCCTTCCTGCCACTGTCTGTGGTGTGTAACATTTAAGTTCACCAACAGTCTGTCCTGGTCCAATCACGGTGATGCAACAGTCAAGAAAGCCCAACAACGTCTCTACTTCCTACGGAAGCCAAAGAAATTTGGCATCGACTCTCACAAACTTCTACAGATGTGCCATAGAAGGCATCTTATCCGGCAGCATCACAGCCTGGTATGGCAACTGCTCGGTCCAAGATCACAAGAAACTGCAGAGTGTGGTGAACTCCGCCCAGTGCATCACACAAGCTTGCCACCCCCACATTGATTCTGTCTACACCTCCCTCTGCCTCAGGAAGACAGACAGCACTATCAGAGACCCCTCCCACCCAGGCATTGCCTTCTTCCAGACCCTTCCATCAGGCAGAAGGTACAGAAGTCTGAAGACCCGCACATCCAGACATAGGAACAGCTTCTTCCCCACAGCTACTAGACTCTTCAACAACTCCCCCTCGGACTCATCTGTTCCCTGTAAGAGCACTATTCACGACACCCTCTGCTGCTCTTGCTCATGTATTTGCTTTGTTTGGCCCCTTGTTCCGCACTGCAGCCAATCACTGTTTGTCATGTACCACTTGTCAATGATCTCTGTCGATTATTATTTTTTTGTCTACTATGTACGTATTGTGTACGTTCCCTTGGCCGCATGAAAAATACTTTTCGCTGTACTTCGGTACACGTGACAATAAATCAAATCAAATTTCGGTATCATTTCACTCTGCCTTTTCGTAAAATGATAGAAGTTAAATGATGAACTGTGTAGTCATCACCTGCAATATTTGGTATTCTGCCCAATTTCAATTGATGACTGCCACAAAATCTGACATTATCAAAAACCCACCTTATAAGTGTTACTTCAATGCTACCAATTTAAAGAAGTTTTGGCATGTTTGTTTTTTAATTAGTTTTTTTTTTACAATTTCCATTCCTACGAGCTTAAACAAATTGGACTCTGTTTCTTGTGTCGCAAGTTACATGCCTTGCAAGGAATGCTGCTTATTTTAGCCCCCACGGAGGCAGGTTCAACAAAACATTTACTAACAGCCCAAAGGAAAATGTTGGCAGCACCACCTCGAGTAATATGAGTCACTTGTAGCCAAATGAAAATAACTTCTTGTTCATCTTGTTGTCTTGCCTCCGAAATGAATGAAATGTTTGTAGTCAGAACTGACTTGGAGCAGCCAAAGCTTTGATCCAAGTTTATTTCCAATTCATTCGTACACGTCATACCCAATTTACAGTGGCAGAAGCCAATTTCTCATTTGCTTTCTTCATGATAGATAGAGTGGTGTCTGCCTCAGATCCAAATTCATCTCAGAGTCGGTCCCGAATGAGATGGCTTCTGAATGTTTTTTTTTACCTCCTGTGTTTGGATTTGCTTCAGAAATAATTAATTTTCTTCAATTTGCACTCTGCGCTTTGATCCGCACTGGTTGTTGAACGAACAAGGCTTTATTTAATCAGAGCTTTAAAGGGAGCTCAGCGAGTTTAGTCAGGTCCAAACAAATTAAGCTGGAACGAGAACTGACTGTTATTTGAACAGAAAATCTGCCTTTCACAATCTACTGACACTCAGGGTCCATAATCTCCAAATGCATGAAAGCCAGAAGAACAAATATGAAAAAAGCAGAATTGTTCAAAGTCCTTTCCCTTTTGATCTGCTACTGCATTGCTATATATATATTTTGCACTTTAAAGTTAGAGCTGAAAATGACCCAAGGGAACATCTGTTACAGTAGAATTAGCTCGATACTGTGGAACCATCTGGAATGCTCTGCTGTCCATTTGTCAGCCAGGGACTACAGGGCGAAGAACTCGCGGTGCAAGACTGCGACACACTAACTAAGCATATGGTAACTTCACAGACTGAAGTGCACAGAAATCAAATTCAACCAACCCGTCCTGTTTGCTGAACCTAATCCTCTTAAATTTATTAAGAACTGGAATTAAAATTTATATGGATGATCAAAGGAAAATTTGCATAGGATTATTTGTGAACATTGTTTTTTTTTGTTCAAAGCTACAATCCCAAAGTTTGCCTGTACACAACTGGCAACCTCCCAGATCTGATGGGTCACAAGTGGGGTATTATTGCTGGGAATAATGATTTGTGATTTCACCAAATGCATCCTGCCGGACTCCTGCGATCAGACACTTTGAGCTATGAAGGAGAAACTTTAGAAGTCTTTGAGGGAAGATTGAAAGAATTAAGTTCCGATAAGTTGAACCCAAAGAAACTGTTCACCATGATTCTAAAAATTAAAATTTGGTGGCAGAGTCATGTTGGTTGAAGCTTAGCAGAGGGAAAGTGGATGAGCAGATCAGAGAGCGCTGTTTGACGTAGAATGTGGTGAATGCTTGGAATGGACAATCTTGGGATGCAATTGAAAGTGATGTCTCTTGTAATTTTAGAAATAAAAGTTAGATATTTGGGCAAAGAATCCACGGTGCAATGATATGTATAATCTCAGGAGAGTAAAGGGTTAACAAGATGATGTTCATGTATATCAACACTTGATGGCGTCACTGTCGACTTTTTAAAGGCTGCAACTCTAAGCATTCTGGGAGAAGCTGTTGGAGAATTTGATGGAGAAGGAAAGTGTGAGGTTGTTAGAATATAGGTTATATTAGAAATAAATAATTAATTACTGTCACATAGATTCAATACTATTATTTTGTTAGCTGTTACTCAGTAGAGTGTGCAAACAATTTCAAGTAGTGTAAAATAAACTAGCTTTGGTTTAAACACTACAACTTTGGCTATCTTGGAGAACAATACAAGGAACATAACACACGGGGTGGGGGAGAGTCCAGATTTCGACCCATGTCTTCGAACTTTGGATCTGACCAGATGAATTAAATATAACATTTCTAATTGGTGCAATTCCTGGGCAATTCCCATAAACCAAGTGAGGAACACTGTGATGACACAATTAGTTAATGTTGAAGACAGGCAAAGGAGCATAAACTGCCCAATCTGCAATGTATACTCAATCTACCTACAAAGGAGATGGTTTGATCCAAGAAACAGTGTTTAGATATTGCCAATATTGGTTTTTCAAATTGTTTCAGTTGTGGCAGCTGAAAAGTGTGATGAAACTCAAATACTGACGTTAATCTGAAGTCCGAGGTTAGGAGATGAGGGCGGGATTCTCCGATAATCGGCGCGATGGCCGGGACCCGGCTCCAAAAATGGTGCGGATCACTCTGACGTCGGGCCCCCCCAAACGGCGCAAATTCTCCGGCCCAGAATGGGCTCGTAGTGGTGTGGCACCATTCGCGACGGCACCACTTGCCGCGGACACCCCATATCCGCCTCCCCATATCTCCCTTCCCCCATATACCACATATCCCCCCTCCCCAATATCCCCCCCTCCCCCATTTCCTCTGATCACCGCCTGCGTGTCTAACCATGCTGCTGTATTGTGTATTGCAGGACCAAACGTCGAGGCACCCGTCCCCGCGGATGCCGACCGCCCGCAGGATTCCCCAGGGCGGCCACGAGACAGGGACAGGCCCGGCCCCTCCGGCGTGCAACGCTTGCAGGACGCCCCAGGGCAGCCACGAGACTGGGACAGGCCCGGCCCCTCCGGCATGCGACGCCCACACAACGCCCCAGGGTGACTACGAGACAGGGACAGGCCCGGAGCAACACAGAGATGACGCCCCATCTCGTGTGAGTGTGGCGACGCAGGCGTGTGACACCCAGCGACAAGGGGGCAACCACAGGCCCCCGTCGCAACCGAGCCAGGACACCCCTACCCAGGACACCCCTGGCCCTACCCAGGACACCACAACCCAGTTCACCACTGCCCAGGACAGCCCTACTCAGGACTCGCCTGCCCAGGACAGCCCTACCCGGGCCACGCTATCCAGGACACCCCTACCTGGGACACCGACACACATGACACCGAAAGACAGGGCAGTGACACACAGCGGACGGGTGGACATGAACCGTCACCCCAGGGAACCATGGATTCTGGGTCAGATGATGCTCACGACACAACGCCACTGCTGTCTCCAACATCCTCCACCATCGCAGAGACACTCACCTCGGTTGGGCACTTTAGTGATGAGGCAACTGGTACACTCACTGGTGCGCACAACACAGCCGTACCAGTACAGCAGGTGGAGGTAGGAACAGCAGAGGGGCCGGGAGGTTGGAGGGCATCCTGGCGCAAGCAAACATCTGCCGCCCAGACGGGTTCCTGGTTCCTTGAGTTTCCACACCCACCCATCGACCCGATGCAGTCACCGAACCAGGGACGATCGAAGGGGGTGACAGCCGGCTTGTGGCGGCTGCAGACGCAAGTGGAGGAGTGCACCCACATCCAGGAGCTGGGAGTGGTGTCGGTCATGCGTGCCACCCAGGCCGAAACCGCACAGGTGGCGTCCGCGGTGGAGGCAATGGGTGTGACGGTGTCAGACATGGGGAGCAGTATGCAAGGCCTGGGACATTCCGTGCAGGCGCCGTCTTTGGCCCAGGACATCATTGCCCTCTCACAGGAAGCCATGAGCCAGAGCCAGCGGCAGATGGTGATGTGTTGGGCAAGCTGGGTCTATGTGGACTACGTTTGATGCAGTGTAGAGAGAGACAGGCTTCCATCTTGAAGAGATGCAACACAATTTTATTGAACAACTAACTATAATACATGCTTAACTGTGGGTTGACACTATGCTGACTTGACTGGAGACCTGAGGCTAACCTGACCAGACTAACTGACTACCACATGGTGTTTGTTCTGGCTGCTGCTCACAAGCTCTGTCTGTCTCAGAGGCTGGATCCTGAGAGAGCGGGAAAACTGGTGCCCTCTGGCTTTATAGTGGCTGTGTCCTGTCTGGTGATTGGCTGCTGTGTTCTGTGTGCTCACTGGTCATCCTGTGTGTCAATCACTGCCTGTCTGCACTCCATCATATACCTGTGTATATACTATGACAGATGGCAGAGGCGCTCAATGCTGTGGCCCTGTCAGCAGGCCATGGCCCAGCCTCTGCAGGCAATGGCCCAGTCTCTGCAGGCCATCGCTGAGGGCATCGGCGCCATTGCCCATGTGCTGTACGACGTCACCCAGACACAGACAGGGATGGCCAACTCCCTAAACTCCATGGTTGCAAACTTACAGACCCATGTCGATACCAGGGTGGGCCTCCAGGACTGGCAGCGCCAGGTGTCGGGGTGTTCCGGGACCTCCCCTACAGGGGGACCCGGGATGGACTCCAGCACCTCCTCCTCCCTTGGAGTGCCCGATGGCCCCCGGACCTCTACATGGTCAACTGTGTTGCTCCGGGCCTGTCCCTGTCTCGTGGCCGCCCTGGGGCGTTGTGTGGGCATTGCATGCTGGAGGGGGCGGGCCTGTCCCTGTCTCGTGGCTGCCCTGGGGTATTGGATGACCGGTCCGTTCAAACCCCCGACCCATGTAGAGGCCCGGGGGCCGTCGGGCACCCTGAGGGAAGAGGAGGTACTGGGGCCCATCCCGGGTCCCCCTGTAGGGAAGTCCCCGGAACACCGCGGCACCTCGGACTCCCCCCTTCCGTCCCAGGTGCATCAGGTGGGCAACAGGCAGGACAGGCTGCCAGCTACCATCCCAGTCGCCCGAGCCGCAGCCTGGCCCATCTAGGCCGGGCCGCCCCAGGAAACGGCCGCCAAAGGGATCCCGAATCACAGGACAGGAATCACAGGAGTCCACCTCCAGTTCTGCTGTACCATCTGGGGAACCACCTAGACATAGTCAAAGGGCCCGTAAGGCCAAACAATTAGACACTGAGTAAGTTGGCACAGGTGCAGGGCATAGACGAGTTATAGGGGCTAGGGCACGTGTATGGACTGTTTGTCATTATAATCACTTTCGCACATACTAATCTGCCTTTGTGCTCTGTCCGAAGTGTGCGGGGGTGTGGTATGAGGTGAGCACCAGTGTGTGTGTGAGGGATGGTATTACATCGGCCCTAGGTGAGTGTGCCCCCCCTCCCCCTGGGTTGCCCTCGCCATCCCCCCCGGCAGAGGACGGTACCGTGCGCTGCAGTGTCACGGCCGCATGGAGGGATGGTCCATGTGGAGGGTGGTACCGAGGCCATGGGTCAGGCATTGTCCAACAATATGGAGCCAGGGGCTCATCACAGAGCAGGTTGTCATCATCCTCCATGGCCTGCAATAGACACACTTCCACTGGCGACCGTGTGAGCCCAGCCCGTTGTGCCGCAGGTAGATCTGCAATGGAGGGGTGGTGTGCGTGCGGGTGGGGTGGGGGTGGTTGGCGGTGGGTGGGTGGTGGAGGGTGATGGTGTTGGTGGTGGGCGGGTGGGGGGGGTGTGGGTGTTCGGCTGGTGCCATGGTGTGCGGTCTGTGCCCATACTCCGCGATTCTCACGCCCCCCCCTAGTCAGTGAACCGGGAGGCCATCAGCCTGTCCCGTGCCCGCTGGCCCAGCCAGTAACGGTGGGCAGCCTCCCACCCATGTCCAGCCCGTCTGTCCTGACCATTGTCCCCATCCTCCTCATCTGAGGAGGACTGCGCCTCGTCCTGCTGTTCCTCCACTCCCCCTCCTCTGCCTGCGGCACATCATCCCTCTGCTGGGCTATGTTGTGCAAGATGCAGCACACCATAATGATGCGGCCGAGAATCGAACCTTGGACCCTGGGGCTGTGAAGCAACAGTGCTAACCCCAGTGCTTCCCTCACAAATCCATTATATTCAGTCCAGATCTGGAATACACTGTCAAGAGTGTGTAGTGGAGAAAGATTTATTCATGGCTTTCAAAACAGAATTGGAAAATAATCTGGAGAGAAAACATATGTCGGGTACAAGGAAAGTGCAGGGCAGTGGGACAGCTGAATTGATGTTGCAAAAAGCTGGCATGGCATCAACAGGCCAAATGGCCTCATTAATGTTGTAACTATTCTATGATTCTATCTCCAAGGAGCTTAAGCAGAAATGTTTTAATAGCACAACCTATTTGTGGCTTGAGTTATTTCTTCTGAAACCTTTCCAGGAACTCCAAGTAAACCGGCTTCTGAGGCGCAGAGACAGGGACAAAATGCCCTCCTGGGTGAGTGAGAACCACAGGATTCACAAAGAACATGGACAGCTTCTGGCTCATTTCTCTGGGGATGACCTGGTCAGTGTGGCCAAATACATGCAAAGACGGAACAGCGATGGGCTCCTGGTAGAAACGGTCGTGTTGCTTGCACCTGCTCCGAAAGCCCGCAACGAGGATAGCAAAATCGAACTGGAACCTGGGATCACCTTGCTGCTTGAGAGCGTGCAGTGTGCAGACTTGAAGTGAAGCTAGGCTTGAGAGAAGCCCTGATGATCCAAGAAGGCAGACACACGTGACTCAATGCTGCAGGTCTTTGGGGTAAGCCAGTCGTACTCTTGGAAACCAGTGTTCTGCTTGACACGGCCGAAGATCCGGAATTGTACTTGAAATATGATCCTTGAGTTGACTTGTCCAATATTAACATTAGAAGGGCCATAACAAAATGCTGAGCGAGTTGATAAGTTCAATAGTTTCAAGATCCTAGGCAGTGTGAATTTGAGTAGGAAGACCACATGATGAACCTTTCAGTTTAATACAGAGGAATGTGTCCCTTGTGTTTGTTAATTTGGTTTTCCTCAACTGAAGCAGCAATTAAGGGATGACAATTGACCCTGGGAGTGAATAGATTCTCCCACATCCTGCTATCAAATGGCCTTGACTGCTGACGATAAGAACAACAATAGGATTCACTCTGATGCTTACCACAGTAATAAAACCTGTTGATACTTATTGAGTGGACTCACACATCAGGAATACTGGTTCAATTCACGTTGACAGGGAGCACCTATACAGAGGAAAGCAGCACAAAAGATTATTTTGAAGATTTTTGGTTATTTTGGATTCAGATTTATTCTTGATGATTTAAAATTACATTTTGTAGCAAAAAGAAATGGGGCGGGATTCTCCAGTCCCCCGGCCGTGTGTTTCTCGGTGGTGCACCGTTCGCTGGCGGTGGGATTCTTTCTTCCCGCCAGGTGACAATTGGATTTCCCGTTGAAGTCCACAGTGGGGGTGCGCTGCCAGTGGGAAATGAGAATCCCGATGGCCAGAGAATTCCGGCCATGAGCTGCCTAGTGAACTGAATTGACCTGTACAAGTAACATTGAAACGAAGGCATCTGCTACAAAAAATTGAATTGTTAAATAATTCAAATTAAGTAGATTTGAATTGAGTTTCCATTGTTACTATTACATTTATTTTACTACATTTATCTCATTCGCACATTGTAGTTTAAAAGGGAGACTTGAAAATGGGTTTGAGATGAGATAGCATGAATATTATGGTGGGGAATATTCCTCACCACAGCTCCCCTCTTTCAAAGGTTTGAAACACACTGGGGCGGCCTTAATAAGGTAAGAGTGGGACGTTCACCCTCAGGGACAGAAAGCCCCACCCTTGAGATCAGCTGACCAATCTCAGAGGCCAGCAGTTCTGTAGTCCAGGCAGCACTAGAAAATATAAGTGGTCATTGCTGAGACTGCACTCAATTCCCCGGAAGATAGAACATAGATACTGGACTTGAACTAATGTCTATTGCTATGGACAGGAGGGGATTTAATTTAAACAACGTCAGTTTCTCGTCTCACCACCAGCTGTTAACAGTAAGGGGTTTTGATTTTGATTTCCCCCTTCATAAGCCGTGGAGTGTTTACCAACTTCTTGCTTTCAGTGTGATCCAATTTTCAAAGAATTACTACAGTGCAGAAAGAGGCCATTTGGCCCATCAAGTCTGCACTGACCCTCTGAAAGAGAGCCCCACCTCGACCCACTATCTGTCCCTGTCCCTGCAACCCCACCCAACTTGCACATCTTTGGCAGTGGGAGGACACTGGAGCACATGGAGGAAACTTACGCACATACAGTATGAAAGTGCAAACTCCATACACAGTCATTGTAGGCCGGAATTAGACTGGGTCCTTGGCACTGTGAGGCAGGAGTGTTAACCATTGTGCTGTCCATACTATTAATAATCCAACAGGAAACTCATGATTGGATCAACTCAGAGGGTTAGTTTATTTGCACACATTCAAATGCTGGAGGCAGGAAGCAACATTGCCTGCTTTTCACTCATACAATAGAATGAAATGAAATGAAAATGAAAATCACTTATTGTCACGAGTAGGCTTCAAATGAAGTTACTGTGAAAAGCCCCTAGTCGCCATATTCCGGCGCCTGTTCAGGGAGGCTGTTACGGGAATCAAACCGTGCTACTGGTCTGCTTTCAAAGCCAGCGAATTAGCCCTGTGCTAAACAGAAGAGGGTAACAGAGAAAGGGAGATTTACATGGCAAAGACCACAGAGAAAAGAATTATTGTTTCACATGAGTCCAGAATCTGGAATCAAAATCCAATGGTGTCTTCTTTCACAAAGGACGGCAGGCTGAGCTGATAGGTGGCACGGTGGCACTTCTGCCTCACAGCATCAGGGATCTGCGTTCAATTTGGCCTTGGGAGACTGTGTGGAGTTTTCGCGTTCTCCCCGTGTCTGCGTGGGTTTCATCCAGTTTCCTCCCACACGGTAGCATTGTGGATAGCACAATTGCTTCACAGCTCCAGAGTCCCAGGTTCGATTCCGGCTTTGGTCACTGTCTGTGCGGAGTCTGCACATCCTCCCCGTGTGTGCGTGAGTTTCCTCCGGGTGCTCCGGTTTCCTCCCACGGTCCAAAGATGTGCAGGTTAGGTGGATTGGCCATGATAAATTGTCCTTAGTGTCCAAAATTGTCCTTAGTGTTGGATGGGGTTACTGGGTTATGGGGATAGGGTGGAGGTGTTGACCTTGGATAGGGTGCTCTTTCCAAGAGCCAGTGCAGACACGATAGGCTGAAAGGCCTCCTTCTGCATTGTAAATTCTATGAAAATTCTATGAAATATTACGGTTCCACCAACTGGCTGGGGGGAGTCATGCCATATGACTCCCAGCTCCTCAGTTTTACTTTGACAAAGGTGTATATCCCTTTGGGTTCCTGAGGTTCTTAATCCTCGAACCATTAAGTATTTGAAAAGAAGGTTGCAGGGTTCTTTTTGTAAAAAAACTAGCCATGTGGGGAAAATATATATATATATTTATACATGATAAAAATAGAGGATGAGGACATTTTGGTCAGGCAGAGATTAGAGAGTCCATCGAAGTGGGGGGGGGGGCACTAATGCGGTTTTAGACAATGTGAGTGGGTACCATGATGGGAGAAGTGCCCCTTATGGGCACAAGGAGCAGGAGGTAACTTTCCTTTCTTGCCCAGCTTTAGCCCAAGCAATGAAAGCTGCCAGACTGGTTCCCTTCTGTGATAATCCCCAAGAGGACCATTTGTATTCTCCCCCAGAACACGGGAAGTATGAGCTTCTCAGATAGGGGCAGAGGCCACCAAACTGGAGCGCTCAATGCGAATGAACATAAAAGCCAGCCAAAAGCAGGGCCTGGTGTGGTTAGTTCTCCAAACAAGGACTGTAATGGGAGCAAGATGCTGCCTTGAGCAGAATATTGTATATAGTCAAATAAACATCTGCTCTCTTATCGCTGGCTTTCTCGAGTCACTAAATTGACGTAAGAGAAAAAGGAAACTTTGGGCTAGCTCGTGGAACCACCTAGCTGCCCAGTAATTTGCTATCCGGAATGTAGGTTCATAACAGTTTTAAATGCTGCTATTCAGGAAGTTGGAAGTCTTTGATGCAGATCTGGAAGACTGGAACTACTACGCTGAGCACATGAGGCATTTTTCCCAGGCGAATAGGATTTTGGGAGAAGACCGTTAAAATGTCCTCCGTCTGACTGCCTGTGGGGCCCAGACAATAAAACTTATTCAGCTGCACCAGACTCCAACTCATTTGATGAACTTGTCCCTTTGGTTTCTAAACACTATGACCCCAAGCCTTCCGTAATTATGCAGCAGTATCACTTAAATACGACAGTGCAGTACCCGGTGAATCGGTCACTGACCTCTTGACCCGCCTAAGATGTCTAACTGAGCATTGCGTGTTCGGGCCACCCCTCTCTGAAATGTTGATGGATAGGTGAGTGTGTGGCACAAACAACATGGTCACTCAGAGGAAGCTGTTGGCAGAGCCTACCTTGGATTTGAAGCGGGCCATCGTGTTTTCGCTGTCCCGAGAGCAGCAGAGAAAGGAGTGCAGGAACTGCACACTATGGCGCCCAGAGGTTGGCCCGCCCTTCATTTAGAATTCCTTCTGCATCACGGGACTGTGCCAACCTGACCAGACCTCCTCCGAAAGGGCAGCCCCAGAGGTAATTCTGCAGCTGGGTCAGGAGCTCCGGAGCTACCATTGACCTACGGGATACCTCCCCTGAGGGTGAAGAGGCAACCGGCCACATTGCCAAATGTGTGGTCAGAGAATTGTGATGGTCAGAGCTGCCAATTGCGGCATAGAGAACGCTGTCCACGACAGCCACCCAGATCAGCAAGAACCAATGTCTTGCACGTGGGACTCCCGGCTGAACTGCGCCACAGTCCCGAAAATAGCACCGATCCGGGTCATATTACAGGTAAATTGTCACCCCGTGATAATGGATATGGACAGTGAAGCTACTGTCACACATTTCAGCAACTCCATGCAGGGGTCATGCCGCTGTCATTGCACAGCACCAAGGTGAGATTAGCGACCTATACCAGTGAGCCTTTGAATATCGTGGGGGGCCACCATGGTAACGCTCATGCAGGGGCCCAATTGTTTGGACGAGACTGGTTACAAATCCTCTGTTTCATATGACAACAGTTTTTTTGTATGGACACCAGGAATCTGTACAATGTGTTGGGCAGATAACTCAAAGTGTTCCATGAAGGTTTGGCAGGAAAAAGGCAGCCAAGGCCCATATCTCTGTGGATACTGACCAACCCCGGTATTTTAGGGTGAGGCCTGTCCCCTATGAAGAATTGCTAATGTTGTCCCTTTGTAGAATTGCTAATGTTGTCCCTTTGTTTAAGAAGGGTAGCAGGGATAATCCAGGGAATTATAGACCTGTGAGCTTGACGTCAGTGGTAGGCAAACTGTTGGAGAAGATACTGAGGGATACGATCTATTCACATCTGGAAGAAAATAGACTTAGCAGTGATAGGCAGCATGGTTTTGTGCAGGGAAGGTCATGTCTTACAAACCTAATAGAATTCTTTGAGGAAGTGACAAAGTTAATTGATGAGGGAAGGGCTGTAGATGTCATATACATGGACTTCAGTAAGGCATTTGATAAAGTTTCCCATGGCAGGTTGATGGAAAAAGTGAAGTCATATGGGGTTCAGGGTGTACTAGCCAGATGGATAAAGAACTGGCTGGGCAACGAGAGACAGAGTGTAGTGGTGGAAGGGAGTGTCTCAGAATGGAGAAAGGTGACTAGTGGTGTTCCACAGGGATCCGTGCTCGGACCACTGTTGTTTGTGATATACATAAATGATCTGGACGAAGGTATAAGTGGTCTGATGAACAAGTTTGAAGATGATACTAAGATTGGTGGACTTGCAGATAGCGAGGAGGACTGTCAGAGAATACAGCAAAACATAGATAGATTGGAGAGCTGGGCAGAGAAATGGCAGATGGAGTTCAATCCAGGCAAATGCGAGGTGAAGCATTTTGGAAGATCTAACTCAAGAGCAGACTATATGGTCAGTGGAAGAGTCCTGGGGAAAATTGATGTACAAAGAGATCTGGGAGTTCAGGTCCATTGTACCCTGAATGTGGCAACGCAGGTCGATAGAGTGGTCAAGAAGGCATACAGCATGCTTGCCTTCATCGGACGGGGTATTGAATACAAGAGTCGGCAGATCATGTTACAGTTGTATCGGACTTTGGTTAGGCCACATTTGGAATACTGCGAGCAGTTCTGGTCGCCACATCACCAGAAGGATGTGGATGCTTTGGAGAGGGTGCTGAGGAGGTTCACCAGGATGTTCACCAGGGGGGGCTAGCTATGAAGAAAGGTTGAGTAGATTAGGATTGTTTTCATTGGAAAGGTGGAGGTTGAGGGGAGACCTGATTGAGGTCTACAAAATTATGAGAGGTATGGACAGGGTGGATAGCAACCAGCTTTTTCCAAGAGTGGGGGTGTCAATTACAAGGGGTCACGATTTCAAGGTGAGAGGGGAAAAGTTTAAGGGAGATGTGCGTGGAAAGTATTTTACGCAGAGGGTGGTGGGTGCCTGGAATGCTTTGCCAGCGGAGGTGATAGAGGTGGGTACGATAGCATCATTTAAGATGCATCTGGACAGACATATGAATGGGTGGGGAACAGAGAGAAGTAGACCTTGGAAAATAGGCAACAGGTTTAGATAGGCAACAGGTTTAGATAAAGGATCTGGATCGGCGCAGGCTGGGAGGGCCGAAGGGCCTGTTCCTGTGCTGTAATTTTCTTTGTTCTTTGTTCTTTGTTCTATGCATTGCTTGCCAAAGTCGACGAGGAGCTTTGGCGCCTGCAGGACCTGGAGGCCATAGGTCTGATTCAGTTTGTGGAATGGGTCACAAATCTGTCTGACCCAATCTAGAGCCGACACAGGTGAAAGCACAACTGAGCGTAAAATGGTGCAAAATACCCCGACTGTTGGCGGCTGGAGGGGGACCTTCCGACTTTAGGGTGGCAGTGGTGTTATCACCACCATGAGGAGCACGGGAAACCATCTCCCCACAGGACTGGTGGAGTGCGAGCTTCCCAGATAGGGGCGAAGGCCACCCAGCTGGAACCCGCTACAAACATTCATATAATCCAGCCCAAAGCAGGGCCTGGTGTGGTTAAGTCTCCCAGCAAGGAATGGAGTGGGAGCAAGCTGCTGCCTTTAGCAGAATGCTGCATATGGTTAAATAAACCTCAGTTCTCTTATCATTGGCTTCCTCAGGTTACTAGACCTTCCTCCCCTGTTCTCCAGCTGCATGTTTTAAAAGGAGGAGGAAGATGGTTGCCATTAATTGGCCACCTAAGGGCTTCAATAGGCCGAAGGGTGGATGGGCTACCTGATGGCTTACCTGTAATATAGGGTACAGGTTGCGGCTGGGCAAGAAGGAAGTGGCCTGACCACCCACCCACTTTATTTTACGTGTCTTCAAATACAGGGGGAGCTGGGGGTGGGGGGAGGCTGTAAGATGTATCTTATGCGTGCCCAGCCAGCCTGCCCATTGATCTGAAAAAGCAATGCAAAAACACTTAAAACTCTCAGCCCTGAAACCCAGTCATGTATCTCTATTCCTTGATTCAACAAGCAAGAAGGTTTTTTCTTAACAATCAAGCAGAAAATGTAATTGTATTAAAACCTAACAGCCCTAATTGTGAATTAATGACTCCTTACACTGTGTTTTGTTTGCGATTTTCTTGACTTACTATCATACTTACCAGCTCTTTTTTGTTGCTGCGTTGATTTGAATCACGGGATCAGACAGTGGGATTAATTCCATGCTCTGTCCTGCTTCCATTGAGAATTTTCTTCTGCAAGAGAAAGAACCATGAGGCTGTTGACAAATCTTCATGTCTCTGTGAATCTACGAACAATAGTCAAAACCTCAGACACCCAGTTCAAATGAACGTTGACTTTCAATGGCACTTGACCAGATTTACAGGCACAATAAATTGGAAAGGCAGCCCTGCCACATTTAAATATGCATATTCGCCCAGACCCACCCCCTCACTGGAAATGTATTACCGGCCTCTGTTTTTATTGGCTGCCCTCAATCGTCTGGCACATTTTGGACAGGGAATCAGTCCCAGCATCTCTGGAGTTGTGCGGAAGCAAAAACATTATACTGATATAGATACAGGTTTAGATGAGCTTATTCATCTGTCGTCATTAATTTATAGTATCTTACCTACAATGGAGGAGATGTGAGACACCAAGTAGTAGGGTCGGTCTCTGCCCATGCTTGTCACTCACAGATGCTTGAGAAAAGTGGGCCTTCTCCTCATGAGATACAATGAAACACCACATTAATCATTGTTCAAAACTCAATGAACTCACACTCATTTGGTGTCCCTTTACTATCACTAGATAGCCATGTATTCCTTCTTTGATGCTTTCCTACTATAGATATTAGGAAAACATTGTGAACGGAATAAGGGGATATATTTTATAAAATACATATATAGATATCCTCCTGGCTATCTGTAGAGACCATCTAAACTACATCCACTGAAAATTCTGTCCCATCACTGACAAGATTGATTCATCTCTGCACGCTAATCTCATCATGTGAGATCAATACTATTGGAAAAACGAACAGCATCTGTTTTCAACGCATGGACCACCATGAGGGAATACCTCACTGGACTTTACTTCTGGACTCTGGAACCCACGTGAACCCATGGGTGGGATATTCCATCCCCACCCCCAACCCCGTGTTTTGTGGTGGTGGATGTGGCCCGCCATTGACCGGCAGTGGGTTCTTCCTGTCCATTGTTCACACTCTCCACCACTGGGGATTCCTTGGTGTGGGGAACCACTTGATCCCACTGGTGGGAATGGCTGGAAAATCACGTCCAATAATTACTTTCTCTGTATTCTCGGTGCAGTAGACCTTTCACTTCCCTATTCCTCTTTTACTGTATGAATGCACGGGAAGCAATGTGGTGACCCTCCCCTCATGTTTGAGCGTGCACAAATAAACTAACCCTTTGAGTTCATTCTAGCTGCAATTTGCTGTGGGGGTATTAATAGAAATACCCCCACACCAAAACTGAGAGGTTGGGAAATACACCACCAATTACAGAGGGAGAAATCAAAACACCTTTCTGTTAACAGATGGGTAATGAAAGTAGAAATTAGCGTTGTTTAAATCACCCTCCTCTTGTCCGTAACTAATATATTCGTACTGACTATGGCTCCAACCTTTAAAAATAATGACCGGAATTTTCTGGTCTTTCACTGGCTTTGGGATTCTCTCATCCTGCCGCAGTGCACCCCCTGCTTCGTGGGAATTCCCATTGACAGCGGTGGGAGAAGGGTGTCCTGTCGCCAGCGATACGACACGCTGCTTCCCACTGCTGGGAAACGCAGGCTGGGAGACCGGAGAATCCAGCCCACAATGTTTGATATTTTAAGGTTTTCTGGTGCTAATCCTGTGACATTACATGAAATCTGCAATTCTTTCTCTCAAATTGTCCAAATGCAGTGTGAAGGGATAGTTGGTTCGCAGATCCACACCCCTGTCAATTATTGTGGACTTGCGTGGAGAGGCCCAGAGAGAGAGATTGCCTCACAGCCCCTCCTCAATAGGCTTCTCTTCATTATTTTGCTATTTGGACAGGTGGCATTGCTGACAGGGAAATAGCAGACAACAAAACACAGAAGTATGAAATTATAGATGTGTGGTTATTGAAATTTTCACACATAAGAAAAGCAGTGTGAAAGCTCTAATTAATTGTCACTCTCTGCTCTGTGTAATCCTCCAGGCTGGACATGTCTGTCAAACAATCTTGCTCCTGAAGTACAGAAAATAAACCTTCGCTGACATCTACTTGTCTCATGTAAGAGTGTCTGATCTTTTGTTAAATCCAGAAGGGAGGAATGGGGAGAAAGGACACGATGATACTGTGCATTATGGACTGATCTTTCTTTCACCTTTGCAGCATGAATTCAAATCCTGTCTGGATTGATGTCTGCATGGGTCCTTAACTAAATATGTTCTGACAGATTTGATTCAGTAATTGTTGGGTTCAGGTAAAGAACGCACCAAGATTCTTTCCCAAACACGAAGGGCCAGGGACAGGGAAGGCACTGGACCAATTAAGAGAAGATCAAGGAGCAGATTGTGAGTAGGGCAGGGAATGGGATTAGAAAGACATTGGAGATGGGAATGGGAGTAGGGAAAGGAGTGTAATTGATTGTACTGGACCTACTAATGCAGTGGCATCCAGAGAATTAGTTCAAATCCTGCCAAGCCATTTTGAGAATTTGAACATGCTTTAGAAAAATCTGGAAACAAAAAGAATTTGGGCCCAATAAGCGGTGATGGAACTGTTGACTCTTACATGAATGTCTTTTAGGGAAGGGGTCTATCTTTATTTAGCCTCTCCTAAATGTGATTGCTGTACTGTTCCATGTTTAAATTTAAAATACCTTCTGAAAGGGCTGCTCAATTACATCAAAACTGCTTTCGGACACTAAGAGATGGGTAATAAATACTAACCTTATCCACGATGTCCATATACTAAGACTGAATTAGAACTGTTACGTGCGATTACATGTGGTGATAGGTAGCCCTGTGGTAGCATGTGTGGTTAAGCTTATCATAGTGGTTGCCCGTACTGCTTTGGCTATTTTGTTCCTGTGTGTAAACCGGGCCGTCACGTGACTACATGATGACACCGCCACGTGGGCATCACGTGATGGGAGCGCCCCAGAATTCCCCAGAACCTCGTCAGAGCAGAAGTGTTTCTTCCACCGACAGAGTTAGTTCAATGAATTTACTGTGAAAATCCCCCAGTCGCCACATTCCGGTGCCTGTTCGGGTACACTGAGGGAGAATTCAAAATGTCCAAATCACCTAACAAGCACATCTTTCGGGACTTACGGGAGGAACCTGGTGTGCCAGGAGGAAACACACAATGACACGGGAAGAACGAGAGACCCAAGCCGGAATTGAACCTGGGACTATGTTGCCACTTTGAAAATTTTAGCGCCTAAATGCGCGTTTGGAAACTTCACCGGTGAGTTTGTTAGGGACCGGATAGTTTGTGGAATAAACGGTAATGTGGTCGGAAAACAACTACTGTGCCAAACAGATTACATTCAGCAGTGGAAACATGCATGCTCAACGAACAGTTTATGAATCATGCAGAGAATTTAAGTGGGAAACAGTACAGTTTGGGAAGGGCAATTAAATTTATGCTGTGCAGGGGGTACCCTGCACCAACTGCAGTGGCCAGCGCCTCCCAAATAGAGCACTATGTTTTGCATTTGGAAAGAAATGCAATCGTTGCAGCAAGTTTAACCACTTTGCCAAATTCTGCAGCTCCAAGCAACAACAGCCCCTTTCTGTTAACAGCATCAAGGCTGCTCATCAATTTCCAAGGACTAGGGGCATTGGCAGGATCAATGAATTACAATTCAACACAAATAGTACGGTCATGGAATCAGCAGCAACAAGAGCAACACCACCATCGACATTATATCATCAGTATGTGGAATCTGCCACTGAAAAGCGTGAGATCTTCACTGCACTACATGTACTCTTGAGTAACGCCAGACTTAGAGTGAAGGTCGATACTGGGGCAAAGTGTAATGAACTCTCTCACAAAAAATGCTCTGGGAGATAGACTTAGATGTGATACAAGATCCCTATGAGCTGTCGGACCTCATGCCTAATGAGGGATAGACAATCACCACTGAGGTTGTAGCTACCCTGCGCTGTGCACAAGGAAACTTTGATTTCCACGTTGTGAATCAGAATGTGAAGCATTGTTAGGGCTTATAAATAGCATCACATTAGGGCCGAATTGACTGGGCTCAGAAGTACATATCTCCCAACTTCAAGCCCAGAGATGACAATGTACAGCGACGCTTTCCACTGCCAGCCCATCGGTAAACTACCAGTCGTTTTTCACATTCTTCTATATTGTTATACAAACCACATGCTCACATGTTCTGCACTATTACACAGTCCCTATGGTTATAGTTTTATGTGTTACACACCCCCTGTGGTTACAGTTCTGAGTTGTTACACAGTCCTTGTGCTCATATGTTCAGTGTTGTGACAGTCCCTATGGTTACAGTTATGTGTTGTTACAGTGTCCCTGTGCTCATATGTTCTGTGTTGTTACATAGCCTCATGGTTACAGTTCTGAGTTGTTACACAGTCCTTGTACCCTCATGTTCTGTATTGTTACAGTCCTTGTAATTACAGTTCTGTGTTACAGTTCTTGTCCTCCATGTTCTATGTCGTTATAGTCCTGTGGGTTACAGTTCTATGTTGTTACCCAGTCCCTGTGGTTACAGTTCTGTGTCGTTATAGTCTCTTGGTTACAGTTCTGTGTTGTTATAGTCCCTGTGGTTACAGTTCTGTGTTGTTACCCAGTCTCTGTGGTTACAACAGAAGGACGCCAACTTCCGATGGCATGAAAGTAATCGCAGCCCTGAACTCTTATACCACCCATTTATTTCAGGGCATGAGCGGGAACCTGTGTGGTATTTCTTAATCTACAGCCCACAGGTACATAGGGGAGCACATGGATGGGCTCTGTATGCCAGGCAACAGACTTTCGCACCTTCAACCTGGACCAGGCCCAGAGACTGATGGGTGGCCGGATCTTCAGTGTGTGTGGCAATCCCGGCTTATGGGGGAACCACCTCTTCTAACCTGTGTCGTCGCTGCTGCCACCTTCCCTGGCATCTGCCTGCCTCAGCTGCTGCCAGCAATGCGAGGACGGCCAACACAGGATCAACCTCAGCAGCCATTTTGGTATCTGTGAGGAATTGGAGAAGGGAAGAGACCGACATCATTTATGGCTCCATCCCGGGACTCTCAAATCCCACAAGCGCACCCCCCCCCCCCCCCCCCCCCCCCACCGCCTCCCCCCCATCCACCCTTACCATTTCTTCCTCCATTTTCTCAGAGTGCCACCCAGCAAGCCAGTTGTGCTGGTAAACCTTACCCTGCACACTCGCCCCCGGCTGCATCATCTCTGTCGGTCGACGCCAAAATCGGGATTGGGCGGAGAAATTATTTTGATGCCAAAATTGTGGCAGTTCATGCCAAATTGCAATTCTCTGGTGCCTCGACAGCTGTGTCAATGCGTTCCACTCCTCACATACAGTAAACCCAATTGCATATCATTGCTGCTCGGGCGTTGCAGGTGGCATAGTGTCGTCCTGTGCTCCATGGTCGAGACGGCAGTGAACCTCCAAAACTGGCAGCGCCAGGTAGCGGGGGAGCCTAAGGGGTTAGCTCCACTCACACCCCCATATGGAACAAAGACTCTTTCTAGCTCGAGAGCCACCACTCCACATTGAGCAGGGAGCAAAGGTAAGGAGACAAGTCTTAATGAACTACCTCAGCCAGTACGGGGGTCAAACGCATGGCGTTGATGTAATTCTGCATGACAATTTTACCTGTAATTACCTGCACCGTAAACATGGGGCAGAGTTGATTGTTTTCCCCATTTGACTTGAGGAGTGTGAACTCCCCCACCAACTACAGGGCTTTTACCATGTGTATATAAGGTTGGTCAGATAGGAACCGACCGAGAGAGAGAGTGGACCTGGTGAACTGTAAATAGTACATATTATAAATAAATGTCTTCTTTATGTTCTTCGCCTGAATCCCTGTGCCTTTATTAAACTGGCAATCAAGCCAACTGCGATAAGGGACCCCTACTTCTCACAAATGAGGCTAAAATATGTTAATGGGGGAAAAAAGGTCAGCTTCATACTGAGTTGTGCTTGGGAGTTACAAGAGGTTTAGAAAATTTCCTTTTCTCAGTCTATAAAATTCAGGCACCAGAAACAGTAGATTGAAGAAGCATTTTGGAGCTGTATTTGTGCATTTGTCCACCATGGCTTTGGATGAGACCTGTCTACCTGTTGAACACAAAAGGTCCCTGTAGCCACCTAAAATGGACGCTGAGCTACAAAATAAGCCAAGCGCTAAGACTGCTGGGAAACAGACAGTTTAGCCAGACCAGCAGTCTGCAAAGAGAGCATTTTGGATTCTGCAGCAGCAGAAACCAGTTTGGGCTCAGGTGAGAAGACCTTAGCTAGGTGCAAAAGGCAAAACGCTTTGCATGCTAATGAGGCAATCAGACCTGAACACCCACACAATAGACACATTTGATTCTGAATGGACACATTTGAATCAAGGCCCAGACATCGAGGCACCAGAAACCTCCAAACAAAAGGGCATAAGAAACGCCCCCCCCATCACGGAGACCCCCTCGCATTGGGGAATTAAAACAGTATCGATGAGGAATTGACCCAATAGGTAAAGCCCGCCCAAGAAGAGGGAAGGACAATGGGATCCCTATAAAAGACAGGGACCTCGTGTTGTCCGGTCTGCTTTTCCGTGCTCCGGCTCTGACCAAGACCTTGAAGATCCAATCTGACTCCAGCCGTTGAGCACCAGCCGCCGAACCGTAAGTGCCAGTACGACGCTCGCTACGCGAACTAAGCCCGCTAGAACCCCCAGTGACCAGAACGCTTGCTGAAGGTTGCAGCCCAAGACCAGGACGAAGGCCTCGCTCCCTGACCTTGCCTGTTCCTGTTAGATAAGTATTCTGATTACTTTAGTTTAGTCATAGCTTAGTCTCTTAGTGTGTGCATGAATATTTATTATTACTGTATAATAAATATTATCGTTTGGACCTTACTAATCGGTGTATCGTCTTTATTACTTTGAACTTGACCTTGGAATACTCGTGACGTTGTCTATACGGCAACTGGCGACTCCTAAGCTGAATAAATACATAAGACAGAGCCTAGTGGTGTTAAGCACTTGGAAGTTAATACACCCCAATAAACGCGTTTTACGCCCATAGTAAAACGTGCAACATTTAATGGCGACATCCTGACGGGACACGGTTGTAAGTGGAAACCCCACACCGTCCAGGACCCTGAAATTTGAATTGGAACTCCAAATTACAGAGAAAGTAAGAAAGTAAAGAAAATCACGAGTATTCAAGGTGTTCAAACTAATAAGCGTAATTCGGAAGTGTGTTTAGTGCATGCGTACTAACAGGGCTGTAAGGTAAAACTGAAAGCATTTTTGTTGCGACAAACTTTCGGCAGTTTTTGAACGGAACATAGCGTAAGCCGTACCCGTTTCTTGAAACACAACCCCAGCAACCCCCTGTTCAAAATTAACTAAAAGAGAGTCAGAGAAAATGGCCATGCAGGCAATGGAACGTCTGATGGATCCAGAAAGGTTTGTGGTCGCAGCGACCAGCAGCAGTAGCAGGGTAGGTCAGTGTCCCACGTGGGAGCTGGAACTCCGCAAATATTTACAAGGAAAGGGATGGCCCCTTTGGAAAGAGTTTTGTTTGAATGAGGAGACAGGTCCCGGAAGTATAGGACATACTTGGTGGGAGAACCTCTCTCAAATTCACAAAAAGAACCTTAGTAAATCACGTAAGCCGATGGCGATTGTGTCCTGTTTGGCACAATTGCGAGGCACAGAGGAGGTCGTCAGGACGCTCCGGGCAGAATTAGAGGAAAGGAACCGAATGAGTAAGGTCGATGTCAGGGACATTGAGAAAGAGAATCTGGATCTAAGAGGGAAGTTGGTAGAGAAAGGTAGAGAGGTGGATGATGCCAAGAGGGCACATCAGTCTTGTCTAGCCCATCTCAGTAGTTCCCAGACCCAGTACGAAAAGGCTTATCAGGACGTGCAACGTGCCGTTCTGATAAGAGAGGAATCAGACAAGCAGGTGGAGGCGTTGCAGAGGCAATGCTCTGATCTCAAAGCAGCTTTGAGAGCACTCCATGCTGCAACCACAGAGCAAAGGCAAAGTACTGTGGACCACGCGAAATGCAGGAAACAGATTGCAGAGCTGCAATCGCTGCTTTCGGTGCAAAATGGGTTCCAAAGCACCTTTGGAACCCAGTTAGATGGAGAAAATGCCCCAGATTGGCAAGAATTAAGTGAAACAGCGCAGCGATATGTTCAGGGAACATGTCCGCCAGCAGCGCAACAGAAAAGGCAGGCACCCCCACCCCCCACAGATCAGATCATAACCGCACCCATGAATCCCGTAACCACGCAGAGAAAAGCCATAACAGAAGGCGCACCAGATATAACCTACACCACCCCCTTAACTGTAACCCAGCTCAGGGACGCATGTGAGAAGATCACTCCGTTCCTCCCCACCGCAGACCCCCACCAGTTCTTCGCTAAAGTAAAACAGCAGGCTACCATGTACGGCCTGGATGAGAGAGAGCAGGTTAAGCTCACAGTTCTGAGCTTAGACCAGTCAGTAGTAGCAGCCCTCCCCGACCCACAGAACGTTGCCGGAGGCACCCTAGAAGAGATGCACACCTCCATTTTAGATGCCATCGGGTATAATCGAGGTGACCCCGTGGAAGGACTGAATAAGTGCCGGCAGAAAAGATCCGAACACCCCACAGCATTCGCAGGAAGGCTGTGGATTCATTTCAACGCAGTTTTCGGCGACTTAAATAGAGCGCATTTGAACCAGGAAAATATGGTCAAATGGACGCGCACCATTATCTCACATGCCACAGATGCAGGACAAAGCGCTTGCAACAGTTATGACCCCTCAGAAGAGGCCCATAATGAGAAATGGGTCCTGAAAAGGTTGTCCCGCGCTTGGGAGCAATCAATTCAGGGAAAGAGTAAGGTTCAATCCCCAGAAGAGGCTCAGGCTGCCGCAGATATTCAGGCAGTGAGAGAGCATCAGAAACCCGCATGGGTAAATGACCTTTGAGAACTTCGGTTCCAAAGAAACCAGTTTGATTGGATATCTTTTCAAAGTTGTAAGACTTGTGACAGCCTTACACACCCAATAATTTCTCTGCCGAAACCTCTGAGAACTTCTATGGTGAGCAGCTCACCGTATCAGCCAAATTGTCTGAAGCCCAGCTCATGCTTTCAGATGAAGGAGCATCTTGGCTCCCTTGTTTTTAGGTGCCCCTCTATTCGGTGAATAGAGGCTGCAAGTCACGGTAACCACATTCGTACCCGTTTTACTCCAGGTTACTCAGGCAGTGGACAAACGGCACTGAGGACCCGCCCTGTCTGAGAACCAACCTTGGTCAGCCAAGCTCGGGTATGGCACAGCACGCCCTACCCGGGGATTCCATCCAACTCGTACCCGTAGCGGCCCATACGCAACTCATTCGGACGTTTCTTTCAAAATTTTGTTTTCATTTTTCGTTAGGCAGCCCTTCGGCCGCCATCCCACATGCTATTTACATCCAGGAACATTCGGATGGTAAACTAGCAAAGCCTGCGAGACGGCTCGCAGGAGAAGGATTGTTAGGTGTATTCTGGTCTGCAAATTCGCTTTTGAAAAAAAAAAAATGAGGGGAGTCACAGGGTGTGACTTGGCCAGTCATTTTTAAAGGGTCAATCGGAATATAAAAGACAGATGCACTAACAGGTAAAGATCTTAAACTGTGTATTGACAGATACTGTGCTTGATCCCATAGCTTTCAAAGGACGAGACAGGGATCGAAGCAAGGATTGTCCATACAGGAGGAAGAAAGAAGGAAAACCAAGTTGAAGATGATGGAAGTTCACCTACTGTTGTTAACTGTTATATTTGTTTGTGTGGAAGCAAGACACGTTTCCCCCACAACCCCCACCGTAAATGTTTCCCTTACAACCACTCCCCAGTGCTCAGCTCTGATCAGTGAGGTTCAGACCTGGTGCACTAAATTTATGACATGGTACTCCATGTCATACTTAATCGAATCACTACTGGTGATTGCGATCCTCGTTATCCTTGTACAGACCCTCAGGTTGAGGAAGTGGAAGAGGAGAGCCTCCCGTTCTTGCCCTTCCGTCTATGGAGTTCGATCTCCGATTTTCCGATTTCATCAATCCCCTCTGCCCCATGATGAATAAAGAACTGTGTAATAAATAAAAATTCGACCCTGTATTGTATTGTCCTATACTCGACTGCCGAGTTAGGAAATGTGATGTTGTGGTGTGAATGGTTAAGGTTTTAGAGTGTGAGGAAATGTTTAAGTTAAGTTAAGGATAATTGTGATAGGTAGAGGTTCCCAGTTTATGGTAATGCATGTCCCCTTTGACATAGCGCCAAGTAGAACTGTTAGGTAAAAAATTTTTCTTCCCATAGTTTAAGATAGAGTAGCCCAGGAACTGGCAAGAGGTCAGGGGACACAAAGAAGGCAACCCAGATGCACTCAAGGCGACACAGTTTGTTGGCAATAAAATGGTATGGCCGAAGCAAGAGATCATTGCAGTCTTTCAGCTCAGTTCTAAAGCTAGGAAAATCTCCAATTCACTCCCAACTTCCTCAAACAATTTTCACTCATTTCCTATTCTTTTCCTGCCAGTGAAGTGTTCCTGCGTCAACACTAACTGATAATTAAAATATATTATTTTCAAATATTAAGCCATTAATCGAGGAGAAGCTAGTGTTAACTTGCCAACCATCATACCCAGAGGTAATGCACTGGATGTTACCAATGCAGAGGCAGCTTTGGAAGTAGGGATGGCATGGAAAACTGGAACGCAGCATCAGATTGGCTCCCCAGTGAGTTACCACCTCTTCTAATCACGGCATTTAAGAGGGCAATTAAACCCGACTTTTGGATGCAGATGGAGAGCGTGATTTACTGGGACAAAAACAGAGTCCCGTTTTGCACACGTTTAGAGGGGTGTTTCTCGGTGCTAAGACAGCACTATTTAACAGCACTTTCTTTTGGCCTTGCCGTGGAACGCCCTGTCGAACACATTTTAGTCATTTCCTGCAATGGCGAGCTCAGCTCGCGATGACTCGTGATCGGGGCACCATTTTTAAATGCCGCCCCAATCTTTTGACTCCCCTCAGCCACGCCACTTTGGCCATTGGAACCCCTCATTGTGCCCAATTTACCAATTCTCAAGACCCCCCTCACCGCATTTCGTAAGGGCAAGGCACCCCAGGGCCTGATCCCTGGAGTGGGCAACCTGGCACCAGGGCACCTTGGCACTGCCAGCCTCACATTCTGGAAGTGCTCCAGCCAGCCTGGCAGTGGCAAAGTGCCTGGTGTCAGCAGGAATGCCAGGGTACCACCCTGCCCAGTTTCCAACACCCTGGGATCTCTAATGACCTGGGAGATCCCCCCCAGGTGTCGTTACGCCTGGTCCACGTTTGTGGAAACCAGTGCTAAACGGCACCTTGGCGAGGTCTCCCAGGAGAATCCATTAGGGCCTGGATGCCGGGAGAATCTGGCACCAACATATTTAAATGAGGCCTCTTGTGAGATTCAATGGCCTCATTGTGTCACCACGTCAGGCACAACAGGGCCATTAAATAGTGCCCGGAATCATGTGAGCATGGGTGGGACCCCCATCGTGTCCACTGCCCAGCAGGTGAGAGGAAGTGGCCTCATAGGTGAGAGGAAGTAGTCTCATAGTGGAGGTCAGTCTCATTATTTTTGAGGCTATTGAAGAATTCACCAGCAGTAAATGGTAAGGCAGTTGTCTGCCCATATCGTCTTGGTGTTGCCTGTCTCTCTAACAAATGTTTGCAGTAAGTCTTGCGTCCACTCTGACCATAAAGGTGGCTACAATGCCTCTTTGCTGTCCATTAGTCAGCAGCACTCGCATGGGTCTCACAGTGAGGGCTGCTGGCCTCCACTGGAGTGGGTCTTGCTTCTGTCTTGGGAGCCCACCCGCTGTCCTTAATTGGATGATAAATCTGGAGGTAGCCTCTTAATTGACTGCCTGTCCTAAGACCCCCTCCCCCTGCTGCCCAGGTGTTGGCTCATCGCTGACCCTTACAGGGTTACAAAACAGAAATCATATTGAAAGCTGAAAATGTTAGAAGAGAAACCTGCTTGGATTTGGATTGGATATGATATATTGTCACATGTACCGAGGTACAGTGAAAAGTATTGTTCTGCGTACAGCCCAGCCAGATCGTTCCATATATGACAAAAACATAGGACATACACAAATACACAATGTAAATACATAGGCACAGGCATCTGGTGAAGCATATGGAGCATAGTACTCAGGAGAGAAGATGTGTGAAGAGATCAGTTCAATCCATAAGAAGATCATTCAGGAGTCCGATAACAGTGGGGAAGAAGCTGTTTTTGAACCTGTTAGTGCGTGTTCTCAGACTTTTGTGTCTCCTGTGTGATGGCAGCACTCCCTTGAGTTTGGCCTGTTTGAAGACTCCGGCCATGACGAATAAGGACTACGAGCCTTCTTCACTTCTGCCTAGGGTGGGATGTAGACCGCCATGATGATGGCAGAAGTGAACTCCGGTGGAAGATAGCATGGATGGCACTTCACAGTCAGGTATTCCAGGCCTGGGGAACAGTGGTTCCCCAGGAATTCCACGCTCGAGCACCAGGAGGAGTTGATAAGGAGGCAAAAACTCCACCCTTTGCTTTGCCACATGATGCTTTGCGGTCCATCTGGTGTATTGAGAAGCCGTCAGGTTATATGGCACAGTCTGCTGAGGCAGGTGTTTGCCATGTCTCTGTGAAATAGAGCACATAGCAGTCTCTTACTTCCCTCTGTAAGGTAAGTCTAGAGTTAAGCCTAGCGTTAAGTCCAGCTTGCAGTGTGTCCCGTGTACGTTACCTTACACATACAAATCAGTCTATATGAACACAAGATGATACAGCAGAACTGAGATTTCAGTAATATGCCTAATCTCCTTCATACTGGTTTCTTAACTCTGTTATTTACCAGTATTTCCCTTGGAAAAGATCTTAAGGAAATCTGGAATTAGGAATGCCCATATAGTTCATCAAAGTTTTCCTTCTTCCAGAATATGAGCACATAAGAGTTGCCCAACTCAAAATCCCAAAACTACTAGGCTGAACCTGAAGAAATGGCTGTGTGATATTTCTCAATTTCACAAGGTAATCAATCTATAGTAGCTGGAGGATGTGAATCTAATATTGTATAACAGAATCTCCTTCCCAGTGAAAACTGCTCTTGATTGACCCTCTTTGCATTTCCGTCCAATGTCCATTAATTTGTTAACAGGAATCTTGCCATCCATGACCTCATTGTAGATAATTGCATTGACATCTGGGCATTGCCTGGAACTTGGTTTATGGATAGTGAAAACCTTGTCACTGGTTGAAGCCTAAATTGGTGTTTAACCCCCCCCCCCCCCAACCGTCTATCTTACTGAAATTGCAGTTAACCATTTATCACCAAATCATTCTTCAGTGTGCTGGTCCTCCGACACTTCTTCCTCCTAAAGAAACATTACCATGTTCCATCCTGTTCACATCTGACTTCACAGAGGCCCCATGTCGCATGTCTTCCCAAAATATCCCCCCTCCTTTCCATCTCAGCGTTTATAATGAGCGACTCTTCACCTTTGGTCATTTCAATCTCTATTGCAACTACCGTTGCCCTCTCTTATCTGCCAGCTTCCACCCTTAAGACCATAAGGTGTAGGAGCAGAAGTAGGCCATTCGGCCCATCGTGTCATCTCCGCCATTAAATGAAATCATAACTGATCTAATCTAATCCTCAACTCCACTTTCCCACCTCACCCCCATAACCCTGGATTCCTTTACTGATTAAAAAATCTGTCTATCTCACCCTAAACCTCTCCTTCCAGATAAACTCTCCCTTCCATTTTCGCAGTCACCACCTTCAGACCTGTTGAATCCCGTGACCACCAGGCTCACATGGTCTCAACCACAGAAAAGGTCATGGGCGGGATTTTCCAGGTCCCGAAATTTTCACCCAAGGTCACTGGACCTTTTAATGATCCTTTAAATTTTCCGCCCGTGACGATTCCTGCAGCAGGCTACATCAGAAAATGTACCGCCATGTCTGACTGCTTCCTTAAAGTTCCCACCACCCACGTGTCTCTATCCACTTCCAGTTCCACTCTGAACCTTTCCCCAAGTCCCTTAATTGCACTTTCAAGCTCTCGACTGCTTATCGTTTGGACACTGTTGTTCCGCATCTATCAGTCACCTCAGCCGCTGCCTCTGTCCTATCTGGAATGATCTTACCCCCCCCCCCCCCCCCAGTAAAATCCTTCACTCTTTCTCATCTGGTCAGTCACCCGTTACAGATGCAAATATTTTGAAATGAATTCAACTCATGCCTAAGCTATCAAAATTACAGCCATATTTTCAAACGCTCTGACTGAAATCATTACACGGAGCAACGTTTCCACTTTCACGGTCTCAGCAGGCCACCGGCCATCGTGATCAGCTGAATCTTTGATGACGCACAATTGCATTTATCCTTAGAACCTTCAGTTTGATAATTCGCCCAGCCTTTTATTGAATAGGGTTTCCTGGCATAGAATTAACTGCTTTTGGTGGAAATTTATTCTTCATACACCTTTGACAGTGCAGGGAAAATAACTCTTCTAATCTTTAGTCAAATTGCAGACATGCTGATGTTTCACTTTTATCATCCATTGCTGCAATTACAGTTTCAATCAAATAACCGCCTTATTTTACATTAGCCAGATCTTTCTGAATTGGAAACGCCGATGAACATTTCCCTTCTCAACCATTTTTTTCTTCAAAGGAAAATAATTCCCTTCCTTGAGGCTTTTCTCAGTTTGAACCTTCCACTGCCTGATAGTCCATGTCTCCTTGGGCTGATTGTTGGTGACGTGAACGCTGACATTACATTCGCAGCAACTTCATTGCGGTGTTAATGTAAGCCTACTTGTGACACTAATAAAGATTATTATAATGTGCTCAATTGCTATGGGAGTGCTGGCTGCCTTAATGCTAAACTGAAGGGGTTAATGTCCTGAGACTGAATTTTTTTATGGTGTGATGTTGATTTAGGGATAGGGAAAGTAGAGTCAAGTCTGCAGATGATACCACAATAGATGGATTAATTAATCTGAGCACCGTAGGATTTACTTCCAGGAGAAGGAAGATGGAAAAACAGTGGGAGGGGTCCATTGGCCACGCTGTGCCTGGAAGGCTGCTCGTCGTGGTGCAGCTTGGCTGATAAAAGCCGGGAGCACCGCTTCCAGGATCTACCTGGCTCGCAATGTCTTGCGAGATCCAACACGATCTCACGAGATGTCGTGATGTAAATCCCGTCCACTGTGGGCGGGATCACTGTCTGACAAATCTGCATATGAGAGCAAGACAGTTCGTCTCACTCAAATGTGCAGGTTCCCGAGGTACCTGAGACTTTAGATTCATCCACTTTGCCTTGGCGAACTCTGGTGAGCGCTGTTCAGCACAAGATGGGACCAGGCAGAATGGCACTTGTGGGGGACTCCCAGGGGATCGGAGGCCTCAAGCTGCTTGCCCTTTGGGCAGGGTAGTGCCCTGGCACCGCTAGTGCCACCTGGACATTCTGTCAGTGCCATCCTGGCACTGCTATCTGATTAACAGCCTGGCACTGCTAAGATACCAAGGGGCAATGTCAGCTGGCATGGGTACTGCTAAGCTGGCATTTTTACATGCATGTGATTTGGCCTGGGGTGCCCTGCATGAGTGTTGATGTGGGAGAGGGGGGTGGGGATCCCATAATGATTTGGGCTGGGGGGGGAGGTCGGGATTGCTTCGGGGGCCTTGGCGATCTGGACGCCATTTAAAAATGGCTTCCAGATCTCTCGCTGCACTGAGAAGTACTGGCAGGCGAGGCTATGTGCGGCCTCGGCCAACGTGTTCTCCGTTGAGGCCCTTTATACAACGCGAGTCTCTGTGAACACCAGGAATCATGCAGCTAAACGCGCTTGCTGTGGGACTTTGTTGCCATTTATTTGAATCGAGCCCAGCGTTTTTCTTTCGCTGAATGTCAACCTGAAACCTCTAAGGTTGGAAACAATTAATTGAAATTTTTTTCTGTTTTTACCAAGAAACAAATTAAACTGTCTCCTGAACTGATTTATATATTGTCTGGTTGAATGTCCTTCCCTGGTAACTCATTCTGTAATCTATTACCTTTCAGGTGAGGAAAACTTGGTCTGACTTCTCTTATTTCTGACTTCCTCCTTTCGAACCTGTGTTCTTAGTATTTCAGCCCTTCACCTAAACTATGGAAATCACCATGGCGACAAATCACCATGGCAGCACATACTGCGGGTAGAGTCTTGGGTGGCAATGCAAAGCTGGCTGCCATTGCCAATTTTGCACCCAAAATAAATTTCTTCCCCATGGTCTCAGGTACAAAGGTGGTCTTCTCTGGGCTCACACCTCCATTAGGAGAGCAGACATGTTAGGTGTCCATTTGCTAACGGGTCCAATGCTTTCATGCAGCTTCCTGCCATTTCAGTTAGAAGTCCCAGAGACCAGAATGGAGTCTCCAGGTCTCCCTGCAGCTGAACAGTCATGTTTCAGTCACTTGCCTCTTTCCAAAGTGTGAGAGCGGGAAGAATCGCAGGTAATGTTGTGGAGCTTTCTCAAGAACAATGTGTGCGGCAGGTCTTGCAACAAAACAATTTTGATCATATGACTTAATGTTTGTTCTTCTGGTTTGTTTTTCTTCTCATAATTATCTGGACACTCTCTTTTACCCAGAGTTTAAACTGCAAACTCATGAGGGCCTGCCATAAGTGGAATTGTGAAATATCTGCACGCTCCAATCTTCCATTTGGAACTTCAATCCATGCTTGAGAAGGAATCTTTAGGGCAGCATGTGGCGCAGTGGTTAGCACTGGGACTGCGGCGCTGAGGACCCGGGTTCGAATCCCGGCCCTGGGTCACTGTCCGTGTGGAGTTTGCACATTCTCCCCATGTCTGCGTGGGTTTCACCCCCACAACCCAAAGATGTGCAGGTTAGGTGGATTGGCCACGCTAAATTGCCACTTAATTGGAAAAAAATAATTGGCTACTCTAAATTTATAAAAAAAAAGAGAAGGAATCTTTTTTTTTTAATTCAAAAATTTAAACGGCCCAATTCTTTTTTTTTGCCCAAAACAGGGGCAATTTCACATGGCCAATCCACTTTGAGTGGCTGCAGCTGCTCTCTCTGTCTCTGTTGCTGAGTGCTGTTTCCAGTGCTGGCTGTTGCTGACTTGCCTGCAGGAAGGAGAGAGGGAGGAGAGAGGGAGGAGAGGGGAAGGAGAGAAGGAGGGAAAGAACAACAACAACATCAGCAGGAGCAGGAAGGTGGCTGCAAAAACAAGGTGGGATTAAAGCCCCTTTGGACTGTTTGTTCACTGGGCCCCTCCCGAGCTGAGGGCCCGACCCTGCCCAGTTCTCCCAACTGTCAGACCTTCCTCTTTCCATTGATGTGGCGATGCCGGTGTTGGACTGGGGTGAGCACAGTAAGAAGAAGTCTTACAACACCAGGTTAAAGTCCAATAGGTTTGTTTCAAACACTAGCTTTCGGAGCACTGCTCCTTCCTCAGGTGAGGAACACCGTCTACACCTGAGGAAGGAGCAGTGCTCCGAAAGCTAGTGTTTGAAACAAACCTGTTGGACTTCAACCTGGTGATGTAAGACTTCTTACTGTGCTCTTTCCATCGAGTGAGCTTGTTCCAGGACCAGGACATTGAGTAGTTGCTGGGCTCCTCCCGGGCTGAAGACCCCATACACCAGCAGGGAGAAGGTTAGTTCCATTGGGTGGTCATTTCAGGGTGGAGCACAGACTGTATTTTATTGAGCCCTATTTGGGCCAAAGACTTCTTTAAACCAGCGTCACTTACCTCAGTGGTGATCTAGGGTGGGAGCGCGGACTGTGTTATTTTGTTGGGACCCCTCCTGGGCTGAAGCTCCTCCAGCTTCACCCGGAGTCTCAGAAGTCTCTCACCTCGGGCACCATTCCATCTATGGTGCCCCACCCTCCTGTGTTGCTGACCTCCTCCAACAGTGCTCCTTGTTCTCTCTTCTCTTCCCTTCCCTGCTTTGCTCCCCCTTATACCTTCCAAGGGGGAGAATACGTCATTCCACCTCGCTCTTCCCCAGACAACCCCCTTCCCACTATCTATTTCATAAATTAAATTCCAATACGACAAAGCCCTCATTTGGGTGGGCGTGGCACTTGCCCTGACGGCCATCAAGTGGTATTGCCGGTTGGGTATAGAAAGGAGGTGTTGTGAGTTGCACATGATGTACCAGTGGGAGGTCATTTAGGAATAAGGAAAACTCAAGCTAATATCCAAAAATATTTTCATTGGCCTGGACTACATAAAGATGTAGATAAATTTTGTCAATCATGTCACACATGTCAAGTGATAGGGAAGCCTCAAGCAGTGATAAAACCAGCGCCAGTTTTGCCAGTGAAAAACACCAGATAGAAGGAAGATTCACCGAGTGTGGCATGTGAATATGCTTAAAAGGTACTTTGAAAGGGAAGGAGAGAAAAAGGAGGCGGTTTTAATGATTTTAACTCAAAGTGCCGAACCAAATCCAGATGACTGTGAATTTGACACACCTCAAATTAAATAGGAAAATGAGGATTTTTTTTAAATTGGCATAAATTGTTGAGTTACCTTCCAGAGGAAAAACAAATTGACCTGATAGAGTTATTGATATCACATGGGCAAGTTTGTGGAGATAAATTGGGAAGTACTAAAATGGCTATACATGATGTAGATGTGGGAAATGCTGTTCCAATCAAACAACATCCATATAGACTTAACCCTTTCAAATTGGCACAGGTTAACAAAGAGATTGAGAGTATGCTTAAAAATGGCATAATTGAAGTGGGTTGCAGCCAATGGGGCTCACCCATAGTGATGGTAAAGTTATTGGAGAGTTTCCGATACCCTTGACACGACGGGAAGTAATACGATTTCTTGGTATGAGGGGATTTTACCAAAAATTTGCACTGAATTTCAGCAGTGTGGTCGCTCCACTGACGGACTTGCTCAAGAAGCGTAACAAATTCCAGTGGACAATGGAGTGTCAACAGGCATTTGACAGCCTGAAGGCTGTGTTAACCACTACTCCTGTGTTAACCATCCTAAATTATATGAAACCATTCAAAGTGGCGGTTGATGCGAGTGATGTGGGTGTAGGTGTGGTGCTTCTACAAGACTACAACAAAGGACCAGAGCGACCTATTGGTTATTTTTCAAAGAAATTGAATTCTCACCAGAAAAAGTATTTAACGATTGAGAAGGAGACATTGGGCGCAATTCTCCGCTCTCACGAAAATTCTGAGAATAGCGGGCGGCGTAAATTTTTACGGACACGCTGGTCCGACGCCCTCCCGCTATTCTCCCCCCCCCCACGCCCGCCTCCCGACACGAATCACTGCCCGCCGTTTTTTTACGGCGAGCAGCGATTCTCTCCTGGCCGATGGGCCGATTTCCAAGGCCTTTACGGACGTTTTTACAAGCGTAAAACACACCTGCTCTGACCGTTCATAAAAATGGCCGTAAAGTCCCGTTCTCGGGAACCATGGCACCGATTGGCACGGCCGTACCACGGCCGTGCCAAGGGTACCATGGGCCCGCGATCGGTGGGCACCGATCGCGGGCAGCGGGTACTTACCCCGCGCACTTTTTCTCCCTCCGCCGCCCCGATGGATCCATCCGCGGGGCTTCTGCGGGGCATAACGGCCCGCGCATGCGCGGGTTTCACGCACAAGCGCGATAACGTCATCCGCGCATACGCGGGTTGGAGTCGTCCAATCCGCGCATGCGCGGCTGACGTCATCTGATGCGTCAGCTGTCGCTAACTCTGGCCAGCGGGCTTAACAAAATTGGTTAAGCCCGCGATGCCGGAGTTCACGGCCGCGTGATACTAGCCCCGACCGGGGAGCTGAATCGGTTCCCGGTCGGGGGGGCGGAGGCTGGCGTCAAACGCGCCCGTTTTTGACGCCAGCTTCCCGAGTTTTCGGAACTCGGGAGAATCGCGCCCATTGAGTTTGGTGCTGGCTTTGCACTATTTTCACATTTATGTGACCAGCAATCCGTCTGACACCATTATATATATTGATCATAATCCGTTGACGTTTTTGGAGCGATTCTGGAATAACAATGCAGGGCTGTTTCACTGGAATATATTGTTACAACCATTTCATTTAATAATAATACATGTGGCAGGATGCGAAAACGTGATAGCCGATGCTTTGTCACTAATGTGATGAATGGAAGCGGGTTCAGTAGGAGGAAGAAGAATGGAAAAAAATGGTCTATAATATTATACCTGTTTGCGTGTTTTTTCCAAACGAAAAGTATATCTGCTGTGTGCATTTCTTAAAGCATAGTGAAAAGGTGAAAAATGAAACCATCTTGAAGTTGATAGTTTATTTTTTTTTCTTGGGGGGTGGTGTCATGTGAAAGTACATTTAAGAAATTGGTGTATAAGATATGTACCTTTAAGAAATGGGTGTTTATCAGTGTGTGGGTGGAGCTGGGCTATCTGTCAGCTTTTTACTTTTGTTTTCGACTGTTTGGTGCAGGGTGTGTTTTAGTTTTGTTTTCAGAGCTGGATAGCTGCAGTCACAGCCAGAAGGGGTATTCGTCTCTCTCTCTCTGTAATCTAAAAACTGTATATTGATCCTTTGGTGATTTAAAACTAATAACTGCTCTCAGTAGTGACTTTAACCTGATGTGCTTCTGTTAAAAGTTCATTTTTTAAAGTCTTATGAATGTTAAAAGGAAAGCTTAAAAGATTACTTAGTGTTGTAGTCTTTGGGGGTTGTATTTGAATTAATGGTTGCTAAGATGTTCACTGTATGTTTTAAAAAGGTTAACTTGAATTCATAGAATAAACATTGGTTTAAAAAATACTTTTTCATTTCTGCTGTACCACACCTGTAGAGTGGGCCGTGTGCTCCCCATACCACAATCTATTAAAAGTTGTGGGTCAGGTGAACTCCATGACACATGTTGGGGTTCTCAACCCTGGCCCATAACACCAGCAGCAGATGACTTTCTTCGAACAAGTGACCACTCATCTTGGCACCATCGCCTGGGGGTGGGGGTGGGGGGGGGGGGGGGGGGGGGTGGGGGGGGGGTGGGGGGGGTATTTTAATTGCACTCGGGACAAAGGACCACCTGGGACCTGTGCAGCCCTCGTGCGGTGGTGAAGTTAAAGAACCTGGTCGGGTTCTTTGACTTGGTGGACGTCTGGCGGACTCTCCATCCTGACTCCAGCGTCTTCACTTTTGTGAGGCCTGAGGTTGGAGCATCCAGAATTGACCACCTCTATATTTCCAGGGCATATCTGCCCCATGGCCTGACTGACTCGGTGCTGCAGGTGCTGTGCTCGGACCACCGTCTCGTGTGGGCGGGGCTCGCACTGTCTGGCATTTTAACAACCTGCTGCTGGAGGACGAGTGGTTCTTGGGCTCGTTTCGACACTTCTGGACCGGCTGGAGAAGGAAGCAGGGAGGCTTCCCCTCCTTGAGGCCATGGTGGGACGTGGGCAAGACTCACGTGCGTACCTTCTGTCAGGAATATGTGAGGGGGTCGACAAAGAGGTGGAATTCCAGGGTCGAATAGTTGGAAAAGGAGGTGCTTGACCTGGAGTCATGTCTCGATCAGCCCGATGAAGACCCAGCCCTGTGGCTGGTGGACAGAGAGAAGAAGGCCACGCTGTGGGAGCTGCAACTTGTCGGGTCCCGGGGTGCATATGTAAGATCCTTACGAACATGGACCATGGCTCCCCCTTCAACTCGCTGGAAAAACGGCGTGGGGCCTGTCAGCAGCTCCTTATGCTGCTGGCCAATGACGGGTCCCTCGTCACGGATCTGGAGGCGGTTTGGGCCCAAATCCGAAACTTCTACAGCATCCTCTTCTCTCCGGATCCGTCCAGCGAGGATGCTTGCAGAATTTTGTGGGAGGACCTACCGCAGGTCGGCCCAGAGGATGCCAGTAGACTTGATACCCAGCCTGGGGGAGCTGACCGGCGCCCTCGACAGCCTGTCCAGGAGCAAAACCCCAGGGCTGGACGGGCTGACCGTGGAGTTCTTCAGGGCATTCTGGGATTTTCTAGGGAGTGACTATGCGGGGGTCCTGGGGGAAACTATCGCAATTGGAGAGATGCCCCTCTCATGGCGCAGAGCCACCATTACCGTGCTGCCAAAAACTGACATCCGGTCTCCCTCCTCAGCACGGACTACAAGATTTTCACCAAGGCAATGAGTTTGTGCCTTGGCACCGTGTTGGACCACATGATCCACCCTGACAAGTCCTACACGGTCCCTGGCCGCATGATCCACGACAACATTCACCTGGTCTGGGACTTGGTCCATCATTCCCAGAGGGCTGGTATGTCGAGCGCCTTCCTGTCCCTTGATCAGGAGAAGGCGTTTGACAGTGTGGATCGCGAATATTTATTCGGGACTCTGCAAGCATTCAGGTTCGGGATGCAATTTGTCGCCCAGATCTGACTTCTGGACACTGCCGATGAGGTTCTGGTCTCTCGATAAGGTTAACGGGTCCCTGAAGGCGCCCCTTCGCTTTGAGAGAGGAGTGCGTCAGGGCTGCCCTTTGTCTGGCCAACTTTATTCTATTTGCGTGGAGCCTTTGCTGTGCCTGCTGCGGAGGAGGCTGTCGGGACTTCTTCTGCGTGGGCCGGGCATTGGGGTGGTCCTTTCGGCTAACGCTGATGACGCGCTCCTCATATTCACTGACCCTGCTGACCTGCGGAGGATGTGAGAATGCCAGGTTGTGTACTCCGACGGGTCCTCTGCCAGGATGAACTGGGCCAAATGTTCCGTGGCAGACGGACCTCCTCCCAGAGGAGCTCAGGCCTTTCACCTGGAGCAGGACCAGCCTCCTCTACTTGGGAGTCCATCTTTGCCCGGCTGAGGAATCCAGGCCGGCTAACTGGCAGGCGCTGGAGACTAAGGTCACCGCTCGCTTGAGACAGTGGACAGAAATGCTCCGAGTGCTGTCTTACAGGGGTCGAGTTCTCATCATCATCTAGCTGATAGCCTCCATGCTGTGGTACTAGTTGGTCCCTTTGACCCCTCGCCCTGATTTTGTCAGGAGGATCCAGAGCATGCTCGTAGAATTCTTCTGGGACAAGAGACTGCACTGGGTCGCTGCTGAGGTTCTGTCTCCCGCTTAGAGAGGGCGGCCAGGCGCTGGTGTGCCTTCGCAACCAGGTGGCAACCTTCCACTTTCAGACCCTGCAGTGATATCTTTACATTGAGCACCCTCCACGATGGTGTGCCCTGGCGACACATTTCTTCCGGCAGGTGCACGGACTGAATTATAACGTGCAGCTCCTGTTCACTGTTTTTGCATTGGCATCGGTGCTTCAAGGCCTACCTGGCTGCGTCGACGACTTCCTCCGTTACAGATGAACAGAAAGTAAGTCTTCTCCACGCATGGGTGAGCCATCGTATTTCTACTCAACTTGATGAAGCTGACTCTTACACTGAGGCCCTCGCGATACTCAACAGCCTGTACGTGTGGCCTGTGAACGAAGTCTACGCACGACACATCTTCACAACTCGTTGCCTACGCCCTGGGGAGTCGCTAGATGACTATCTACGTGACCCCAAAGCCCTAGCATGCAACTGTAACTACCAGGCCGTGACAGCCACTCAGCACAAGGAACTCGCCGTCCGAGACGTGTACGTTGCGGGGGTCCGATCAAATTATGTGCGGCAGCGTCTCCTTGAGAAAGGGGCCCAGGACCTGGAGGACACAGTAAAACTGGCGACCTTGCTGGAGGTCGCTTTCCAAATCCTAACTGCGTTCCCGGCCGATCACGCGACCCCATCGTGGACCCCCGACCAAAGGCTGCCCCAGGCCTGCGCCGCGCCGCCACCCTCCCACCACGGAGGACTATCGTGCAATTTTTGCGGCCAGCCCCAACACCCCCGGCAGCAATGCCCGGCCCACAATGTGAGCTGCAGCAGCTGCGGGCGAAAGGGACACTTCGCTAAGGTCTGCCTTGCCAAGTCGAAAAACTCAAAGTCTAACTCGAACAGTCGCTTCTCCGGCTCTCAAGCCCGCAGACCCCGCAATGTGGCAGCATGTCTGCCGACTCCGCCTCCACACAACATGTGCGACTCAAGGGGGCCGCCATCTTGGCCATCCTCCCCACGCGGCTGGCCATGTGCGATCCATGGGGGCTGCCATCGTGGACGCCATCTTCCTCGCCACCCGCCACATGTGATCAACGGGGGCCGCCATCTTGGCCATCACCCGCTACGCCACTCGAAGATTATGACCTTTGCAGACAGCCATCGCGGGGCCGCTCCAATACCGCCGACCACACCACCGACTATCCTCAACTCGGCGCAGTCACCTTGGACCAGTCGTGGCCCAAGCATCTCAAGAGATCCATGATGTCCGTCCGGATTAATGGATACGAGACACCGTGCCTGTTCGACTCCGGGAGCACTGAGAGCTTCGTTCACCCAGATCTGGTAAGGTGCTGTTCGCTCCCGATATTCCCGACACAGCAAACAATCTCCTTCGCCTCGGGGATGCACTCAGTCCAAATACAGGGGCGCACTACCGCGACTCTGACCATACGGGCTCCGATTACACTAATTTCCAACTGTATGTGCTCCCAGACCTCTGCACCCCTCTCCTCCTGGGACTGGATTTCCAGTGCAACCTCAGGAGCCTAACACTCAGCTTTGGCAGACCCCTGCCCCCACTCATTATATGTAGCCTAGCAACTCTGAAAATCGATCCCCCTCCACTCTTCGCTAATCTCACTGCCAACTGCAAACCAGTGGCCACTCGCAGCAGGAGGTATAGTTTACAGGATAGGGTATTTATCAGATTCGAAGTCCGGCATCTCTTGCGTGAAGGAGTCATAGGGGACAGTAATAGCCCCTGGAGAGCTCAGGTGGTGATCGTCAAAACCGGGGAAAAGCTCCGGATGGTGGTTGATTACAGCCAGACCATTAACCGGTTCACGCACCTTGATGCGTACCCCCTCCCCCGGATTGCAGACATGGTAAATCAGATCGCACAGTACCGTGTGTTCTCCACGGTGGATCTGAAGTCTGGATACCACCAGCTCCCAATCCGCTCGGAGGACCGTCACTACACGGCGTTCGAGGCAGATGGCCACCTCTTCCATTTCCTCCGGGTTCCCTTTGGCGTCACAAATGGGGTCTCGGTGTTCCAACGAGCAATGGACCGAATGGTGGACCAGTATGGGCTGCGGGCCACATTTCCGTACTTGGATAACGTCACCATCTGCGGCCATGACCAGCAGGACCACGACGCCAACCTCCACCAATTTCTCCAGACCGCCCAAAAACTCAATCTCACCTACAATAAGGAGAAATGCGAGAGGTACTGACACAGTTCGTCGCTCATGAAGGACGAACCCGTGTCACTCTGGACATAGTTAGGGAAACCGAACAGGGTGAAGATGCTGTGCAGGGCTACGCCGCTGTCCTCGGCTACGTCATGGAAAGCGGGGTCCTAGGACCCGACCCTGACTGTATGACTCTTACAACTCCCTCTCCCTCACTGTCCCAAGGCCCTCAAGAGGTGCCTCGGATTTTTTTCATACTATGCCCAGTGGGTCCCCCAGTATGCGGACAAAGCCCGATCACTATTTAAGGCCACCCTCTTCCCACTGTCAGCCGAGGCTTGCCAGGCCTTCAACTGCATTAAGGCGGACATAGCCAAAGCCACCATGCGTGCGGTAGAGTCCGTCCCATTCCAGGTGGAGAGCGACGCATCAGAGGTCGCTCTCGCTGCCACCCTTAACCAAGCAGGCAGGCCGGTAGCATTCTTTTCACAAACCCTCTCCACTTCGGAACTTCGACACTCCTCAGTCGAAAAGGAAGCCCAAGCCATTGTGGAAGCCGTGCGGCACTGGAGGCACTACCTCGCGAGTAGGAGGTTTACCGTCATCACCGACCAAAGATCGGTTGTCTTTATGTTTGACAACTCGCAAAGGGGCAAAATCAAGAATGACAAAATCTTGCGGTGGAGAATTGAACTCTCCACCGATAATTACGATATAGTATATCGTCCTGGGAAGCTAAATGAGCCCCCAGATGCCTTGTCCCGTGGCACATGCACCAGCACGCAAGATGACCGACTACAGGCTATCCACAATGACCTCTGCCATCCGGGGGTCACCCGGCTCGCCCATTACATCAAGTCCCACAACCTGCCCTTCTCCACCGAGGAGGTCAAAGCCGGAACCAGGAATTGCCCGATCTGCGCGGAGTGTAAACCGCACTTCTATAGACCAGACAAGGCCCACCTGGTGAAGGCATCCCGGCCCTTTGAATGCCTGAGTATTGATTTCAAAGGGCCCCTCCCATCGAACAACCGTAACACCTACTTTCTCAACATTATAGATGAGTTCTCCTGTTTCCCTTTTGCCATACCATGCCCCGATATGACCACCCCCACGGTTATCTGAGCCCTGCACAGCGTTTTCAGCCTGTTCGGTTTCCCAAACTATGTCTAGAGTGACACGGGTTCGTCCTTCATGAGCGACGAACTGCGTCAGTACCTGCTCGGCAAGGGCATCGCCTCGAGCAGGACTACCAGCTATAACCCCAGGGGGAACGGGCAGGTGGAGAGGGAGAACGCGACGGTCTGGAAGACCGTCCTACTGACCCTACGGTCCAGGAATCTCCCGATCTCCCACTGGCAGGAGGTCCTCCCCGATGCGCTCTATGCTATTAGGTCCCTCCTTTGGCCACGAATCAGACTCCTCATACCCGCTTATTTGTCTTCCCTAGGGGCACTACCACGGGTGCCTCGCTTCCATCCTGGTTGAGGACACCGGGCCCTGTCCTCCTTCGGAAACACGTTCGGGCACATAAGACCGACCCCCTGGTAGAGAGGGTCCAGCTCCTGCACTCGAACCCCCACTACGCGAATGTCGAACACCCCCATGGCCGGTAAGACACCGTCTCCCTCCGGGACCTGGCACCCGAGGCTCTACCACCACTACCACCGATACACCCCCCACACTACACCCCACCCGACCTCCCACACCCCGCGTCCCCGCACCTATTTGCTTCCCGCGCTCCCTTCCACCCGGCACACCAGTCCGCAGGAACGAAGCTCAGGAAGAACTATCTCCGGAGTCCACCCCCGCCGGACTTGATTTTTTTAACAGGGGATGAATGTGGTGAATGTGTAACTGGTAATTCACACTGTACCTTACTGTTGTCCCTGTGGGCCCCATCTGTGAGCCACTGTGCGGCTCTGCCCACAGGGGGAGATGAGGAGCATCCGCCCCCTTTAGGGAGTATAAGTGCTGCGGTCCTGCGCGACTGCCCTCAATATCATGCAGTCGCTGGCAGGCTCAGTTGTAAGCTGATTATAGCCACAGTTTACTCAAACTCGTGTCTCAGAGTGAATTGATGGTCGCATCAGTCGCCTTGTGCCGCAGCTCCCCCCTGGCAGGAGTGGTGGCTGTCATCAGGGAGCCGCTGCTCAAGAATCCGCACCTCAACCAATAGCATTTTCAGTGGCTGGCGGAGGAGCAAGCTATTGCCGGGGTGACCAGGATCGGGGACATGCTGGGTGGTGGAGGAGTGGGCCGGATGACACCCCACGAGTTGGCACAACGTGTGGCGTTGAACATCCAGTTCGCGGCCAATGCCATCCGAGACCTCAAAACGGTCGTGCCCGGACCTGATGGCACTCGTGGTTTGGAGGACGCGCAGGTGTGCGGTGGTATTCCATCTGGGCGAACCCCTGCCCGGACGGAATTCCACATTGGTCCCAGGTCCCGAAACTTCCCTCGGAAGCTGGTGCCCCACAATCCTATCCGCCTCGCAGAAATACCCTGCATGCCTTTTCACCTCAATCTTGGGGACCTGGGGTGGAGGGTGTTGCATGCAGCAGTGCCGTACAATTACCGATTGCACCGGTTCACGGACTCCCAAGAAGCCTGCCGATTTTGCGGCCTTGTGGAGTCTGTGGACCATGTCTATGTTACATGTTTTAGGCTGCATTCACTTTTTAGTTTTCTAACCAATCTTTTGCTGGAGTTTTGTTTGCACTTCAGCCCCACGCTCCTAATCTACGGGCACCCAGTGCGGAGAGTGGCGGGGAAGGCAGAGGACCTCCTTGTGAACCTGCTCCTGGGCCTGGCGAAGAGCGCCATTTATAGGTCCAGGCAGCGGGCGACCGAGGGGGTTGTCCGGCCAGACTGTCTGTCCCTCTTCCGCGGCTACATTTGTGGCCAGGTGTGCCTAGAAAGGGAGCATGCGGTGTCCACGGGCACCATTGAGGCCTTCCGTGTCCAATGGGCACCGCAGTGGCTGGGGTGATTTATTGATCCCTTTAACTGCGCTCTTATTTGATGTTTTTAAGTTTCTGTTGATCTTTGTTATGTTCGGGCAGTCCTTCTAACGGGAGCGGCCCTTTTTGTCCCTCAGTTTGTTTTCCTTTCTTCTGTTTTGTTGGTGGACGTCAAAAGAGTGGCCAATCCATCTACCCTTCACATTGTTGGGTTGTGGAGGTGAGACCCACGCAGACACGGGAAGAATGTGCAAACTTCACATGGACAATGACCCAGGGCCGGGATCAAACCCTGATTCTTGGCGCCGTGAGGCAGCAATGCTAACCACTGCACCACCGTGTCACCCCCTACTTGAGAAGAACTTTAAGGATGTTTTAATAAAGTGCTCTGGTAATCATCCATTTTTCATGCCCTTCAACAATATCGCCTGTTGTCCAAAGTCACTCATTTCTGCGTGGAATGATCACAAAAGTATTGAAGTTACAGATTCTCAAGCCATTTGGTGCAACATTGTGGACCAGTCAGCAATGCAGGTTGGCTGAGCATTCCCGCATTTAATTTTGTTTCAGATACTTGAGTGATACAAGTTCTTTTCTGTTAAGCAGATGCCTCTTGGTGTTAAGCAGCAGAAAATGACACCCTGCAACTGAGAAAAATGTGGCACCCTAAATCTAAGAGAGCTGTAATGGCATCAAATTCTCTCACATAAAGAGACACAATAAATCACACACTTTGAAAAAGGATGTATCATTGATCGAAGGAGGCAACAGAAGACTGCTTTAACAATAATGGTGCAGATCAAGATGTTGCGAGTAATCAATGTTCCCTCTCTGTACCACCTGACCATTAATCTCTTACTTTTAAACTTGCTGACAGTTATTTAACTTAAGATAGCCGAGGATCTTTTGAATTGCAAAGCATAATAGTATTTTTGTCATGTTCTGGTTAAGTAATCTCTGTTCAGACTGTAGTGATCTCTGTATGTGCATGTACATGAGGGGTTAATGTGTAATCAGTAGCACCAGATGATTACTAGAGGGCCGTACCAACAGGGGTATAAAATAAACCACATTGGGTCTCTGAAAGCAGGCCAGCAGCACGGTTTGATTCCCGTAACAGCCTTCCCGAACAGGCGCCGGAATGTGGCGACTAGGGGCTTTTCACAGTAACTTCATTGAAGTCTACTCGTGACAATAAGCGATTTTCATTTTTCATTTTCATTTCATCAGATTAGTTCAGATGGTTAGTGGAGTTACGTATAGTTACTGTAGTTATATCTTGTTAACCTTATCACTAGTATCAATGTTGAAATAAAGAACTCACACAATTATTGTTATAGTTACTCAATAAACCTTTAGTTGCTACTGGACGAGTTCGAGTCTTCTTCATCAAGATTCAGAAGACCTCATCATTAACCAAGTTTTGAGTAACACATATTACTTTCTGCAGTATATCAAGGTAACACAGGAGTGTAATAAAAGATGGTACCAGGCGTGTTGGCTTTAAAAGAACGAGTTAGATTAGGTTAGACAAAAAGAGAAGAAAATTCGGACCGGATATTTGACTGTGGAAGATTTTGCAGCAGATGGATCCTCGACGGCTAAACGATTCGATGGACCACGTTCAAGTATCAATGCAGCTGAAAACTGACAGTAACTTAAGTAATAACTGGAAAATGTTTATACAAAAGTTCCAAGTATATATAGCAGCTAATGATTTAAACACGAGTCTCTGAAAAAAGGAAAATAGCACTACTACTCAGAATAGCAGGACATGAAGCTATTGAGATCTATAACTCCTTTAATTTCTTGGAAGGTGAAGACAAAACTAAATTTAAAGTGCTTATTGCAAAATTTGAAGGACACTATAAAAATCAGTCTGGTGAGATGCTGGAAAGATTTAACTTTTGCCATAGATGCCAGAGAAACAGAGAGCCCATCACTGATTTTATTACAGACATCAAGTTAATAGCACAAGGCTGTAATTTTGCTGATTTCAGGGACACTATGATAATGGATCAATTAATTTCTGGACTATCTGATAAAAATTTGAATGAAGAACTTTCAGAAAAGAAGTATCTAACTCTAGGAATCGCTATATAAAAATGCCTTGCTTATGAACAAAGACAAAATCAATACTTCGAGTCTTTACAAACAAAGATTCAGTATCTAGAAAACAAAATCGGTAAAAATGCGCGAATACTCAGCATGAGGCAGAGGTAGGGTTGAAACTGAAGAAGACGGAAGTTCTGAGCAGCAGCCATCTGGTTGCAAGGGGCTGGTTTAGCTCACTGGGCTAAATCGTGGCTTTTAAAGCAGATCAAACAGGCCAGCAGCATGGTTCGATTTCCCGGACAGGTGCCGGAATGTGGCGACTAGGGACTTTTCACAGTAACTTCATTGAAGCCTACTCGTGACAATAAGCGATTTTCATTTCATTTCTTGCACGTGTGCAGTCTGACCAGTCCACACATGTGCACTTCTCGAAAAGACGCAAACCGGCAGAACAGTGTTTTGCGCCTGCGCGAGAAGCCGAACATGTGCAGTTGCGAAAAGAGCGCACAGTAAAGGAAACTCGGCGTGCGCATGCACACTTGAGTCCTATGCATGATGTTAGAGGACCCGGACCACCCACTTAAAGGGGAATTGCCCGAAAATTGAAAAAAAGAGTTTTAAAGCTACAAAACACATTTTCTTTTACCTCGAAAGACAGAACAATGCCTGAACCTCTACCAGCAATTGAAAATAACCTCCGCAGCACCCTGGAACAAGCAGTTTGCACCACCCAAAGTGAAGAGCACAATGACAATTCTGAAACCAAGGTAGATGATTTGTTCGTTGAACATGAAGAGCACAATAACAAACGGGAAACAAAAAGAGATGATTTATATATTGAAGAAGACTACTCAGACTATGGCTGAGTTCTTCAGATATGATGATCATAGCATCAGTGCCGCGGTTGAAAAGCTCAATACGAATCTACTCACGGTAGATTAATCTAATACCATGATGCAATGGCAGATCATTGAAACATTGGATGACAGCAACTTATCAATCAGCAAAGAAGAAAACGACGCCACACAGAGAGAACAGAATGACTACAAAGAAAGAACACTGCACGACTCCACACAGAGAGCAATGAAATACTCCACAGTGAGACCGATGCAAGCCTCCACAGAGAGCTGGTTGACAGACTCCAGAATGGAAGCAATTAAAGACTCCAGAGCGACAACCGTGTATGGACAAGACTATGAAGGTCTATCCACCTTATCTGAGCAACCAGAAGCAGACCATGAAAGTCTATCCAGCACACATGAACAACGAGAAGACCATGAATGTCTACCCACTGTATGTGAGACTAGTGACACAGTGATCACAATCGACATACAAGATGTGCAAGATTACAGCGAGACTGAGAGATCCCAGCTCGTATGTCCAGAAGCACTCAACAATCAACGTGAAACTACTCGAGTCCAGTGAGACCACGTCAATTAAAACCTCATCTACTCTAAACTACCCACAAGAAAATGAAACCTTGAAGATTTTGACTCCAGAAGAGGAGCACCAAGAAACCAAAGATGATTCAAATGACCTTGAAATGACTCCAAATGAGGAGCACCAAGAAATCAAAAAGGAATCACATCAACCACAAATGACTGATGTCACCAAGATCAATGCAACATCAGATCATTCTCACAATCCTCAAGATGAAACACTCAATGAAACATCAGATACCACAAAGGACACTGACACCAATAACTTTGAGAATGACTCGAATAATCCACATGGAACAGTAATTGAGCACAAGAAGAACAACAAAAGCCACAAGAAGCACAACAGAAACAAGAACAATAACAGCAACAACAAAAACAACAAGAACCACAACAAGAACACCAACAAAAACTACAAGAACAACAACAAAAACAACAACAACAAGCATAACAAATCCAACAACAAGCATGACAAAAACAAGAACAACGGAAACAACAAAGACAGAAACAACAAAAACAACAATGAAACAACAACTGGTACAACATGGTACAACTCTGCACATGAAGGACAATGCAACAGCACAGTCCAAAACACTGACAAGAATACAACCATACCATGGCATGACAACAAATCTCACAAATTCACATTTGCTCCACAACAAACAAGCAAACCAGCTTTCAAGAAAGATAACATACAGAATCAATACCGCAAGCACAGGAAAAAGTCCAGGTCAGACAACAAAGATGTAACACAGAATCACTACCACAAGCATAGAAAAAAAAGTCAAAATCGAACAACAAAGTGATTCGGCCATTCAAACACCTCATAGTGACTTCTTGGTTACTTAAACACAGGAACACTGATGACATTCACAAAGAAATAACAACATCAACTTCACCACATCAACAACAGAAGAAGAAAGCAACTCAAGTGAACAAATTCATAAAGTTGGACTCATTTTTAAAATTAAAATTGGACTCCTATTAATTCGCTTTGTATAATCATCAATATCATCACAACTTGTACATATCATCATTTATTTACCTGTTTCAAGCAAACGAAAAAGAAAAACCTAAAAGACTAAATGTATTAACATTTGACTGATTAACTCATTGATGTTATGTAATGCATTTGCAAACTGCATCCATTATGTTTGTTCAATTTTCTTTACAACATACAGAAAATATGTAACACAAGAAAAAAAGGGGGATGTAGTGATCTCTGTATGTGCATGCACATAAGGGATTAATGTGTAATCAGTAACACCAGATGATCACTAGAGGGCCGGACCAACAGGGGTATAAAAGAAACCACATTGGGTGTGTCTCCCTCGCTTTTGGATGGACTATGACAAGGGCAGGAGTATCAGATTAGTTCTGATGGTTAGTCGAGTTACGTATAGTTACTGTAGTTAGATCTTGTTATCCTTATCACTAGTATCAATGTTAAAGTAAAGAACTCACATAATTATTGTTATAGTTACTCAATAAACCTTTAGTTACTACTGGACGAGTTTGAGTCTTCATCGAGATTCAGAGGGCGAGATTCTCCCATATGGGGAGAAATCGTAAGGCTGGCGTCAAATCCGGGCGGGTTTGACGCCAGCCCCCCCCCTTCCCGACCGGGAACCGATTCTGGTCCCCGGTCGGGGCTAGCAGCCCGACGCCGTAAGCTCCGGGATCACGGGCTTAACGAATTTCGTTAAGCCCGCTTGCCCGAGTTAGCGCCGGCTGACGCGTCATATGACATCAGCCGTGCATGCGCGGATTGGAAGACTCCAACCCGCGCATGACGTCATCGTGTATTTGCGCGAAACACGCGCATGCGCGGGCCGGGATGCCCCTCAGCTGCCCCGCGAATGGATACTGCGGGGCGGCGGAAGGACAAATAGTGCGCGGGCATCGGGCCCGCTGCCCGTGATCGGTGCCCACCGATCGCGGGCCCATGGCACCCTTGGCACGGCCGTGGTACTGCCGTGCCAATCGGTGCCATGGTTATAAAATGCGAGTGTTTACGGCCGTTTTTACGAACGGCCAGACCAGGTGTGTTTGCCGTTCGTAAAAACAGCTGTAAAGGGCTGGGAACTCGGCCCATTATCAGCTGTGAATCGCTGCCGGCCGTAAAAAAACGGCGGCAGCGATTCGTGTCTGGAGTTGGGCGTGGGGGGGGGGAGAATAGCGGGAGGGCGTCGGAACAGCGTGGCCGTAAAATTTTACGAGCCACGCTATTCTCCGCACCGTCGGGAGTGCGGAGACTCTCGCCCAGAAGACCTCATCATTAACCAAGGTTTGAGCAACACATATTACACTCCGTAGTCTATCAAGATAATACAGGAGTGTAATAAAAGACAGACTTCAGTAGATCCTGTTACATTCTGGTGCTTGGCTGGTCGGAATAATTGCACTAAAGAACATCTAGTTCTTGACTAGGTAAATTCTATGGTTGAACAATTGTGAGGGTTAGATTACCATAAGAATATTATGTAAACCTATGAACTATTATAAATAATCTAAGAGCTATTACAAATTGTGACTATCCACTACGAAAATCCTCTCCCAACTCCCTGATGTAACAGGGCCATGTGGTTGTTCTCTACTTCCACCTGCTGGTTGGAGGTCTTATCTATAACTATCTACATGATTGCTTATGCATATCATCACAGATCCGTCTTAAGGGTTGCATTTGATGGTAGTATTTAGGCAATCTTAAAACAATTCTTCTATAAAAGTATTGGAGTTGCAAATATGTTTCCACAGCCTTTTTTCCCCACTTATTTCCCTTCTTCCCTGCTGGGAGATGGTTACAACAGCTTTCTGGTGAGCTGCTCAAGTGCCAGTTCATGAGGTGGGAGTCCAGACAGTGAAGTGTTGACGATTAGTCCAGCTCTGCAAAGTAGTGGAGCTGAGTTCGACAATGGGAGGGGATCTTTTCAAGTCAGCAACATTGGCTGCGATTTTCTAATCCTGTCCGCAGCCAGGATTTTCCAGTGCCGTCGAAAACCAATTCACTTTTGGCTGCCTCTCCAAATTTTCTGTTTCTGCTCATGATGGATCCCAGAATCAAAACCCCTGTTAAATGGTCATCGACCTGAAACGTTGAAAATTGTCCTAAATAATGACATTTCGGGCAGGAAAAGTGGTGTGGATTGGACCGGCTGTTCTGGCGCAATTCCCATTGCGAACTTCCAACACTTAGTCATTTCTTTGGAGCCAGGGATGAAACGTGTTGTTTTAAAGGGACAGTGCAGCACCACCCAACCCCTCCACAACATTGCATCCTCTCAACCCATTAACCCCTCTTCCCCTCTTCTCCTCCAAGGAATGCTGTTATTGGGCATCATCCCAAAGGGTTTCCATCAGGCCCTGCCCCCTTATCACCAGCAAAGATCACCCACCTTTCTAGTTGTCATCAGCCTATCCCTGCAACTAGCGGTACCAACGGCCGTCTCTTCATGCACCCTTGATGCCCGACTCCTTCAATCTCCTCTTCATGCACTTCCGCTTTGTGGCCCTTCCCCTTCAATCCCCTCCCTTTCAGTTCTCACCCATCTTGACCCCACCCCTCATGCCGCCTTCATGGCTCCACCCCATCCTGGTCCTGCCCTTTTATGCCACCCCTTGTCAGTGCCACCCTGGCACACTAGCAGTGCTAACCTGGCACTGCCCTGCTATGCCCCTGACCACTAGAGTTCTCCGATGGCCACCAAGCTCCCCGGTGTGGTCATCACATCAGGTCTCCGGTCGGTGGTGGAAACCTGTGGTGATTCCCATCGGATTTGTGCTGCACCGGCAAGTGTGCTCCATCAGGACAAATACAAGAATGCCAAATCTCAAATGATCACAACAATGTATACTGCAGGGGAAAGGGGGTGCTGATTGGTTGGCAAGTATTATATTGCTGTTCCTTCATTACCGCTGGGTCAAAATCCTGGCTTCCTTTCCTGGCAGTACTATGGGACTACCTACACCACAGAGACAGCAGGGTAGCATGGTGGTTAGCATAAATGCTTCACAGCTCCAGGGTCCCAGGTTCGATTCCCGGCTGGGTCACTGTCTGTGCGGAGTCTGCACGTCCTCCCCCTGTGTGCGTGGGTTTCCTCCGGGTGCTCCGGTTTCCTCCCACAGTCCAAAGATGTGCAGGTTAGGTGGATTGGCCATGCTAAATTGCCCGTAGTGTCCTAATAAAAGTAAGGTTAAGGGGGGGGTTGTTGGGTTACGGGTATAGGGTGGATACGTGGGTTTGAGTAGGGTGATCATGGCTCGGCACAACATTGAGGGCCGAAGGGCCTGTTCTGTGCTGTACTGTTTTATGTTCTATGTATGGTAATGCCAGCATCCCCCCCCCCCCCACCCCCGCTGAACCCACATTCCATAAGCGCCTTCTTGACCTGTGAGGTCTTCCTGGCCACACAATCCCCCAAAATCAACACGTTGACCTTCATAAAAAATGACTTTGGAACTGAAATACAAACAAGAGCCTTGACAGCATCGTCATTTTCACTGCCTGCACCCACCCTCCAGTGACAATCCCACTTCTTAAAATCCCCCTTCATCTGCTCCACCAACTGAGCCAGATTCAACTGATGCAGCTGCGCACAACCCCCTGCAACCTGATACCCAGAAACCCACCCCCACTACCTTGAACCGCAGATCTCCCAACCTCCTCCTGCTCCCTGGTCTCAATTGGGAACACCTCACTCTTCCCCTTGCTCAGCTTGTATCCAGAAAACTGTCCAAATTCCTCCAAAATGCTCATAATTCTACTAATGCATCCCAGTGGGCCTAAATATACTGCAAGAGGTTGTCCGCATACAGCAAGACCCTGTGATCGACCCCTCCAGCCCGCACAATCCCTCTCCAACCATTTGGCACTCTAAGCGCCATTGCCAATGGCTCTATAGCCAAGGCAAAAAGCAATGGGAAGAGTGGGCATCCCTGCCTTGTCACACGATGTAACCCAAAATATCCTGAACTCACCACGCGCTTGCTACTGGAGCCCTATACAGCAGTCAAACCCAGTCCACAAACCCCTGCCCGAACCCAAACAGTCCCAACACCTCCAACAAATACTCCCACTCCACCCAGTAGAAAGCCTTCTCTGCGACCATTGCCACTGCTACCTCCACTTCCTGCCCCTCCGGGGGCATCATAATCACATTAAGTAACCTCCTTACATTCGTCAACAACTGCCTCCCATTCAGAGACCCGGTTTGATCCTCACCTATCACCCACGGAACACACTCCTCAATTCGTGAGGCCAGTACCTTCACCAGCAGCTTGGATTCCACATTTAGTAATGATATTGGATGGTAGGACTCACACTGCTCCGGATCTTTATCTTTCTTTAGTATCAGGGGAATAGACGCCTGCGATAGTGTTGGGGGGAGCTCCCTCCCTTTCCATAGCCTCATTATATGCCCTCGCCAGCAGAGACCCTAAGTCCCCACCCCCCTGACCTTATTATATAACTCCACCGGGAACGTATCTGGGTCCGGGACCTTACCTGCCTGCATCGGCCCCATACTCTCCATCCCTTCCATCAACCCAATTGGGGCCCCCAGTCCCTCCATCGGTCTTCCTTCAACTTGGGAAACTCCAACCCATCCAAACACAGTTGCATTCTCTCCCCACCCCCGTCTGAGGGCTTCGACTTGTAGACCTTCCTATAAAAACCCTCAAACACTCCATTCGCCCCCACTGGGTCCGCTACCACTCTTCCAATCACCTTCGCTGCCTTCGGTGGGCCAGCATCCTACTCACCTTAGAATTATAGAATTTACAGTGTAGAAGGAGGCAATTCGGCACATCGAGTCTGCACCAAACGTTGGAAGCAGCACCCTACTTAAGCCCACACCTCAACCCTATCTCTGTAACCCAACCTAATATTTTTGGACACTAAAGAGCAATTTTGCATGGCCAATCCACCTAACCTGTACATCGTTGGACTGTGGGATGAAACTGGAGCACCTGGAGGAAACCCACGTAGACACGGGGAGAAAGTGCAAACTTCACACAAATGTCACCCGAGGCCAGAATTGAACCCGGGTCCCTGGAGCTGTGAGGCAGCAGTGCTAACCACTGAGCCACCGTGCCACCCTTACCGTGCTGTGCCTTCTCCACGTACGAGTGTACACTGCCTCTCTGGCCCTCCATAACTGCCCTACCACCTTCCCTGCGGACACCAGCCTAAACTCCACCTGGAGCCTCTGCGTCTCCTTCAACAACCCTACCTTCGGGGCCTCCAAGTACCTGTTGTCAACTCTCACAATGTTATCCTCCAGTCTCGCCATCTCTTCTCGTTCCTCGTTTCCCCTGTGTGCCCGATCGAAGTGAACTCCCCCCCCGAACTTCAGCCTTGAGTGCTTCCCATGGTGTGGTGGCCAACCTCCCCGTATCGTTAAGTTCCACATACCATCGGATGGTGGCCCTCATCCGCTCACATACATCCTCATCCGCTAACAACCCTACATCCAGCCTCCACTGCCAGCGTTGCCCCCCCCCTCCCCCGGTCCACTCACATATCCACCCCGTGCAGTGTGTGGCCTGAAACCACGATCGTCGAGTACCCCGAGTCGACGACCCCTTCCAACAGCGTCTTGTCCACCACAAATAAATCAATCCGGAAGAATATCTGGTGCACATGGGAAAAGTATGAATACTCCTTCACCCACGGCCTCCCAAACCTCCATGGGTCCAGCTCTGCCCACCATGTGCTGCATGTTGTGTTATGCTTCTACATGTAGCATAAGCTGCTTCCTTGATGTATGCTCTGACAAAGGAAGGTTCCGACTTGGAGATAGGTTTAACACATTTATTGAACAGTTAACAATTCTCCTACTTGAGTGCGACTCTCCTGCTAATCTTGCTATAGTAACTCAATCTATATAACCAGTCTGCTCTTAGCCATGCGGTGGGTGTGATGCTTCTGATCTGCCCCTGTACTTCTCTCTGAGTGTCGCCTGTGGAAAGAGAGAGAGCATGTGTGCCCTGTCCTTTTATATGCGTTGCCCCCTTGTGGTAGTGTCACCTCTGGGTGCCTTGACTGCCCATTGGTCGTGTCCTATTCTATGTGTTCATTAGCTGTATGTCTGCATGTCATGACGTCTCTGGTGCTCCTTCTAGTGTTTACTTAGTCTTAGTGTATTTACATTAACCCCTTGTGTATTTACGGTGATGCATATCATCACATCCCTCCTTTTGTGTGTTACATATTTTCTGTACAGTGTTAAAGAAAATAGAACAAAATAGGTAGATAAGTGATGCCGTGTACAAATCATAATGACAGTGATGTTTATACAATACCAAATAATATGTATGGGTCCAAAGTTCATGAATTTATATGGTTGAGTGACTTTCTTGTTTTGTTATTGAAGTGTCGATGTTGATGTTGTCATTTCCTTGCGAATGCCATCTGTGTCCCTGTGCTTAAGGAACCAAGAAATCATCAGGAGGTGTGCAAATGGTCAAATCACTTTGTTGTCTGATTTGAACTTTTTTTCTATGCTTATGGTAGCGATGCAATATATCATCTGTGTTGTCCAACCTGGACGGTTTCTTGTGATGGCGATATTGATGTCGTATGTCAGCTGCCTTGAAAGCTGGTTTTCTTGTTCATAGTGGAGCAAACTTGAATCGGTGAGATTTGCTGTCATGCCATGGTATGGCTGTTTCTGCATGATCAATAACTCTCGAAGCGAGATTGGAGTACAACTGAAGGCTTTATTGGACTAGATGTTTCCCCCAACAGCGTAGGTACAGAATGCAGCAGCTGGAGAGACACAGACTCTTATACTCCGCCTTACTGGGCGGAACCAGCAGGCAGGCTTCACCAATGATCTTGCTGTCTCAGGTACCTCCCATACCAATGGTCTTACAGCCTTAACCTGGGTACCGTAATACCCCTGATACCGACTACCACAGCTGTACTCTCACCAGTATTAGGAGCTGTGCTGTTACATTGTCCTGCATTTGCAGAGTTGTACCATGCTGTACCAGTCGTTGTTCCAGTGTTGTTGTTTTTGTCGTGCTTGTTGTTGATGTTGGTGCCTTTGGTACGCTTCTTGTTGTTATTTTCGGAGGTTTTGTTGTTGTGTTTGCTGCGTCCAATGACCACACCAAGTGGAGAATTCGAGTCCTTCACAAAGTTACTTGTGTCAGTGTCCTTTGTGGCATCTGTTGTTTCATTGAGCGTGCCGTCTCTGATTCCTCGGCGCTCCCCGTCTGGAGTCATGTCCGGTTCACTGGAATAATCTTTAGCTTGTCGATGCTCCCCGTCTGGAGTCCTTTCTGGTTCACCTGAATCAGCTTTGGTTTCTTGAGACTCCCCATCCGGAGTCAGTTCAGGTTCACTTGAATCGTCTGAAGTATTACTTGAATCATCTGAGGTGTCACGTATCATAGATTATCATAGAATTTGCAGTGCAGAAGGAGGCCACTTGGCACATCGAGTCTGCACCGGCTCTTGGAAAGAGCACCCTACCCAAGGTCAACACCTCCACCCTATCCCCATAACCCAGTAACACCACCCAACACTAAGGGCAATTTTGGACACTAAGGACAATTTATCATGGCCAATCCACTTAACCTGCACATCTTTGGACTGTGGGAGGAAACCGGAGCACCCGGAGGAAACCCATGCACACACGGGGAGGATGTGCAGACTCTGCACAGACAGTGACCCAAGCCGGAATCGAACCTGGGACCCTGGAGCTGTGAAGCAATTGTGCTATCCACAATGCTACCGTGCTGCCCTCATCCTTGAATCATCTGAGGTATCTTGATGCACCCAGTCCGGAGTCAAAATGTTCAGGAATGCATTTTCTTGTGGAGAGGCTTGAGTGGATGAGGTTTGAATTAACATGGTGTCACTGGAGTCACTAGTAGCCTCACTTTGATTGTCGAGTGCCTCTGTACATACCAGCTGAGATCTGTCAGTCTCGCTGAGATGTCGCACATCTTGTATGGGAATTATGAAGCCTTTGTCACTTGTCACATGTACAGTGGGTAGACCTTCAGTGTCTTCTTGTCGGTTAGATGAGCTGGGTAAACTGTCAGAGTCTTCTTCTGGTGGCTCAAATAATCTGGGTGGACTGTCATAGTCTTTTTGTTGTTCACATGAGTGTAGTAGGCTGTCATAGTCGTCTTGCTGTGCACATGAGTGTGGCAGACTTACATCGTCTGCGGTTGGTTGCTCAGATAAGGTTGCTAGACCTTAATGGTCTTGTTCATGCAAGGACTGTGCTCTGGAGTCTTGTGTTGCTTCCATCATGGAGCCTGTCAACAAGCTCGCTGTGGAGGCTTGTACCACTCTCTCTTTGGAGTCTGGCATCGATCCCTGTGTGGAGTCATGCAGTGGTCTCGCTGTGGAGTCGATCTGTGTTCTCTGTGTGGAGACGTGCAGTGGTCTCGCTGTGGAGTCTGTCATTGCTTTCTGTGCGGAGTCGGGGACTCTTCGTGGCGCGTGAACCACCCTCTGTGTGGACTCGGGGACTCTTTGTGGTGCGTGAACCACCCTCTGTGTGGAGTCAGGGACTCTTTGCGGTGCGTGGACCACTGTCTTGGCATCAGGCCGCAGCAGAATCCTGTACTCATGGGTTGGGATGTCGTCTATGCTAGGCTGAGGATCCTCAAATCCGAAGAACTCGTCCATAACTGTGTTGGATACTTCAATGTACAACATATCTCGTTGCGGTTCCTTTCGCAAGATGGCTGCCACTCAAAACTGCCATTTTCTGCATTTGCAAGCCTACCTTTGTCTCGTGGTGAGTATTGGCACCTCTTTTACCGATTTCTTTTGTGTTTTCCTCACAGTATTTTTGAACTTGTCCAGGACAGTCTGGAAGTCTTTCTTGTGTTGCCCTTTGGAATACTTGAAGGTCTTGAAGATTTCTGCTGCACTTTCACCCGCAATGGTGAGCACAAGCTTTATTTTCTCTGCATCCGCCACACCATCTAGGTTGGACGCTACCAACTAAATCTCAAATCTCTGCCTGAATGCATGGCAGTTTGCACTGAGATTGCCGTGGTACCTGAGCTGCTGTGGAACAGGAATCTCGAACATCTTGCCTGGGTGCTGTTGCTGTTGAGTTGAACTATAGAGATTCAACAGGGCACCACTGGTAGCATGCTGTGTTATGCTTCTTCATGTAGCATAAGCTACTTCCTTGATGTATGCTCTGACAAAGGAAGGTTCCGATTTGGAGATAGGTTTAACACATTTATTGAACAGTTAACAATTCTCCTACTTGGGTTCGACTCTCCTGCTAATCTTGCTATAGTAAATCTAACTAACCAGTCTGCTCTAAGCCATGCGGTGGGTGTGATGCTTCTGATCTGCCATTCTCTCTGAGTGTCGCCTGTGGAAAGAGAGAGAGCATGTGTGCCCTATCCTTTTATTGTGGTAGTGTCACCTCTGGGTGATTTGACTGCCCATTGGTCGTGTCCTATTCTATGTGTTCATTAGCTGTCTGTCTGCATGTCTGGTGCTCCCTCTAACGTTTATTTAGTCTTAGTGTATTTACATTAACCCCTGTGCATTTACAGTGATGCATATCACCACACTGCATAAACCCCTTCCGTTTGTTTGCCACTGCCGAAACCCTCCCCGACCATGGGCTTGACAGATCCAAGCCTAGCTCAATGACCGTGTTAAAATACCCCCTCTCCATGATCAACCGATGCATAAACATTCACCAAAACCACTGGCAGCCCCTCCAACTTCCCACTCACCATCCCAAACCTCCCCCCAGAATCTGACACAATGTTCTCCACCTTGAAGGTCACCTGCTTGTTTACCAGCACCACCACGCCCCTCGTCTTCATGTCCAGTCCTGAATGGAACACATGCCACACTCCTCCTTTCTTCAACCTTGTCTGATCCCCAATCTTTAAATGTGTTTCTTGTAAATAAGCCACATCCACCTTCAGACTACTCATGTGCACAAACACACGTGACCGTTTGACCGGCCCATTCAGCCCTCTCACATTCCATGTGACCAGCCTGGTTGGCCTGATCGACCATACCCATTTTTAGGCCAGCCCCTGTCACGCGACCCCCCCCCCCCCCCACCCCCCTGGCCCACCCTCGGATGCCCACCCTCGGATGCCCACTGCCATCACGCTCTTTCCTGCTGCGCCACAACAACACATCTTTTTCAGCAGCCCCCCCTCACCCCCTCCCTCCCTCCCCCAAACAAAACAACAACTGCATCCCCTTCCCCTGCACCAACCACCTGACCACCATCCACTGCGCTCCCGTTAACTATCCCACTCAGCTAGCTTGGCAGCCCTGCCCAGGGTAGCAGGGTAGCATGGTGGTTAGCATAAATGCTTCACAGCTCCAGGGTCCCAGGTTCGATTCCCGGCTGGGTCACTGTCTGTGTGGAGTCTGCACGTCCTCCCCCTGTGTGCGTGGGTTTCCTCCGGGTGCTCCGGTTTCCTCCCACAGTCCAAAGATGTGCGGGTTAGGTGGATTGGCCATGCTAAATTGCCCCTAGTGTCCTAATAAAAGTAAGGTTGGGGGGGTTGTTGGGTTACGGGTATAGGGGGGATACGTGGGTTTGAGTAGGGTGATCATGGCTCGGCACAACATTGAGGGCTGAAGGGCCTGTTCTGTGCTGTACTGTTCTATGTTCTATGTTCTATGTCTCTAAGCCTCCTGCCCCCCACTGGTACCTCCCCCCCCCCCCCCCCCCCTTCGCATTCCCCTATGAAACAAAGAAACAGAAAAAAATCTGCACTCAGCCTTGACGCTCCCAAAGCGTCCCGCCACCAATACCCACAAAATATCTCGGAGGAGAAACGTTCTCCAACAACCATCAAGAGAGAAGAAAAAAAAACACCCCGTCACGCCTCCTGCAAAGTTCAATGTCCTCCAAACTTCCACCCTATGAACGGGGAAAAGGTCTGCAAAATCTGCCTTGAGCGGAAGCTGCCAAATGCGCTACCACTCACTCCATGGTCCCCACTGGATCTCCAATTCAGATACTTTTGACCTGTTCATTTACTCAAAAGGTTTTACCCAGGTGTCTTTTAATAGCAAGGAGAACAAAGTACAAACACAAAGTAAAAGTCAACAATCTTTATTTAACATACACTTAACCTTTAAATTACCCACAAATATTTCTAGAGGTACCCAAAATCGGTTTATACTACCTGCAAAGATGGCTTGGTAGGGCTATGGATTTGATCACTGCATTCCTCTGGTTCACGAAGGTGGTTAGCGTTGGCAGTATCTTCCTTCCTTCTCAGGTCTGGTCTGGTCTGGTCAATGTCAACTCCCACATCGATTCTTCGCTGCCGAGGGGTGCGGAGGGTCTATTTTTATCCCCCCTTGACTTTGCGCCCTTTTCCCACTCCCTGTGGCCTTTTGCTGATAGGGTATAGAGAGGGGGTTCTCAGTGTACAATGATCCGATTGATACCCGATAGACGGGTCACCTCAGCCTGCCCCAGGTCTCCATTTCCAGTGGCATTATTCGCACGTACACCCTTACGAAATAAGGTGATGGCAGGAACGAAAGTCTGTCCTGGTCTGTGCTCGCAACAATAGATTAGTGCTTATCAATAGGATCGATTATCTCTTGATGGCCGATTGACAGGGCATGTCCGGATATATCTGGGCAGCCTGTCTGGTCTTTGGTGTATTTGAACCTGGTCAGTTCGAACTCCCGTGGGGATGTATGGTGGAGTGACTGGTTTGCTTTAAAGTGCCCAAATTCTTGAATTTAGAATGGCCAATTTTAATCAGGCATAAAAGCTACTCCATGGTAGGTCATCACAAGAGGCTAGCTATCCTGCTCAGATCGTTGTTCATTGCCTGCCACACAAATTCACAAATGGGCCAATGCCCGCCACATTTGGGCACAAAACGTTCCCGGTCTACCTGAAAATACCCTGGGAAGACAAAAGTATCCAAAAGATTTCGAACAAATAAAACATCATTTTATGTTGCCACTATGCAGTGGCGAGTCAAGTGATACTTTCCACAAATAGAATTCTGCCGCCTGCACAAACCGATGGAAAAAACGTGCCTATCACATATTTGTTGGGCGGAATTCTCCGCACTCACGATGGGGCGGAGAATAGCGGGCGGCGTAAATTTTTACGGCCCACTGGTCCGACGCCCTCCTGCTATTCTCCCCCCCCCCCCCACGCCCACCTCCCGACACGAATCGCTGCCTGCCGTTTTTTTACGGCGAGCAGCGATTCTCAGCTGGCCGATGGGCCGATTTCCAGGGCCTTTACGACCGTTTTTATGAACGTCAATCACACCTGGTCTGACCGTTCGTAAAAACAGCCGTAAAGTCCCGATCTGGGGAACCATGGCACCGATTGGTACGGCCGTAGCACGGCCGTGCCAAGGATGCCATGGGCCCACGATCGGTGGGCACCGATCGCGGGCAGCGGGTACTTATCCCGCGCACTCTTTATCCTTCCGCCGCCCTGCTGTATCCATTTGCGGGGCGGCTGAGGGGCATACCGGCCCGCGCATGCGCGGGTTTCACGCAAATTCGTTAAGCCCGCGATGCCGGAGTTCACGGCCGCGGGATGCTAGCCCCGACCGGGGAGCAGAATCGGTTCCCGGTCCGGGGGGGGGGGGGGGGGGGCGGAGGCTGGCGTCACACCCGCCAGTTTTTGACGCCAGCCTCACGATTTCTCGCGGGTGCGGAGAATCACGCCCGTGATGTGTGAATTTCAGTACTGGTGTGATGCCAGGTATATAGGCCATATAATAATCTTTATTATTGTCACAAGTAGACTTAGATTAACACTGCAATGAAGTTACTGTGAAAAATCCCCGAGTCACCACACTATGGCACCTGTTCGGGAACACTGAGGGAGAATTTAGAATTCCAATTCACCTAACAGTACATCTTTCGGGACTTGTGGGAGGAAACCAGAGTACCCGGAGGAAACCCATGCCACATGGCAGTGACTCAAACCAGGAATCGAATCCAGGTGCCTGGCGCTGTTAAGCTTCAGTGCAAACCATTCCAATGATTGGCTGATTGAATAATGTTCTTTGGGCTGTTCATAATATGCAGCGTATAGACCATACTGAACCAACCTGTTGGCTTGCAAATCCAAAAACCAACATCTACTGTAATGTGATTCCGTGATCGAGCAGTAATTGGTGAACCATCTGAGGTGTGTGAATAGCTACACCAGCAACTAATTTAAATGATCAGTCAAGCTTATAACGTGGTTCATTTCCGCCTGCTAGAGGTGGCATATCCAGGTATCCATTCTCTGCAAACAATAGGGATATGTCAAAGCCTTGCATTTTTTTTTTGAATTACCTGGAGGAATGGTGAGCCTACAGTTCCTCATTGCTTTCTCCTTGGCAATGCATTAGCCAAAGTTAACTTGTCGCTCCTTTTCTCCTGCAGCATATATTGTGTGATTGTTTGAAATTTGGTATTCTTGTGTTTTTCCTGATGAGTATAAGATGAAAAGCTTTGGCACCGTGTCTCTCTCCTTTCAGCAGTACTCAAGTCTCTGCAGTGGGCCTTGAACCCATGCTGCTTGTGATATAAAAGTAAGAATGCTACCTGACATGAAACCAATTATTCTGACATCAATACATGACAATGTTCCATACAGTAATCCAGAGATTAGTATGCTTATTGAGACCCATCGATTGAGATTCCATTGACACAAAAATGAGAAAAACCTATTTTGTTCCTTGTCACATTAGGGACATTTTGGAGTATGGCATCTGAAAAATGAGTTCTGATTGTAACAACTGGAGAATGGCATCTTTTGAATGTGAACATTTAGAAATGATCTGTCGCTGCGAATTATCATTTTGCCGGAAAACAGACGTAACATTAAATAACTGACTTTCTCTTTTTTTAAGATTGCTTTCTATCTTTCTGTAATGAAGTGTGACATCTGCAATGTACTTAGTTGAGCCATGTTTAGTATTTTATTGTGAGGCTTCCACCGCTGCTCATTTTCTGACCCTGTGTTGCTGGCTTAACAACTTTATCTGCCCAGGATATCTTGCGTGGACCAAAATTGTTTTTCCGCACTACAGCCAATTTCTGTTTAGCTTCTGAGCTAATAATGACCATCAAATTCTGCACCATTTGTATTTCCCCGAACGAACACTGCACACAACCTGTGTCTTTAAGTGGTACTTTCTCAAATGTGTTATAAGAGATTAATGTAAAGCCAGAAATGATGAATAAGTAGGTGCGTGTTAAGCCTGCAATTCATCGTCTCGTCCCAATCACACTGCCTATGAAATAGCTTCTGTCTCCCTTCATTTGATGCTTCCAGTGTGATACAATTGCAGTCTTTTCAGCGCTGTTGATGTCGGTGATGGCTACTCCAGGTAATACATTCTTGCCATTTTTACATTCCTGTAGCTTAACAGTTTCAACAGGTAACATGTTCTGCAGGCACACTGCTGAAGTGGGGAGTTTTACTTTGTTCAAGTTGCTGTTGTGTTGTAACAAGCAACAGGAAAACTATATAAGAAAACCAATGCTCAAAAAGAAGAAGAACTGGAGGATCCATATACTTCAAGCATCCTTGCTGAACCTATGCTGTGTCGACATGGGCCACCGTGCAACCTTTCCATTAGGGTGAGACTGAACCAGTGCTGCAAGTAGTCCATTTCTAGCATTGCAGTCTCCCATTCATGTATCACTGTGTTTCGAGTTGAGGCATACATAGATGACCATGGTGCAGAATGGTGAGACTAAGAGAGTGGACTATCAGGCATTTGTTAAATGTTTGAGCCAATCAGGAAACTTCAAATTGCGAGAAGACCAGAGAGAAAGTGAACGGGAGTCGCAAAGTGTGGCGAGGAGTGATGCTAAATTGTAAGTGGAGCAGCGAGGAGTGTGATACAGGGAAGAAACTGTGAAAAAAAGCTAAAGAAGTAGTGACATTAGGAGGAGCTGTGGTGCTCGAGTAACTGCAACAGAGTGAGTAATTTACTTAATAATTTAGTCCTATGTACGGTCGGTCACATAGTTATTTAGTGTTCAATGAATTTAGCAAATCTGCGCTTGGTTATGAAAATAACTAGAAGAGATTGACATGAATATCTTAAGCCTTAACATCAGGGCTAAGCTACAATAATAATAAATATTAGTTGAATAAATAGCAAAATAGAAAAGCTAATAAATAAAAAAGAAGCAGAGTAAATGAATGGGAGGCAGAACAGTTTAAAAAGAGCCCCAAATGACAATTGCTTATTGTCACAAGTAGGCTTCAAATGATGTTATTGTGAAAAGCCCCTAGTCGCCACATTCCTGCGCCTGTTCGGGGAGGCTGGTACGGGAATTGAACTGTGCTGCTGGCCTGCCTTGGTCTGGTTTCAAAGCCAGCGATTTTGCCCTGTGCTAAACAGCCCCTGTTAAATATTAAACTGATTTCATTTATGCAATAAAATAAATGCAAAAAGTAGATATATGGATTTTTGGCATGTTGCAACTGCAGCACATGGAGTTTGGGAAAAGCTGTGTGATCCCAGGCAACCATATCTGCCATGAATATCTATATCTCAAGGAATTCACGGTAGCACAGTGGTTAGCATTATGGCTTCACAGGTCAGGGTCCCAGGTTCGACTCCTGGCTTGGGTCACTGTCTGTGCAGAATCTGCACGTTCTCCCCGTGTCTGCTTGGGTTTCCTCCGGGTGCTCCGGTTTCCTCCCACAAATCCCAAAAGACATTCTATTAGGTAATTTGGGCATTCTGAATTCTCCCTCTGTGTACCCGAACAGGTGCCGGAATGTGGCAACTCGGGGCTTTTCACAGTAACTTCGTTGCTGTGTTAATGTAAGCCTACTTGTGACAATAAAGATTATTATTATTGTTATTATTAACTCAACTCAGGGTTGTTGATCTGAAGCCTGAGCTGCACATACTGCGGTGATGGGAGGCAGGTTCGTGTGATGGACTCGGCTGTGTTCACGACTCTCTGAAGTTTCTTGCGGTCTTGGGCCGAGCAGTTTCCATACCTGGCTGTATGCTTTCTATGGTGCATCTGTAAAAGTTGGTAAGAGTTAATGTGGACATGCCAAATTTCCTTAGTTTCCTGAGGAAGTATAGGCGCCGTTGTGCTTTCTTGGTGGTAGCGTCGATGTGTGTGGACCAGGACAGATTTTTGGAAAAGTATACCCCTAGGAATTTGAAACTGCGAACCATCTCTACCTCGGCCCCGTTGATGCTGATAGGGGTGGATACAGTACTTTGCTTTCTGAAGTCAATGACCAGCTGTTTAGCTTTGCTGGCATTGTGGGATAGATTGTTGTCGCTGCACCACTCCACTCTCAATCTCCCTCCTGTATTCTGACTCATCATTATTCGAGATTCGACTATGGTCGTATCGTCAGCAAACTTGTAGATGGAGTTGGAACCAAATTTTGCCACGCAGTAGTGTGTGTACAGGGAGTACAGTAGGGGGCTAAATACGCATGCTTGCGGGGCCCCGGTGTTGAATACTATCGTGGAGGAGGTGTTGTTGTTTATTCTTACTGATTCTGGTCTGTGGGTTAGAAAGTGGAGGATCCAGATGCAGAGTGGAGAGCCAAGTCCTCGGTTTTGGAGCTTTGATATGAGCTTGGCTGAATTATGGTGTGGAAGGCGGCGCTGTAGTCAATAAATAGGAGTCTGATGTATGAACATTTCTTGTCGAGATGCTCGAGGGGTGAGTGTAGGGCCAGGGAGATGGCGTCTGCTGTGGACCGGTATGCGAATTGCAGTGGATCAAGGAATTCTGGGAGTATGGAGGTGATGCGTTTCATGGCCAACCTCTCGAAGCACTTCATTACGACTGAAGTCAGGGCCACTGGACAATAGTCATTGAGGCATGTGGCCTGGTTTCTCTTTGGCACCGGTAGTCTTCTTGAAGCAGATGGGGACTTCGAGCGGAGTAGGGACAGGTTAAAGATGTCCGCGAACACATCTGCCAGCTGGTTCGCGCAGGCTCTTAGTGCATGACCACGGATCCCATCCGGACCCGTCGCCTTCTGAGGGTTCACTTTCAGAAAAGCCGATCTGTCCTTGGATTTGGGTGGGTATGGGTGTGTTATGGGCGGCTGGGATACTTGACAGTGGATCGTTTGTTTCCTGCTCGAATCTAGTATTCACTGCTCACAGAGCAGTCTCCTCTACACTGGGAAGGCCAAATTGGGTGATCACTTTGCCGAACCTTGGTCGGAATTCTCCTGCTAGTATGGTTCACTTTTCTGCTGGCAGCGTGGGTGGCTTCAATGGGAAATCCCATTGACAATTGGCGGGAGTATCGAATTCTGCCGCCAGCAAACGGCGCGCTGCTGAGAACGACACGGCTGGGGGGACCAGAGAATCCAGCCCATTTTCATTCAGGCCACAAGCATAACTGAGCTTCCGATCTTGTGCCATTCAATTCTCATTCCCATTCTCACTCTGGCCTCTCCTTCCCGTACCAGCCTCCCCGAACAGGCGCCGGAATGTGGCGACTAGGGGCTTTTCACAGTAACTTCATTGAAGCCTACTCGTGACAATAAGCGATTTTCATTTTCATTTCATTTAATTCGTGGCCACCTATACTTCCAATGAGCCTGGGAAACAACAACTTATGATTTTGTACACAGCTACTCAATAGTGAGTTCAATAATTTCACATCACGCTGCTTCTTACTCTTTCAGGCACCAGGTGCTGATAGTGATTCCGTTGTTTCTTTCATCAATCCTGCCTTCCAATCGATCACAGGCCCTCCTTCCCCACTGTTCTTCTGTCACCCCTTCCTTTGTTGCCTCTGTACTGTCTTTAAACTTATTGCATTTCTTTCTTCCCAGTCCTCTTCTGACAAAAGACACAGAATGAAGTCTTGAGCCCTTCCCTTCCATCCATGCTGCCTGTCCTGCTGAGTATTTCCAGCATTTTCTGTTTGAATAACAGGAGGTCTCTTTGCCCATATTTGACTAAAGGCATTGGTCGTCATGGATCCTGAATGAATGTCGTTGGCTTCCAGGTCCACCTGAATTATACCACTGCGCCACAACCCTAGGTGGATCTGCCCTGCTAGTGGAACATGACGTGCCCAGGGATGGTGATGGACAAGTCTGAGATATTAGATTAAATGTATAATTCTATGAATATGACTATGTCAGGCTGTTGACAACTTGTCTGTGGTACAGCTCTCCCAATTTTTAACTCCCCAGGTGTTGTTAGCAGGGAGGACGTTGCATGGATACACTGCCAATGTCCAAAGCTCTGTAATTCACTCCTGAATTCTTTCTACCTCTCTTACTTTCTTTCCTTCTTTAATCCATTCCTTAAATCATGCCATTTTAATCAACTTTTTGGTCATCTCCTTATGAGGCTCTGGTCGGAATTCTCCGACCGTTGCGATTCACTTTTCCTGCTGGCAGTGCATCCCCTCCAGTGTTTCCCAGTGGCGAGGAGCGGCTTCAATGGGAAATCCCATTGACAGGTGGCAGGAAGACAGAATCCCAACGCCAGCGAATGGCACGTAGCCAATAAACACGCGGCTGGGGAACTGGAGAATCTCACCCTCAGTGACAAATCTTGCTTCATATACTCCTATGAGTCACATTATACCAGCTGTTGTTGCCTGGAATGAGACGGTGGTATTAATTTTAAAAGTTATATTGTTCCGTGTTTGATGATGTGAGTCTGTTTACTATTTATGTTCATTGTGCTTGATAAGTTAAGCCTGAGTGTGGACTCAGAGAGAAGTAAAGTTATAGATAGAACTGGAAGCTAGAGCTAAAGCACGGAGTAGACATTTTAAAGCACTGTGAATAAAACCTGTTATATAGAAACTAGTGACATCCCTGCATAACTCTGAAATATTCAACAGTAGCCACTCTCTCTTCCCTCATGAGAACTGTTAGTATTGTAGAGTTAGGATGAAGATCTGGCTACAACAGCAAACAGAACAGATCCAATCTTCCTAAAGGAAATACAGATTAGTGATAGAGGGCCCTTGAGGGTGAGGGAATTCCACAATGATTTGGATCTCATCTGGTGCAGCTTAATGAATCCGTTCACCCACGCTGTCATCTCTTATTATAACTTATCTTTCTCATGTATGCCATGTTAAATGGGATTCATATGGGATTCTCATTGGCAGCACAGATCTGCCCAAATTATACTGGACCTTGGAGGGTTGCATTATGAGATTGCATTCCTTTTTTTTATAGAATTTTCCAATTAAGGGGCAATTTAGTATGGCCAATCCACCTACCCTGCTTTCCGTTGGGTTGTGGGGGTGAGATCCATCCAGGCACGGGGAGAATGTGCAAAGTCCACATGGACTGTGACCCGGGGCCAGGATCGAACCCAGGTTCTCGGCACCACAATGCCCTCCTGAGATTACATTCCCTTGACTGTAGAAGACTTAAAGGGCGGAATTTACCGGCTGTTCACATTGGCGGGATATTCCGGTCCCATCAACAGCGCATGGGTTTCCCTGCGACAAGGCGTGCTGTCAACGGGAAATCACGTTGTCAACGGTGGGACCAGAAAATCCCGCTGGTGGGCTGCATCTGCCGGCGAAAAATACGCAGTGGGTTGGTCATTAAATCCTACTCAGAAATGATCTAATCAATCTGTTTTAAAATAATTAACATATATGATAAAGTAGATTGAGAAAAGCCCTTTCCTCTAACCAATGAGTCCATAATGAGGCATTAGCTGAAAATTTGTACCAGGCTGGGATGATATCTGAAACTGCTTCTTCACAAGAAAGATAGAATTTTGAAACTCTCTCCCCAAGAACAATGTTGAAGCCTGGGGTCGCTCTAAAATTTCAAAACCAAGATCGTTAGATTTTCAATAGACAAGAATAGCAAGGGTTGCATATCCAGTGTAAAAGGAGTTGAGATACCAATCAGCCAAGATCTAAATGAATAGCAGAATTGGTTCAAGGGGCTGAATGGCCCATTTCAGTTGCTAGGTTCTAGCTCAGTACTGGTATTGCAATTTGTAGGAACTTTCAGTGTAGAAGATATGAATAAACATCTCCCGTGTAATCTCAGGAAGCAGAGTCCCTCTGGTGTAGAGAATTCTAAAAATTCATAAGCTTCTCCTCATTTAGATTCAAGGTGGCAAATCCCTTATTTTGAAATTGTGCCCCCTGGTTCTAGACTCCCGAATCAAGGGAACCATCTTACTGCATCTACCCTCTCTATTCCTTTAAGTATCCCATGATGAATGAGTTCTGGGAGCATGTGTCTTCGAAACAAATGTCGCAGGTTGGCAGGAGCAGTTAACAAAGGCAGATGTCTGTCAATTGCATGTTGCTGAAGGGGCAGACATTTCTTCAGCCATCTCTGAACCCAAGTAATTTGATAGCCTGGCAGAATGCCAACATGACTAACCCTGGACGGGGTTCTCCGCCGCTGCGGTGCCGGTCGGGGAGGGCGTTAAAAACGGCCCCCGCTGCGATTCTCCGCACTTTACGGGCCGACTGCCTGCCGAGTCCCGCCAGCATTGTTCGCGTATGGTCTTACCCCCAGCGGGACCTCGGCGTTCTGGCTGCGGGGACGTCCTGGTGGGGGGCAGGGGAGAACTGACTCGGGGGGGGGGGGGGGGGGGGGCGGGGCTCCATTGTGGCCAGGCCCACGATCGGGGGCTATCGATCGGCAGGCATGCTCATTTCTGGGGGGGGGGGCTATGTTCTTCTGCGCCGGGCACCTGTAGGGCTCCGCCATGCTGCTGGCGGGCTGCCGCAGAGATGGCAGTGGCGCGCATGTGCGGACCCGTGCCAGCCATGGCGCGCATGCGTGGACCCGGACCAGACGTGCAGGGCCAGTTTTGGTGCCGGAGCAGTGCACAGCACTCCGGCGACGAGGAGGGGGGTGAATGACTGGGCCTGGAGGCCCGTTTACACCCGCGTCGCTCGCACCGGTTTTGATGCCAGCGTCAACACTTGGCCGGGATTTCGGAGAATCCCGGCACATGTTAGAAATTGCAGACATGCAAATTGCAACTTAGCCCTTTCCTGATCCAGGAATTCCCCTGTTGAAGCATTTTCTAAAGGGTCGATATGCCCAACCTGTAGCTTAGAGGAAGATTCTATTAAGTTGCTCCAATTATCTTGCTAGCAATGTACCATTTATGCACCCATCCTGAAAGGGATAATGATATTATTTAATCCAAAATTTGTGATTGAGACTTGCGAGGCTACCCAACCCAGGATAAGAACCCAATTTAAATGAGACACCGAAAGCTATTCTGCATGTAGGTGTAACACCAGTTGGATGCTCCTTCCATCATAGATCATAGATAACAAAGGCAATGCTCTGTAACACTTTCCGGTTGGCAAAAAAATTGTAAAGTAAGTTGTAACCAATAAACAGACATATTCCAAAGCTATGCTTCAGTATGATGCCAAGTCAGCACTCTGGAGAAGTTTTATATACACACAAACACAGAGCCATCATGTCTAGAAACACAAAGGGATTTAATGATTTTTTAAAAAAATGTTGTCTCAGATAACCTAAATAGTCTGAAGTGTTTTGAAAGCTATGAGAAAATGACAATACCTGACTTTGATTTGCAATGTCCGAGTCTGCTATTGGCGCCGGCGTGGGCTCGTGGCGCGGTCGGGGGCCACTCTACGGGGCCCCCCTGGCGATTCTCCGCCTGGGATGGGCCGAGTGGCCATGCCAAAAAAGTCAAGTCCCGCCGGCGCCGTTCACACCTGCTGTTACCCGGCGGGACCTTGGCATGAATGCATCCGGGAGTGTCCTGGTGAGGGGGGAGGCGTCCAACCTCGGGGGGGGGGGGGGGGGGGGGGCTCCACTGTGGCCTGGCCCGCGATCGGGGCCGACCGATTGTCGAGCCGGCCTCTCGGGCTGGGGGCCTCTATTGCTCCGTGCCCGCCGCTGTATCTCCACGCCATGTTGCGTCGGAGCCGGTGCGGAGAAGGGAGCCACCGCGCATGTGTGGCAATCGCGCCAGTCCCACTGCGCATGTGCGTGTTGGTGCCGGTGCCACTGCGAATGCTCAGACCCACAGAGCCCATCTGACACCGGGGATTAGCAGCTGGAGCAGCATGGGTCATTCCAGTGCCATGCTGGCCACTTGTAGGGGTCTGAATTTCTGCTCCTGAGGGCATGTTGACACCATTGAGAAACGTGACAGCTTTTACAACGGCATCAACACTTAGCCTCAGGATCACAGAATCCTGCCCTCTGTCTTTAATTCTACAAGCATCAGTTTGGAACAAGTCAATAACTTAAGAGACTTGGATTGTTTAATTGTAGTCTGGACATAATATTCCCAAAATATCCTTCCCAAGGTGTGGTGACCAGATCTGCTTACAATATTCCAAGTGAGGTCTAATCAGGGTTTCGTAAATCAGCAGCTTAACTTCTGCAGCCTTATAGTCCAGTCCTCTTGATATAAAGGCCAGCATTCCATTAGCCTTCTTGATTACTTTCTGCACTTGTTTGTGGATATTTAAAGATTTATGCACCTCAATCCCAGATCTCTTTGGACACCGCTGAATTTAGCTTTATACCATCGAGAAAGTACTCTGATCCATTCTTTTTTGATCCAAAATGGATGACCTCACACTTGCTTACATTGAAATCCATCTGCCACAGTTTATCCCATTCACCTGGCCTATCAATATCTTTCTATAACTTTATGCTGTCATCTACATTGTCTATAATGCCTCCGAACTTTGTGCCATCAGCAAATTTGGATATATTACTTTCTGTGCCATTATCCGGCACAGTGGCACAGTGGTTAGCACTACTGCCTCAGAGTGCCATGAACCATATGCAAAGATGTGAAAGTTAGGTGGCTTGGCCATGCTAAATTGCCCCTTAGTATCCAAAAGGTTAGGTGGGAGTACTGGGTTACAGGGATAGGGTAGGGGCATGGGCTTAGGTAGGGTGCTCTGTCAAAGGGTTGGTGCAGACATGATTGGCTGAATAGCCTCCTTCTACATTGTCATGATTCTATGATTCCATAATACAAGTCGCGGATGAATAATGTGAACAATTGAGACCTTGACGCAGATCCCTGTGGGACACAACAAGTCACATCCTGCTAATTTGAGTACCTACCTTTATCTCTACTTTCTGTTGCCTGCCACTCAACCAATCTTCCAGCCATATCAGCAATTTTCCCTCAATTCCAATTCGTCCTTACCCTGTAAGCGCTGCTGAAAGATATAGCGCTCGAAGCTCTCGCTTACCTCGACCTAACAATGGCTGTCAAACTTTAGGAGGACCGTCTTGAACTTAGATTTATCTTCCCCGTCGGCGAAGGTGAGTGAGTTAAAGATATGGAGAGCATGGCCCCCGGTTGTGGAGAGGAAGAGAGAAAGAGTATAGCTGGAGGGGCTGTTTAAAAATCTCCCAGTTGGAGCCCAGGTTGCCGGTAATGCGGAGGGAGGGCGGCAGGCAAACACTGTCCATGTTGCAGGATGGCTGAAGACTGGTGGAAGGCTGATCACTGGAAGGTAGGTCTCAGAAGTTCTAACATCCCTCAACTACTGGTACCATGAGGTGTTGGGCACCGTAGATTTATGAAGCACACATGTGCAACCAACACTGAAGATGGTTCAACATTATTTTATTAACTTTTATAAAATGCTAGCCATACTAAACTGTGGGTTTACACGAGGCTAGATTAACTAGAGACCTGTGCCTCTCCTAACCAGTTGAATCACTCAGCATGTAGTGAGAGTCTGTACTGTAACTGATAAGCTCTTGTGCTTCTGAGAGGCAGCATCCAGAATGAGCAGGTAAAGTGATGCCCTCTGTCTTTATAGTGCGTGTGTTCTAACTGGTGATTGGCTGCAGTGTTTGTGCATGTTGATTGGTCCCTGTGTGTGTCCATCAATGTGTGCGTGTCTGCACCATGATATACTGGTGTATATTATGACATCCCCCTTTTAAAAAAAAATTTGATGTGAATGTGTGACAATAAATAGTGTGGGTGTGTGAATAATGTTCCTAACTACATGTGAGGTGCAAAGACATATGTACAGAGCTATATACAGGAAAACGAAGCTATATACAAGGGAAGGTGCCTGGTGCAGATGGTTAGTATGCAACAAATTGAATAAGAACAGTGCTATATACAAACCAATAGAAAATGATTGAACAAGGAAGGAAACATTTCAGAGAGTCCATAGATTTGCAAAGTTCATAAATCAGTCTCTGAGGTGGCCGACGAATTCTAGTTGACCGCCTCAAGCGTGGGTCGATAGCCGCCTGGCCACGTAGAGTTTGCACATTCTCCCCATGTCTGCTTGGTTTCACCCCCACAGCCCAAAGATGTGCAGTTTAGGTGGATTGGCCACGCGAAATTGCTCCTTAATTGGGAAAAAAAATAATTGGGTACTCTAAAATGGGCAGCACGGTAGCATAGTGGTTAGCATTATGGCTTCATAGCTCTAGGGTCCCAGGTTCGATTCCTGGCTTGATTACTGTCTGTGCGGAGTCTGCACGTTCTCCCCGTGTCTGCGTGGGTTTCCTCTGGGTGCTCCGGTTTCCTCCCACAGTCCAAAGATGTGCAGGTTAGGTGGATTGGCCATGTTAAATTGCCCTTAGGTTAGATGGGGTTACTTGGTTACAGGGATGAGGTGAACATGTGGGCTTAAGTGGGGTGCTCTTTCCGGGAGCCGGTGCAGACTCGATTCCCAAGCATGAGGAACTCGTGTGAAATGGCCCACGCCAAACTCTTCACAAAACTCGACGCCTCAAAAGGCTTCTGGCAAATCCAGCTGGATGAATCTAGCAGAAAGCTGTGCACATTCAATACGCCATTTGGCAGATACTGCTCTAACCGAATGCCATTTGGGATCATCTCGGCATCTGAGGTATTTCACAGAAAAATGGAACAGATGATGGAGGGAATCAAAGGCGTCCGTGTCTACATTGGTGACATAATAATCTGGTCCACCACCCCGCAGGAGCGCATCAGTTGCCTCAAGCGTGTCTTTAAACGCATACACGAGCATGGCCTCCGCCTCAATAGAGCTAAATGCTCTTTCGGCCAGTCAGACATCAAATTCCTGGGTGACCACATTTCCCATTTGGGTGTGCGGCCGGATGAGGACAAGATTGCTGCTATCACTTCCATGAAAATGCCTGGCAGCAACGGCATTACCGTTGTAACCAAGCAGTTGGCATGCAGATAGCAGGATGGCAGGCTGGACACGAAGGCTGCGAAGGTCAGACCATGCAATGAGATTGGTGGAGGCACCGGTGTCCAGTCGGAACCGTATTCGGGACCGGTTGACCGTAAGGGTGGTGTACCACTCATCATCCGGATCAATGCTGTGTACCGGAATGGGCTTGGTGCTGCGATTTGGAGACATCCTGTGCTTTGTTATGATGCCGACTTGAAAAGGGGCCTGCAGGTCATTGCAGTCCAAGTCGGGGGACAGGTCTGGGACAGGCTCGTTGAGTGTCGGCTGAATGGCCCAGACATCCCTGCGAGGCTGGCTGGATCGTCGGAAACTAGCAGGCTGAGTCGACCCGCATAAAGCAGCATAGTGGCCAAGTATGCCACACTGCAAACATCGTCGGGACTTAGCGGGACATTGCCGCTTTAAGTGGGCGGAGCCACAGTTGCCTCACGCCGTTGCGTCAGTGCGTTCGTTACACCACCGCACATGCGCAGTGCGATCCGGCGTTGTGCCGCCTGCACAGTATGTTCTTCGACATCACCACATTCGTTGCGTCCAAGCGCTGTAGCCCGCGAAAAGCACACAAAATGGCCACCTTCATCCAGGTTTAGGCCCTGGAGTGATTTGATGACCTGGACCCGTTCTGCCTCGTGGGGAGCTTGCCGCGCCATTTCAGCGGCCTGGATGCGGGAATATCGCGTGGAGGCGAGCTCGTGGAACACGCAGGTCTCAATGGCAGTGGACAGGGTGAGCTGTTTGACCTTAAGAAGCTGCTGGCGAAGGGGCTCCGACTGTGCACCAAAAATATCTGGTCGCGTATCATGGAGTCAGAGGTGGACCCGTAGTTTCAGGACTGCGCAAGGACACGGAGGTGGGTGATAAAGGACTGGAAAGGTTCGTCCTTACCCTGTAGGCGCTGCTGAAAGATGTATCGTTCGAAGCTCTCGCTCACCTCGACCTCGCAGTGGCTGTTGAACTTTAGGAGGACCGTCTTGAACTTAGATTTGTCTTCCCCGTCGGCGAAGGTGAGTGAGTTAAAGATATGGAGAGCATGGCCCCCGGTTGTGGAGATGAAGAGAGGAATCTTCTGTGCATCCGAGGCAGCTTCCAGGTCCATGGCCTCGAGGTATAGCTGGAAGCGCTGTTTAAAAATCTCCCAGTTGGACACCAGGTTGACGGTAATGCGGAGGGGCGGCGGCAGGCGAACACTGTCCATGTTGCAGGATGGCTGAAGACTGGTGGAAGGCGGATCACTGGAAGGTAGGTCTCAGAAGTTCTAACATCCCTCAACTACTGGTACCATGAAGTGTTGGGCACTGTGGATTCATGAAGCAGACATATGCCACCAACACTGAAGATGGTTCAACATTATTTTATTAACTTTTATAAAATGCTAGACATACTAAACTGTGGGTTTACACGAGGCTAGATTAACTAGAGACCTGTGCCTGTCCGAACCAGTTGAATCACTCAGCACGTGGTGAGAGTCTGTACTGTAACTGATAAGCTCTTGTGCTTCTGAGAGGCAGCATCCAGAAGGAGCGGGAAAAGTGATGCCCTCTGTCTTTATAGTGTGTGTGTTCTAACTGGTATTGGCTGCGGTGTTTGTGCATGTTGAATGGTCCTAGTGTATGTCCATCAGTGTGTGTGTCTGCACCATGATATACTGGTGTATATTATGACAGTTTGTCATGCAGGACCTACCTGTTATGAATTCAGGTTGGCTGTCCCCAATGAACTGAAAATGTTCAAGGTGTTCAGTTACCCTATCTTTGATAATAGATTCCAACAGTTTCCCCACCACAGATGCTGGGTTATCTGATCTGTAATTCCCCGGTTTTCCTCTTTCACCCTCCTTAAAATGTGATAGGAAAAGGCAGCATTTAATGACACCTCAAGTGCAGAGTACATATCACTTGGTGTTCTCATGCATCAGTCGCTGAAAGTAAGTGCACAGGTACACAGACAGTAAAGAAACAAAATGGTATACTGGCCTTCATAGCGAGAGGATGTTTTACTACAATTGTATCGGGCATTGGTTAGGCCACATCTGGAATATTGTGTGCAATTTTGGTGTCCAGGGGCGGGATTCTCCCCTACCCGGCATGACAGGGGGTCCCGGCGTAGGGGTGTAGCTACAACCACTCCGGGGTCGGGCCTCCCCAAAGGTGGGGAATTCTCCGCACCTTTGGGGGCTAGCCCCGCGCCGGAGCGGTTGGCACCAGAAGACTGGCGCAAAAAACCGGCGCCCCCGGCAGCGGGGCTGGCCGAAAGGCTTTCGCCGGTCGGCGCATGCGTGATGTGGGTTTCTCTTCCGCTTCCGCCATGGCCTCCGCCATGGCGGCCGTGGAAGAGAAAGAGTGCAGCCAGGGCACTGGCCCGGAGTCTGAGCGAGGGGCCCCGATCGCGGGCCTGGCCACCGTGGGGGCACCCCCCAGGGTCCGATCCCCCCCCCCGCCTCACCCAGGACCCCGGGGAACGTTCGCGCCGACGATCCTGCTGCCACCAGAGGTGGTTCAAACCTCGGCGGCGGGAGAGGCCTCCCAGCAGCGGGACTTCGGCCCATCGCGGGCCGGAGAATCGCCGCAGGGGCCTCTCCGATCGGAGTGGCGTGATTCCTGCCGCCGCCACTTCCCGGGTGGCGGAGAATCTCTGCCACGGTGGGGGCAGGATTTTCGGCGGCCCCAGGTGATTCACCGACCCTGCTGGGGGTCGGAGAATTTCACCCCTTATCTGAGGAAGAATGTTCTTGCTTTGGAGGGAGTGCAGCGAAGGTTTATGAATCTGATTCCTGAGATGGCTGGACTGTCATATGAGGAGAGATTAAATTGGTTTGGATTATATTCAATGGAGTTTAGAAGTGATCGCATGAAAACTTATAACATTCTAACAGGATTAGGCAGGGTAGATTAAGAAAGAATGTTCCCGATGGTGGGGGAGTCCAGATCTAGGGGTCATAGTTTGAGGATAAGGGTAAACCTTTAGGACTGAGGTGACGAGACATTTCTTCACCCAGAGACTGGTGAATCTGTGGAATTCACTACCATAAAAAGTAGTTGTTGCGAAAACATTGTGTAATTTGAAGAAGGAATTAGGTACAGCCCTTGGGGCGAAAGGGATCAAGGGATATGTGGGAGGTGGGATCAGAGTATCGAACCTGAGGTACCTCGATAATGGCAGCGAACCTTGCTGTCTGGGCATCATGGTAGGGCTCGGTCCACATTGAAGTTCACACTCAAAGTTAAAATTAAACACAGGTAATTTTACTAGGTTCATAGGAATTTTGATTACCAATACAACACACCTGTCAGCAATACACCCATTAACAATACAACCGTAGCTGCAAAATACAAAATGCATTTGTTCAGCCAAAAAGTTAACCTTCCTGTCAATCATACCTTTCAGCAGCCAACCAAACAACTGAACTTTGAGCATAAAGTCACTCTTTGGCAATGATCTTTATGTCTTAATTCCCAAGGTGGACAGAGTGTTTCATTGACAAGATGGTACTGTCCTATCAAAATTCACCATAAGCTGTATTTGTTCCAATATACATTTCATTCTTTGTTCAAACCATGATATCAGAAACTTGTTCACAATGTACATATATTTAGACCCCTTCTGTAATTTCCCATCCCTTGTTGATGTTTTATTTGTCTTCAAGATCTTTATCAGTGAACATAACAACAGCTTTCTTCCCTGGTAAAAATTAGGGCTAAACCGTTCAGAGAGATGTTTGGAAGCACTGTTTCACTCAAAGGTGATAGAGTGTTGGAACTTCCTCCCACAAACAGCAGTTGATGCGAGGCCGTTGGTTAATTTTAAATCTAAGATAGATAGATTTTTGTGATACAAAGGTATTAAGAGATATTGGCCAAAGGCACGTATATGGAATTAGACCACAGATCTCATTGAGTGGCAGAGTAGGCTCGAGGGTCTGAATGTCCTACTCTTGTTCTTAGATTCTTAACCAACACCTAAAACAGATTATCTGGTCGTTTATTTCATGGCTGTTTTTGAAACCTTTGCGGAACACAAATTTCCTCCATCACAACAATGACTCCAAAGCACTCGGGGACATCCTTGGGTCAAGAAGCATACAATATAAAAACAAGTGATTTCTTTTTTTCTTCTTTTAAGGAAACTCAGAGGTCAAGTCATTAGAGAGTTGCATTCTGCAGTGTTCCTTTGAAGTTAATGCTAGTCACTGCAGCCACTATGTGCACATCTTTTCAATTGTGTTTGCTTGATAACACACAGAACTGGATAAATGGATTGCATTGTTCACCTCAGGGTGTTCCCATTTACCGGTTTCTCCTGTATCACAAAAGCATACATAGCCCTTCTCGATGGTTAATGACAACTGTCAAATGTCAAAATGCATGTTCTGAGGCAGCCCAGAGATGACATACTGGTTCAGTTAAGTGGTAATGTTCCTTTAGTACTGTCAGGATCCAGTGATCAAGGAAACAGAAAAATATAAACTTTGATTCAAAGCAGCCCCAATGCAAAGGCACATTGTGCCGGTTCTGGAAGGTCATTTGTGAGCCTAGAAACTGTTCTCGATGATATTAGCAGACAAACGCTGCACACAGTCATTATCGTGTTCCTCAATCCAGTATTTAAATGCAGGGGTTAACCCCAGTGCCTGCACCATAATAGCAGCAGGGGAACGTCCTCCAAAGGTGTTTAACAATCTCTCCCGTTTATTTCACCCTCAGTAATTACTGCGCTCGTTGAAAAAAGCCCCGAAGGGAGAGAATCTTCTTGAGAGGAATTTGTTTGGACACTGAAGGTTTCGTTGGAGGGGTCAAACATAACAGGCAGATTTTATGGCTCTTTATGGGTATGTTTACCAATATTTATGGGTAAATATTCTATGTTAGTGCTCTACGTGCAGAATTAGAAGCGATGGGAGCCGATACTTGGTGATTTACAGCCATGTGTCAGTGTTGGACAGGTGATCGTGTGGGCTTCAAATTTGACTTTGCTGGTCTTCAACTCCAAAACCCTGATGTGTGCTTCTTTAGTACGAAGGTTCATGTGGACATCTACCCTGAGAATTTCTAAACTGGAGGCACCGTTTTCAATCATGAATAATCTGACGGGAAGCCATGATACCACACGGAGAACGTGCTTAGCAATTGTTTCCCTGTTGTGATGTGATCCATTTGATGCAGTTTTTTCATTCAACGCAAACACCACAAATGAAATGAAATGAAATGAAATGAAATGAAAATTGCTTATTGTCACAAGTAGGCTTGAATGAAGTTACTGTGAAAAGCCCCTAGTCGCCACATTCCAGCACCTGTTCGGGGAGTCTGGTATGGGAATTGAACCGTGCTGCTGCCCTGCCTTGGTCTGCTTTAAAAGCCAGTGATTTAGCCCAGTGTGCTAAACCAGCCCAGTGTATCAGATGACCGGAGTATTCTAGCAACTGTACTCAGTGGACCTCGAATGTTCCAGGCTCAGCCACTGGTCTGTGTTAGACAATAAGACATAGGAGCAGAATTAGGCCACTCGGCCCATCGAGTCTGCTCTGCCATTTACCATGGCTGATATGTTTCTCATCCCCATTCTCCTGCCTTCTCCCCATAACCCCTGATCCCCTTATTAATCATGAACCTATCTATCTCTGTCTTAAAGACACCCAATGATTTGGCCTCCGCAACCTCTGCAGCAAAGAGTTCCACAGATTCACCACCCTCTGGCTGAAGAAATTCCTCCTCATCTCTGTTTTAAAGGGTCGTCCTTTAGTCTGAGATGGTATCCTCTGGTTTCTAGTTTTTCCTACAATTGGAAACATCCTCTCTATCCAGGCCTCGCAGTATCCTGTAAATTTCCCCTCATCCTAAACTCCAACGAGTACAGACCCAGAGCCCTCAACCGTTCCTCATACGGCAAGCTTGTGTCATTCTCACAAGCTCATTCTTGTGTTGAGTTCACTGACCTCAATGGGAACAGTAATGGAAGTTTGAGGGGGAAGGGTCATTCAGGATTCACACTTGCATTATCCGGCCACCCCACTGAAACTCCCTATATGTTTGTGTGGATAAGGATGTCTTTGTGACCCAACCCCTTCTGATAAAATTCAGAAGAGCAGCTTCAAACCAGGTGGGGGAAGAGGGGGATTGGCAACGATCACAACTCTGCTGAGATAGAAAGGGGAAGAGCCTAGGGCAGTAGATGTCCAGAGATACCCCTGGTCAGAGTATGGTGGGAGAGGGGGGATGGGATGGTGGGAGGGTGCATCTCAATGGAGGCCAGCAGAAAGCATCAGGATGAAGTGGACACAATTCACATCGGTCATCGATTCAAGTGGGTGTCTCATCCACCTGAAATCAGTTAAGACAGTCACAGAAAGGGAGTGGGTCGAGTGGAAATGGGGCGGTGAATGTTAGCTCATCAATTGCATACACGTCATATTGCTTCTGGATGGAATGGCATAAAACTCCCGACAACCTCAACCCTACCCCCTGTACGTTGGGAGGATGAAAATTGTCTGCCTGGCATAGATCGTGGATGCTTAAGTGGATCATGTGTGAGGAGCTGCCATTCTACCTCTTTAGATTATGGATTAAGAGGTGTGGTAACCATCACCTACATTACATACTCATGTCAAGCCTTCCTCATTTACACAATCATGCCACTCTGTGCCCTTAATTCACAAGATATTACTGTTGACAATTTGAAATTAAATTGCAGCGAGCTATGTGTTTTACAGGGGAATAACTGTAACGAGATCTTCACCCAGGTGATTCAATTTCAGATATTACCTCGCACGCAATTATCTGCTATCTCCACCTTAGCACTGTCTCACAGGCACAGGGACTCGGCTGGATGCGGTATGAAAGTTAACCAAGCAAGCAAGCTGCAGAGTGAATCATAGATTGTGTGAATGCACAGGACAGAAGAGACCTGTGGTGGGCTAACTGATCTCAGCTGGAGTGTTGTAAGTGTCGCTCCCGATCCCAAGCTAAAGCCAGAAACGTTTCCTGTTCCCGGCCACTATCCACTGGCACAGTGCTTGTGGGTGTCAGGTCAAATCAGGATTTGACGCAGCTCAGATGCACCCCCCCCCCCCCCCCCCCCCCCCCTTCAAAATCAGATAGATTAGCTGACACTGTGGCCAGGTCTTTCATCTGCAATTCGGGTACACAGAGTCGGGAGCATTCCCAATTCCGCAAACCTGACTTCCACAAAATGGCTACCCGGGCTTCCCATTTTTGGTCTGTGTGGGGTGTGAGTCAGGGTAATCATCCCTGGAAATAGTGAGGAGTCAGAACAGGCCCAATTCATGTTGAGCAACTCGGGCGTGATGTGTTATCTGTGTTGGTCTAACATTGACTGCAACTGGATGCAGTGAAATGAGAAACAGGCTTCCGACACAGGAGATGGTCCAACACTGTTTTATTGAACCTGCTGATTGCTGTACATAATCTGCTGTGGGTTGACACTCTATTAACCTAACTGATAACCTCCTACTGTCTTGACCAGACTAGCTCTCTACCACATGGTGATGATGTTCACTGGCTTGTGCACTGCGACTATCTCCCTAGCCGTGTCCTGTGAGAGAGGGAGAGTCTTAATGCTCTGTGGGCTTTATAGTGGTGGTGTCCTGTCTGGTGATTGGTTGTTCTGTGTCGTGTGTGTTCATTGGTTAAACTGTGTGTCAATCACTGCCTGTCTGCATCTCATGATATACATTATTATGACAGGGCGCAGATCAAAAGCAGGCCTTCAGAAAGGCTAGTTGGAAGGTAGACTGTCAGTGCTGGAGTCTCTATTCCTCAAAGGAGATGCTATTGCCTTAATTTTCAGCTGAGGGTCCATGCAGTAAATGTTGTCCATCGGTTAGCTGATTGTGGAATGGATGCCCCTCATGGGCTTCCCTCTTGGGAAATGACATTGTTGCCGCTTCATCAAAATGTTGAACAACTGAAAGCATGGACTGGATTCACAATCGCAGCGATTATTCAGTCAGGTAGTTAGCTGCCAAGACACAGTTAGTGGATGAATGATGAACACTTCCATGCTCATTATCTCATCCTCTTGCCCTCTTTCTGCACACGACCTTGACAAGGTCCCTCACAGCTGCACCTTGTCACAGCATAACACTGTGACTAAGAGGTGGGGGGGGGGGGGAGAACCAATTGGGCTATCAGCAGTCGCGGAGCACAGCATGCTACCTTGGAGTCACAGCTGCACCAGGCACGGCACTAAGCATTTGTGAAGAGCCATTTTCTCCACCAAACCTTATCAGTTTATTGATGATATGGTGAAAATGGTGAGTACATGTAAGCACACAAAAGTGTATGAGAGCATTGTACTCTGAATGGCTCATGACACTTGTTTCCTTACATTTTTATTGATAGAGTTCCACACGGAGGAGACACAGGGAAAAGGATAGTTCCGTGGGATGTGGGAATGGGTATCAATTTGTTGCCCATTCCTATTTACCCTTGAGCTGGGTGGCAGGATGCCATGCCCAGCCTCTATGTTCTTTTGCACGAAGTGCTACATTCACTTATCCAGCACAAAGTTCTTAGTGGCACCTGGGTGCATGGGTCAGCAGGGGCAACAATAATTGCCCTGGGAAATCTGGAGCCCCACCCTCCTATAGGACCACCCTATCAAGGGTGACTTCTTGGGGCAAGCACAAGAGATGTTGTCAACATTAGTGGAATAATCATAACCCCAGAGAAAAATAATGCAGAGCTTGCTTTCTGTTAAAGGGTTGACTGGCGGGGGGGGGGGGGGGGGGGGGGGGTCAGTGGCCAGGGGACAACGAACTGGGACCGTTGGAAAGAATACGAAGTGGGAAAAGGAGAACTTTTTATATCTCAAGGTGTGATATCCCGCACCTGACCCACGGGTTGGGAATGATTACCTTCCCTGTGGTCCTTGCGGAGTACGAGCTCCCCGGCTAGGGGTGGGGGTTCTCTATAAACCTCTGTATAAAAAGTCGACCCAGTCAGGCACTGACCAGAAGAGGAACTGTCATGGGAATGTCCCTTTAAGAAATGTTTTGCCTTGTCAAATCACTTCAGTGACATCATTGTGTGGGTGGAGCTGGGCTGTGACTCTGGGTTTTACTTTCGTTTTGGAGCTGGGAGCTGTTGTGTGGCTCTGAGTTCTTCTGCTTCCGTTTTCACATTTGGCTGCTGGATTCAGCCAGAGCAGCCTCGTCCTGTCTCTCTCTCTCTCCAACTTCAGTTTAAAAGCTGTCCCCAGATGACTTGATAACTTGAAATTGATAACTGTTTTCTGGAAAGAATTCAAACCTGCTGTTTTGGACAGGAAACAAGAAGGGCCTATACCAGGTCTGAGTGCTGTGTGCTGGGCCACACCTTTGAAAAAGGGTTTCTGGTTTATGGGATCTTGGGTGGGATTCTGTGATCCTGAGGCTAAGTGTTGACTCCGTCGTAAACGCCGTTGCATTTCCCGACGGCATCAACATGGCCTCTGGATCAGCAACTCTGGCCCCTACAGGGGGGCTCAGTTGCTCCCTTCTCTGCGCCGGCCCAACGCAATATGGTGTAGGGCTACAGGGGCCGGTGCTGAAGAAAGGAGGCGCCCAGCCCGAGAGGCCGGTCCGCCGATCAGTGGGTCTCGATCGCAGGCCAGGCCACAATGGAGGCCCCCCCGGGTTCAGACTTGCCTCCCCCCACAGGCCGCCCCCCTGGGCTCTTCCACGCCGAGGTCCTGCCGGCTCAGAGCAGGTTAGAACGGCGCCAGCGGGACTCGGGTTTTTTTGTTCCACCCGCTCGGCCCATCCCAGGCCGAGAATTGCCAGGGGGGGCCCCGTAGAGCGACCCCCAACTGGCGCCGCGTCGACCGCGCTGGCACCAATGGCGCTGATTCTCCACTCTGCGGAGAATCGCGTTCCAGCATCAGGGCGGGGCAGCGTGGTGCAATTCGCGCAGGTCGCAGCAATTCTCCGACCTGGCCCCGGGCTGAGAGAATCACTCCCCTTGGTACTAAATTGGGACAGCTTAAAGGGGAAATTTATTAAGGGTTGTATATAGAGTACTGTTGCTGTGTGAGGTATTTATGTTTGCAGTTGATAAAAATATGTGTTTATGGAAATGCGAACTGAATTCGTAGAATAAACGTTGTTTTTGATCAAAAGTGCTTCAGGCCTCTGTTGAATAACACCTGAAAGACAGGCCCTTGTGCTCCTCATAACCAAACTCGATAAACAGTTGTAGGTTAGGTGAACTCCATGATATACTTTGGAGTTCTCTGAACCCTGGCCCATAACAGACCCAGTAGGGATCGATGAGGCAAAGTATATATTGTGTTGTAAATAAAACTATGTTTCTTTATTTTACTCTGTGTGGACTCTCCGTGTCCTTATTAAACAAGGTCTGACCCAAAATCTGGAAGCAGTTTCAATAGTAGTATACAATGAATAAGGAACTGGATTAATACTTGAAAAGGTGCAACTTGCAGGAATATAAGGAATGAGCCAACAGAGTGCAAGTTGGATAACTCTTTCGAAGAGTCAGCACAGAAAAGATGGCGTGAATTGCCTCATTCTGCACTGCATTATGCTAAAGATTGAATATCGACTTCTAAGGTGGCTGTAGGCAATCGTCCTGAAACATGATACAGGGCAACAAAGAATGCTCAGTAAGTATACCAATATCAATATTCAGGCTCCCGTACCTACATTTAAGATGGCAGTGCAATTCAATATAGCCTCTTTAGTGAATTAGAAACGAATCGATTTGGTGCTGTGCACTGGAATTATATACTTGGATTAGACTCTTGCCTGGGTGCGGGATTTTTCTGTAGCCAAACATCTTTGCAAACAATATTGTTACCTAACCTTGCTGCAGAAATTGAAATCGCAAGCTAATCACATTCACATTAGTCAGGATGAGATGTCCTGGTGATTAAGGTTAATCCTGGAGGTTGCATGTCATTGAACAGCGAGCATGTTGTTTGCTGCTGTGTTTTATACAACTGCAATGGACAGCAGGTCAACTGCAAATTACGTTCAAAGCTGTGATTGGCTTGAAGTGCACTAATAAGCTTGACCTCTAAGAGTAGCTTTTGAAATCTTTTGTCCCCTTTTTTGAACAATATCAGTTCCAGCAGTTTCAATAGATGGTGGTTGACATAATGCGAAGGAAGAGCTATCATTATAACTGCACAACTTGCCATTATCACAGGGAGGCGGGTGGGGGAAGTGGATGTTGGTGGGGCTGTAAGTTCACAAGTTCACAGTGTGTTTGATAGGTTAAAAAATTATTAAAGGAGCAGCTGTCTTTGAAGTAGGGTTATGAATGTAAATGTTTGTTTTTATTAAGGCTTGAGTGATTGAGGTGATTTAACTGTATTGAATTGGCTTTCATGATTTTTAGTGGAGTAGATATTCAGAATATTATTTCACTTCAGCAATGCTCTTGGTGGCATCCAATGGTGAATACTGGATAGGTTGAATTGGAGGGTGGAAGGTCAAAGAGTGGGGGTGGGGAGACGGTTGGCGTTCATGAGTTGGCAATAAATTAGGATAGGGGCCATCCCGTAACAGCCTCCCCCTACTCGTGACAATAAGCAATTTTCATTTCATTTCATTTCATAGTTTAGGAGATGGATGGAGAGTGGTGGGCTGGCATAAAGTGAATACTGGCTATTGGGGATGGTTGGAGGGGCATGGATTGGTATGGTTGCACATGAGGAGTAATTGGGGGCAGGGGAGATGTGAGGGCTACAGGGCCTAATATTGAACAAAACAACTGGAATGAAGCCCCAGAGAATCAAGGTGGGTCTTGTAACCAGCCTGCCTTGGCATTAGGCAGTTCCTGTGACCACCTCCATACTGTTACCAGGGCCCAACTCTAGCAATCCATACCCCGGAACAAATGTCAAGCCTATTGAGACACTTTTCTCTGGGGGTTGACTGGAAATTTCCCAACTCCTGCTACCCGCCTTTAACATAAAAGTCCAACCCTTCATCTTTATCTGCCCTCACCAACATCTTCAGTGCCTGCCTGACTTCACCAGTTGACCCCAACCCCACTTACCCTGGTTCGCTAATTGTGTCCATTGATGTGTTGGGTAGCCTGGGTCTAGGTGGACTGCGTTTGATTCAGTGTAGCGAGAGACAGACTTCCAACACTCGATGAGATGTAACACGATTTTATTTAACAGCTAACTATTTACATATCTGACTGTGGGTTGACAATATGCTGACTTGACTGGAGACCTGATGCTAGCCTGACCAGACTTGCTGACTACCACATGGTGTTTGCCCTGGCTATGCTCACAAGCTCCGAATGTCCCAGAGGCTGGATCCCGAAAGAGCGGGAAAGTTGGTGCCCTCTGGCTTTAGAGTGGTCATGTCCTGTCTGGTGATTGGCTGCTGTGTTCTGTGTGCTTACTGGTCGTCCTGTGTGTCAATCACTGCCTGTCTGCACTCCATTATATACATAGATGTATATTATGACATCTCCCTCCCTTTTATTTTAAAAAAAGCTTGTGTTGAGAGAATAAATATTAAGGTCCTTTTGTGTGAAAATGTGTATGTGTACGTGACTATATACATTATCTGCTAAAATGGACTTATATACAAGGGAAGGTGTCACTAGTGCAGATATAGGGCAGATGAAACAGTAAAAAAAACGATATTTACAGATGTCAAAACGATGAAGTAACAAATTTGTGCAAACATTCAGTCTATAAGTTTAGTCTCTGTGGCGGGTGACAAATTCCGGATAACCGCCTCAAGGGTGGATCAGGGGCCACCTGCACTTGGATAGGCGGGACTGCCGCCAATGCTGCGGGCGCTGAGGTCGGCAGGATTACTGGCGGATCGGTAGCCTCGTGGCAGGGCTCGTCCAGAGGACACAGTGTGTGAGCTGGGACATCACGGTTCACGGTTGGGTGGCGGATGTGGAAGTCTGCGCAGCGCCTGCCTGTTGCGTCGTAGGAAGGAGCCATCAGCCATGCGAACGAGGAACGATCTCGGGGCAACTTGTTTGACTACCACAGCTGTAGCGGACCAGCCGCCGTCAGGCAGCTGTACACAAACTCGATCAGCTGGGACCAGCTCGGGGAGATCTGTGGCATGAGCATCGTATGCTGACTTCTGTTGGGCCCGAGACTGCTGCATCCTCTGTATGACCGGGAAGTGGTCAAGGTCTGGAATGTGGATGGCTGGAACCGTCGTTTGCAGAGTGCGGTTCATGAGCAGCTGCGCTGGAGACAACCCAGTGGACAGCGGGGTAGCTCTGTATGCCAACAGCGCCAGGTTGAAGTCGGAGCCTGAGTCTGCAGCCTTACACAGTCATCGTTTGACGATGTGAACCCCTTTTTTGGCCTTCCCATTTCACTGCGGGTACAGGGGGCTGGGCGTGACGTGGCGAAAATTGTACAGCCGGGCAAAGTCAGACCACTCATGGCTGTAAAAACAGGGGCCGTTGTCACTCATCACTGTGAGTGGTATCCTATGTCGAGCAAATGTTTCTTTGCATGCCTTAATCACCACCGTCGACGTGAGGTCTGATAGTCTCAGCACTTCGGGGTAATTGGAGAAGTAGTCAACCAAGAGGACATAGTCACGCCCCATGGCGTGAAAAAGGTCGACACCAACTTTGGATCACGGGGAGGTTACGATCTCATGTTGCTGCAGAGTTTCTTTAGGTTGAGCCGGCTGGTATTTTTGACATGTAGGGCAGTTGAGGACCGTGTTGGCAATGTCCTGGCTGATGCCCGGCCAGTAGACTGCTTCCCGAGCTCTGCGTCAACATTTCTCGACTCCCAGGTGACCCTCGTGGAGTTGGCCGAGCACCATAGTTCGCATGCTCTGCGGGATCACGATTCTGTCAAGCTTCATGAGGATTCCGTCTACCACCGTCAAATCGTCCTTGATGTTGTAAAACTGGGGACACTGTCCCGTCTGCCAGCCATTCGTGAGGTGTTGCATCACCCGCTGGAGCAGCGGATCCCTGGCCGTTTCCTCACGAATCTGAATGACCCTCTCATCAGAGGCCGGAAAGTTGGAGGCACAGAATTGCACCTACGCGTCGATTTGACGGACGATGTCAATTTGCTCACACGGTGTGGTGATAGATCTGGAAAGGCCATCTGCAACAATGAGTTCCATGCCTGGAGTGTAGACCAGGTCAAAATCGTAGCGGCGTAGTTTGAGAAGGATTCGTTGCAGCCGTGGCTGTATTTGAGGTATTTTTGGATGATGTGGACAAATGGCCTGTGAACCGTCTCAACCGTGAATGTAGGGAGGCCATATACATAGTCTTGGAACTTGTCGATTCCTGTTAGGAGGCCCAGGCATTCCTTCTCAATCTGAGAGTACCGTTGCTCAGTGGGCGTCATGGCTCTGGAGGCATACGCAACTGGGGCCCAGGAGGAGGAGTCATCCCGTTGGAGGAGCACCGCCCCAAAACCGGCATGGCTCGAGTCAGTGGATATTTTTGTCTCCTTGGCGGGTTCGAAAAATGCCAGCACCGGGGCTTTGGTGAGTTTTGCCCTCAGCTCACGCCATTCGTGCTCATGAGCGGGCAGCCACCCGAATTCCATCGATTTTCTGACGAGATGGCGGAGGGCTGCGGTATGTGATGCCATGTTGGGGATGAACTTCCCAAGGAAGTTGACCATCCCTAGGAAGCAGAGGACCGCCTTCTTATCCTCTGGGGTCTTCATGGCATTGATCGCCGACACCTTGTCAGCATCTGGCTGCACGCCTCGCTGCGAGATGTGGTCACCAAGGACTTTGATTTCTGATTGACCGAATGAGCACTTGGCCCTGTTGAGTCAGAGGCCATGCTCGTGGATCCTGTGGAATACCTGCTTGAGGCGATCAATGTGCTCTTGAGGAGTTGTGGACCAGATTATGACATCGTCAACGTACACTCGCACCCCCTCGATGCCCTCCATCATTTGTTCCATTATATGGTGAAATACCTCTGAAGCAGAGATGATGCCAAAAGGCATCCGGTTGTAGCAGTAGCGACCAAACGGGGTATTGAATGTGCACAGCTTGCGACTGGATGCGTCCAGCTGAATTTGCCAGATGCGTCCAGCTTCGTAAAGAGTTTGGCATGAGCCATCTCGCTGGTCAACTCTTCTCGCTTTGGTATCTGTAACGTTTCCTCATTATGTTGCGGTTCAAATCTTTGGGGTCGATACAGATTCGAAGCTCCCATGAAGGCTTCTTGATGCAGACCATGGAGCTTACCCAGTCTGTGGGTTCTGTGACCTTTGATATGATGCCTTGGTCCTGGAGGTCTTGCAGCTGCTGCTTGAGGAGGTCCTTGAGGGGTGCCGACACCCGATGTGGTGCGTGAACCACAGGACATTTGGTTTCAGTAGGATTTTGTATCGGTATGGGTGTGTGCCCAGACCGTCGAACACGCTCTGGTACTGCGCTATGATGTCATCAATTTGAGCCTGGAAGTTTTCATCAGGTGAGGCCGTCGCCTGTGAGGATGACATGATGTGGACTCACTGAACCAGGTACAGGAGCTTGCAGGCCCGAGCACCGAGCAGGGAAGCTCTGTCATGTCCTACGATCTCAAATCGCAGTGTCGCTTTAAATGACTTGTTGGAAACTCCAAGTTGGCGGGAGCCACTGGCAGCAATGGCTTTGCCATTGTTGTCAAGGAGCTGGCATGCCAGTGGAAGAATGTTTGGTCTGACGCGGATGGTGTAGAGGTCGGATTTTGAAATAAGGTTCACTGATGCGCCGGTGTCCAGCTTGAAATGGATGCTAGCCTTGTTCACTGTAAGGACAGCACACCACTCGTCGTGACGATCCACGTTTAGGATTGGGAGGTGTTGCACCATCTTTGGGAAAGGCAGCGCATGCTTAGTAATGATGCCCTCCCGGAATGGGGATTTGAGGCACTTGCCGTCTGGATCTGCCGGGCTGTCGGGGTCGGAGTCTGTCACGGGCTATTGTACTGATCGGACGCTCCTGCGCTGCGGCTGGGATCGCTGGATGCTGGGCAGTGGAGCAGATCTGTAGAGGGCTGCGTAGTGGCCAAGCTTGCCACACTGTAGACACCGCCGTGATTTTGCCGGACATTGCCGCTTTACATGGGCGGAGCCACAATTCGGACATGTCATGACGCCAACTTCAGCGCATTCCGTGCACCAACGCGCATGCGCAGTGCGGTCGAATGACGTGCGCACCTGCACAGGCTGGTCGTCGGTCTCGCCGTCCCCTCTCGGTCGTGGTGCGCATGCGTTGGAGGTCGTGAAAAGCGTGCAAAATGGCCACTCACGTCAAGACTCAGGCCCTGCATTTGAGCGATGGCCTGTACATGTTCCGCCTCGTGGGGGATAAGCTTTGCCGTTTCTGCCGCCCTGATGTGGGAGTACCGATTGTTAACATGCTCGCGGAGGGCGCACGTTTCGGTGGCGATGGTGAGGGTGAGTTGCTTGACTTTCAGGAGCTGCTGGCGAAGGGAATCGGAGTGGACCCCGAAAACGATCTGATCGCGGATCATGGAGTCAGTTGTGGAGTCATAGTTACATGACTGCGCGAGGATGCGGAGATGGGTCAAAAAGGATCGAAAAGGTTCATCCTTACCCTGAAGCCTCTGCTGGAAAACTTACCGTTCAAAGCTCTCATTCACCTCAATGTCGCAGTGGCTGTCGAACTTCAGCAAGACTGTTTTAAATTTAGCCTTGTCTTCGCCTTCAGCGAAAGTAAGGGATTTGTAGCTGTGGATGGTGTGGTCCCTGGCTGTGGAGAGGAATAGTGCGATCTTCCTGGTGTCCGATGCGGCCTCGAGGTCGGTGGCTTCGAGATAAAGTTGGAACTTCTGTTTGAAAATCTTCCAATTTGCACCAAGATTGCCGGCGATGCAGAGCTGCGGCGGAGGTCGGACGTTTTCCATGTCACCGGATGGCTGCTGGCTGGTCAGCGCTGATTCACTAAAGGTCGGTCCGTCAATTTTCAGCTTCCAAAACTGGTACCATGATGTGTTGGGTAGGCTGGGTCTAGGTGGACTGCATTTGATGCAGTGTAGTGAGAGACAGACTTCCAACATTCAATGAAATGTAACACGATTTTATTTAACAGCTAACTATTTACATATCCGACTGAGGGTTGACACTATGCTGACTTGACTAGAGACCTAGGGCGGAATTCTCCGACCCCTCGGGGTGTCGGAGAATCGCCCGGGGCCGGCGTCAATCCCACCCCCGCTGTGGCCGGAATTCTCCGCCACCCGTGAATCAGCAGGGGTGGGAATCGCGCCGCGCCGGTCGGCGGGCCCCCCGTGGTGATACTCCGGCCTGCGATGGGCCGAAGTCCCGCTGCTGACAGGCCGTTCCCGCCGGCGGGAATCAAAGCATGTCTGGTGCCGGCGGGATTGGCGGAGCGGGCGGGCGCCGGGGTCCTGGAGGGGGGCGCGCGGCGTTCTGGCCCCGGGGGGAGCCCCCACGGTGGCCTGGCCTGCGATCGGGGCCCACCGATCAGCGGGCAGGCTAGTGCCATGGGGGCACTCTTTTTCTTCCACCCTGCCATGGCCTTCACCATGGCGGGGGCGGAAGAGACCCCCTCCCCTGCGCATGCGCCGGTATGACATCAGCAGCCGCTGACGCACCGGCGCATGCGCGGACTTCCGCCGGCCGGCGAAGGCCTTTCTGCCCCGACTGGCGGGGCGCCAAAGGCCATTTGCGCCGGCCGGCGGAGTGGGAGGCACTCCGGCACGGGCCTAGCCTTAAAGGTGCGCAGAATTCCACACCTTTGGGGAGGCCTGACGCCGGAGTGGTTCATGCCACTCTGCCCCGCTGGGTAGGGAAGAATCCTGGCCCTGATACTAGCTTGACCAGACTTGCTGACTACCACATGGTGTTTGTACTAGTTGCTGTTCACGAGCTCTGACTGTCCCAGAGGCTGAACCCCGAAAGAGCAGGAAAGCTGGTGCCCTCTGGCTTTATAGTGGTTGTGTCCTGTCTGGTGATTGGCTGCTGTCTTCTGTGTGCTTACTGGTCATCCTGTGTGTCAATCACTGCCTGTCTGCACTCCATTATATGCATGGATGTGTATTATGTCATCCATGACGCTTCTCCAGGCTGACTGCAGTCCCAGCAGTGGCCACCACTCCCAGTGGCACTGCTGGTACAGAGAGCTGCTGGCCCTGTGAATGACCGGCAGCTCTTGGAGATGGAATGTCATCCCTGAAAGGGATAGGAGCCCCAATGGTAGTTCATCAGCTGCCTGGTGGGTGTAAAATTAGCTCAGTGCTCCCAGAAAAGGATGATGTTGCCCCAGACTTTCTGGCCCTTGGATGGAGCCACTGCCCTCCTGTATAATCCTGCCCAACATGTTTTGAGCGGGTATAAGGAGAGGGGTGAAAAAGTTTTCATTTTAAAGTCCTGGGGTTCTATAGGGTGAATAGAATCCCTACCTAGGATCACTCCCCCGTCTATGCCCATAACCCCACCTAACCTGCACATCTTTGGACACTAAGGTGCAATTTAGCATGCCAATCCACCTAACCTGCATGGACCAGATGGCCTACTTCTGAGCTGTAGCGATCTACGATCTATGAATTCAGATTGATTCAGATCATTGGACTGTGGGAGCAGATTGGCACTATGCAGACAGAGGGAGAATGCGCAAACTCCACCCAGGACCCAAATTGACCCCAGTCCCTGATGCTGTGAGGCAGCAGTGCTAACCACTGTGATTGAAAATCCACATACCAAAGGCAAATTTTCTAAACAGGTAACAGGCCAGCGAGGTGAAAACTGCTTTGTTTGGCTCACATAACAGGCGTAATGCTTCATCCACAGGCAGTAAGGAAAGGAGAGAAGGCAGTGATGCCCACTGTTACTAGTGCAGCTGCCCAATTGCTGCCTGGCTCAACTGATTCCGACAGAATGAGAAGCTGTTTCCTGAGGTAATTACAATGCTGCAGGAGACAGTGGTACTGTCTTATTTGCTTTGTAACTTTACCATTAAAGTGAGGACAATCTCTGCTGTGGAATAAGTGAGACAGAAGTTTGCTCTCCTACTGCCTTCAGAGAGAACATCTCATTGTTCTGAAATAGATTCGAGCTCGGAACCTCAACAATGAAAATTTGCATTTACACAACACTATTAACACAGCAAAGCACCCCAAGGCATTTCCGCACGAGTATTATCAGACACCAAGACACAAAAGAAGAATTTCGGATGGATGATGAAAAGTTTGGTCGAAGACGCAAGTTTTAAGGGAGAGCGTTACACCAGAAGAGAAAGTTCTCGAAGCCGAGATACTTAAGGAGGGAACTTACGGAGCTTAGGACATCGACATTGAAAGCATGGTCGCAAACAATGGGGTGAAGGATTTCTAAGGAGTAGTGTAAGGATCCTTCCTGTTTCTTCCCTTATTTCCCCTTTTATTTTGCTGTTTTCATTTTTGATCGAAGGGTGGTTAATGGACATGGATCTTTAAGTCAAGCAGCGGAGAGAATGAGGAATCCAGGAGCTAGAGGAGGGAACACTCTGCTAGTTTCTACTAGTTTGAACAGGAGGCCTCAGACTTTTCAGCACCAGAGAGAGAGATGGGATTAGACTTAGTTTGACTGATTGGCTGGTGGTCATTGAATTAGCCAAAAGGCCGTACTCTGCCCGGCAACAGGTGGTGATTGGATCCTATCCCAGTGGGATGGTTCTCAGAGTCCCAAGGGAGCAGTTGAGTCCTAAATAGACATAGACAAGGACCTGTTTGTTTTTTTCTCTCCATGTTTTCTCCAGAAAGGTGGTGAGTGCTGTATTTCTGGAACTGCAGAGAACCTGATAAAACTAGAGGAAACCCTTACAGGCTGTAGGAAAAGACAAAAAGCTTCTACCTCTCTGTCCAGAAAGACTGTGAGTGCTGTATTTCTGAAACTTCAGAATGAATCTAAGTTTGAAGAGGAGCAATATGCAGGAAACAACCATCTGAAACAAAGAATCTTTTTTTCCCTTTTTTAAATTATTTTTACCCCCTTCTCCCCCTCAGTGTCCGTCTGTCTTATATTCATGTGTAGAGGTTAGGGTCAAGTTAAAGTGGGGAAGTAGGAATTAGATAATAGTTCACTAGTTGTATTTGCTGCATATTTCAGTGTGGTTCTTGTTATAAATAAACAGTAATTGTGTTTATATTTACAAACCTGGTGACTGTAACTGTTGGGCAGCCAAGGGCCAAAGACTTTGGGCATCTTTTCTAAGAATTATTGATTAATTCACTTGTGTTGTGACTCTGGGACGAGTGGGACTGGAATTGACTGCGTACTTGCCTGGGGTGGAACAGCAGAAAAGGCCAGAAAGAGGGTTATGCAGAATTCTCAGGAGATTGTAGAGCTGGAGGATGTTATAGAGGTAGAGAGATTTCTAAAACGTTATACTTCTGCTGTCCTGCTCTCTCAATATCCATCAGAGGCAGATTATTTGAGTGGCATATAGCGGAGACACAGTACCAATTACATTTTAATAATATTTAAATTTACACATAGGTAAGCAGGAATAATTGATTGATTTAACTTGCACAATTGTTAAGTATTACTTACTGTACCCAGTGCTTCTTGCTGATGCTTTTAATGTTTGGACCTCCTTCTCAACACCCGAAGAGAGTGATGTTTACTTGAATATTGTTTCACAGCCGCCAGCTAGGACCTTATCCAAGTCATCTTTCCTCCAGTGTTGACCCAGACAGTAGCTGCACACTTCAAAAAAGCCCATAAAAGGATGCAGGGATCATGATGTGCCATTGTTACTGATGCCGATAGCATGGAAATTTCAGCTGCCTGCTCATGACCATGCCTGAAACGGGCAGCCAGTACGAATCACGCTGTGCACATCCCATCAGGGAGCCTAAAACTGTGCGAGGCTAGTTAAAGCTAGCATGGACCTGTTAAAGGGGAGATGTATTGTGGCTGCAGCAGATGCTGGACATCCAGCCGCAATGGATTCTGACCTGGGAAAGGCATGACCATTGCACGCACACCATAATAGAGTGCGGCCTCGAAAACTTTCAATGCTGCACTGAAGGGCCAGGTTGAAGAGGTGCAGAACAGAGAGATATCCACAGAGCTCCAGGAGACCAAGCAGAAAACTGCCAGGAGGTAGTATGGCCTGATAGTGGGGACAGTCAATGCTGCAGGAACTGGATACAGTTTAATGATTTTATGAGTGGTCAGTGTCAATGAGTGAATCTTCAAATGTGGGCCAAAATTTTTCGGTCTTCAGGATTCATTTTTCCCACTGGCAGAGCACCCCTGCCAATGGGCTTTGTCGTGGCATGGGGTGGTTTCAATGGGAAATCCCATTGACAACCGGCGGGAGAATAGAATCCCGCCGCCAACGAACAGCACAGCCAAGAAACATATGGCTGGCGAATCCCACCCATAATTTCCCACCCACTACACCATTAAGAAGTCTTACAACACAAGGTAAAAGTCCAACAGGTTTGTTTCGAATCATTAGCTTTCGGAACACTGCTCCTTCGTCAAGTGAATGAAGCGGTGGGTTCCAGAAACATGTATATAGACAGAGTCAAAGATGCAATACGATACTTTGAATGAGAGTCTTTGCAGGTAATTAAGTCTACAGGTCCAGATGGAGCAACTGGAGAGAGGGATAATCACAGGTTAAAGACGTGTGAATTGTCTCAAGCCAGGACAGTTGGTAGGATTTTGCAAGCCCAGGCCAGATGGTGGGGGGGGGTGAATGTAATGTGACATAAATCTGGTTGAGGCTGTACTCATGTGTGCGGAACTTGGCTATAGGTTTTTGCTTGGCGATTCTGTGTTGTCGCGTGTCCTGAAGGCCACCTTGGAGAACGCTTACCCGAAGATCTGAGGCTGAATGCCCTTGACTGCAGAAGTGTTCCCCGACTGGAAGGGAACATTCCTGCCTGGCCATTGTCATGCAATGTCCGTTCATACGTTGTCGCAGCATCTGCATGGTCTCGCTAACATACCACGCTTCAGGACATCCTTTCCTACAGCATATGAGGTAGGCAACGTTGGCTGAGTCGCACGAGTATGTACTGTGTACCTGGTGGGTGGTGTTCTCTGCCCATTATCTAAGTCATGCTGTATTCCAAATGGAATTTCTTTTACGACATCCAATGTCTGGAAGCACTGGGTTTATGCTGATATCAAATTAAGACTAACTCATTGATCACCTACTATGTCACTTGTAGATTTCGGCAACTTTAAGCAAGTATCTAAAAGTGGGGGATGGGGGTCTGTGGTGGGGGGAAGAGGTGGGGTATCCTTCTTGTTGCTGAATGTGTGTTCAGCCATAAGTGTTTAAGAGAGGGCATTAACTGGAACATTGTGCTACAAAATGGCAGCGCTGGCATTAAATGAACGTTGGTTGCCATCATGATCCTTCTGCGTCGTGTACTTCTGGCAAGTTGCATTTTGTGCCGGTGCTGAAGATTTCCTTTACAGTGGTTGGGTGCAAATTTCACATCGAGTGGCCCCAGTGATCCAAGATGGCATCCATGATGCAGGTGTCCACTTCTGCTGCCAGATCACACCAGATGCCATATTATTGAGGGAGCAATGCAGATTGCCTTGGCCAAACTCACAACCAGCGTCCAAACACACTCACACTTTTCAACAAACGGATGGTGATGAGGAGTGTGACCCTTAATTGTTTTTACCTCTTCCTTCCCTGCAATATTATGGCAACTGGAGCTACGTTATTCCCACTTTTGCTGGGATAACGATCCCAATGCGCTTCGTGATCAATTTTGTGAACTTGTCGGTCTCAATTGCTTAGTTCGGCACTGAGTGCTGCAGTTACTGAAGGAATAATTCAGGGCACTAACCATCTTCCATACTTCAGGATTTTTGACTAGTCACCCTTGAATTACCTTGGTGTAATGTAAATACGATTGCAATGCTTCTCTTGAGCTGAAGTTAGTTCTCAAAGGGAAAAGTTCACAGGACAATGAGGCTTGGAGATATGCATTACTGTTCAAACAGGATGTCAAAAGCAGTGATGTTCTTGGAGGTGGAGGACAAATGTGAACGATGCCAGAGGGGCCCGGGCAACCACGCCCACATTTTCTGAGCTTGTCGCAAACCTGCGGGGTTCTGGACAGTCTTCTCCGAGGCGATGTCCAAGGCTGTGGGGGTGAGAGTGAAGCCATGCCCAATAGTGGCAATCTTCGGGGTATCGGAGCAGCCAGAGCTACACATAGGGAAGAGGGCTAACGAAACAGCTTTCACGTCCCTAATCGCACGCCGGAGAATCCTGCTCAGCTGGCGATCAGCAGCACTGCCCAAAGCTGCAGACTGGCTCGCTGATCTCTCGGAATTCCTCCACCTGGGGAAGATTAAGTATTCCATCCGAGGGTCGGAGGAAGGCTTCCTGGATACTTGGGGGCAGTTTATCGGTCTGTTCCAGAACCTGCTCGAGGCCAGCAATGAGTAAGATGGGAAACGGAAAAGATAGAAAGAAAAGGGTGAGGATAACAAAATAAATAAAGACAATAAAGACAGGGCATGAACCATAGGAACGCGCAACCTGGGGGGAGCGGGGGGGGGGGAGAGGAGAAAAGGCTGGAAAGTTATAAAAGGGAACAATGTGGGGGGGAGGGGGAGGGGGAGGGGGCAAACCCCCCCCCCTAAATCACAGAGGAAACACAGCCGAAGTCGACAGGGGAAGAAGCGAAAGGGGTGGGGAGGCAGGGGAGAGAAAGGGGAGGGGAACATCCCCTACCCCCAAAAAAATGACCAGAGGGAGACACAATGGAGGGAGGGGACAGGGAGGGGCGTGCTGGGGAGGGAGAGGGGACGCAGGAGGGGCCACCCGCCGAGCCAGAGGGGGCAGAATGTAAATAGGGTAAACTAAGGGAAGGACAAGACAAACCTTTCTGCATAATACAGTAAATAAACACGGCCAACAATATACAAAACTGTTTATAAATTTTGAAAATGCCATTCAAAAGATTTTTTAAAAAATGAATACAATGTGTTATCGAGTGCTATTATTATGCATTGTCTTCTTTAAATCTATTGCTGATGTTATCAATAAGTGCGGGAACATCACTCATTGTTGTTACTTTTGTGTAGTCATTTTTAACTGCTGTTAGTTCTAATTCTTTTCTGGCACTGTTATTTTGATGTTTAGAACATAGCACATAGAACAGTACAGCACAGAACAGGCCCTTCGGCCCTCAATGTTGTGCCGAGCCATGATCACCCTACTCAAACCCACGTATCCACACTATACCCGTAACCCAACAACCCCCCCTTAACCATACTTTTATTAGGACACTACGGGCAATTTAGCATAGCCAATCCACCTAACCCGCACATCTTTGGACTGTGGGAGGAAACCGGAGCACCCGGAGGAAACCCACGCACACAGGGGGAGGACGTGCAGACTCCACACAGACAGTGACCCAGCCGGGAATCGAACCTGGGACCCTGGAGCTGTGAAGCATTTATGCTAACCACCATGCTACCCTGCTGCCCCTAGCTTAGCTAGCTGCTGCTGTCTTCAGTCCATACTATATTTTATACTTTGTTATTTATATATTAAAGAAGACTAACTTTATTAAAAAAACATTTTGACGACTTTGTTGTGGCTACGTTACCACATCTTTTTGGTGACGAGAATTTTTAGAAAATCAAGTTTCAGCATCTTCAACACAAAGTTTTGCTACGTTTACCGATGGAAGACAAGTTTGCAGCACCGTAGCTATGTTTGGGTCTATCAGTGAGTTTGTGGAAGAGGACAGGAACTAGTCTGAATGTGTGGAAAGGTTGGAACATTCTTTCTTGGCAAATGGGATCGCAGATGAGGCTAGAAAATGCTCAATCCTCCTGAGTGGATGTGGGGTGAAGAATTAAAAGCTAGCGAAAAGTTTAGCTACACCACGGAAACCCAGGGACATTTAATTTGCAGATTCAGTTGCACTCATTCAGAATCACCCCAGTCCTAACCCCTCAGTAATTATGCAACATTTCAAATTTCACTGTCATTATTGGAAGATGGGACAGACTGTAGCTAACTTTGTTGCTGAATTGTACCAACTGTCCGAACATTGCGAGTTTGGGGAAATTTTGGAAGATATGCTTCGGGACAGGGTAGTTTGTAGCATTAACAAGGATAGCATTCAGCTGTGTCTCTGGGGAGAAGCCACATTTGTTTTTAAGAAACGCCTAGAAATTGCTTAAGGTTTGCAAATGGCTGCCAATACTGTAAAAGATATTCGGAAGGCCAATGGCGGCACGTAGGCAGGTGCAATGCATAAAGTAGAAAAAGAAGCTGTGAATAAAATGGTGAAGACAGTGGAGTGTTTTAGATGTGGAGGGTCACACTACGAATTATTGTAAGTTTATGGATGGTGTTTGTCACCAGTGCAACTAAAAAGGGGCATTTCGTGAATAAGTGTTGGGGTGCTAAGAGAAAGTCGAAGGCTAAGCAAGGAACTTCAAATGCAAGGAAGCCTCAGTCAATGGTGCATTGCTTGGAAAGCTCACACCAGACACTATTATGACATGTTTAATATGAATGAGGGGTGCGCAGAATCTATTAATGCTACAATGGAGACCAATGGACAGAAAATCAAGATGGAGGTGGCGCAGGAGTTCCTGCATTGGTAATCAATGAGGAGACATTCTTTAAGATTTGGAGTTCTAAGCAGGCACCAGCCCTTACTCAGGCAGGAATCAACCTTTGGACGTACAGCAGCGAGACCATACCATTGCTTGCAGCATTAGAGGTAGACATTACATTGAACAGCCAAGAAGCAAGAGCACAGCTCCTAGTAGAAAAGGGCATTAACAACTTACCATTAATCAGGTTACCCAGCTGGACGCTTACCCGTTCTTGAGAGTAGAAGATCTGTTTTTGACACTTTCATGGGGCAAGACATTTTAAAAATAGGGCATGAGCCAGGAATATCAACAACTCTTGCTAGAAGAATATTCAAAGCCGTACGTGACCATCAACATGCATAAAGGGTTGTTCAAGTATAAGCACTTGTTTTTTGGTGAATCCTGCAGTCCGCCGATTTTCCAAACAACGATGGATAACATGCATTCCTCATATTGACATATTAATTATGGGTATGACTGAAGAGGAACACCACTGAAAACTGAATTGTGTTTTACAAAGGTTTCCTGAGGTGGAGCAAGAGCATTTTTTCAGGCACCAAGCACGGAGTATCTAGGCCACAGTATCACTACATAAATATTAACTTCTATGGAAGGGAAAGTTGGAGTGATCAAGGAAGCTCTGGGGCCCAGGAATGTGGCCGAGCTCAGGTCATATGTAGGTCTAATAAACTATTATGGAGAGTTTTTGCCAGACCTGTTTACAATAAACTCTTCACTGTACCTACGTCTGCACAAAGAAACCAAATGGAAGTGGGAGTCTGTACAGAAGCGGCTTTTCAAAGATGTAAAAGCACTGCTGCAATCAACCAATCTGCAAGTCCGTTTTAATCCAGGAAGGGAACTTATTCTGTCGTGTGATGCCTCACCCTTTGTGTGGGGGGCATATAATGCAGGACGGGTCTGAAAAACCCATTTATTTTGCATCTAGAACTCTGGCAAAGACTGAAAAAGGGATTCACAGTTGGACAAAGAAAGTCTAACAATCGTTTTTGCAGTATAAAGATTCCATCAGTTCCTCTATGGTCATTGGTTCACCATATGTACCAACCACAAGCCATTGATGAGCCTTTTCAATGACTCAATGTGTTTTCCTCCCATAGCCTCAGCATAGTGGTATTGTCACTGGACTGATGATCCAGAGACACAGGTTAATATTTTGGGGACCACGGTCGAATCCCGACTTGGCAGATGGTGGAAATTGAATCCAATGAAAGTCTGGAATTAAAAGTCGAATGATGTCCATGAAACCATTGTCAACTGTCGTAAAAATCCTAGTTGCTTCACTAATGTCCTTTAGAAAAGGAAATCTTCAGCCCTTACCTGGTCTGGCCTATATGTGACTCCACAGCCGCAACAAAGTGGTTGACTCCTAAATACCGTCTGAAATGGCCCAGCAAGCCACTCAGTTGTATCAAACTGCTAGAAAGTCAATAAAAATAAAATAAACTGGACGGACCACCCAGCATTGGTAATGACAACCCAGCACAACCCAACCTCGACCAAAGTCCTCCTTACCAACATCTGGGGGACTAATGACAAAATTGGAAGAGTTGTCTCAAATGACTAGTCAAGCAATAGCCTGACATAATGATACTCACGGAATCATACCTTGCAGACAATGTCCCAGACACCATTATCACCATCCCTGGGGATGTCCTGACCCACTGGCAGGAGTCTGCATGTTCTCCCCGTGTCTGCATGGGTTTCCTCCAGGTGCTCCCCTTTCCTCCCACAAGTCCCGAAAGACGAGGGGCGCGATTCTCCCAACGGGAGACTGAGTGCTGACGCCAGAGTGAAACCCGGAGTGTTTCACTCCGACGTCGGAGGCAGCTTCTCGCCCCCTATTCTCCCCCCCCCCCCCACCCTCCCCCCAGGGGGCTAGGAGCGGTGGAGCGTGAATCCCGAGCGCCCGGCCTTGACGCTTGCGTCAAAGTGGCGCGCCGGGAATGACGCGGCCGGCGGCGCCGAAGTGACGTCAGCCGCGCAGGCGCAGGTTGGCCAGATCCAACCCGCGCATGCACGGTTGCCGTCTTCCCCTCCGCTGCCCCGCAAGACATGGCGGCTTGATCTTGCGGGGCGATGGAGGGAAAAAGGTGCGTCGTTAACAGACGCTGGCCCGACGATCGGTGGGCACTGATCGCGGGCCAGACATCTGCTGAGCACGCCCGTGGTGCTCGATCCTCCCTCCGCCCCCCACAGGCCCCACACTCACCGGTCGGGCACTGTTCACGCCGGCATCGACCAGGTGTGGTTGGCGCCGGCGTGAACCGGTCGGGTTCGGCAGGCCGCTCGGCCCATCCGGGCCGGAGAATCGCCAGTCACTGTGAGAAACGGCGGGCGGCGATTCTCCGAAAGACCTGTCGAAAAACGCGACACACCGGGCGCGATTCTCCGCAAATGCGGAGAGTCGTAAAGGCTGCCGTGAAACTGGCCGTGTTTCATGGCAGCCTCCGCGCCCCCTCCCGCGACCCGATTCTACCCCCCCCGGTCGGGGCTAGCAGCGCGGCCCCGTGAAGCACGGCATCGCGGGCATAGCGACCGTCGCAACAGCCGTGCATGCGCGGGTTGGACGGCTCCAACCCACACATGCGCGGATTACATCATCACGCATATGCGTCAAACCCGCGCATGCGCGGGCCGTCATGCCCCTCAGCCGCCTCGCGGACTGATCCTGCAGGGCGGCGGAGGAACAAAGAGTGCGCGGGTATCGGACCCGCTGCCCGCGATCGGTGCCCACCGAACGCAGGACCATGCCACCCTTGGCACGGCCGTGCCAATCGGTGCCATGGTTGTCCGGGACGGCACTTTGTGGCCGTTTTCACGAACGGTGAGAGCATGTGTGTTTGCGTTCGTGAAAACGGCCGTAAAGGCCTGAGAATAAAAGTAAGGTTAAGGGGGGGGGGGTTGTTGGGTTATGGGTGTAGGGTGGATACGTGGGTTTGAGTGGGGTGATCATGGCTCGGCACAACATTGAGGGCCGAAGGGCCTGTTCTGTGCTGTACTGTTCTATGTAACTCAGCCCATCGGCCAGGGGAGAATCGCTGTTCGCCGTAAAAAACGGCGAGCAGCGATTCGTGTCGTGGGGCGGCCGTGGGGCGGGGGGGGGAGAATAGCGGGAGGTCGGGAAAAATGGCGGGAGGACCCTCCCGCTATTCTCCGACCCGTCGTGGGCAGCGGAGAATCGCGCCCACCATTTTTGGGGGGTGGGAGAATCGGGGGGGGGGGAGGTGCCAGGGCGGCATGGCGTGATTCGCCCGGCCCTCCCGCGATTCTCCCACCCGGCGTGGGGGTCGGAGAATCGCGCCCATGCTGTTCGGTGAATTGGGCATTCCTAATGTCAGCCTACTTGTGACAATAAAAATTATTATAAAGATTATTATTTCAAAAGTACTTCATTATCTACAAAGCACCTTGGGACATTGTGTGACTGGGAAAGGCTCGATATAAATGAAGATGCTTCACCATACAAAGCCTCATCTCACAAAATGTTTGCTCAATGCACCCAAAGAGTGATCAAGTAAAAGGCTTAGTTTTGTTCCACACTGGGCTATGCTTTCAGATAATAATGTACAGAGCATTGAGAGTCGATTCCCAGAAAAAAAAGAGATTCTTTATGAGAGTGATTGACGGTGCTGAACTTGAAAAGGCAATTACAGTGCACACAAATTCATACACCACTCAATGAAATGCATACAAGTTATCCAATCATAAACATTTCTGAACTCCTTCAATAACCCTTCAATAGTTGAGTAGCACAAATCATCAAGAGTGGATATGTTGCAAATCTCCCTAATCCCCAAAGACAATCAAATGAAAACTTGAATGTATCAATCTAACATTGTAGCGTACAATATTGAAGGTTCAGCCTGAACGTAATCCACAAATGTTGTTCCAATGGCCTCAACAGAAATGAAGTCACAGTATTCATAAGAGTGATTATTAATTTGTGCCTTCACTCACTTCTGCAAACATTAACCCCATTCGCAATCAAATATCCATCCAGCTCCTTTGTTCGAGTTAATCAATTTAATATGGCTTGGAGTTACTTCTCACTTTATTTATACAGCAAAGGTGAGTCTCCCCAGAGGGTAGATAGGTGGAATTTTGTCATGAAAAACATGTCTTTTTGAAAACATGCAACTAACTTCCAACTCTACATCAGTTATGAGCTTTGCTTAGACGCAATTTTGCATCCATTTTAGAAACAGAAAATAAGTTAGCTACAAGGGCAAAATGGCTTTAAACAATGTACCATCAAAGTACAATTATGGACTGGATTTTCCGATCCCCAAGCCCCATGTTTCCCGGTGGCATGCCGTTCACTAGGGGTGGGATTTCCTACTCCTGCCGCTTATCAGTGGGATTTTCCTTTGAAGCTATCCTACGCCGCCGGGAAACCCAAGGGTGGGGTGCTCTGCCAGCGGGAAAAGAGAATCCCAACAGCCGGAGAATTCCACACAATATATTAATCCATGACTACTTCCTGACCTCCCGAGCATTTCCAGCATTTATGTTTTTAATTCATCTTTCCAGCACCTGCAATATTTTGTTTTTGCATATGTTAACTGCATCAATTATATTAATTATGTTTCATAATAATTATGATTCAAATATGCAAAAAGCCAAATTAAGCATGTGCCAGACTTCCTAGTTTAATGACTCGTTTAAATTATGCTGTTTGCCTGACACTTAATAGTAAACTATAGCACATAATAAAACAAAGAACAAAGAAAAGTACAGCACGGCTGCAGGAACAGTCCCCTATTCAAAACCAATTGTCTGGGGACTGACAATGTCCTAAACTATTTCAAATGTTGAATCGTTACAAACTATAATCTTCCATCCTTGAAGGCCAATTGCGAACAAAGGCAACGACCTGCATTTGACGGCCACATTGGCTTCTGAGTTTAGCTACGGAGGTTAATAGCGCTTAATTTTTATTTTATTCATTCATGGGACGCGAGTGCACAGGTCAGCATTTGTTGCACAACCCAGTCACCCTGGAGGGGGTAATTAAGAGTCAACCACATTGCTGTGGGTTTGGAGTCACACATAGACCAGACCAGGCAGGGACGGCAGATTTCCTTCCCTAAGGGACGTGAGTGAACCAGATGGGTTTTCCGTAGAATGTATTTCATAGTCATGATTAGACTTTTAATAGATATTTTATTGAATTCAAATTCCACCATCTGCAGTGGCAGGATTTGAACCTGGGTATTTGAATCTGGTTTACTAGTCCAGTGACAATACCACTCTGCCACTGCCTCCCCACAATGTTACATTGTCTAAAATTCCGTGATAATTTCATTGGAATGGTATCTGAAGGCCCAGGCTAATTTTCTGGGGACATGGGTTCAAATCCCATCATCACAGCTGGTAGAATTTAAATTCAAATCCTTAAACCTGGACTAGAAAGCTAGTCTCAGTAATAGTGACCATAAAACTATCATCGATTGTTGTAAAAAAAAAACAACTGGTTCCTTTCGGGAAGGAAATCTGCCGTCCTTACCCAGCCTTGCCTACTCCAGACCCACAGGAATGTGGTTGACTCTTAACTGCCCTCTGACATGGCCCATCAATGGCAATTAGGGATGAGTAGCAAATTCTGGCCTCACCTATGACGCCCACATCCCTTGAAACATTAAAGATTATTGGGGGGTGGGGGTGGGTGGGGGTTGGGGGTGGGGGGGGCGGTCAGTGGGGCTAATTCCAAAGACTGGGTGCAGGGATTCCCATGAGTCATTAGCCCACAAACTGTTCAAAGTGATTCAAACAGCACACAAACTTCATGCTAGCTGCTAATTATAATGATTGCAATCTGCAGGCCAATGCTAAATTTGTTCTTCAGGATATCTCAAATAATGGCTCCAAAATTTGCACGAGACTAGCACCATTTGAAGGTCGCCTGCATTAAAGCAAGACTGCACCTTTTATAGGTGAAGTTTATTCTGGCTGTAATAGAGCCTCGAACCTGTTGCCAAGTTGAAGAGCTCCAAGCACATCCAGAGTTGGTGCAATAGACCACAGCATATGCCTCAAGGGTCTCCAAGGCCAAAAAGGACATAGGATGTGGTATTGTAGGAGGTACATTAGAGGAGAGACGTCTGCTCCTCTCGGGTTAGGCATTGAGAAGACAGTGGGAGCAGGTAGTCATTACGGTGGTGATATGCCTGCAAGCAATATCACAGATGGATGGTGTGCGACCTCCAACCAGTAGGTGGCGGTGCAGATACACCATGCAGTCTCAAGACAGTGGTCATGTGACAAGGAACTCCAATATAACTGGGGGCACATCTGGGTATCACCAGATGGTTGTAGGAGATGGTTGTACGACATACAGGTGAACAGTCGTGCTAGGTGTAGTTCCAGAGGAGTACAAAGAAACTCCATGATAACTTGCTCTGGAACACATCTTACCACAGGGGAAAACTCTCTGCTGCCTGGAGTCATACTGAGCACAAAGGAAGATGGCTGTGGTTGCTGGAAGATAATCATCTCAGTTCCAGGACATCACAGCAGAAGTTCCTCCAGGTAGTGTCCCAGACCTGACCATCGTCAGCTGCTTCACCAATGACCTTCCTTCCATCATAAGGTCAGAAGGTGGGATATTTGTTGATGATTACACAATGCTCAGCACCATTTGCAACTCAGATATTGAAGTGGTTCTTGTCGCGCGTGTGTATGTAAATCTCCATGTCTATCTGCGATGGTTGAACTAAGCGATGTCAGTAAAAACGCAGCGTAAACAGGAACAGGGAGAATTTTTGTCAAACTGCAGAACACCAGAATCTTGAAACCAACCATTCGCCTGTTGAAGTCAGCACTAGTGGAATCTCAAAATCAACTCTTCACCTGCTGATGTAAGGGCTACCGGAATTTCGAAACTGACTATTCGCCTGCTGAAGTCAGCGCCCCAATAATCTCAAAACCGACAATTCGCCCGCTAAAGGCAGGGCTCCTGGAACCTCGAATCACAATGGCCACAATGTTCAATCTATTCCTCATGAATCAAGGATTGTTTTGTATACCTTTATTTTTACTGACTTACTGTGGACTCAATTCTTACTTCTAATCTGTGCGAAAGTATATACATGTGTTTTATCATTTTCTTGCCTTTAGTAGTTAATGAACTCCCACTTTCTTTAACACAAGCAAGCCTGGTTAAACTGGCTCTTTTTAAAATATAGATATTGGGACTGAGAAAGATATTTGTGAGGGGAGAGGGCCTTTTCTTGTTGCGACAAGCAGAGGAGGTTGAACAAAGGGTTGGAGTCAGTTCATCCTTCCTCATCCGGGGCAGAACAATTTGGGGGTATCCCAGATGGATGGAAACAAATTGAGGGATCTCGCCCAGGATAATAAATTTCAGGACCTCACCTGGGAACTGGTTGCAACAGCTGACATGTGGTAAGTAACATTTGCAGCACACAAGTGCCAGGCATTGACCACCTCCAACAAGAGAGAATCCACAATCATCACCTGTTGACATTCAATGGCAACACCAACACTGAATTTCCTACTGTCAACAACCTGGGGGGTTACCATTGACCAGAGATGGAACTGGACTAGCCATATCAATACTGTGTCTACAAGAGCAGGTCAGAGGCTAGGAATCCTGTGGCGAGTAACTCACCTCCTGACTTCCCAAAGCCTGTCCACCACCTATAAGGCACAAGTTAGGCATGTGATGGAATACTCTCCATTTGCCTGGGTGAGTGCAGCTTGAAAAACACTAAAGAAACTTGACACCGTCCAGGAAAAAGCGGCCCGCTTGATTGGCATCCCATCCACAAACATTCCCTCCCTCCACCAGCGACACACAGTGGCAGCAGAGTGTACGATGCACAAAATGCATTACAGGAGGAACTCACCAAGACTCCAAAGGCAATAGCTTCCAAACTGATGACAGCTACCATCATGAATGACAAGGGCAGCAGATACCTGGGATTCCCACCACCACTTCGAGGTTGTCCTCCAAGTCACTCACCATCCTGACATGAAAATATATCGCCATTGCTTCGTCGCCACTGGGTCAAAATCCTGGAAACATCTCCCTATCAGCACTGTGGGTGTACCTACACCTCCGGGACTGCAGGTGTTCAAGAAAGCAGCTCAGCACAATCTTCTAAAGGGAAATTTGGGATGGTCAATAATTGCAACACCCACATACCATGAGCAAGGGAAAGTTCTGGAAGGGGCAGAGGCTGCCTGAATACCATTTTGCTGCTAATTGGCAGCTAGTGCTGAAGCAACTAGCATGATACAGGAGCCGAATGTCATGCCTTTTCCTATTTCTAGGTGTAGAATGTTGCTCATCTAAAGTCTTAATTGTACTGAACAACAACTTTCCTGTTGGTTTTGATTCTTTCCAATTCTTCTGCAGCCGGCCCTTCCTTGTACTGATGAAAGGTCCCACAATACATTGACCTTTCTCTCTCACATGTCAGTATTTGGAGAATTTCCTGTTTTACTGTTGCTAATATTTCTGAAGGGTGCCAATAGCAGAGAAGTAAGTAGATTTGTTTTTGGGTGAAAATTGACCACGGGTGCAGGTGAGCAGTAGAGTTCAAAATAGAGAAAGAAAGAAATTTAAACCGTGCAAATTTTGCCAAGCTTCATTTTTTAAAAAAGTGCTGGTTGTTGAAGGAAGCAACGACTGAGAGAGGTACAGCAAGATCGATAGCATTGAGGCTCTCAGAAAAATTAAGTTAAAGGAGGTGACACAGGAGTTTTGTGTTAGATTTTGACCTATGGATTGCTAATCGGCACTGACTTTCCTACTCGGCGGACCAGCAGATAGGTTTCAACCCTATCGAGACCTGATCTGCACAACTGTGCATCCTAAATGGGGAAAGCCACAGCAGCTCGCCATCTGGCCAGCAATGCAGTGAATGCCAAGCCAGCTGGCAGGTAGGTTGGTCTCGGATAGGAACTGTCGAGCAAATTATAAATCAGCACTTTGAGTTTTTGCCGAAGGACTTTTATTTCAGCACGAAGTTCGTGGAGGGCTGGATGGATAGAAGTCATTCCACATGCCCTATGTTCCGGTGGTAAAAGCAGATATTTATATCATGCAGTAAGCAATATCTGGGACAAAAGCACTGTTTTAGATTAGAGAGAGACAGAAAAACAAGCAGGCCGGATTCATGTTTTAATAATAAACCTTGGGTTCCTTTCCTAAGTAACATAAAATCATATTGTCTAGTAAAACAGTGTGCAGCTGTAGGCTTGTTTACATTGTATGACCTTCTGACTATTTCATACAGAACTCTTGGCTGAAATATGGCTAAAAATCCATCATGCTTTGCCAAGTGCCTATTTTCATGAAATATAGTCAAGCAGCTTGTTAAAATGAATATCCTTCAGCAGGCAACTTATCCGCATACTAAAGTCCCTTCTACAATTCCCTCCTTGTTTATCTCACAATCAACACACCGTTAGTACATTACCGCGTCCTCCGCAGCAAAGGGTGGGTTATAATGAAAGGCGAATGGACATATGACAAGCCCTTGATTGTTAAGTTGCTGGGACCATGGAGGCAATGTTGACATACTTGTGTCTGACAACATCCCGAGCAACATTTAAATAGTAACCATACGACAATCAGGATTACAACGATGATTATAATCCAAAACACAACCCTCTGTCCTAATGATCCCAACCACCCAAAGCCAAAGTCCTATCCCCCACCCTCATGTAACCTTGTTACCTCTCTATGAATGTGATCCACCAGGTCCCTTCTACAGGAACTAATCACGAGCTTGAAAGAGGTAGGGGGAGATTTAGGCTCGGGGTTTGAACTGGCCCACGGTATTAGAATCCATAGGATCTCGACATTGCAGAAGGAGGCCATTCGGCCCACTGAGTCTGCACCGACTCTCCGAAAGAACACCCCTCCAAGGCCCATTCCCGCGCCCCATAACCCCACCCAACCTGCACTTCTTTGGACTTATTCGTGCGGAGCTGAGAGAAGAGCACCCACTCCTCCTGCCCCCCCCCCCCCCCCCCCCCCAAAAGAAAAATGAAATCAGATAGATTTTTGGAGCAGTACTATTAAAATTACTGACGCTGGTTGCTCTGTGTAATGGATGGTCTGCCCACTTGCCCCATAAAATCCCAAACTGGGCACTATGTACATTCAGAACACTGTCCCACTGCTATCATACAGGCTCCAACTGTCCATATCAGATAGTAACAGCCATCCCAGAACAGTGATCCAACAGCATTTGAGACTTCCAGAAGGCCAAGTTAAACTTAATTACAATACACTGAAAAACCGGGGAAGGAGCGGTGGTGGTGCGGAATGGGGTCGGGGGGCGGAGGGGGTGGGTGGGGGGGGGGGGGGGGGGGGGGCGGCGGAGGGGGCTGCGGGTTGTTGAGGGAGCAGGTAGGTGGTATACCTTAATCGTGGTAGGGCCAAGGGAGGGGAATTGTTGCTTATATTGATTGAGCATTGTTTTTCAGGCAACATTTGTGTTATAAACACATAAGGTTGTTTTGATTAGATACAATTTCATTCTATTTTGTTTTACTGCCTACTAGAGCATGAAATTATGGGCAATTGCCCTCCACGGACCTGGAAAAATGAAAGATAACAAGGCCCAGGTGGTATATAAGTGTTAGTCGCCCATGTTACACAGGCTTTTAATTGCTTTGGCTGCCAGATGTATTCCACTTCATTTGATGTGCTTGTGATTATAGTGGACAACTTAAAAGCTGTGTTTTTAATAGTCGCTATTAAAAGCAATAGAAAACAAAGCAAAGCGAATCCCTGCTACATGGAGAGCTGAGGCTTGGCAATAACGGTTAGAAAGATGTTGTGGTAGGCAGTACTTTAGCTCAGGTTTAATGTATTGGTGTCGACCTGTATTCCACCTCAGCTGTCCGAGGGAAAACACAACATTGTGAATCGCTGCAATTATTGGACAGGATCCGATGAATGTGCTTGGAGTTGTTGATTTTCCCTGCACACAATCAACAAATGTGCCCTCTGTTTTCTGCTAATGTTGCTCTTTTGGTTGATCTGGTTTTTGGGTGTGTGCGAGGGAGGGGGTTGTGGGGGGAGGGAGTTGCTGGAGAAACTGGGGTTTTCACTCCAGTGGAAAGTACACTACTCTTGGGAAACAGCCTGACCACAGTTTCTGTGGTCCCAACATTGTTTTTTTTTTAATTTAGATTACCCAATTATTTTTTCCAATTAAGGGGCAATTTAGCGTGGCCAATCCACCTACTCTGCACATTTTTGGGTTGTGGGGGCGAAACCCACGCAGACACGGGGAGAATATGCAAACTCCACACGGACAGTGACCCAGAGCCGGGATCGAACCTGGGACCTCAGCGCCGTGAGGCGGTTGTGCTAACCACTAGTGCTGCCCGTCCCAACATTGTTAACACCAATGGTCCAATTAGCTGTCGGGACAACTTGCAGCTTTCATTTCTATTCTAAAGAAGTTGCAGAATAACGTCAGAATATGTTAGAAACACAGCGGGTCTGTCAGCTGCCAATGGGGAAAGAAACAAAGTTAGCATCTCAGGTTGATGAACTTTCATCAGATTCTAACGCACTTTGCTGCTCTCAATTAGAAAGCGTGCTATGTGTCTTATGAACATACAGATTAGGAGCAGGAGTAGGCCACTAGGCCCCTCGAGCCTGCTCCGCCATTCAATCAGATCATGGCTGATCTGGTTGTAACCTCAACCCCACATTCCTTCCAACCTCTGATAACCTTTCACCTTCTTGTTGATCAAGAATCTATCCACCTCTGTCTCAGAAGTGTTCAAAGATTCTACTTCCACTGCCTTTTGAGGAAGAGAGTTCCAGAGATTCGCGACTCTCAGAAAATAACTGCTCCTCATATCTGTCTTCTTTGAGTGATTCCTTATTTTTAAACAGCGATCCCCTAGTTCTAGATTCTCCCAGAGAGGAAACATCGGGCGAGATTTAACGGCCTCGTCACGCTCGACTTGGTGAGCGCCGTTGCTCGAAACACCTCGCCAGATTTAATGGAGTCCCGTGAGATGGCGCGATCTGGATCTTTCCCTCGCTGAGCGAGATGTTGGAGCTCCTCAGAGCAGAAAATTATGCTGAGTACGGCCTCGGGGGAGATACGAGGCCCAAAATAGCATCAGGGAGTGTTGTTGGATTGCAGGACTCTGTTTTTGTTAGATCGCGGCCTATATGTGGCCTTGGCGGAGAGAAACTCCCCAAGGCCAAATAAAATGGCAAAGTGCCGTTAAATAACAAGATGTTTCTCGGCTCATCAGCCGCCAAGAAACACCCCGCTCAATGTGCCCAAAACCTGACATAGAATTTTTCCATTTAAATTGCGCCCATCCTCTCCCTTTCGAGATCCCTCAGGATCTTAAAGGTTTCAATCAAGTTGCCACTTACACTTCCAAACTCAAGTGTATACAACCCTTGCCTGTCCAAACTTTCCTCATGAGACAAACTGCCCATTCCTGGTATTAGTCTGGTAAACCTTATCTGAACTGCTTCGACTGCATTTACATCTTTCCTTAAATAAGGAAACCAATACTGTGCACAATACTCCACTGCCCTGTACAACTTAAGCATAACCTCTCTACTTTAGTATTCAATTCTTCTCACAATTACTTGCTGTACCTTTGTCATTCATGAACGAGGACACCCAGATGGCTCTGAATCTCAGAGTTCTGCAATCTCTCACCATTTTGAAAATAAGCTTCTTTTTTATTTTTCCTGCCAAAATAGACTATTCCATATTTTCCACATTACACTCCACCTGCCAGATCTTTGCCCACTCACTTAACCTATGTTTATTTGTAGCCTCCCTATGTTCTCTTCACAACTTACTTTCCTACTTATTATTGTGTTGTCAACAAATTTAGCAACTATATCTTACGTCCCTTCATCCAAGTCATTTGTATAAATTGTAAAAATTTGAGGCCCCAGTACCAACCCCTGTGGCACACCACTCATTACATCATGCCAACCAGAAAGAGGCCCCTGTATGCCAACTCTGTTTCCCGTTAGCAGGCCAATCTGCAATCCATGCCAATATAATACCCTCTGTAAAATTAGCTTATATTTTCTGCAGTAACCTTTGATGTGTCACCTTACAAAATAATTCTGAAAATGGAAGTACAGGACATCCGCTGGTTCAAGGTAACTTGGGTTCCATCATAATATTACTCAGCACTCAAATGGTGAACCAACACTCATAGCTTCACTGAATGGGAAAGGCCACAGGACGGCTGGACTGGAAAACTAAAAAAATACAATAAAAATATGTATCTATATCATGATGTTCACGTAGATACCCACTCAAGACACTTCAGAGCCATGATCATACTAAAAATATAACATATAAAACATACATATTAGGAAAAGAAGTATGTGCCAAATAAGGAAATATTAGGAGGAGTGACCAAAGGTTTAGTCAAAGAGGTGGATCCTAAGGGCAGACTTAAAGGAAAAGAGGAAATGAAAAGGCAGAAGGTTTTTAGAGAGGGAACTGAAGAAGGTGGAGAGATGGGGGGTTCAGATAGCTGAAGATATGGTCACCTGGTGGGGCCAATGAAGAGGATTAACAACGGAGGTCAGAGTCAGAGGAATGAAGAATTCCGGAAGCACTGTGAGGTTGGCGGTGTGTGAGGCCATCAAGGAATTTAACCAAAAGAACAGAATTTCAAGGTCAAAGTGATGGTGCACCAGAAGCCAATGTGGAGACGGGAATGACTAACGAGCTGTATTTGGTGAATGATAAAATATGAGCAGCACTCTATGGAGAAAAGAGAATGGGAACACCATTGTCCTGGCAGCATTCTCATCCGTCATTGCTTTTAACCAGATGCTTAGTCTTATTTAATGGGTGTAACCAGGAAATTATTTAAACCAGAGAGGAAAAATTCCCATTTTGCCTGTTTGTCAGGGCCACATGTGAAATCCGTAATCCCAGGTCCTCACATCACCCTCACTAAAGAAATGACACGTTGTCTCAGTTTCTTGGAGCCAAGGAGTGAGATTTGCCTCATGATTTGAAATCCCACGGTGCGCTAAATAGTGTCCTGCCTGCTGCTCCCTGTGGGCATCTGCCTCTCTGAAGCTGACCGTGGTTATTTGCAGCCACATTGCTGCCTTTATATCATCATGAAGGCAGGAAGAGGCCACTTTGGCCCACCATGCCTGTGTCACTGTCAGCTCTAATCCACAACCAGTTTCCTATCACCACATCATCCCTTTATTTGTTCTTGTTCATCGGACTCTGCTAAGTGTTGTGATTGAACCAGTATCAATTGTCACTTGTTTTAGTTTATTGTTTAATTTCTAGACATTTGACAGGATATGTCTATCCTGATACATAGTTTGGTGAACGGTAATCTCAGTGAGCCACTTTCCATCATTAAGGTAATTGACTAGTCACCAGATGCCATTCCGTGGAAGGAGCTCAGTGAAGGATATTGCTTTGTTCTGTGCTCTGAGATGGTGGGAAACATGCAACCCGCTTAGATTAATTTATCTCCTTCAGATAAGAGGGTAGAAGATTGTATCAAATTTCCATTTCTCACTTTGACTGCACATTCCTAACAATAATGCCCACATGTGGTAGTGGCGTTACATATCACCTTACAGAGCATGATCATGGACATTGAATTAAAACTATTCTGTATCCCAATCTCTGTAATTATTCTCTCATGCCCAGAACTTCCCAGCTGAAACATGCAGCACAGAGGTTGCTGGCTTTGTTCTGCTAAATATTCCTTTCCCAGTTACTTTTGGATACGAGCAGGAACTCTGCACAGTCAGAGATTTCGTACTAAGGTTGGGGATTTTACTCTGCATTTAATCATTCTAGACTGGCCCAGGAGTGCTTAATGCTGACAATGAGTGTTTTATTCCAGAAAGCCGGTTGGTGAAGTATAATACTACTAGAATTAAACTTTACTCAGTCTAGCTTTTATTTACAATGTAAAACATGACACCTCCCAACTCAATCACCCCGCAGTTGCAATAAAGCATCTTTTATAGATGCTCAACCGAAACTCCAATCAATGCCCTTCAGCTGCAATTAATCAATCAGAATTTATGTGCAATTAACAATGAGTCCCTGAAACAAAAATAAATGCTGGTATAAATGGTCAAAAAAGAATTTTGATATCTGTAGTCTTCATAAAGAACACTCAATTAACACCTCCATGTTGAGGGGCATCTTTGTCACTACTTCTGATTAAGCAATACCGAAAACTTTCCTCACTCTGCATTATGTTACTGTACTAATTCAAAGTTTCCACACCATTTTCAAATAAATCCTAGCTTATTGGGGACCCAGCATCTACAAGGGCATTTGTTTGCAATTCACATCACTGATAGCTGGGCAGGATGAGGAGGGGTGGGGATGCGCAAGGGGGTGCTGCAGGATTCGGACAACGGGTTTGTCATCTGGGTATAACCAAAGAGGCTTGATTAACCTGGTCAGCTCCTAATAGCCTCAAACAACCTGCGGCCAACTTCATAAACGTCAGCCTTCTTTGTAAATGGATAGATGTGATAAGAGCAGCCCGTTATGCTGAGTTGCCAGATGTGTCTTACCTGGAGCGGCTGCTAAATTCATCCTAGGTTCCTTCTCTGGAGACTAGCGTCAAACAGAAAGCATTTGCCTTAAGAATAAAGGTTACAGAGATTTCATCCTACATTTTGGCATGCCAGAGGGCAGCATATTTTTATACAGATGCTTTTAATTGTCCCCAAGATCATCTATCACTGCTTCTGTTTGTCGTTCTTTATATTTCTTTCTTCACTGGGCCAGGCTTGGTGCTCAGAGCGACACAGAAATAAATTATTCTGTTCCCTATGCATGAATCAAAGTTTATTCCCATAGGACCAGGTGTTATCAAAATTACATAAAATATTAATGCCAATGTTTTTTTTCTTCCTAAGGATACAAAGGAAGTCATTTCAGGAGACAGGTTAGATGGTTCCTAAGCAGCCACAGTAAATGTTGCCACTTGATCTCATTGTATGTGGGCAGCATTCTGTGTTTATCGAGGTGAAAATTGCTGGAACATTATGACGGGTTCACCGCATTCATCATTATTATTTTGTGAAATGGCTAACAAGCTGTGACGAAGATGTGATACTCCAGGAGTTCCACAAACTTCTGGACAATTTGTGCCACTCTACCAGGAGTCTCAGCGTAGCCAAGAAGATTACAAATTTGCCTCAAGTGATTTAAATAATGCATGTCACGAAATTACTGAATTAAAGCCGTTCATGTGAATTAATCGTTCTGTAAACATTTTGTTCTGAAAATTCATGGCGTCAGAACCCTTAGAATGACGTGATTGATAGCAAGCTACTCCGAGATGATTTTAAAACATTGGCCGGAATTCTCCGGTCATTGTTATTCATTTTTCCCGTTGGCAGCGCACCCACACCCGCGGGGTTCCTGGCGCAATTCGGTGGTTACGATGGGAAATCCCATTGACAAGTGGCAGGAAGATCGAATCCCGCCATCAGCAAATGCAGCGCCACTGTGGCTGGGGGGAACCAGAGAATACCGTCATCACCTACCTTGGCAGAATTTTTATTCCAGATTCACCATTCCCACTCGTGTCAGTTAAATCACGCGATATCGGGCAAAGTCGAAGGCAAACTAAATGGATCTCGATTTCTTTTTGCCATCCAGCAATCTCTATGTTCCTCTAAAAGCATTCCAAGCTCGTTTCATACTTCTGGGGCGGGATTCTCCCCTATCCGGCGGGGCAGGGGGTCTGGCGGGACGGAGTGGCGTGAATCCTCTGCACCTTCAGGGGCTAGGTCCACCCCGGAGTGGTTGGCGCCCCGCCGGCTGGCGGGAAATGAGCTTGGTGCCACCCCAACCGGCGCCGAAGGGCCTCCGCCATCTGGCGCGAGTCGGCGCATGCGCGAGAGCGCCAGCGCATGCTGGCGTCATCCCCGCGCATGCACAGAGGGATTCGCTTCCGCACCGGGAATGGCGGAGGACCACGGCCTCCGGTGCGGGAAAATAGAGTGCCCTCACGGCACAGGCCCGCTCGCGGATCAGTGGGCCCCGACCGCGGGCCAGGCCACTGTGGGGGCATCTCCCGGCGGCAGGTCCCCCCGCACCCCCCAAGCACCCCGGAGCACGCCCGCACCGCCATGTCCATCCGATAAGGGACCTACTCTAATTTACGCCGACGGGACCGGCATGGAACGAGTGGGACTTTGGCCCATCGCGGGCTGGACAATTCGGTCAGCGCCGGATCCCGCCATTCTCCGAGGTGGGCGGCGCGACTCATGCCGGGGCAATTTTTGGGTGGCGGGAGAATTAGGAGGACGGTAGGGGTGGGATTCACACTGACCTCCGGTGATTCTCCCACCCGGCGGGGGGTCGGAGAATCCCGCCCCTGGACTCACGAACGCTTGAAAATGTTGTGCATCTGTCCCAACATTTCCTCATAATTTCTCAAGGACTGGAACAACAATTCCCAAAGTTACAACACCCTCTGCTTCTGCTTGCTTTTCATTTCTTTCTTACTTTTTCTTTCTGCTACTTTTTTTCTTTGTTAAGCCATTCCAACTCTTAATGTCTCCGAGGGCGGAATCCTTTGTATTTTGTGGTGGTGAGTTTGGAGGCAGGAAGAGCTAGTAATTAGGCGGGGTGGTGGTGTACCTGAATCTTACCTCCTTTCCACCTCCACTAGTATTAGGTTCCTGGCTGGAAACCCCACGTTTGACCTTCCAGTCCTGCTGTCAATTGGTGCCCTTAAGTGGTCATTAATTAGCTTCTTAAGGGTGCCATCATCCTGTTACCACTGGTGTTAGCCCAACTAAAGGTACACTTGTCATCATACAGCATGCAAAGCAGGTGCAATTGTGCAGGCCGCCTGTTGCATCAACAGTGGAGAGGAGGGTCCTGGGAATGCCTCCAAGGGTCTGGACATCCTGAAGGGAGGACCGCACTGAGATCCAACCCCTTGCCCAGTGATTACTCTCCCTCCCCCCCCCACTACAAATCATACACCCCCCCACCCAACCTCAAGTTACCTATCGATAGCCTGGGTCCTCCTTGATCCTGGGACTCCAGGGATTGTCCTACCCGCAGCAGCCATGGCCTCCTCAGTGGAGCTGTTGAATGCAAGAGCTGCTGGCCTCTGTTTGGCCGGAATCTCTCAGATGCCACTTACCTCCCCGTGGTCTTGATTCTCGGGCAAGGTTCATCAGTGGCCTCACCAGTGCTTGATTGGCTTGTATTTCATCAGACCTTCCCCAACAGAGGCATTTGGGGCTCTCGCCAGATCAGCAGCTGACAGGAGGGACACCTGATACTTCAACCGGATTGCGCACACTCAAAAGGTGAGGTGAAATCACCATAGTCCCAGATGACCTCGCCTTTTGAGGAGAAAAGCTGACTGGTGGTTATTTAACCTGAGGATCATCACACTTCAGGCGAGGGGCAAGGTTGAGAAGGTGGGGCCTTCATGAAAAGATGTGGTTAGAGGATTTTTACTAATTACAAGCAAAGGAACAGTTCATCATTCATGGGTTTGGCTCATCTTCAGAAAAGCAGTTGTTGTGGGCCCATTGAAGAAGGTGTTTTCACTCTGAGAGGATTGTCCAAGTGTAGATGGAGTTGGACATCAGTGTTGTTGCAGGATTCCCTCGAACTGAAGACTTCTTCAGCAGATCACAACGTTTGTTATTTGTGATTTTCTTACCAGGCAGTCCGGTTTCTGTGGTAAACCATAGATTACTATAGAATTCCGACAGTGGAGAAGGAGGCCAGTCTGCCCATCGAGTCTGCACCGACCCTCTGAAAGAACAACCTACCCAGGCCCACTCCCCTGTCCAAACCGCACAACCCCACCTAACCTGCACACTATGGGGCAATTCACCATGGCCAGTCTACCTAACCTGCACATCTTTGGACTGTGGGAGGAAACCAGAGCACCCGGAGGAAACCCACACAGACATGGGCAGAATGTGCAAACTTCCATATAATAGGTGGGATTCTCCGGCCTCCCAGCCGTGTGTTTCCCGGCAGCGGGAGGCGGGGCGCTGTAGGCTGGGGGTGGGATTCACAGCTCCTGCCGCTGCTAATGGGAATTCTCGCTGAAGCCATCTCATGCCACTGGGAAACCCACGGGTGGAAGTGCACTCCCAGCGGAAAGAGAGATTCCCACGGCCAGCGAACGACTGGAGAATTCTGGCCACTGTGTTGGAATCATGGTAATTGATACACAATGGGGGAAATGATCGATAATCCATCAACAGACCAACGATGATCTGCATACTGGAAGACTTTGTTTGATATTGCTTCCTCATGGTTCTGCCGAGTCTTTTTTTTTAATGTTCTTCCATGGGTTGTGGGCATCGCTGGCTAGACTAGCATTTATTGCCAATCCCTAATTGCCCTTGAGAGATGAGGTGTCTTATTGAACTGCTGCAGACCCTGCAGTAGGTACACCCACTGTGCTGTTTCCAGGATTTTGACACAGCTGCAGTGAAGGAATGGCGATGTATTTCCAAGTCAGGATGGTGAGTGAGTTGGAGGGGAACCTCCAGATGGTGGTGTTCCCAGGTATCTGCAGCCCTTGTCCTTCAAGATGGTAGTGGTCGTGGGTTTGGAACGCGCTGCCTAAGGAACCTTGGTGAGCTCCTGCAGTGCACCTTGTAGATGTTACAAACTGCTGCTACCAAGTTTCGATGGTGGAGGGATTGTATGTTTGCGGAAGGGTAGCAATCAAGCGGCCTGTTTTGTCCTGGATGGTGTGGAGTTTCTTGAGTGTTGCTGGAGCTACACTCACCCAGACAAGTGTAGAGTATTCCATTACACTCCTGCCTTGTGTCTTGTGTCCTGCCATTCACCTGAGGAAGGAGCAGTGCTCCAAAAGCTAGTGTTTGAAATAAACCTGATGGACTTTAACCTGGTGTTGTAAGACTTCTTACTGTGCTCACCCCAGTCCAACGCCGGCATCTCCACATTGTGTCTTGTAGATGGTGGATAGCCTTTGGGGAGTCAGGAGGTGAGTTACATGCCACATAATTCCCAGCTGCTGACCTGCTCTTATAGGCATAGTATTTGTACGGCTGGTCAAGTTCAGTTTCTGGTCAATGTTAATCTGCAGGATGCTGATAGTGGGGGAATTCAGTGATTGTATTGCCATTGAATATCAAGAGGAAACGGTCGGATTCTCTCCTGTTGAAGATGGTCATTGTCTGGAATTTGTGTTGCACGAATGTTACATTCCACTTATCAGTCCAAGCCGGAGTGTTGTCTAGGTCTGTTTGGAAATGAATACAGTCTGCTTCAGTATCTGGTGAATCATAGATAGAATCATACAATTTTACAGTGCAGAAGGAGGCCATTCGGCCCATCAAGTCTGCACCGGCCCTTGGAAAGGCCACCCCATTTAAGACCACACTTCCCACTTATCCCCATAACCCATTCACCCCACCAAACCTTTTTGGACACTAAGGGCAAGTTAGCGTGGCCAATCCACCTAACCGGCACATCTTTGGACTGTGGGAGGAAACCGGAGCACCCGGAGGAAACCCACCCAGACACGGGGGGAACATACAAACTTCACACAGAGTGACTCAAGCCAGGAATCAAACCTGGGACCCTGGAACTGTGAAGCAACAGTGCTAACCACTGTGAGACCGTGCAGCGCCAGTTATGAATGGCGTTGGCAGCCATTGTCTGTTAAGTCCCTTCTATTGAGGTGGTAAGGATGTTCTCGTTTAACCTGAGAAGTTCATTTGCATTCGAGAATTTCCCTGATGCATTTTCTTATTTTTAAAAAATATTTTTATTCTCCTCATTTTTCATATTTTCTCCCAAATTTACAGCCACCAACAATAAACAATAAGCAGTAATGAATGCAATGTCAATCCCCATATCAACAACAAAAATCCCATCCTCACCACCAAACCCCCAAACAACAGCCTGCATGTTAACATAAACAAATAACAAAAAGGAATCAGGAACCACCCATAGTCACCATTAACATCTACAGTGGTCCTCCCCCCTACCCTCCCAACCCTGCCCCCCCCCCAATGTTTGATGTTATCCAATTCTCGAAAGTGCACAATGAATAATGCCCATGAATTGTAGAACCCCTCCATCCTTCCCCTCAGTTCAAATTTGACCTGCTCAAGAGTCAAGAATTCCAACAGATCCCCCCACCATGCCAGGGCACAGGGTGGAGAGGTTGATCTCCATCCCAACAGGATGGGCCTTCGGGTGATCAACGAGGCGAAGGCTACAACATCTGCCTCCGCACCCGTTTCCAAACCCGGCTGGTCCGACACCCCGAATATGACCACCTGAGGGCCCGGGTCCAGTTTCACGTGCACCACTTTAGAGATTAGCCTAAACACCTCCTTTCAGTAATCCTCCAGTTTTGGACAGGACCAAAACATTTTGAAAGAGCAGAAGGCACCGTGGGAACGGATCAAGGCAAAGTGGGAGGAAGAGTTGGGAGAGGGTGTAGAGGAGGAGTTCTGGTGTGAGGTGCTCCGGAGGGTGAACACCCTCTTCTACCCCCTGAAAGAGCCGGCTCATCCTCGCCCTTGTGAGGTGCGCTCTCTACACCACCTTCAGCTGTGTCAGCCCCAACCTCGCACACGAGGTGGAGGCGTTCACCCTCCGGAGCACCTCACACCAGAACTCCTCCTCTACACCCTCTCCCAACTCTTCCTCCCACTTTGCCTTGATCCGTTCCCACGGTGCCTTCTGCTCTTTCAAAATAGCCCCGTAAACTGCCGACACTACCCTCTTCTCTAGTCCCCCTGTCATCAGCACCTCCTCCAGCAATGTGGAAGCCGGCTCTACCGAGAAGATCTGTATCTCCTTCCTGGAAAAGTCCTAAACCTGCATGTATCTAAATGTTTCTCCCTGCTCCAGCCCACACTTCGCTCCCAGCTCCTTCAATCCTACAAACCGACTCTCAAGAAACAAATCTTTTAGTGTTCTAATTCCTTTCTCCTCCCATCTCCGAAAAATTTCTATCCGATTTCCCTGGCTCAAATCTATGGTTCCCCCGGATCGGCATTTCCCTTGACCTGAGGTGTTGGCGAAACTGCCTCCAAATGTTCAACAAAGCTATTATTACCGGACTCCCTGAGTATTTCCCCAGGGCCGTCGGGAGCGGAGCAGTTGCTAGCACCTTCAATCCCGACCCCGTACACAAACCTTCCTCTATTCTGATCCACTGGGAGTCAATCCCACTGACCCAGCTCCGTACCTTCTCCATATTCACCGCCCAGTAATAATACATCAGGTTCGGAAGACCCCAACCCCCTCCCCATATGAACGAGGTAATCATCCCTTCAATCTCTCTAAAAAATGCCTTTGGCAGGAAAATCAGCAGGCATTGGGAAATAAATAGGAATCGCGGCAGTACATTCATTTTAACCGCCTGTACCCGACCCGCCAGTGACAGAGGAAGTCCATCCCACCTTGCCAGATCAGCTTTCGCCCTCCACACCAAACTAGAAATGTTGTACCTACGGAGCCCCCCCAATCCCGAGCAATCTGCACCCCCAGGTATCTAAAGTGAGTCCCTGCCAAACAAAATGGCAGCCCACTCACACCCCTGCCCACTCATCCGCCAAGGCACCACAGAATATTCATTCTTGTCTAGATTTAATTTGTACCCCGAGAAAGACCCAAACACCCGAAGCAGCTCCAATATTCCCCTACTGACACACTTGATTCCGACACGTATAATAACAAGTCATCGGCATACAAGGACACCCTATGCTCTATCCCCCCCGCCCCCACTATTCCTTTCCATACTCTCAAACTTCTTAATGCGATGGCCAACGGTTCAATCGCGAGTGCAAACAGCAAGGGGGATGTGGTGAATGCATTCACTAGATAGGTGATATGCCTTTAAGGTTTGGTGTGATATGCCTTTAAGGTTTGAGTTGGAACCCCGGTGGGCTCCGCCTCTGGCTCCACCTCCCCGGGGCTGTATATAATGTTGCGTCCAATGGGTGGCGCTCAGTTTGAAGTCTCTGGCTAGCTAAGTATTTTGTGTATTAAAGCCTTCATTCACTTGACCTCACTCTCATGTCGTAATTGATGGTATATCAATTTAATACACAAAAAACGACACTACGCACCCTGCTCTCAAGCCAGAGAAACTCGATCTAGATGCCTGTGCGCCAGAAGCCAAGGAGATCTTCTCGCACTGGCTTCGCTGCTTCAAGGCATATATCGCCTCCTCAGAAGCACCTATCCTCGAAACTTGCTGTGGTAAACCACTGTTGCACCTCTATTAGGTGATGTATGGTAGGACCTGTACTACAGGTACGTTGGTAGTCCCTGCCTGCTGGCTCCACCCAGTAGGTGGAGTATAAATATGTGTGTCCCCCATGCTGCAGCTATTTTGCCAGCTGCTGTGGGAGGCCACACATCTTAGAGCAATAAAGCCTCAGTTGTATCCAACTCAAGTCTTTGTGCAATTGATCGTGCATCAATTTATTGCTCTAAGATTTTCAAAAGGTGGACCTCCGTATCAAACCGGATTGCCTGCAGCTGAATCCGCATTCAAGCGACGGCAAAAAGGACTTTCAACACTGGCTAGCTTGTTTCGAGGCGTACATCAACTTGCCGTCCAGCCCTGTCTCAGAGGCTCAGAAAATACAGATCCTGTACTCAATGTTGAGCTCCAGCTAATCCAGGACGTGCTGAACTATGCCGAGCAATAAAGCCTCAGTTGTATCCAACTCAAGTTTTTGTGCAATTGATCGTGCATCACTCGCAAGCTGCACCTCCTCCACGCCTGGGTTATCCACAGAATCTCCATTTTAATCGAGAAGGCGGCCTCGTATGACGCTGTGGTCGAGATTCGAAAGAAGCGCTTTATCAAGGCCGTCAATGAGGTGTTCGCATGGCATCTACTCTCTACCCGCCGGCAGTGCTCCGGGGAATCGCTGGATGAGTATTTGGAAAAGCTCACCATGCTCGTCAGAAACTGCAATTACAAAGCTGTGTCGGCGGAGGCCCACATGAAGCTGCAGATCCAGGACGCCTACGTGGCTGGAATTCGCTTGAACTACATCAGGCAGCGACTGTGCCGTGCGTCTGCCCGCCCAGACCAGGGGACCGTCGTGCTACTTCTGTGGTCAGGGCAAACATCCAAGACAGCGTTGCCCAGCCCGTTCCGCGACATGTAGCGACTGCGGCAAAAAGGGGCATTTCGCTAGAGTCTGCCTGGCCAGACCGAAGGCCCAGAAGCAGAAACTAGGCCCGACCAACGGACTCACAGGTCCGCAGGCCCCGCGACGTGGCTGCGTGCCTGTCGGACACCGCCCTTTTCCGACACGTCATCGGCCTTGTGCGATTCGTGGGGGTGGCCATCTTGGCCGCTATCTTCTGCTGAACCCGACACGTGCGACCGATGTGGGTGGCCATTTTGTGACTCCGATTCCCCGGATGACGCAGACTACCCGCAGCTTGGAGCAGTCACCCTCGACCAGTCGCGACCGAAGCAACTGCGGAGCTCCATGATGGTCGTCCAGGTCAACGGGCACAAGACACCCTGCCTCGTTGACTCCGGGAGCACGGAGAGTTTTGTGCATCCAGAAACAGTAAGGTGCTGCAGCCGGCGCACCTACCATGCCTCCCAAACAATCTCCTTCATCTCTGGGTCCCATTTCGTCCAAATCCGGGGGTACTGTATCGCAAACCTCGTGATCCAGGGTGCTGAATACACCCGCTTTAAACTCTATGTCCTCCCTCACCTCTGCGCGCCCCTACTGCTTGGTCTGAATTTTCAATGTAGTCACTGAAGCCTGACCCTGAAGTTTGGCGGACCCTTACCCCCCCCCCCCCCCCCTCACGGTCTGTAGCCTTGCGACTCTGAAGGTCGGCCCCTCCCCTCGCTCTTCGCGAACCTCACCCCCGGCTGTAAGCCCATCGCCACCAGGAGCCGGCGGTACAGTGCCCAGGATATGAATTTCATCAAGTCAGTGGTCCAGCGACTCTTGAGAGAGGGGGTCATCGAGGCCAGCAACAGCCCCTGGAGGGCGCTGGTGGTGGTAGTCCGGTCCGGAGGAAAGAACCGGATGGTCGTGGATTTCAGCCAGACCATAAACCAGTTCAAGCAGCTTGATACCCCCTTCCCCACATAGCGGAGATGGTTAATCAGATCGCGCAATACCGGGTTTTCTCCATGGTCGATCTAAAGTCCGCCTACCACCAGCTCCGATTCTCCCGGAAGATCGCAACTACATGGCTTTTGAAGCAGCCGGCCAGCTCTTCCTTAAGGTCCCTTTTGGTGTTACTAAGGGGGACTTGGTCTTCAAGAGAACGATGGACCGAATGGTGGACCAGTACGGGCTGCAGGCTACTTTCCCGTACTTGAACAATGTCACCATCTGCGGTCATGATAAGCAGGACCACGACGCCAATCTTGAGAAATTCCTCCAGACCGCCCGGGCCCTCAATTTAACTTACAACAAAGGAAAATGCGTTTTCCGCACAACCTGGCTAGCCATCCTCAGCTATGTCGTGGAACAACGACCCCAACCGCATGCGCCCCCTCACGGAACTCCCTCTTCCCCTCAGCCTCAAGGCCCTCAAACGGTGCTTGGGGCTCTTCTCCTATTATGCCCAGTGGGTCCCCAACTATGCGGACAAAGCCCACCCACTTATTAAGACCACGATATTTCTCCTGACGGTTGAGGCCCGTTCAGCCTTCAGCCATATCAAGGCCGATATCACTAAGGCCACTATGCACGCGGTGGACGAGACCATTCCCTTCCAGATTGAGAGCGATGCGTCAGACGTCGCCCTGGCTGCTACCCTCAACCAAGCGGGCAGGCCAGTTGTGTTTTTTTCTAGAACCCTCAATGCTTCCGAAATCCGGCACTCCACTGTCGAGAAGGAGGCGCAAGCTATTGTGGAATCTGTACGGCATTGGAGGCACTACCTAGCCGGTAGGAGGTTGACCCTCATCGCCGACCAGCGGTCGGTCGCCTTTATTTTTGACAACACACAGCGGGGCAAGATCAAAAATGATAAGATCTTGAGGTGGAGAATCGAACTCTCCACCTACACTTACGATATTAAGTATCGTCCGGGGCGCTCAACGAGCCCCCAGATTCCCTGTCCCGTGGTACATGCGCCAGCGCACAAGAGGATCGACTGCGGGCTATCCACAATGACCTCTATCACTTGGGGGTCACCCGGCTTGCCCACTTTAAGGCCCGCAATCTGCCCGACTCCACTGAGGAGGTCAGGGCCATGACCAAGGATTGCGAAGTCTGCGCGGAGTGCAAACCGCACTTCTATCGATCAGGCAAGGCTCACCTAGTGAAGGCCACCAGGCCCTTTGAGCGCCTAAGTATTGACTTCAAAGGGCCCCTTCCGTCCACCAACCGCAATGTCTATTTCTTAGCCGTCATTGACGAGTACTCCCGCTTCCCATTCGCTGTCCCCTGCCCTGGCATGACCTCGGCCACTGTTATAAAGGCACTGCACAGCATATTCACTCTGTTCGGTTTCCCCGCTTACATCCACAGCGACCGGGGTACATCGTTCATGAGCGATGAGCTGCGTCAGTACCTGCTCGGTAAGGGCATCGCCTTGAGCAGGACTGCCAGCTACAACCCGCAGGGAAACGGGCAGATGGAGAGGGAGAACGCAACGGTTTGGAAGGCTGTCCTTCTGGCCCTTCAGTCTAGAAGTCTCCTGTGGTGATATGCATCACTGTAAATACACAAGAGATTAATGTAAATACACATAGACTAGCTAGACACTAGAGGGAGCACCAGAGACATGACACACAGACATTCAACCAATAGGCCAGTAAGATATGACACGACCAATGGGCATTCACGACACACAGAGGTGACACTACCACAGGAGGGCATTACACCCACCCATATAAAAGGGCACAGCACACATGATCTTCCTCATTCCAGTGGAGACACTCAGTGAGTACACAAGGTTGATTTGAAACACATCACACCCATCACCTGGATTGTAGAAGACTGGTTCGATAGTCTGAGTAGCTATAACAGGATTAACAGAAGAGTCGAATCCAAGTATACTATGCTAACTGGGGGTCTCTCACCCCCCCACCTCCCACTTCTTATCCACCATCATCATACCACCGGTCCCTGCCCCATGAACCTGACCCGCCCCTATCCATTATTAACATCAAACCCCCTCCCCCCCACCCATAACGCCCCTACACTTCCCCTCAAAAAAAATCTCAGCCAGTATCGATCCCCCCCCCCCCCACTTGCTCGCCTCGTAGGCCCATCGAAACCTGCTAACCAGGCTCCAATGTCCGAAGCCCTCCTCTCAGCTCACCTCCGTTCACTAGCCGACTTTAGGTAGCTGGCGTGAGTGGACCCCCCCCCCCCCCCCCCCCCCCCCCCCCCCCCAAGTCATACCGTCCTCTCCCACCCGGGCCCGAAAGGTAAAGAAAATCAATCTAATCCATACAATTCAATAAAATCACGTAGCCGTTGCAATTTTTAAAAAATGCCAATCAAGCCAAACTAAAACCTAAACTCTAGAACAATCAAGTAAGTTACAATACAGGTCAGTGAAAAGAAAGTTATAACATTTATATATTTTCCAGCTCCCCAATCCCAGTCCACAATCTCTCTTCCAGCTCCGCTCCTCACTTCTGTCTCAAGTCTTCTGCCTTCACGAATGCCTCAGCCACCACCACCATTTTGAAATAAAAATCTTTGGTGTTGTACATCACCCTCAGCTTTGCCGGGTACACCATACCAAATTGCAGCCCCTTGTTGTACAGTGTCGCCTTCACACGGCCAAATGCCACTCGTCTCTTCACCAACTCCACCGTAAAGTGCTGGTAAATCCGAACTCTAGCACCAGCCTACTGCACCTCCCGCTTCTGCTTTGACCAGCTTAACACCTTCTCCTTCATGTGGTATTTATGGAAGCAGATAATTACTGCTCTCGGCGGCACATTTACTTTGGGTTTCGCCATTGAAAACCGATGAGCTCAGTCCAGTTCATACCGGGAGGGGTCTTCACCTTCCCCCATCAACTCCGCCAGCGTCTGAGCGAAGTACTCTGTTGGCCTCGAGCCCTCTGTCCCTTTGGGCAAACCAGCATTCCTCAGATTGTGCCACCTCGAGCAGTTCTCCAAGTCCTCGAGCTTTGCTCGGAGTCCTCTGTTGACCTCCACCACTCTCCTCATCTCGTCCCCCATTGAGATGAGCTGGTCGCTATGCTGTGACACGGCCTCCTCCGCTTCCGTCATCTTTTCACCTTGTTCTGTCACCTCGGCCGATGTCTTTGCCACATCCACCCTCACCGGGATGATTGCCTCCTCCACCAATGATCTCAGTGCGACTGCCATCTCCTTCCTCAACGCCTCCATGTGCCTCGCAAACTGCTTCTCCAGCTCCACAGCCATCATCTCGGTCATCTTTTCTACTGCAAGTCGTGTGGCCCCACCATGCATCCACCATCTTGTCAGCGCATTTTCTGGTCCTCTCATTTGACGGCGAACCCACGTTTCCTCCTGTCTTCCAAGCTGTTTTTCGCATCATTTAACGACTTATTATTTTTCCCTTCTTTCTTCAATTCTAAATTAAATAAATAATTTTTTTTAAATTTCAAAAAATCAAAAAATCTCTTCCACCGGGACCGGTCTTCAAACTTCTCAAAAATCCATTTGCAGCGGGAGCTACCCGATGTGCTCTACGCCCCTTCTAAGTGCCACGTCCTGGGTTCAGGCCTGCCGCCTCGACTGCCTCGCCTCATGTCAAGCTCACCTCGCCGCTCACTTTGGGCTCGATGTCCCCGCATCGGCCGCCAGACACTCCCGCAGGGCTCCTCGCCGGCTCCAACCCCTCAGGGCTGCAAAGGCCAAAGAAATGAGAATAGAAAGAACAACGGTGAAATCCCCGAGAATCTGAAATATCGTGGACTGTCGGGAGCCTCTTCTTGACGCGCCCGCTCCGCTCGCAAGCTCCATCGGAAGCCCCAGATGCATTTTCAGACACAAATTAATCCTTTGTGCAAAAGTTGCAAAAGTCACCTGTCATTTGGCAGCCATCTTAGCCACCTGTTAATGTCCATTTTTTAAAAGAAGGTTGATTCCGAACCACTTCTAGTCTGTGCCTCTGCTGGGCATTGACTCCTTAATCTTAATTTATAATGTTAATTTCTCTGTCATTTGTTCCCTTTACTTTTCAATCCTTTTTCTCAGCAGTTAAGGATATAGGCCACTGGACATGTGGTCATGCATCCCCAGGTATTACGTTATTATCAATTCACATTTTCAGCAATTTACCATGAAAATATATTGCAATCTGAAGGATAAGGTAAAATGTCTTGTTCATGCCACTCACTATGAGATGCACAATTCCAGCAATTCAGGACCATTGTGCGCATACAGCACTCTGCATTAATTGCAGCACGTGACTCCATGTATAGAAGAGACTCTCCGTGGTCACAATGTAGTTGGCGTTCTCCATGTTTATGATGGAGACGTTCTAGGCAGGAAATTGGATTCAGTGGCTGCCATTGTTCAGACACTATGGATGTCATTTGCGAACCAAAACGCATAAGTGCACACTTCTGTCGTGAATCGGACCAAACACATAGGGTGGGATTCTCCGACCCCACGCCAGGTCGGAAAATCGCCGCCCCCGCCGGCTGCCAAATTCTCCGACGCCGGGGATTTGGTGGGGGTGGGAATCCCACCGCGCCTGTCAGCGGCCGCTGGCAGCGGTCCCCCCGGTGATTCTCTGGCCAGGATGGGCCGAGTGGCCGCCCGTTTTTTTTGCCGGTCCCGCCGGCGTAAATTAGAGTAGGTCCTTACTGGTGGGACCTGGCGGTGCGTGCGGGATCCGGGGTTCTTGGGGGGGGGGGATCTGGCCCCGGGGGGTTGCCCCACCGTAGCCTGGCCTGCGATCGGGGCTCACCGATCTGCGGGCGGGCCTGTTCCGTGGGGGCAATCTATTCTTCCGCACCGGCAGCTGTAGCGGTCCGCCATTGCTGGTGCGGACACAAAGCCCTCTGTGCATGCACTGGGATGACGCCAGCACACGCTGGCGCTCCCGCTCATGCGCCAACTCGCGCCGGCTGTGGAGGGCCTTCGGCGCCGGTTGGCGTGGCGCAAAGCCCCTTCCCCGCCGGCCGGCGGGGCGCAAACCAGTCCGGGGCCGGCCTAGCCCCTGAAGGTGTGGAGGAGTGGTTCGTGCCATTCCTTCCCGCCGGAGTTGCCCGCCCCGTCGATTATGGCAGAATTATCATAGAATTTACAGTGCAGCAGGAGTCCACTCAGCCCATCGAGTCTGCACTGGCTCTTGGAAAGAGCACCCGACCCAAGGTCAACACCTCCACCCTATCCCCATAACCCAGTAACCCCACCCAACACTAAGGGCGATTTTGGAAACTAAGGACAATTTATCATGGCCAATCCACCTAACCCGCACATCTTTGGACTGTGGGAGGCAACCGGAGCACCCGGAGGAAACCCACGCACACACGGGGAGGATGTGCAGACTCCGCACAGACAGGGACTCAAGCCGGAATCGAACCTGGGACCCTGGAGCTGTGAGGCAATTGTGCTATCCACAATGCTACCGTGCTGCCCTTGATCACAGTAGGTTAGCATTGAAAGTATACAGATTTGATAGATTGTGACATCAGAGCTTCCATTTTGGGGCTGAACACTCCAGGCACAGCTCAACACATATTAACAATTACAATATCTTATATTTATTCATCACGTATAACAGAATAAAAAGTCCCAGGCTGTTTCAAGGAACATTTTAAAACAAGGAGTGGTGTTGAGTCACACGAAGGAGATTTCAGATGAAAAAGAGCTTGGTCAAAGAGATTGAGCACAGTAAGAAGTCTTACAACACCAGGTTAAAGTCCACCAGGTTGGTTTCAAACACTAGCTTTCGGAGCACTGCTCCTTCCTCAGGTGCTCCGAAAGCTAGTGTTTGAAACAAACCTGTTGGACTTTAACCTGGTGTTGTAAGATTTCTTACTGTGCTCACCCCAGTCCAACGCCGGCATCTCCACATCAAAGAGATTGAGGGCGTGATCTAATGGAAAAGTTTCTAAATATTGTGACGAGCGAGTACTGCCGCAAGCTTCCCGCTGCTCGGCCCGTCGAGGACGTCACCGCTATAAAATGGTTATTGGACCACTTAATGCGGTCCCATGAGCTTGAAGGTGTCCGAAGCATGGCTCAGTCAGGGACGGCCATGGCTGAGCACTTTGACAGCATGTCCCAGTCACTGGGGGATGTGACCCAGTACCAGGTGGACCTTGATGAGGCGCTACAGCGCATGTCGCAGGCTCAGGTGGGTATTGCCGAAGCGCTGAGGAGCATGACCCAGCTACTGAGAAGCATCGGCTAAGGCGCTGACACTGAGCTGCTGACATTGGCGAGCCACCAGGGCTGAATGAGCCAGATGACGCAGGGGCAGACGGGGTTCGATCTGGCTGTCCCTCCATCCTGGGGTGAACCGCAGGGCCCTTTGTGTATTGACCAGGAGGAGACTCTCTGGGTGTCAACCTGGAGCCATCCTATGTAGTGGCGGCGGCAGCAAGCAGCTCCCTCGACAACTGCGCCGGGCACATCTGGCCCCAGAACCCCCAGAGGACACACGGTGGGGGCATCGAAGGCCTCAGGACGTGATAAGCAGCAGGCTGCCTTCACCTCTGATGTGCATCATGTGGACAAACCTAGACGCAGCGGTAGAGCAAGGAAGGCCAAGCACATTGAGGGTCACTGGGTGGATGCTGGGGGGGAGGGAGGGTGGGGGTAAAGGGGATGTGGGGAAGGGTCTGGGAGAGCTGGGGAGAGCGGGTGCTCTTCTCCTTCATGTGGTACAAAACCCACAAGGACATGGCACAGGTGCCGCACCATCCTGTTGTTGAGACGGAGCCTCCTGCCTCACCCACACTGTCCTGGCTCTCCTTAATTCAATAAATTAATTAATAAAGTAATTAATTCAAACTTTTCCAAGTGCCTGTTAATCTTATCCCTGATGACCCATCACTGATAAACTGACTGGCCTGCAGTTACTACTGCCCTTATAACCCTTCCTGACTTCCAATGCACACGTTACATCAGAACTTGTTCCCTGAAGGCCCTCTGGTCATAACATCAACAAAGGATGGCAGGTGAGAAAGAACCTTAGATCCTACCACTGAGCTGCTAAAATTCTACTTGAAGTTTAATATTAAAGATTTAGCGGCAGTAAATGGAGATGCATCATGATCTGCAAACTCGTTGCTTCTGATCCAATCCATGTACATCTAAGACAGTTGGGCATCCTGTCCTTTCAACTATCAGAGGAGAACATTAATGTGAATCAGCTAAAAGTGCAGAAAATAGTCAAGAGAATGAGTTAGTTAATGGTGACAGTTTAACCTCTCTGCAAACATGCGTGTCACAGTAATTAGCACTGCTGCCTCGCAGCTTCAGGATACCGCGTTCAATTCTGGCCTCGGGTGACTGTGTGGAGTTTGTACTTTCTCCCCATGTCTGCATGGGTTTCTTCTGGATTCTCCGGTTTCTTCCCACAGTCCAAAGATGTGTAAAGTTAGATGGATTGGCCATGCTAAATTGCCCCTTAGTGTCCAAAAGGTTAGGTGGGGTTAACGGGTTACATAGATAGGGTGGAGGCATGGGCTTAAGAAGTGTGCTCTTCCAAGAACCAATGGAGACTTGCTGGACTGAATGGTCACCTTCTGCACTGTAAAGACTTTGATATGATTCATCTGTTCGAAAGACCAGCTACGCCTGTGCACCTTGAGTCGTTACGGACCTCCCCCTCTGGGTCCCTCCGTGGCCTGATGGGTAGCCGGCTCCTCAGGGTGTGAAGTGGGGCCCTGCACATGGGCCGCCACCCCAACCCTCTGGTCGACACTGCTGCCGCCATCGCCTTCTCCAGTGTCTGGCTGCCTGGCCTGCCAGCAGCACCACTAGGGCATGTTCCACAGGGTGCAAGATATCGTCCATCCCATGCAATATCTGTAAGGGATTGGTGAGGGTGAATTGTTTAAAATTAGTTGCTTAACCAGTCATCAATATGGGGTCGTGAACACAGGCCTGACAAAGTCCCACATAAGAGATTAGTTTGCAAAGTTTAAGCGGATGGGATTAGAGGCAGTATATTGAGATGGATAGAAAACCGTTGGTAGACAGGAAACTAAGAGTAGGAATAAAGGGATCTTCTTCCAATTGGCATGCCTCCTCCTGTTCCTATTTTCTTTGATGGGTGAAAGGTGTTTTGTTTGACGATGACCACTTTGTATTGATAAAAATTGTTGGCTGGTGAATGATTGGGGGTTTGGTCATTTGAGCAGCTCGTAGGAAATTACCTTTAAAGAGGCATTCACAGACATTTAACCATTCATGGAAGGTCATTGAAGTTCTTGCTGCACTCCATTTGGGTCCTCAGGGCTTGGCTATTGGCACTGAGCACTGTGGCTATTGCTCTCACTGCCTCTTGATCAAGGGCATGGACGGCATATTGCCCTGTGGATGCAGGAGATTACCCCCCCCCCCCCACCCCGCTTCATCCACCAAGACCTCCAGTGCCCTGCACGGAAACCTTGGTGTCCACTCTCTCCTTTGTTATGCCACTACTTGCCAGGACAGACGGACTTCCTGTATGACAGCAATATCTGCCCCAGTCACAATGCATACCTCCTTTTGACAGTACTGGTGAGCTTTACAGAGTGCGAGCAAATGTCGATTCTGCTACCCCTGTTGATGAGGTGACTGCGTGCAGCAATCAATCTACTGAGTCGGCTGCAATGTGTTGGCCTACTGCCAGCATTTCATTCAGCTGGTATGGAATCACCATACATCGTAATCCCCACACCTGGTTTTGGGACTTATCCAACTTAGCTCCCATGATGCTTTTGGATTGAAAATGGGCTCAACATGGGGAGAAGGGAACATTTCATATTTCGAGGGTAGCTGAAGCTCTCCTGGTTATTAGAGAGATGGGGGTTCCTCTGTTTCTAACTACTACACCTTAAAGTAGCCCGCAGATTGTTGCCTCCACTTGTGGGTCAAGCAAAATTGATGTGCATGACTGTGGGTGAAGGCAGTACAGAAGCAACCAGATTTTATACTGGAGCTGTTGAACAATTGATGGAAGGAGTAGGAGGAAGGATGAGGACCATCTATGGCAGTGACAGACACCGGCCATAAGGAAAGCTCACAGCAATTGTCAGAAGCAGTCACCACATCTGTCAATGTCAGAAAGCTAGGAGCAGTTGGAGGAAGAAGTTAATTACCTTACTAGGTCAGACAAGGGAAGCAACAACCTTAGCCCTCCCCTGTAGGTACTGTACAAACCACTTTAATAATCTCACTTCACATTCTCTTAAATGCACTCTAAGTGCTTACCGACACTGCCTTTCAGGCAGAAGGATGCCCTTTACGCACTGCTATTCAGCTGGAATTGTTCTTTCATTCACATGCTTACGCATATGAGAAACTTCCCACATAATGTATCTGAACTATTATGGGCTGCTGGTGGATATTACCACATTTCAAAGTAACAAAAGCAAAAGGAAACAACAGAGGAGCCTGAGGTGACAGCTTCGCATGTCTGCAAATTTCCCACAAGAACATAGGGAATGCTGGAATGAGAAAAGACCAAAGTCCATTTGAATGACTGCCTAACATCCAGGTTGGGGAATGATCTAATGAGCGGAATATTCCCATGCGTGTTAAATGTCAGGCATAGCGGGAGGATAGGGAGGAAGGCGGGAAATTGTTCTCACACCGTTGTGAATTTACAGCGGGATCTTCCTCTGGTGCCCATCGCAGTGGGATGAAAACCCACCTGAGGCCGTTTTGAACTTCATTTGCATCCCATTAATGGGATGCAGATGGAGGCCGGATCCCTCCTCCCCCCTCCACCCCACACCCCAGATTTTCCGTGATTCCAGTGGGAAAACACACCAGTGTGATACACCTGTGGAACAGCGTGGCCGTGCCGATGTTGGGACTCACCTAAAGAATGCTCGCGGCTGCCTCCAGAGTTCAGGATGGGGTAGGTCAGTAACCCTGGGCCCTGGAACTCCACAGCAGTGGGGTTAGGGGAGCATGTACAGATGGACCTGGATGGGGGTCTGTCTTCCAGCCTCAGAATGTTCCTGGAGATTCTCTGGGGCTCCAACTCGTGGTCTCGGAGTACTCCCAGAGAGCCATCGTCATTTTCAGGCGGTCAACCTTCTTTCGTCAACAGCGGGTCAGTGTTGTTAGGCACCTTTTCAATATGGCCCTGGGCACAATGGCGGACTATGGACCATCCAGGCCTGACCTGCCACTAAATATGCCGTCAAACACCCAGGTGCATACTTAATAAGGTTGGGGTGGAATAAATTTGGCAACTTTCCCTGGCCGCCACAACGGGAAACATTCAACATTTCCACACCAGCCATAAGGCCTGGTCTCAAATTATCACCCTGCACACTGATAATGGAGCTGTTGACTAATCATAGCAGCCAATCTCCATCAAATACTTTACAACAAATTAAAAATTAATGTTTGAAGAATCCCAGTGGTAGAAAGCTTTAGGAACCATAGATCCATCGACGTCTTTTGCCATCAAGTACTCTATATTTACATAAATCATTTCTCAACTTACTCATATACTGTATCACATAAATGTTACATCCGGAAAGATATCAATCTTGTTTACATGCAGGTGTATCAATACCAATTGCTTTCACTGTCTGCATCGGGAGATTGATTGATTGAAATATTGGCCAGGATTTTACTGGCCCCGGGGAAAGGTGCATCCCAAGGAGCAAGGCAGCCAATTTATATGTGTGAAGGTCCTATTACATTGCTGTCAGCATTGTCAACAGCGGAGCAAGCTCTTGCCATGTGGGGAGGCTGTTAACTAAATAGAGGTGGCTACATTGAATCAAAGAAGGGGCTGTGGGCTTGGAAGGCAGCACCTCTGGCCCGAGCGAGGTTTGCCTTTTGGCTCCTGGCCCCATAAATGTGTTGTTACATTCCAGCCTTGTTCCTGCATACCTCAGCAGCACTACCTTTGCTGGTGTTACTGCTGGATCTCCAGAGCTGCCAGCCCTGTGGTTAGGCTGGCAGCATCAGGAACTCACCCGCCCTCCTTCATTTCATGGCTGCCTATGGTCAAATTGCTGAGTGTGCTCCTGCTGCCGGCAAGTGTAGGTTCACAACTCACTTTTTACCCCGGTGATGCTTGTGAAATTCAGCCCACTGTTTCTGCAGTTTGTTTAATTTACTCGTCTTTGAGTACAGGCAAGGTCCTCTGGTTTTTACAATTCTGAAGATGGTAAAATAGCTGGTCATGTTCCACAATTCATGATCCAGAATTAAGTGCTTTCCAATCACCTCCTTCCATACTTCCAGCTGACCACTTGAAGTGGTCAGCTGCAACTTGACAGCACCTAACTCTGTTTGATCTGGTCTAGGAGCTGTCAATCCAAGTTTAGTTTTCTAAACATTGTGGTTAGAGCACTTCAGAGTTACTCAACCATGAAGGGAGATGAATAAAGCAATGCTGTGTATGGAAGCTGTCAATCACAGAGGTCAGCAGCCAAACGACTGGCCGAGAGCAGCCCACCCGGCTGCCCCAGTCCCTACATGTCTTCTGCCCTCAGTTCCAAATGGTCTCCACAGCCAGGTGACTCTCTTCTGCTGTGTTGCCTACTTAAGGAGACAATTACCACACATCTGTTCCCTCAGGTGGACATAGAATATTGTCTGGCACTGCTTACAACATGAGCAGGGGGGCTTTTTGGAAATATTGGTCAATATTGATCCTTCGATTGCTACAACAAAGAAAAGTTATCTGATCGTCATCACAGTGTTGTTTGTGGATCATTGCTGTGTGCAAAATGGCTGCCGGGTTTCCGACATTACGACAGCGGCTAAACGGAAAATCATTGGCTGTAAAGCACTGTGGGGTGTCCTGAGATTGTGAAAGATGCTGTATAAATACAAGCCTTTTTTTTCTCCAACTATGCTGCCCATTATGGATGGGCAATAAATGCTGGCCTAGCCGGCAATGCCCATATCCCATAAATGAATTTTGAAAATATCTAATAAAATAAAGTGTTCAATAGTGCAAAAGAAAATGCATAATTATTTTTGAATGTGTCCAATGATTTTTCTCCCAGCTGCTCACAGTGTTGTCCAGGACAATAATCTTTAATTATTGCAAATTCCAGGACAATCCCGGAGGGCTAGCAATGCTTGGCATGGATACATATGGGACGACGTACACTGCGAGCCAGAGGGGATTGTAATGGCTGCGACAACACTGCACGAGGGAGAGGGAGCATCTGGTGGTGGCCGAGATGAAGGCGGAATTTTTCTGCCTGGAAGGTCATGCTTGTGCTGTGCCTCAGCTGAAGAGCCTGATGGCATGGATCTCACTGGTCCTGTTTTTCTAAGGATTCATTTTGTGTCAAGCACTGATGGAGGAGTGGGAAGTCACGCCAAATAAAGTGCTGCTTATAAACAGCTTGCGAGGAGCAGCCCACCTCTCCAGCAATCAGGAATGGATGCAAAAAAATTCCCGATGCACTCATCTGAAGAAGAGCTGGAGAGCTCCCCCTGGGTTCTGATCAATATTTACCCTTCAACCAACATCGCTAAAACAGATTATCTGATCATGATCACCTTGCTGGTGTGGAAGCTTGCTGTGCACAAATTGGCTTTGGCATCTTCTACATTACAACAGTGGCTACACTTAAATCTTTTCCAATCTGATCCCATTTTAACACTTCAGAATTAACATGACCCCAGACTCCAGCTAAAAACAAAATAGCATTAAAGCAGCAGAGGGAGATTCAGTATATTATTCGTTTGCGTATGATAAATCAACTTTTATTAATACATCACATAAATACAAAAATCTGCGTTGTTAAAGTACTTTGTAAAAATGATATCACTTTCCTTCCTCATGTAGGTTTTAATCTTATTCCCCGGTGACATTCAGTCACTATCTATGACAGTCACCCACTATCTCAATCCACACATTAGAATCATCTCTCTTTCACCGCACCCCCCTCACCCACCACGGACGCACACCTTTCTAACAATCTCACCCACAGACACAAACCAGCCCCTCTTCCCAACCCCCTCCACTCTCATAAATACTCACCAACCCCTCTCCCCTTTCCCCTCTTTGCCTTATTGGCAAGACATTCCCCGGACACAAACTTGGGACTTTCCTGCGGGTACCTTTCTCAAGACAGTGTGCCGGGCAGCCTGTGGCAGAAGCAGGTGCCAATGTAATATGCCCCAGCAAAATGGCACGAGTCCTTTATAGAGCTGCCCTAAACGGAAATGAAATTTGTGCCAGCTTTCCAAAATGGTTTTGTCCATTATAAATTGCCTTATAAATAATAGCTGCTTCTTTCTTCAGATGTAAGAAAATATTCTGGGCACGATTTTCCGGCAGCGTTGTGCTGCCAACTGATCCCGCTGTGTTGGGAGAATAGCGGGAAAGGCCAAAAATGGGATTCGCGCAGGGTGGCAAGCAGTTTGACATTATCCCGGCCCGCTTCAGCTGCTGTGATTGGGATCTCGCCCGGACCAAACCTCATTTGCATTCATTTTAATTGCTTAGTGAGATTAGAGTCGAATGCAGCATCCTCCTGGGACCCCCTCCCCCACCGCAGCGAGAATTCATACGGACCCCGTTTAGTTCTCCTCTACAAAAGCATGGACCTGGCGCCATGGACATGAAGGGGGAGCCGGGACATGAGTAGCCCTCTCCATTTACCTGTATGCAACTCAAGGCAACCATAGCTGAGGCCCCAATGTGGTCTGAGGGTGGGGACCCTTCAGGGGGGCTGGGATTATTTGGGAGGTTGGAAGGGGGCCCGGTCAGGGGTTGCTCCTGGGCCTGGGGGAGTTGCGTATATGAGACATTCAAGCTATCTTTAAGTATTGTGAAGACCCATAACAGGGCCAACCACAGCTGTTTTGCCAAACTATCGCAGGACACAGCCCTGCTGCAGCTTCTTTCTTGAAAGTCCATTTCAGCCCCCTTGAGATTCCAAGAGGCTCTGTGGTTTCAGTGTTGCAGTCTGCCTTCTTTTCTACCTTTGTACTTGAGCGTTCACATTCTATTTCACACCCCTATGACTGTGACCAGCCTCTGGTTTGGCAGCTGAATGTATCTCAAAGGAGGAATTCACCTTTTTAGATGTGATAGCACTTTGACAGTCCCTGAAATCCCAGGTGCCTTCTCGAAAGGTCAGGTGGCCTGTCTGAGAGGATGATTTGTGGACTAGTTGGCCTGCAATCTTTGACGCCTGAACAGTGTGCCTGTATTCTAGCATGCCTGTATTCAGCATCATAGAGGCAGCTGCCAACAATCAAACAGTAAAGAGCAGGGGTTCACTCGCAGCCAAAAGGTAACTATCTGGATGAGCAGATGACAGCTGAGCACGGCCTCCTTAATGTTGCCAGCAGAGACCTGGGGTTAGCGGCTCCTGATTTGGTCAGGGTGAGTGTGCAGACCAAAGGTTACCAGCAGAACTGGCTCACTGAATGGCATTCTGCGTGAAGACAGGACAGTCATGGTAAGGGTGTGGGGCTGTTGCAACACTGACCGCCCCATCAGGCTTAAAGAGACAGTGCAAGTTCAGGCAACGCAGGTGTTTTGAGTGTGATGGCATGACAGCAATAAGATCTCGGGATCCCAAGGCTGGGTCTTGACCAGGCATGGTGCTATTTCCCTCATTGACTCTATTGGATCTTATGTTCCCTCAAAGTCCAGCGAGTCAGGCCACTACAACAACGTAGCCATCATCATTATTCCTCAGCATTCTCAGCTGCAACTTTCTACAAGTCAGGGCCAGGGAAAGACTCGATGGTCCTACAATGAGCTGACAGACACCATGTGCCGCAAAAGGCCACGCCTCATCAGGAAGGCAATGTGGCACCTGTGCCACGTCCTCACAGACATGTCACCCCATGGAGGAAGAGGGCACCCACTCCTGGTGGCCATGAAGGTCACGGCAGCCTTTAAGTTTAACGCCACTGGGTCATTGCAAAGCTCAAATGGAGACCTGTGCAACATATCACAGTCGTCAGCCCACAGTTGCACTGGGAGATGTCAGATGCTCTGTACGGGTTTATATCACCTTTGACCTGGACCAGGTCCACCAAGATGCCCGGCTGCAAGATTCACCACCATTGTCGATACACCCCAGGTCCAGGGGGCCATCTATGGCACGCATGTCACCCTGCGGGCACCATGGCATCGGGGAGTTCCCTATACTAGCAGGCAGTGGTTAGCACTGCTGCTTCACAGCGCCAGGGACCTGGGTTCAATTCTGGCCTTGGGTGCTGTGTGGATTTTTCATTTTCTCCCCTTGACTACGTGAGTTTCTTCCGAGTGCTCCGTTTACCTCCCACAGTCCAAAGATGTGCAGGTTAGGTGGGTTTATGGGGATAGGGTGGGGAAGTGAGCCTGGGTGGGTGCTCTTTCAGAGAGTTGATGGGCTGAATGGCCTCCTTCTGCACTATTGGAATTATAAGATTCTCTGGTTCTATGGAAAGAGCTCCACTCCTTGAATGTACAGATATTGTGCAACCTCTGCCTCAGGATAATGCACATGGGTGCATGCTATCCTGGGAACGTGCATGACAGCTATGTCCTGGGGTACTTGGAAATCTCTGGTGTTTTTGCAGACCACCCCAGAATGACGGGTTGGCTCATAGAGGACAAGGGATAGCCACTGAGTTCACTGTTGATGACGCCAGTGCAGAGGCCTGAGACCAAGGGAGAGTCACGCTACAATGAGGCCCACGCTAACACCCGTTCTGTCATTGAGTAGAGCACCATGCTGCTGAAAATGAGATTCCACTGCCTGGACTGCACTGGCGATGCTTTGCAATACAGCCCCCAGAGGGTCTCCCACTTTGTGATGATCTTCTGTGTCATCCACAACCTGGCACAGCAGTGGGCAACATGCTGGACGAGAAGGAGGAGGAGGAACATACAGCCTCGGCTGAGGAGAAGGACCAGGAGGGGTAGGAGGATGAGCCTGAGGAGGACTCGAAGGATGGAGGTCAGGCGGCGGCAATTGTCCAACAATACAAGAGGACTAGGGAGGCCCTCATAGTCTCCAGATTCGCATGACGTGAGGCTGCGTGTCCACCAGCAGTCTGGAATTCACTGTTTTCGCTCTCCTTTCTTAAAAAGTGAGGTCACATTTGCTTCCTTTCAACCTACAGGCACCATCCCAGAATCTGTAGAATTTTGAAACATGATTACCAATGCATGCAGTATCTCGAGAGCCACCTCTTTCAACTCTCTGGGATGTAGATCAACAGATCCTCGAGATGCACCAACTTTCAATCCCATTAATTTCTCCAATCCTACTTTTATTTTACTGATAGCAAGCAAAAGCTAAGTGTCAAGCAAGCAGGCCAGAATGTGACACGGTACAATGTGACCAGCTATTCCACCAATTTGGAACCAAATTTAATTCGTAAGGCTGCGGGGGTAAAAATCCTGAACATCAGGCACCCTTGAGATTCAAACAAGGCGATGGTTGTACTTAACAAAACAGAAGTGAAATGTTTATTTAGAGATTTGAATTATAATCAAATAGTTCAATTTTTAGTCAATGGACATTGTATCTGACCGTGCAGTGCAAGCTGCTCACGGTGAATTCGCTGAAACTTTGAGTGAAATGGAAACTGGGGATGAGAGAATTGGTGTCCTTGATCTATGCACCTAATTAGTTTATTTCATGCCGTGCTTGTCAGGTTAATTACTTGGCAGATTTTTGGCTCTCAGCATTGTTCACTGTCAATCTATTCTATCATAGCATTGGATAAGGATCATTAGAGAGTTCTAATTCTTTGTCCTCCTTTGAAGGTCTTGACCTAATATTTGTGGATCTCCATCGCTTGTCTGAAAGGATAGGGAGAGGGTTAGGTTTGTCTAAAACTAATGCTGCCTGACAGTGAGTATGAGCACTCACCTTCTTCATTTGCTTTCTAGCCAAGATCGCCAAAAGTCACTCGATGCTCCTGGTTGGTATGATCTTAATTCAAGTTGGATGTTTCGAGTTTATTAATTGCAAGTCAGATGGTTCTCCAGGGGCATTGTCTCTGCTTGACTCAAATCACTATCCAGGTGTTTGATTATAAGTGTTGGAAGGAAACATGCTCCAGTGAAGCAACACAAAATGAATTTTAATTGAGGTAGAGGGGATCAGGACAGCAGAGATTAAAGAGGATCAGACCACTGCCTAACTCCTCATCTTGGTCTTTGCTGAAATTGAGGTAAAAAATGTAGTAAGTATATTGTAGAAATCTTAATATAAAGGTAATGAAAAAATTAACCCAAGAAAATTGTTCATCCTTTTTTATTCCTTCATGGGATGTGGGCATTGTTGGCTGGGCCAGCATTTATTGCCCATCCTTAATTGCCCTTGAACTCAGTGACTTGCAAGGCCACTTACGAGTCAACCGCACTTCTGTGGATCTGAATCCTCATGGGGCCTGACCAGGTAGGGATGGAAGATTTCCTTCCTTAAAGGGCATTAGTGAATCGGGTGGGTTTTTACAAAAATTGACAATGGTTTCATGGTCACCATTAGACTTTTAATTCCAGATTTCACCATCTGCCATGGTGGGATTCAAACCCAGGTCCCCAGCATAATCCCCTGGAGAACTACTGGTTTGGTGACTATGATGCCACCACCTCCCCATTGTGAATATTCAAATTCCAGGAAACATAATTTAACAATGAGGAAAATTGGAGTAAAGGAAACTGGACAGAATATTGTCTTGCGAAGTGTACATGGTGCAGTCGGTAAAGGGGGTCAAGCAACCTGTTCCAGTTCCAGTGAACTTAACAACTTGTTCTAAGACCAGGGGCTGGTTTAGCTCACTGAGCTAAATCGCTGGCTTTTAAAGCAGACCAAGCAGGCCAGCAGCACGGTTCGATTCCCGTACCAGCCTCCCCGGACAGGCGCCGGAATGTGGCGACTAGGGGCTTTTCACAGTAACTTCATTGAAGCCTACTCGTGACAATAAGCGATTTTCATTTCATTTTTCATTTCATTAAGACACAATCTACAGCAGTCAGCATAAAAAGTTAACAGACATTTTTCTAACTCGACCTAAGGACCAGATACATCTATCTGGTCTGGTACCAAGTAGGGAGGTTAGGGAGGGGATACATAGAGAACTGAAGGTTAGATAAGGGCACATAATATTCACTCTGCCTGGGTGCACATAACTTGTTTAATTTAAAGCAGACATGATTTAATGTAAACAATATCCTTACCTACTTAAATTACACTCTGTAGAAATATCACCTGATTCTTTATGCTGGCAAAGTTAGCTCGGGAGATCTATCACTGAAGCTGGGCTCTCCCAACGCGTTGGTCAATAAACAATTGCCCTGTACCTAAGACTTCTCCAATTATTTTGTGGAAAAGAAAAAAACCACAACACCAAGGTTCGTAACATTGTTGCCCAAGTTCCTCGAACAAATCACCAAAATGGGCAGTAAAATGGTCTTAGAGGTAACAGGGTGTGTTTATGAAGAGATAGGGTGAGAAGATAAATATGTGTTGTTAACCTCCATAGAAGGTTTATTACCTCAAATAGCATTTTCCTATGCCTAAATATTCCTCCGCAAATGCGTCCACCGTTCAGTTGTTAACGGCAAGTTCCTTTGATATAAGAGGTCAATGGATTTGAGAGAGGAAAAAGTGCAGGTAATCACTCCACAAAACAACCGACAGTCACTGTTTATACCTCAGCTGATTTTCAAATTGTTTACATGTCGAATTTCTATTCTAGATTTTTTTCACACAGATTCTGCCCCTGCCACAATACAAACTCCTAATACAGTTACTATTCTATGTGACTGTGAAAAAGGTGAATTATCCTGACTCATTCTTCTTAACTTGTTTGTTGCCTTCGACATGATTGGCCACACCATTCTCCTCAAAAGCATTTCATCTGTTGTCCTGCTGGGTAGAACTGCACTATCATCTATCCAGACATAACCGGAGAATCAGCTGAAAAGGCTTCTCTGCCTGCTCCCGTCTTTACTCTGCTGTCCCCGATGGATCTCTTTGGACCCAATCTATTTCTCATCTGCACATGCTGTCACTCAGTTTCCACATACAATCTACTGACACTCTTCTCGCCCTCACCACCATCTCCACCTATCTGGTTTAGGAGGGGCTGGTTTAGCACAGTGGGCTAAACAGCTGGCTTGTAATGCAGAAGAAGGCCAGCAGCGCGGGTTCAATTCCCATACTGGCCTCCTTGAACAGGCTCTGGAAAGTGGCGACTAGGGATTTTCACAGTAACTTTATTGAAGCCTACTTGTGACAATAAGTTATTATTATTATTATTATTACCTTGACCACTTCACTCTCTTTAAATTATCAGTGCAGCAATTTCTCCAAATAAATATTAGGAAGACAAAAGTAATTTCGAGGAATTTTCTACTCTGTGCGCACAGTTCCAGTTTCAGCGAGAAAACTGGTATGCAACTTGCCAGCTGCACAAGTGGGTTTATCTCCAGGTTCTCTGTGCAGCGAGAATCTGAGGCAATGGTTTCCACTGTAACTCTGGTGGAGCAGGACCTGATAAAGTTAGCAATGCCAGCTCCACAGAGGACGGGGCACCACCTAAACTGGCAATTGAGGGGCTTTGCATCTATGAGGCTTCCAAGTCACCTTTAAATATTGTGGAGACCCATAACAGGAGCAACCAAAGCTGCAGCCTGTCTGTCCTCCCAAACTCTGCCAGGACAGAGCCCTGCTGCAGCTTCCATCCTGAAAGTCAATTTCACTCCCTTTGACTGGGAGCAGCCTCTAGCTTCACAGCTGAAGGCTATTTCAAATGAGGAATTAGCTTTGTTCGTTGTGATAGCACTTCACCCTCCTGAACTGTCAAGTCCTCTTTGAAGGTACAGGTGTCCTAAGAGGATGATTACTGCACTGCATGTCCTGCAACCTTTGATGCCTGAACAGTGGGCGGGATTCTCCGACCCTCCGCCGGGTCGGAGAATCGTCCGGGGCCGGCGTCAAACCCGCCCCCGCCGTATCCCGTATTCTCTGCCACCCGAGATTCGGTGGGGGCGGGAATCGTGCCGTGCCGTTCGGCGGTCCCGCCGCGGCGATTCTCCGGCCAGCGATGGGCCGAAGTCCCGCCGCTGACAAGCCTCTCCCGCCGGCGTGGATTAAACCACCTACCTTACCAGCGGGATTGGCGGCGTGGGCGGGCGCCGGGGTCCTGGGTGGGGGCGCGGGGCGATCTGACCCCGGGTGGTGCCCCCACGGTGGCCTGGCCTGCAATCGGGTCCCACCGATCGGCGGGCGTGCCCTGTGCCGTGGCCGCACTCTTTTTCTTCCGCGTTCACCATGTTCTTCACCGTGGCGGAGGCGGAAGAGACCCCCTCCCCTGCGCAGGCACCGGTATGACGTCAGCAGCTGCTGACGCTCTGGCGCATGCGCGGATTTACGCCCGCTGGTGAAGTCCTTTCGGCCCCGGTTGGCGTAGCGCCAAAGTTAGTTCACGCCAGCCGGCGGAGCAGGAACCACTCCGGCATGGGCCTAGCCCCTCAATGTGAGGGCTTGGCCCTTTGGGGCAGCCCGGCGCCAGAGTGGTTCATGCCACTCCAACACGCCGGGAACCCCCGCCCTTCCGGGTAGGGGAGAATCCTGGCCAGTGTGTCTGAACTCCAGGAGCATTAGCACCATAGAGGTAGCTGCCAACAATCAAACACTAAAGAGCAGGGTTTCGCCACTGACGATCCTCTCCTGGTGTGGCCATGGGTGAGTGTGCAGAGCAAGATTTGCAAGCTTAACTGGTTGGCTGTCTGGCACTCTGAGAAAAGGCGGGGCAGTCACCGTAAGGGTGAAAGAGGCTTGGGGGATTTGAGGGTCCCAGGATGGAAGCCCTAACTGATTCACCAATTCTCTTCAAATTCCTTCCAGATAAAAAAATATATGCTGGAGTAGATCCTGCAGAAGCCGCCCTCGCTGTGCTTCTGGCAGGTGAGGTGGGCAGATACCGAAGATGGCAGCAATGCCAAGGCAGACTGGAGGTGGCATCAGATGTAGGGGGCTACTAAACACCCTGAACACCTGGCCGCCCATCAGGCTGAGGAGGGAGCCAGAAGGGAAGGCCATGACGGCCCTAAGTGTCGAGGCGTCATTGGTCCTTCCTTGAGCTACCGTATGCCGCAGAAGATTCCGTCTCAACAGGAAGAAACTGCAGCACCAGAGCCACTCCTCATGGACATGGAATCCCATGGAGGAGGAGGGCACCCTGTCCTGGTGGCTGTGAAGGTTACTGCAGCTCCAAACATCTGTACCACCGGGTCATTCTAGGACTCGAGAAGTGACCTGTGCTGCATTTTCAAATTGTCAGCCCACAGGTGCTTTGGTGAGGTGATGAATGCCCAAGCATTAGACTATATCACCTTTGAGCTGGACCTGTCCCTCTGAGATGCCCGGGCTGCCAAATTGCTGCCATCGTTGTGAGGCTCCAGGTCCAGGGGCCCATCAAAGCCATGCATGCCCCCCTGTGAGAGCTGGGGCATCGAGGAATACCCTACATTAGCAGGAAGGGGTTCCGATCCTTAAATGTTCAGATCATGTGCGGCCACCACCTCAGAATCATGCATATGTGTGCCCGCTACCCTGGGAGGGTGCATGACAGCTACATGCTGGTCACCCGGAGATACATAGTTTTCGAGAACCATCGCATGATGACGTTGATTTGAGGGAGACAATGGATACCCACTGAGATCATGACTGATGGCTAAATTGTGCACTCCTGAGACCGAGGCAGAGACCCGTTATTATGTGGCCCACAACACTGGACAAACTGACAGAGAAATTCCAGCTAGCCAGGGGAACGAGATAAGGTATCTACAGCTCAAAAACTTCCTATGAAAGGAGACAAGGACGTACCCACAACCGCCACGACAGACACTACTGGAAGACCTACTGGACGCAAGCATACTAGATAAAGGAAACTGTAGCGACTTGTATGACCGACTGATAGAAAGGGCCGACACCGCACTGGACGCAACAAGAAAGAAATGGGAAGAGGACCTGGGGATTGAGATAGGGTGGGGACTCTGGAACGAAGCACTGCATAGGGGCACGTGCGCAAAGCTCAGCCTGAAGCAGCTAAAAGTGGTACATAGAGCCCACTTAACAAGAACCCGTATGAGTAGGTTCTTCCTGGAGTTGGAGGATAGATGTGAACGGTGTCAAGGAAGCCCGGCCAACCACGCCCACATGTTCTGGTCTTGCCCCCGACTTGCTGGGTACTGGACAGCCTTCTTTGAGGAAATGTCCAAAATGGTGGGGATGAGGGTGAAGCTATTCCCGAAAGTTGTGGGGATGAGGGGTGAAGCTATTCCCGAAAGTTGTGGGGATGAGGGTGGAGCCATGCCCGAAAGTTGTGGGGATGAGGGTGGAGCCATGCCCGAAAGTTGTGGGGATGAGGGTGGAGCCATGCCCGAAAGTGGCGGTCCTCGGGATTTCAGACCAGCCAGATCTATTCCTTGGGAGGAGGGCGGATGTCCTTCCCTTTGCCTCCCTTATCGCCCGCCTTAGAATCCTGTTTGGCTGGCGGTCAGCAACACCATGCAAAGCTGCAGACTGGCTGTCCGACCTCTCGGAATCTCTCCAAATGGAGAAAATAAAATTCGTCATCCGAGGGTCAGGCGACGACTTCCACAAAACAATTGTTCCGGGACCTGTTTGTAGCCAACGAACAAGCGGCAGAATAGCCAGGTAGCGAAGAATCAGGAGAAAGTAGCCAAAGCATGAGAGGGAGAGATAGACCGGAAGAGGGGGAGGGTAGGTAGCTAAACCTAAGAGGAAAGAAAGGCGAACAACAGGAGGGGGGGGGGGAGAGGGGGGAGAGGGAAGAGACAGGGAACAAGAGAGGGGAACCAGGGAGGTGAGGGGGAGGCAGGGAAATGAGAGCCAGAAGGTAGGCACGGGAAACAATAACGAACATGGCATCTCCAGGAGCAGGGAACGAGGAGAATAAAGACGAAAGACGGGAGGAACGGCAGAAGCGGAGGTGAGCGCGAGACGGCAGCGAGATCCGTCCAGGAGAAGCAAGCGACAACACCAACACCAAACCCATTCGAGTATTGCCCACTGTAATTGTTTCTCCGGCACCCAAATGTATATTTACCTCCCCAGCCTCCACACCCCCCCCCCCCCCCCCCCCCCCCCACCCCCCATAAACAGTTGCCTAGTTATGTGTTGTAAATAATTTGGCCAGGTGTAGAGTTGCTGCTGTTGAGCTGGTGCACAATACGCTACCAGTTATTTGTTATTGTATTTTTTTATTATTTATTACTTTCTTTTCTTTGGTATGTTTAAAGTGTGCCCTTCTCTTCTATATATATACATATGTTTCTTATCCTGCATACATAACGGTAAATATACTTTGTTCAAAAATCCAATAAAAAACATTTATAAAAAAAAGAATTGTCAGGTCAGCAAGATGTAGATAAAGATGTTAGCAGTAATTTTACTCAGATCGTAATGTAAAATGAAAAGTAGTCTGATGCCATTCACATTGAATCACCCCTTAAAGGCCGAAAGGGCTTTAAGGCTCTGTTAAGAAACTTAAAAAAAAAAATAAGCAAGTAGTTGTGCTTTTTAGTGAATGTCTATATGTATAATTGTACAATAAATATTTTTGGTTTTGTAACTTGACTCATTTGTGATGATAAGTAATCAGTAGCATGATGTAATAATTAAGATGAATTCTTTTGTTTAAAGTAGCAAACACTAAACAAAATGTCAAAAAAAAAATAATCTGGCCCATACTCCCACCCATACTGTCATTGAGTGGTGCATCGGGCTGCTCAAAATAAGGTTCCAATGTTTAAACTGCCTTGCAGTACCCCCCCCCCCCCCCTCAACCAGGGGGTCTCATACTTTGTGGTGATCTGTTGTGCCCTTCACAATCTGGCACAACAACGGGCGGCCTGCTGGAGGAGGAGGAGGTGGAGGGACATGCGGCCTTATCTGAGGGTGAGGAGGAGGACCAGGAAGGGTTGGAGGACGACCCCGAGGAGGACCCCGACGATGGAGGACAGGCTGCAGAGAGGATCTGAGACATCTGGAGGACCAGGGGGGCCCATATCATCACCAAATTCTCCTCTGCATCTGTCAGCTCAACACCCCCCCACCCCATTTCGCCCTCAGCTCATATCTATCCTGATTCTGCATCAGGGATTTTGATCTTGGACCACTCTACCAATGAGGTGGGGCGGGTGGGGGGGGGGGGGGGGGGGGGCTGTGGGGTAAGCGGGCAGAGGTGATTTTTAAAATTTGGAGTATCCAGTTCTTTTTTTTTCCAACTCAAGGGCAATTTATTGTGGCCAGTTCACCAATCCTGCACATCTTTTTGGATTGTGGGAGTGAGACCCACGCAGACACAGGAGAATGTGTAAACTTCACATGGACAGTGACTCGGGGCTGGGATCAAATCCGGGTCCTCAGCACCGTGAGGCAGCAGTGCCAACCACTGCCCTGAAACCTATAAAATTCGAACAGGATTAGACAGAGTCGATGCACGAAGGATGTTCCTGATGGTGGGGGTGTCCAGAACCAGAGGTAACAGTCTGAGGATAAGGGGTAGACCATTTAGGACTGAGATGAGGAGAAATTTCTTCGCCTAGAGAGTGATTGGCCTGTGGAATTCTTTACTACAGAAGGCAGTTGAGGCTAACATACTTGGCAGGATTGTCCGTTGCTCAATGCCGATATCATAATTGGCGATCGGGCGGAAAATCCCTTCCGACGTCCAAATTGGGGCGGCGGCGGTATGGCGCCGATTTTTGAGTTTACGCCCCCTCCAAAATGGTGTCATCGCGTTGCACGTCGCACGCTGTTGGAACGCCGTTGGCGCGGTAGCAGAAGGCCCTCCCCCCGATGCTCCGGCCCTGATGGCCCGGGTTCCAACCGCGAGGTTGACGTGTGGTTGAGCGGTCTATAGAAGCCTTTTGACTTCTATATTTTCCGAGTGTGACTGATAAAGTACAGTTCCCATCAACTAAAGTCTTTCAGCTGGATTCTCCAATTCTGCGTCCAGCACCACCACAGTTGGCCGGGAGCCATGCTGCTGGCTGGGGTGGGGGGGCTTCCACGAGGGCTGAGGGGACTGATGGGAGGTGGGCCAGGGGGTGGCCAGGGATTGTCCTGTGGGGCCATATTTGGCAGGTTGGGTCCACGAATGGCCGGCGGCATGTTGTGCGCATGCACGGCGACGGACCAGTCCGCTTTACCTGGCAGGAGTTTTACCTGGCAGCCCTGCTAGCCCCTCACCGATCCCAGAATCGGTGAGGGTTCGACACCAATTTTGGCGACGTAAAACGCCACATTTCCCACGCCGACATCGGCACTTAATAATAATAATCGCTTATTGTCACAAGTAGGCTTCAATTAAGTTATTGTGAAAAGCCCCTAGTCGCCACATTCCGGCGCTTGTTTGGGGAGGCTGGTACGGGAATTGAACCCGCGTGCTGGCATTGTTCTGCTTTGCAAGCCAGCTATTTAGTCCACTGTGCTAAACCAGCCCCCTAAATGTGCCACAGAATGGGAGAATCCAGCTGAAAGAGTTTGGTTTATGGAACTGTATTTTACCAGTTATACTCGGAAAATATAGAAGTCAAAAGGCATTGGGAATGATTTCATCTAGTGATGGATTAGCAGGAATTTCCTTCAAATAAATAGGGAAACGTGAAGCTATTGTTTTCATAGGAACATAGGAATTTGGAACAGAAGTAGGCAATTCAGCCCTTCGAGCCTGCCCCACCATTCAATCAGATCATGGCTGATCTCTTCCTGGTCTCAAATCCTCCCCACCACCTGTTCCCCATATCCCTTTTGCTCGTTTGTATCAGAAGTATATCTATCCCCTTCTTGAAACCATTTAATGGCTCCAATTCCACTGCACAGTGGTTTTTCGCCCCTGCTCCAAACTCTGTTCCCTACCGATTGAGTCTCTCCCTATCCCTGATTGAAACTAAACCAATTTTCAACCTTGGTGTCATATTTGACCCTGGTTTGAGCCTCTCACAACATATTTGCACCTTCACCAAGACTGCCCTATTTCCACCTCCATAACATCACCTGATTTCACCCCTTTCTCAGCTTATCTGCTGCTGAATCTTTCATTCAGACCTTTGTTGCCTCTAGTCATGACAATTCCAACACACTCCTGGTTGGTTTCCCCCATTCTACCCTCCATGAACTTGAGGTCATCCAAAACTCTGATGTATGTGTCTGAAAAGTCCCTATTCCCGATTACCCCTGTGTTCACTGAACTGTGTTGTCTCTGGACAAGCAACATTGTAATTTAAAAATGTTATCCTTGTTCTCAAATCCTCCCTTTACCTGTAATCTCCCCCAACCCCGTCCCCCCCTTACCCACCCCCCAATCCCACAGTTGAAATTCAATTAACTAAAAATCTGGAACGAGAAGCAAATATCAGAAACGGTGACCATGAAATAATCGATTGCCGTAAAACCCATCTGGTTTACTGTTGTCCTATAGGGGAAGAATTCTGCTCTCCTTACCCACACTGGCTGATCTGTGACTCCAGGCCAGTGTTCCCTTGAATGTCTGTTTGTTGTGCACCGGCAGCTTGTGGCACTGTCTGGTCCCGTTAAGATTGATTCCCGGCCACACATGCATTTATCTTAAAGGGAGTGTTCTTTGGACACTGTCATAATATCCACTCATGTATATAATGAGATGCAGACAGGCAGTGATTGGCACGTAGGATGACATGGAAGCATACAACACAGTACAGCCAATCACCAGACAGGACACTACCACTATAAAGCCAGAAGGCACTAGGTTTCCCACTCTCTCGGGACCCAGCTACTGAGACAGTCAGAGTCCACGAGCTAGCCAGTGCAAACACCATGCGGTAGCTAGTAAGTCTGGTCAGGCTACTACAAGGTCACCAGTCAGATCAGTATCTTGTCGACCCACAGCTGAATATGTATAGCAGTTCTATAGTTGAATAAAACAGCGTTGGATCTTCTCCAGTGTTAGACATCTGTTTCTAACTTCCCTGCATCGAGTGCAGTCCACATCGAACCAACCTGCCTAACGTATCAGGCACGGCCTGTTTGTACCCTGCACGCCACTTTCCCAATTGCTGCACAGCTGTGCACCTGTACAGTTTAGCGCGAATTACATTGTTCCAAATGAACGTTCTCACGAAACTGTGCATGCAACCTAAAAACTAAAACACAGGCTGCACCCAAGTTGCCCTTTAAGTTGCCACATATGCTCAGACACACAGAAATATTTAAAGGGGCTGTGCAGTGAACTAAATCATCCATGTACAACCAATAAAGAGAGTGTACTTTGCTGCAGACCCATAACAATGTAGTTGACTCTTAATAGTCCGCCTGAAATGGTCAAACAAGCCACTTAGCTGTTTTCCAGAGGCAGCTTACCTCCAGCTTCTCAAGGACAATTATAGAAGAGCAATAAATGCTGGTCGAGCCGGTGGCACCCACGGCCTATGAATGTACAAACAACAGGTAACAATGTTAAAGAGAGGTTTTTACCTTGGCAGACTCCTTCTCCTTCAAGCACCTCATCTAAAACTACAGATCAGTAAAATAGCTTTGGAGCAGTCTTACCCAGCTTGTTGCCTGCCATAAATCACCAGAACGCAGAGTCTGAAGTACCCACAGGCATATCTATAAATCACAGCTGCCATGGGGAGTGAAACACCATCTGATTTTCAAAGCACAATATCTATCTGCCAAATGTAGGTCTGCACAAGGGGAAGGGTAGCCCAAAGGCCTTGGCCTCCTGAGCTCTCATAGCCAGACAAAGACCGTAGCAACCTTATACAATGCAACAAAATGAGAGTTGTTGAGCTCTCGACAGAGGAAAACATACAGCTAATTGTCGGCATCACCGACCGCCTCTCTGGCCCAGCAGTCAGAACACAACGCTCATTATACCCCCGGTGCTACCAGTAATGAGGCTGCAAACACAGCATACCTCAAGGCCAAAAATAATGAAACATAAATGTGCGAATTAGTACTGACTGTCCTACACTCTAAATTACTATCGTCAGCATCTGACAAATGTAATTTTTATGTTGCTTACTATTAAAAACAGTCATCTCACCAAAGGTCATTTTGAAGCACGTAGTACGATTACGTCATTCATATATTAAAATGTGGGCCCATTCCTCCCCCATACTTGACTTGGCTGTGCGGCTTGCCACCCACAAACATCATCATAATGTCACTGGCACAACACTGTGTGTCTGTTACTCCAATTCTTCCCAAGGAAGTCTGTACTAATTATTCCCCAACATAGGCGTGGTGTCCTTCAACGTTCTTATTCTGAGTCAGCCAACAGCTCATTCATTATTGATCTTTAAAAATATTCTGCAGAGGTAAAACAAAGGCAGCATGTGCAATCCTACGGATCTCCTGTGGCATTGCACGGTGCATTACTCCTGGGTCACACATTGGTTTAGAATAGGGGTATTAAACCGCATAATGCACAAGGTATTAATGCAGCTGGCAATGCGAGGAAAGGGTTAATCAGACTGATTTGAAGTGCATTAGCATGCTGATCATGGACTTTATGTTGTAGAAATATTATGTTGTGGTAATGCTGTGAAACCACGAACGCTGTTTAGCCCTTTTTGTTAAGGGGAGGAAGTCTGATTCTTAAATTGCTCATCCTTAAAATGGGTCGAAGAATTCAACCAATCTAAGGTTGTCATTCCCTTGCTTAATAAGAAAAATTGATTGGAGAAATGGTGAGAAAAAAAAGGTTTCAGCCCAGGCACAGAGCAAGCAAAAACATGTTGTTAATTCATGAGAAGCGAGAACCTTGAAGCGTTAGTTAAGATAAGCACCTGCCTGAGAACGACCACAGCCTCTAGCCTGGGATGTTCGGATGTATGAATCATATGCAGGGAGTTACAAACCCGTAACTGAAAGAATCGGACATAATCAAATCAGTGTTGAGTTATACATAGTCTGAAACGTAGAAAGGGGCAGAAAGCGTGTAAAAAGTGAATATTGGAACATATTATTCAGGTTTGATCAGCCCGTGTACCTAACGAGGAACCAGAACGCATTTGAGTTCTCGGGCTAAACCTTGCAAGTTCATTATAGGTATTGCTGTGAAGTAGGTGACAGACTTACACTTTGTGGGTCCTGCGCTCACCTTCATTTCTGGGCCACCCCCCCCCCCCCCAAATAATGTCACGCCCCTCTCCCAACGATGTTCCATCTCTCCCCCAATGACATCACGGTCCTCCCGAATGCCGCCATCCTCTCCCCACTGAATGCAAAAGCACAAGCCACTAAAACACCCAAACTGATCACTGCTTAACTGCTTTAGTGCTTTTTAACTTGCCAACCAAGTCGGGATGAAGAAGAGTTGAACTGAAATCAAAGCTTACTTCTTGTCAGAATGACGGTAAAGATGGTCAATATTGCAATGTGTGTGTCCTGTGATGAGCAAACATGGAACTTGCTGATGAAAAACAAGATGGGAAAGTCAGCCGATGACATCACCACAGCACAGGCCAGAGCAGGACAGAATGAGCCAGTCCAGCGCAGGAGCAAATAGTCCATTCAACAAGATCCTTATGCTGCCATTCAGTATATTTCAGAGTCTCATTCAGTGAACTTTCTTTCTTCCTCTCACAAATTCAAGGAAGTTATTGCAACAAATACAGGTGAATGGAGCGTCCACTGTGTCCAAACTCAATATAAGTGTCTCTGTCTGCAGGATTCTGTTCTTTGTCCTGAAGGTACTTTCTGAAGGCTAGTCTTGAGAGTGATGGGCATGAGAACTATCAGCTGCAACCATTATATCAGACCAGCAATGGTCCATTTTCAAAAATAGAATTTATACAAGAGTAGCTTGATCCGATACTTTTTATTCATAAAATCATTAATTGAATCATCGTCGGTAAATTCTTGTAAAGATGTACTTTCAATTGTCAATAATTCAAAATGATTTTAAAACTTTTTCCAATACAGAAAAAGAACATTGACTGGAAGCATTTATGACAGTTATGGTAAAAAATATTTCCAGAATGGTTTCCACATTTGGAATGGTTGCTTGCAAAACATCACATAGACGTCTGCACAAATCAACAGGTGAACTCAAACCAGAGAGCTCATCATTATCAATGAGATGAATAAATTGTTTCACTTCATCTTCAAAACGATTTGTGCTTATGTCCTCCTGATAGAAATCACTTTGTTTCTTACTGCAGTGGCTTTTAGCATTCTCATCCAAATTTCTGTCAAGAGCATGCAAAATAAAGCAACAGTTTTCTTCAAAAGTCCACTTCTACTCTGCAATTGCACCATAAGTCTGTCAAGAATACATTGACTGTCTGGACAATGATATTCTCTTTCCCTTTTCATTGTTTCTAATTTCACCATTTTTGGCGCCGGGTTCGGGCCATATTGCCAATTCACGGAGAATCCCGCCCCATGTGTCTGTTGCTACAAATCTTCCCAAAGAAGTCTATACTAATTATTCCCCAACAGAGACATGATGCCCCTCAACGTTCTTATTCTGAGTCAGCCAACAGCTCATTCATTATTGATCTTTAAAAATATTCTGCAGAGGTAAAACAAAGGCAGCATGTGCAATCCTACGGATCTCCTGTGGCATTGCACGGTGCATTACTCCTGGGTCACACATTGGTTTAGAACAGGGGTATTAAACCGCATAATGGACAAGGTATTAATGCAGCTGGCAATGCGAGGAAAGGGTTAATCAGACTGATTTGAAGTGCATTAGCATGCTGATCATGGACTTTATGTTGTAGAAATATTATGTTGTGGTAATGCTGTGAAACCACGAACGCTGTTTAGCCCTTTTTGTTAAGGGGAGGAAGTCTGGTTCTTAAATTGCTCATCCTTAAAATGGGTTGAAGAATTCAATCAATCTAAGGTTGTCATTCCCCTGCTTAATAAGAAAAATTGATTGGAGAAATGGTGAAAAAAAAAGGTTTCAGCCCAGGCACAGAGCAAGCAAAAACATGTTGTTAATTCATGAGAAGCGAGAACCTTGAAGCGTTAGTTAAGATAAGCACCTGCCTGAGAACGACCACAGCCTCTAGCCTGGGATGTTCGGATGTATGAATCATATGCAGGGAGTTACAAACCCGTAACTGAAAGAATCGGACATAATCAAATCAGTGTTGAGTTATGCATAGTCTGAAACGTAGAAAGGGGCAGAAAGCGTATAAAAAGTGAATATTGGAACATATTATTCAGGTTTGATCAGCCCGTATACCTAACGAGGAACCAGAACGCATTTGAGTTCTCGGGCTAAACCTTGCAAGTTCATTATAGGTATTGCTGTGAAGTAGGTGACAGACTTACACTTTGTGGGTCCTGCGCTCAACTTCATTTCTGCCCCCCCCCCCCCCCCCCCCCGCCCGCCCAAAATAATGTAACGCCCCTCCCCCAACGATGTCCCATCTCTCCCCCAATGACATCACGGCCCTCCCGAATGCCGCCATCCTCTCCCCACAGAACGCAAAAGCACAAGCCACTAAAACACCCAAACTGATCACAGCTTAACTGCTTTAGTGCTTTTTAACTTGCAAACCACGGGCGGGATTCTTCGACTCCCCGCCGTGTCGGAGAATCGCCGGGGCCGGCGTGAATCCCGCCCCCGCCGTCTCCCGAAGTCTCCGGCACCAGAGTTTCGGCGGGGGTGGGAATCGCGCCGCGCCTGTCGGCGGGCTCCCCCAGCGATTCTCCGGCCCGCGATGGGCCGAAATCCTGCCGCTATCATGTCGGTCCCGCCGGCGTAAATCAAACCACATACCTTGCCGACGGAACTAGGTGGCGCGGGCGGGCTCCGGGGTCCTGGAGTGGGCGCAGGGTGATCTGGCCCCGGGGGGGTGTCCCCACAGTGGCCTGGCCCGCGATCGGGGCCCACCAATTGGTGGGTGGGGATTGTGCCATGTGGGCATTCTTTTCCTGCCGCGTTCGGCATCGTCTTCACAATGACGGACGCGGAAGTGACCCCCTCACCAAAGGCCGTTCCCACCGGTCAGTGGGTGCGCCAACCACTCTGGCGCCGGTCTAGCCCCTCAAGGTTAGGGATTGGCCCTTAAAGATGCGGAGACCTCTGCACCTTTAGGGCGGCCCGACGCCAGAGTGGTTCACGCCACCCCATCCCGCCGGGACCCCCCGCCCCGCAGGGTAGGGGAGAATCCCACCCCACGTCTGGATGAAAATTTTTGAACTGAAATCTAAGCTTACCTCTTGTCAGAATGACGGTAAAGATGGTCAATATTGCAATGTGTGTGTTCTGAGACAAGCAAACATGGAACCTGTTGATGAAAACAAGTTGCAAAAGTCAGCCGAAGATATCACCACAGCACAGCCAGAGATGGAAAGAATGAGCCAGTCCACGCAGGAGCAAATACTCCATTCAACAAGATCCTTATGCTGCCATTCTGTATATTTCAGAGTCTCATTCAGTGAACTTTCTTTCTTCCTCTCACATATTCAAGGAAGTTATTGTAACAAATACAGGTGAATGGAGCGTCCACTGTGTCCAAACTCAATATAAGTGTCTCTGTCTGCAGGATTCTGTTCTTTGTCCTGAAGGTACTTTCTGAAGGCTAGTCTTGAGAGTGATGGGCATGAGAACTATCAGCTGCAACCATTATATCAGACCAGCAATGGTCCATTTTCAAAAATAGAATTTATACAAGAGACTATGGAAGGCAGACAGACTTTTAAGATTATCTTGCCTCATCCATTGTTGGAATGGCAATTTAAATAGCTTGATCCAATACTTTTTATTCATAAAATCATTAATTGAATCATCGTCGGTAAATTCGTGTAAAGATGTATTTTCAATTGTCAATAATCCAAAATAATTTTAAAACTCTTTCCAATACAGAAAAAGAACATTGACTGGAAGCATTTATGACAGTTATGGTTAAAAATATTTCCAGAATGGTTTCCACATTTGGAATGGTTGCTTGCAAACCATCACATAGAAGTCTGCACAAATCAACAGGTGAACTCAAACCAGAGAGCTCATCATTATCAATGAGATGAATAAATTGTTTCACTTCATCTTCAAAACAATTTGTGCTTATGTCCTCCTGATAGAAATCACTTTGTTTCTTACTGCAGTGGCTTTTAGCATTCTCATCCAAATTTCTGTCAAAAGCATGCAAAATAAAGCAACAGTTTTCTTCAAAAGTCCACTTCTACTGTGCAATTGCACCATGAGTCTGTCAAAAATAACATTGACTGGCTGAGCAATGATATTCTCTTTCCCTTTTCATTGTTTCTAATTTCATTGAAAAAGGACTTCTGACACCTTGTCCGCTTCTCATTATCAAAGGACCTATATTTTTTGCTAATGTTCGTGTCTCTGATTCCACCGAGCTATAATTTCAAACTTCCATGACAAAACTTTTAATTGATCTAAAAATTGTGCAGTATTCAATAAAGTTGTATCAACATTTTACAGTGGTTTTCTGATGGTATTCGCTTTTTGAGGAAAACGATTCCATAATAACAGCAGCATCGTACTTTTCAAAGTTCTCTGCTAAGGATTTTACTTCAGCTTTCACCTGTAGTTTTTTGAATTTGATGCAGATATGTCTGATAAGGTTTCCTTTATATCAACAATGTTCATTTTCAAAGCCAAAATAGCATCTGTATAAGCAGACCACTTGGTATCCCACATTGTTTTGACCATCAAATGTTTTCCATTTGCCTGCTCCCATTGCGATAGCAACATATTCTATTGATCCGTGGAAACCAAAAAGGCATCCATGTTATGAATAATGTGCATATCCCTCACAGGATTCAGCTGCAGCATTAGCAAATTCCCTGCATAAATTAACCTGACCAGTTTGGAACCGGCCAGAGGAGAGTGAGCAGCAAAGGAGTTGCTGCTGCTGTTGTAAATAAATATTATTTCTTTCTATCCTTGAACTCATGCTGGATTCTTCGTGGCCCTCACAGAACTGGCAACGAGGATGGGATCCGCGGGCCCACAGGCCGTGGATGTACAATCATTACGCCGTTCATGATGGAAGCCCCGTTCTCCATCTCGTTACATGCTGCCCGATCCAGCGCCTTGTGCAAATGGTGTCAGGCCTGCAGTAAAACAAGTCTGAAGCCGTCCTTCGCCAGGATCTTCGATGGATTCCTTGAACCTTGGGGGGAGGGATGTTATAACCTGTCTGCTTACCATTGGCTCGGGTCTAATAGAAATCCCACAATCCTCTGGGTGTATGAGATTCCCCAATGAGGGGGCGGAGAAATCATTAGCAGATTCCCTGCATAAATAAAGCTGGCCAGTTTGGAACCGGCTAGAGGAGAGTGAGCAGCAAGGGAATTGCTGCTGCTGTTGTGTTTTTATGTTATTGAAAATAAATGTTATTTCTTTCTATCCTTCAACTCGTGCTGGATTCTTTGTGGCCCTCACAAAATTGTGGAGCTGGAAAAGCAGTTTGCGAGGCACATGGTGGTTTTGAGGAAGGAGGTGGCGGTCGCATTGAAGTCATTGGTGGAGGAGGCAATCGCCCCGGTGAGGGTAGATGTGGCAAAGACATCAGCTCAGGTGAGAGAGCAGGGCAAGAAGATGAAGGAAGTGGAGGAGGCCGTGTCACAGCACAGCGACCAGCTCACCTCAATGGGAACGAGCTGCGGTGGGTGGTGGAGGTCAACAGAGGACTCCGAGCAAAGCTCGAGGACTTGGAGAACAGCTCGAGGCGGCACAATCTGAGAATTGTGGGCTTGCCCGAAGGGACAGAGGGCCCAAGGCCAAATGAGTACTTTGCTAAGAGGTTGGCGGAGTTGATGGGGGAGGGTGAGAACCCCTCCCGGCATGAGCTAGACCGAGCTCATCGGTTATTAAGGCCGAAGCCCAAATTGAATGAGCCACCAAGAGCAGTAATTATCTGCTTCCATAAGTGCTGCATGAAGGAGAAGGTGTTCAGCTGGGCAAAGCAGAAGCGCGAGGTGCAGTGGGATGGTGCTAGAGTTCGGATTTACCAGGACTTGACGGTGGAGTTGGCAAAAAAGACGAGCGGCGTTCAGGCGAGTGAAAGCGGCACTGTACAACAAGCGGGTGCGATTTGGTATGGTATACCCAGCGAAGCTGAGGATGACGTATAATGGCAAAGACTTTTATTTCAAAACAGTGGAGGCGGCTGAGGCACTCGTGAGGGCAGAAGGCTCGGGACAGACATGAGGAGCGGAGCTGAAAGAGAAACTGTGGACTGTGATTGGGGAGCTGGAAAATGTATAAATGCTATAACTTTCTTTCCATTGGCGTGTATTTTAATTTCACTTCACATTGTTACAGAGTTCAAGTTATTGGTTGGGTTGATTGGCATTCTGTGTTGCAACGGTTACATCTTATTTTAGTGAATTGTATGGGTTCGATTACTGTCTTCATTTTTTTTTCTCTGGGACTGGATGGGAGGGGACGGTATACCTTGCGGGGGGAGCCACCCGCGCTAGCTAACTAAATTCGGCTAGTGAACGGAGGTGAGGTGAGAGGAGGGCTGCGGACATGGGAGCCAGATTAACAGGTTTTGATGGGCCTACGAGGCGAGCAACGGTGGGGGAAGGGATCGATGCTGGGAGATGTTTTTTCGAGAGGAAATGTAGGGGGGATTTTTGGGAGGGTTTCAATGTTAATAATGGGTAGGGGCGGGTCAGGCTCATGGGGCAGGGCCCGGTGGTATAATGACACTGGATAAGAAGGGTCGGGGGAGGTGAGAGACACCAGTTAAGGTAGTCACGTGGAACGTGAGGGGGTGAGGAGGTCCGGTCAAGAAGTCAAGGGTGCTTGCGCATCTTAAAAGTTTGAAAGCCGATGTGGCAATGCTGCAGGAGACTCATTTGAGGGTGAAGGACCAGGTGAAACTTAAAAAGGGCTGGGTTAGTCAGGTGTTTCACTCTGGATTTGACGGAAGGGCTCGAGTGGTAGCGGTAATGGTCAGCAAAAGAGTACTCTTCCAGATGGAGAATGTGGTGGCAGATTAGGGGGGTAGATATGTGATTGTGACAGGGGCGCTGGAGAGGAGATTAGTGGCGCTGTTAAGTGTATACGGTCCCAATTAGGCCGATGTGGGATTCGCAAAGAAGGTGTTTGGGGCCATCCCTGACTTGGACACAGACGAACTGATAGTGGGGGGGGACTGGAACTTGGCCACGGTCGCTGTTCCCATCAGGGGGGTGAAGGCGTTGGCTCGGCTAATGGTGGAAATGGGGGGGGGGGGTGGATCCTTGGAGGTTTCTGCACCCGAGAGAACGGGGGTACTCGTTTTTCTCAGCAGCCCATAAGGTATACTCGCGGATTGACTTTTTCGTGGTGGGGAAGGCTTTGCTGGCCGGTGTTATGGGGTCGGAATACTTGGCAATTGCAGTGTTAGATCATGTTCCGCATTGGGTGGATATGGTACTGGAGAAGGGGGTAGCGCAGAGGCCGGGTGGAAATTAGATGTGGGACTTTAGGAGGACCAAGGGGTCTGTGACAAAATTGAAAAGGTATTGTGGAATATGAAGGTTTCTACTGTACGGGTGAGGTATCGAACAAAGGCATTTGTCTGGGAGGCTCTAAAGGCGGTGGTGAGGTAATTTTGTTTAAGGCCAGGGTGGACAAAGAGGAGAGGTTGGAGCTGCAGAGGGTAATAGATGAGATGTTGGAGGTAGATAGGACTTATGCAAAAGATGGGAACCCAGTGAAGTTGCAAAAGAGGAAGGTACTACAGGCGAGCTTTAACCGACTATCTACCAGGAAGGCGGTGCGCCAACTGAGGCGAGCAAGGGGTGCAGTTTCCGAGCATGGAGATAAGGCGGGTATGTTAGCAGGTCAGCTTCGGAGGGAGGCAGCGGTAAGGGAAATTGTTCAGGTGAGGGACAGGGCAGGGAAGTTGGTGGTGGTTCCGGATCTGATTAACAAGGTCTTTGAGAAATTTTCTGAGAAGTTGTACAGGTCAGAGACACCTGAGGGAGTCCAGGAGATGCATGAATTTCTAGATGGGTTGGAGTACCCGAGGTTAGGGGAGACGGACAGGGCTACATTGGAAGGAGCGATAGTGGAGCAGGAGATAAAAGACCCAATTGAGAGGATGCAGTTGGGGAAGGTGGCAGGCCGTATGGGTTTCCAGTGGAATATTATAAAAAATTCAAGGATAAGCTGGCACCTCTGATGGTGGGGATGTTTGAAGATGTGATAGGGAAGGGGGTGTTGCCACAAACTTCGAGGCAGACATTGATTTCCCTGTTGCTAAAAAAAAGATAAGGACCGGACGGAGTGTGGGTCGCATAGGCCCATATCACTTTTGAATGTGGACACAAAAGTATTGGCGAAGGTACTGGTGGGTAGGCTGGAGGAGTGCCTCCCGAAGGTGATAGGTGAAGATCAGACGGGGTTCGTGAGAGGGAGGCAACTCTTTTCAAATATTAGAATGGTATTGAACCGTTGGCACCGGCGGAGGGGAAGGAAACAGAGGTGGTTGTGGCATTGGACATTAAGAAGGCGTAGAGCATAGGGTGTCCTTATATGCCGATGACTTGCTGTTATATGTGTCGGAAACGAGTGTGTTGATAGGGGGAATATTGGAGCTGCTTCGAGTGTTTGGGTCTTTCTCGGTGTACAGACTAAATCTGGACAAGAGTGAGTATTTTGTGGTCTCGGCCGGGGGTGGGGGGGCAGGGGTGGTGGTGCTGCCATTCCGTAGGGCAGGGACCCACTTTAGGTACCTGGGGCTGCAGTTTGCCTGGGAGTGAGGGGGGGGGGGGGGGGGGGGGGAGGGGGGGGGGGCGGGGGTGGCTTCGCTGGTGCAACATTTCTAGTTTGTTGGGGAGAGCGAAAGCCGATCTGGCAAGGTGGGATAGTCTCCCTCTGTCACTGGCGGGTAGGGTACAGGCGGTTAAAATGAACGTGTTGCCGCTGTTACTGTTTATTTTCCAATGCCTGCCGATTTTCCTGCCAAAGGCCTTTTTAAGAGAGATTAAGGGAAGGATTACTTCGTTCATATGGAGAGGGAAGGTGGCCAGAGTGAGAAAGGTGCTGCTACAGAGGGGAAGGCAGGCAGGGGGTTTGGGTCTTCCGAACCTGATGTATTACTACTGGGCAGCGAATGTGGAGAAGGTGCGGAGCTGGGTCAGAGGGGTTGATTCCCAATGGGTCAGAATGATGGAGAGTTTGTGCGGGGTGTCGGAATTGGAGGCACTAGCAACAACGCCACTCCCGATGGCCCCGGGGAAATACTCTGGGAGTCCGATAATAATGGCTTCATTGAGAATTTGGAGGCAGTTTCGCCAGCACTTCGGGTTGGCGGCAGGGTCGAGGGAAATGCTGATTCGGGGGAACCACAGATTTGAGCCAGGGAAGTGGGACGGAAGCTTTCGGAAATAGGAGGAGAAGAGGATAAAGACACTAAAAGATATGTTACTTCGGGGTCTATTTGCAAGATTGAAGGAGCTGAAAGCGAAGTATGGGCTGGAGCAGGGGGAAATGTTTAGGTACATGCAGGTTCAAGATTTTGCCAGAAAGGAGATACAGAGCTTCCCGGAGGAACCGGCCTCCACATTGCTGGAGGAGGTGCTGATGACAGGGGGACTGGAGAAGGGGGTAGTGTTGGCGGTTTACGGAGCTATTTTGGAAGAGGAGAAGGCACCACTAGAAGGGAAGTGAAGTGGGAGGAAGAGTTGGGAGAGGATATGGAGGAAGTGTTCTGGTGTGAGATGCTCTGGAGAGTGAATGCCTTCACCTTGTGTGCGAGGTTGGGGCTGATACAGTTGAAGGTGGTATACAGAGCACACCTCACGAGGGTGAGGATGAGCCGATTCCTTGAAGGAGTAGAAGATAAGAACATAAGAACTAGGAGCAGGAGTAGGCCATCTGGCCCCTCGAGCCTGCTCCGCCATTCAATGGGATCATGGCTGATCTTTTGTGGACTCAGCTCCACTTTCCGGCCCGAACATCATAACCCTTAATCCCTTTATTCTTCAAAAAACTATCTATCTTTATCTTAAAAGCATTTAATGAAGGAGCCTCAACTGCTTCACCGGGCAAGGAATTCCATAGATTAACAATCCTTTGGGTGAAGATGTTCCTCCTAAACTCAGTCCTAAATCTACTTCCCCTTATTTTGAGACTATGTCCCCTAGTTCTGCTTTCACCCAGTGGAAACAACCTGCCCGCATCTATCCTATCTATTCCCTTCATAATTTTAAATGTTTCTATAAGATCCCCCCTCATCCTTCTAAATTCCAATGAGTACAGTCCCAGTCTACTCAACCTCTCCTCGTAATCCAAATCCTTCAGCTCTGGGATTAACCTAATGAATCTCCTCTGCACACCCTCCAGTGCCAGTATGTCCTTTCCCAAGTAAGGAGACCAAAACTGAACACAATACTTCAGGTGTGGCCTCACTAACACCTTATACAATTGCAACATAACCTCCCTAGTCTTAAACTCCATCCCTCTAGCAATGAAGGTCAAAATTCCATTTGCCTTCTTAATCACCTGTTGCACCTGTAAACCAACTTTCTGTGACTCATACACTAGCACACCCAGGTCTCTCTGCACAGCAGCATGCTTTGATATTTTATCGTTTAAATAATAATCCCGTTTGCTGTTATTCCTACCAAAATGGATAACCTCACATTTGTCAACATTGTATTCCATCTATCAGACCCTAGCCCATTCACTTAACCTATCCAAATCCCTCTGCAGACTTCCAGTATCCTCTGCACTTTTTGCTTTACCACTCATCTTAGTGTCATCTGCAAACTTGGACACATTGCCCTTAGTCCCCAACTCCAAATCATCTATGTAAATTGTGAACAATTGTGGGCCCAACACGGATCCCTGAGGGACACCACTAGTTACTGATTGCCAATCAGAGAAACACCCATTAATCCCCACTCTTTGCTTTCTATTAATTAACCAATCCTCTATCCATGCTACTCCTTTACCCTTAATGCCATGCATCTTTATCTTATGCAGCAACCTTTCGTGTGGCACCTTGTCAAAGGCTTTCTGGAAATCCACATCCTTTGGCTCCCCGTTATCTACTGCACTAGTAATGTCCTCAAAAAATTCCACTAATATTAGTTAGTGTGTGAATGTTGCCAGGGGGGGGGGGGGGGGGCGCGCTAATCACGTTCATATGTTTTGGTCCTGTCCAAAGCTGGAGGATTACTGGAACGAGGTTTTCAGGGTAATTTTTAAAGTGGTGCATGTGAAACTGGACCCGGGCCCCCGGGAGGCCATATTCGGGGTGTCGGACCAGCCAGGGTAGGAAACGGGTACAGAGGCAGATGTTGTAGCCTTCCCCTCGTTGATCGGCCAAAGGGGGATCCTGATGGGTTGTTATTGATATGGGGATTGACATATTTGTTACTGATTATTGTTTACTGTTGATGGGTGTAAATTTGGGAGAAAATGTGAAAAAGGAGGAGAATAAAAATATTTTAAAAAAATAAATAAGAAACAAAGAAGCAATTTAGCATGGCCAATCCACCTAACCTGCACATCTTTGGACTGTGGTAGGAAACTGGAGCATCCGGAGGAAACCCACAGGGAGAGCAAGCAGTCACCCAAGGTTAGAATTGAACCCAAGTCCCTGGCACTGTGAGGCAGCAACGCTAACCATTGTGCCACCGAGCCATCCATTTTGACATAGAAAACAATGACACACAAAATCTGCGGGACTGGAATTGTAATTGAGACATAATTGGGCAATTCCCCCAAAGAGGCCTGAAACTATTTTTGAGATCAGGCCTTAATTTCTATCTTTTGAGCAAGCGGCCAATGTTCATTGAATATACCCTGCCAGCTCTCCATGCACGGTGGGCACCGCGGGGCAGGGGTGTTTTATTGACCCCTTTCAATCACACTTTGTTGTGACTTTGTTGAGTCCCTTGAGACTCTGGTTGCCTTTATGCAGTATCCCTTTGAAGGGCTGCAGTGCAATTTATCTCTCATTTTGTTGATTTAGTGTATTTGGTAAATGAAAAGAAGCACAACTGCAGATCACCACTGGAGTGAAGGGGCATGGGTGGGTGGGTAGAGTAATTTAGTGGGTTCTGCCACGTAAGCCAGAAGAAAAAGATGGGGGATGAGGGGAAAGAAGTTGGTTTTATGATGGGAGATGGCACTGAATGCCCTGCCTTGGCTCCTGATTTTTGAGAGGTTGGAAGAACATTCATGTGCCTCCTCGCCCCCATGAAAATCTGAAAAAGAAGGGAATCTTACCTGTGCAGAAGCAGCCTCCCGAGGCTCCTTTAAGGATCTCTAGTTAGACCCTTTCGTGCCTGGGAAAATGAACAACAGGAGCTTCTATGCTCGACATAGGAACTGATTAGAGCAATTAAGTCGCTTTCTGTACTTTTCAGAAAGAAATACACTAAATCGAGTTTGACTGAATCTCCTGACAGAGAAAGGAATCAACTGTGCCATCTCCTTCCTCTCCTATCAATAAAATGGATTGCTTTGTTTGCATGGACAAAATGGATCTGGGTGAAAACTACTCAAACTCCATTGCAAATAATATCAGTCAATCCCTGAACGGTGCCACACTTTGAGTTGGGGGCCGAACAGCTGATGGATTCCTTTTATTTCCATGTTAACAAGTGACCTTTTCAGGCAGCTATGAGACCTAATAATAACCTGCTGTCAGAGATCAGATAATGCCCCATTGTACGTCTGCAGCAGTTGCTTTCATTTGCTTATCTCAGTGGCTCCACTCCTCGTGATCTATCTGATTACTCGACAAAACGTCTGTCTGTAGATTTCCTCTAGTGCTTCAAACAAGTAGCTTTTCCATCATAAAATGTCAGTTTACCCTTTGTTTGTGAAGCAGAATGTCAAACGTTGTCAAGAGGGCTGAATAAATTACCAAACTCACCAAATACTGCCTGCCTTTAAAAAAGCATTCAATATGAACCATTTGTGTAAATATGAGAAGCCTAGGTGAGGGGCCCTGTTCCACAGTGTTGTCTGCCGTACATAATTGATAGGGTGGGAGAGAGGTTAAGGTAAGTGAAGGTGGCCCCTCTATACTCATCAGAACTCTGACCTTTTTTCAGCATTGTACTTCCTCCACCATCAAGGGATCCTGGCAGCTAAGGTGAAGGTGAAGGATCCTTGCACAACAGGAGTACCACAGTGCTGGTAGGAAAACAGGTCGAGGTGCACCAAAAATTGTAGCAAGGTTTTGACTCAAGGCCTTGATTAAGACCTACAGCACGACACAGACTTGAAGGGAGTGGAAGGATGCTACATGACCATTTCACCCCCAATCTTGAGCTCAGGCCACTGTGAAAGCCTGTGGATTTAGGAGCAGCAGAAGTTGAGGTCGGCAAGGATTCTTCTCAGGCCAGCAAAATGAATTAATCATCTTTCTTTGTTAGGTTTCTTCTTCCTCAGCATCTGTGGAACTGGTCAAATTGTGTACTTCACAGGTTTCGAACAGTTCATGCCTAAAATGGTAATGGGATACTATTAGCATCATGGATTTCCATAATGCAATTGCCTGAATTAGGCAGGCCACTTGTGGTAGTCATCACTGTTGTATTGGCGTAAACTGCATACCGAGGGTATTACGGTAAGGCCCCCTGTACTACAGGTACGGGGGTAGATCCCTGCCTGCTGGCTCTGCACAGAAGGCGGAGTATAAATGTGTGGCTCTCCGAGCTGCAGCCATTTTGGCAGCAGCTGCGGGAGGCTCCACACTCTCTGCTTAATAAAGCCTCAATTACCCTTGTCTCGTCGTAATTAATAGTGCATCATTTATTACGCAGAGATTTTAAAACGATGGATCTCCGCATCAAGCCTGGTCGCTTGCAGCTGCACCCTCAAGCAGACAACGCCAAGTCGGCCTTCGCACATTGGCTAGCTTGCTTCGAGGGCATACATCGGATCTGCGACTGACCCTAAGAGCTCCAGATCCTTTACACGCGGCTGAGTTCAGACATCTTCCCCCTCATCCGGGACGCGCCAACATACGTTGAGACCATGGCGTGACTGAAGGAGAACTACACGCAGCAGATCAACAAAATCTACGGCAGGCACCTCCTCTCCACATGGCATCAACTCCCCGGTGAGTCTGTGGAAGATTTCTGGCGTGCCCTGCAACTCCTAGTGAGAGACTGCGATTGCCAGGCCGTTTTCGGCCACTAAACATTCTGACCTGCTATTTAGTTACAGGCATAGGGTCGGCCTACATCCACCAGCGACTCTTAGAAGGGGCTACCCTCGACCTCGCAGCGACCAAGAAACTAGCCGCTCTCGCTCACGGTCACCTCACGCAATGTACAGGCGTATGCCCCCGACCATGCGACCCACCCTTCCTGGACATCATGGACCCCGCCAGCAAACACCCTACCATGCACCCCACCAGCTACCTCCCCAGCCAACCCCAGGCCTGCGCCGCGCAGCAGCTAAACAATGCCTGAGGACCCAAGTGCTACTGTCTGCGGACAGTCAAAACACTCCGCCACCCTGCTCGGCACAGAGCGCGCTCTGTAAGGCCTGTGGTAAGAAAGGACATTTGCTGCTGTGTGCCAGGCTTGCTCGGCTCGCTATGGTTGCCCTGGCGCCGTCCATCTTCCTCGCCTCAGATCTCGTGCGGCCCGTGGGCGCCGCCACCTTGCCTGCCTCAGGACATGTGCGGCCCGTGGGCGCTGCCATCGTTCCCACGCCTCAGGACCCCTGCTCGTCGGACACCTCATCGGGCTGCTCATCGCCTGCAACTGCTGCCCGACCAGCCACATCTCACCTCTGTCACGATCGACCAGTCACAACCGCACAACCTCGCGACCACGTCGACGACAGTGAAGGTCGACGGGCACAAGGTTTCCTGCCTTCTGGACTCCGGGAGCACTGAGAGCTTCATCCACCCCGAAACGGTAAGGCGCTGCTCCCTCACGGTCCACCCCACCAACCAGAGAATCTCCCTGGCCTCCGGATCCCTCTCCGTGGCGATCCGGGGGTACTGCACTACCACCCTCACCATCCAGTTCCAGCGGCTTCCGGTTCTACGTCCTCCCCAACCTTTGCACTGCCTTGCAACTCGGCCTGGACTTCCAGTGCAACCTCCAGAGCCAAACCCTGTAATTTGGCGGCCCCTACCACCCCTTACTGTGTGCGGCCTCACGACCCTTAAGGTTGACCCACCTTCACCGTTTGCGAACTTCACCCCAGATTGCAAACCCGTCGCCACCAGGAGCAGTCGGTACAGTGCCCAGGACAGGACCTTCATCATATCTGAGGTCCAGCGACTGCTGCGGGAAGGTATTATCGACCAACAGCCCCTGGAGAGCCCAAGTGATCGTGGTGAAAACTGGGGAGAAAAACAGGATGGGCGTTGACTACAGTCAGACCACTAATCGGTACACGCAGCTCAACGCGTACCCCGTCCCTCGCATATCTGATATGGTCAATCAGATTGCACAGTACCAGGTCTTCTCGACAGTGGACCTGAAATATGCCTACCCCAGCTCCCCATTCGAAAGGCGGACCACCAGTATACCGCATTTGAGGTGGACGGTAGCCTTTATCATTTCCTTAGGGTTCCCTTCGGCGTCACTAACGGGGTCTCGGTCTTCCAACAGGAGATGGACCGAATGGTTGACCGGTACGGACTGCGGGCCACTTTCCCATATCTGGATAATGTCACCATCTGCGGCCATGACCAGCAGGGCCATGACGCTAACCATTCCAAATTCCTCCACACCGCCACTCTCCTCAACCTAACCTACAACAAGGAGAAGTGCGTGTTCAGCACGGACCGATTAGCGATCCTCGGCTATGTGGTTCAGAACGGAGTTCTAGGGCCCGACCCCGATCGCATGCACCCCCCCATGGAACACCCCCTCCCCCACTGCCCCAAGGCCCTCAAACGATGCCTGGGGCTCTTCTCGTACTATGCCCAGTGGGTCCCTAACTATACGGACAAAGCCCGCCCACTCATTCACTCCACCGTTTTCCCACTAACGGCCAAGGCTCACTAGGCCTTCAACAGTATCAAGGCTGACATCGCCAAGGCCGTGATGCATGCGGACGACGAGACGCTACCCTTCCAAGTCGAGAGCGATGCATCAGACGTCGCTCTGGACGCCACCCTGAACCAGGCAGGCAGGCCCGTGGCATTCTTTTCCCGCACCCTCCATGCCTCCGAAATTCGGCACATCTCCGTCGAGAAGGAGGCCCAAGCCATCGTAGAAGCTGTGCAACATTGGAGGCATTACCTGGCCGGCAGGAGATTCACTCTCCTCACTGACCAACGGTCAGTAGCCTTCATGTTTAACAACACACAGCGAGGCAAGATCAAAAATGATAAAATCTTGAGGTGGAGGATCGAGCTCTCCACCTACAACTACGAGATTCTGTATCGCCCCAGTAAATTCAACGAGCTCCCCGATGCCCTATCCCGAGTGGGCCAACTCCGCATCCTGCACGACGATCTCTGTCACCTAGGGGTCACCCGCTTATATCACTTTATAAAGGCCCGCAATCTGCCCTACTCCATCGAGGAAGTCAGGGCTATCACCAGAGACTGCCAGGTCTGTGAGGAGTGTAAACCGCACTTCTATCGGCCAGACCGTGCGCGCCTGGTGAAGGCCTCCCGCCCCTTTGAGCGCCTCAGCGTGAACTTCAAAGGCCCCTCCCCTCCACCGACCGAAACACGGACTTCCTCAGTGTGGTCGACAAATATTCCCGATTCCCCTTTGCCACCCCATGCCCCGACATGACGTACATTACCGTCATCAAAGCCCTTAACACCATCTTCGTTCTGTTCGGTTTCCCCGCCTACATCCACAGCGACCGGGGATCCTCATTTATGAGCGATGAGCTGCGTCAGTACCTGCTCAACAGGGGCATTACCTCGAAGCAGGGACGACCAGCTACAACCCCCGGGAACGGGCAGGTGGAGCGGGAGAAATGGGACAGTCCGGAAGGCCGTCCAGCTGGCTGTACGGTTCAGAAATCTCCCGGCCTCCCGCTGGCTGGAGGTCCTCCCCGACGCCCTTCACTCCATTTGGTCGCTCCTGTGCACTGCGCCTAACAAAATTCTCCATGAACGTCTCTTTGCCTTCCCTAGGAAGTCCACCTCCGGGGTTTCGCTCCCAACATGGCTGGTAGCTCCAGGACCTGTTCTCCTCCGCAAGCACTTGCAGCTCCACAAGGCGGACCCGTTGGTTGAGAGGGTACAGCTTCTCCACGGGAACCCGCAGTACGCCTATGTAGCGTACGCCAATGGCCACCAAGACACAGTCTCCCTCAGGGACCTGGCACTAGCTGGGTCCCCACACACCAGCCCCCCACCTCCACCCCCGCCCCAGCGCCACCCTCCCTCCCCCCCGGCGCACCCCACCACAGCCCCCGCTCCAGGACGATCCGCCCTCCCCTTGGTCCCACCCGTGGATGAAAATGAGGTCGACATGCTCCCAGAGTCACCGACGACCGAACCGCGCCTGAATCACCATCACAACTGCGGCACTCGCAACGCCGGATCAAGGCGCCCGACCGTCTAAAGTTGTAACCCCTTTCTTAAATTTTAAACAACCTGTATGTAAATAGTTTCCACCACCCCCGCTGGACTCTTTTTTTAACAGGGGGTGAATGTGGTAGTCACCACTGTTGTATTATGTATACTGCATACAAGGGTATTACGGTAAGGCCCCTGTACTACAGGTACGGGGGTAGATCCCTGCCTGCTGGCTCCGCCCAGCAGGCGGAGTATAAATGTGTGGACTCTCCGAGCTGCAGCCATTTCAGCAGCAGCTGCGGGAGGCTCCACATCTCTGCGTAATAAAGCCTCGATTACTCTCTACTCTCGTCTCGTTTTAATTGTTAGTGCATCACCACTTTGCATGCTCACCTTATTATTGAAGATTGAATCTTAGGAATCCCACAACATGTCTGGAACAGACTATTTCTTCCCTTATATACTTCCCTAAGTATTTACAACGTGTTAAGAATTGGGGTAAATTGAGACACAAAAATGAAATTGGAATAAAATAAAACAGGGAGTCGATAAGGGCAAAAGTCTGAAGAGGCTTTGAGATGTGAAATAGCTTATCAATGAGAAAAACAAGTGTTTATCTATGTGACTGGGGAAAAATAATGGGGTATTGAAGAGATAACTTCAAAATGGAGAGATAAGGAAATTGAGACATATGTGCTGAAAGCTGACTCCACAGTAGGCACCTTCAAAGGGAAAGAATGATATATCCAGAGTATAATGACTGGGGCAAGAGACACAGACACAGTTACCATCACAGCCATACCCAACTGAAAATCGTGGAATTTCAATTCTCCACCGCCTCGACAGCGGCGTCAATGCACTCTACTCCGCACATACAGTAAACGCCGGTTGCATATCATTAGTGGGTCTGACCCGGTATTCTCCGGGACCTCTGCAATGCTCAGCCATCGCTGGGGTGAATTCCTGGCGTCAGTGACACTTGTGCTTTTAAAAATTGGAAAATAGACGCCATGGCTGGCGAGGGAGTGAGAGGAGGTAGGACACACAGAGGCTACAGATCCTGCCCCCCGGTGAGGATAGGGAGCCCGCCGCCCAACCGGCCGAGGAAGAAGCATCCTCCACAACATTGAACTGCAAAGGGGCGATGTGCTTGAGGAGGAAGATGAATGCCAGCCTTGCCTGACGAAGATGGTGCAGGGAGGACAAGGATAAGCGGGACATGGGGCCCAGGCAGGCAAGGGAGGGCACGGAACATCTGTGCCATGGCCAATGTGCACGGGATGCACTAATTGCCTCCAGGTTCACCAACCAGTGGGACTGGCCAGTGGCACGGACATCCCATCCCACCAGAAACCCCATCCTCCCATCCCCCAACTGGCCGGCCACCCCCTCGCATGAACACCCTCCATGTGCAACCCATTCTCCATTCTGCATCCCCCTCTGTGATACCTACCATCCTCACGATGAGGTGTGGATCCTGGGTTGGCAATAACGGCAGGTTTGGTCCGTGGGATGGAGGATGATGACACCCCGCTCTGGGATGAGCTTTGGTGGTCAACAATGTCAGACTCCTGCCCATGGTAGCACTTTCCCCCATCCACCCTGGGTGACACCTGCATGTGAGCTGGCCATTCCATGGATGGGCCCGGCTGCTGATCAGGTATCCCAGGTGGCGTGGTGCCAACCTGTTCTGCCATCTTCCCACCAGGTGTAACCAGGGGCAGGAGGGGGGAGTCCGAGACGCTCTGTTGTCCTGGCAACTACCCTGCAGGAGTCACCGGCACGGGCCCCATCGCCTCCTCCCTTTGGGTGCCCGATGGCCCCTGGGTTACTTCATGGGATGGGAGTGCAGGGCGGAGCTAAACCTGAGGCTCCCCCCAGCCACATGGTGCTGCCAGTCCTGGAGGCCTGGGGTGGTGGGGGTGGAGGGGGCAGATTAGGGAGGGAAGTGGGGTTGGGGTTGGTGACACACATGCCATGGGGAACCACAAGTCAGTGGTGTCCCATTTTCTCACCTGATGCCTAGCTCCGCCTCGATGACTGCTCGCTCCCCCGGGCCCACGATCAAACCCAGAGCCCGTTGATCTGCTGCAGTGAGGGGCCGCAGGTCTGGCGTCCCCCTTCAGTTTTCTCCCTCTCCCGGCGGTTTGTGAGCTGGCTTCTCCTGGTGAAGGGAGAGGGGAAGACATAAAACCCACATTGTTAGACAGTCGGACGTGTGTAACACAGGTGGTGGGTAGCTGGTGGCCTCCAGCACCCACCACGGTGGCTGGTATAGGTGTTGCAGGTGGTCCAGGGTGGTGGTCCGATTGCCGTCCGGGGGGGAGGGGGGATGACAGTAGGATGGGTGCGGTTACGGGTGTGTGGGTCGGGGGTTTGTGCCAGGAGCACAGTGCTGCCAACTCACCCTGGCCGCCCTGAAGAGCAGTGGTTGGCAGGTTCAGGGTGCCCCGGCTCTCCTCCACTGTGTCCTGTAGAGTCTCCAATTCAGCAGCAGTGAAACATGGTGCCGCTCGTCTTGCTGCCATCTTGTTGGTTCGGGTGAGGCTATCTAGGGAGTGGAGTGCTTATATATGGCTGCAGCTTGTCAGCCTCTCGAGTGTCAATCCCGATTCCGGTGTATCAGACATAATTTTTTAATCGGAATCGGTCATGTTCCACGTGGCTCTGGTGCTAACCCCTTAACGGCTGGTGGATTGATCTGGGGACGGCACTAGTTTTGCTGTTGTGGAACTCCACCAATTCAGTCCCAGCGTCAGCTTTTAGTTTCTGGTGTGGAGAATTCCGTTGCTTGTGTCAGTACTCACCCAGACGGATGTTGCTTCCACTGAGATGTACCATCTGAAGCTGTGCACTTTCTGCCGAGAACTAATCCCAGACATTCCCCATTGGGGCTGTTTAGCACAGGGCTAAATCGCTGGCTTTGAAAGCAGATCAAGCAGGCCAGCAGCACGGTTCAATTCCCGTAACAGTCTCCCTGAACAGGCGCCGGAATGTGGCGACTAGGGGCTTTTCACAGTAACTTCATTTGAAGCCTACTCGGGACAATAAGCAATTGTCATTTCGTTTCATTAAAAGCCACCAGGTGCCAGGCAGGAAGGTGTCAGATGTATAAAGATTCATAGTTGCAGTTGTGGCGACCAGATTTCAGTATGGACACCTTTCTGAAACATTGCTCCTCACTTGATAGATTTTGTTCAGGAATGATGTTGAGGATTGCAGGGTCAAGGCAAGTAGGCACAGTTAAAGATATAGATCAGCCACAATTATTTACAATGGATGGAATTCTCTGGCTGTTTGCTTGCGGGGCGTTTCATAGAATCATAGAATTTACAGTGCTGAAGGAGGCCATTCGGCCCATCGAGTCTGCACCGGCCCTTGGAAAGAGCACCCCACCCAGGCCCACACCTCCACCCTAACCCACACATCTTTGGACTGTGGGAAGGAAACCGGAGCACCCGGAGGAAACCCACGCACATACGGGGAGAATGTGCAGACTCCGCACAGACAGTGAGCCAAGCCGGCAGTCACACCTGGGACCCTGGAGCTGTGGAGCAACTGTGCTAACCACTATGCTACCGTCCTGTCGGTAGCGCATACCTGCCAACAGGCTTTTCAGTGGTGTGAGGTGGTTTCAGTAGGAAATCCTATTAAGACATGGAGGGAGTAGAGAATCCCCCTGTAAGCGAACAGCGCGACCAAATTCTCCATCCTCGCTAGCAGCGATAAACCCAGCCAATAAATCTTTACAACCAAGAATCCAGCCACAGATATATTCATGACTTGGATGAAAGAAGTGAATTTACTATTGTCAAGTTTGCAGATTACACAAATATAGGTGGGAAGGCAAGTGGTGGGAATGACTCAGAGTCAATAGTGTGATATAGACAGGTTAAGTGAGTGGGCAAAAACTTGGCGGATGGAATATAATGTCGGAAAATGTGAAGTTATGCACTTTGGTCGGAAGAATAAAGGAGCTGAAGACATTCTGAGGGGGCTTGACGGGTTGGATGCTGAGAGGTTGTTTCCCCTTGTGGGAGAGTCAAAGGCCAGGGGGCATAATCTCAGAGGAAGGGGTCACCCATTTAAGACAGTGATGAGGAAGATTTCTTCTCTCAGAGGGCAGGGAATCTGTAGAATTTCTTACCTCAGAGGGCTGCAAAGACTGGGTCATCAAGTATGTTCAAGGCTGAGATAGACAGATTTTTAACCAGGATGGGAATCAAAGTTTATGGGGATAAGGGGTGAAATTCTCCGACCACCAGCAGAGTCGGAGAATCGCCTGGGGGCGCCTAAAATCTCGCCCCCGCCGTGGCAGAGATTCTCCGCCACCCGGGAAGTGGCGGGGGCAGGAATCTCGCCACTTCGATCGGAGAGGCCCCTGCGGTGATTCTCCGGCCCGGATGGGCCGAAGTCCCGCCACTGGGAGGCCTCTCCCGCCGCCGAGGTTTAAACCACCTCTGGAATGGCGGGCTCAGTGGCGCGAGCAGGCCCCCGGGGTCCTGGGGGGCGGGGGGCGATCGAACCCCGGGGGGTGTCCCCATGGTGGCCAGGCCCGCGATCGGGGCCCCCCGCTCAGACTCCGGGCCAGTGCCCTGGCTGCACTCTTTCTCCTTCCGCGCCGCCACGGCCTCCGCCATGGCAGAAGCGGAAGAGAACCCCACATCGCGCATGCGCCGGCAGTGACGTCAGCGGCCAGCTGCCGCTGACGTCACTGCCAGCGCATGCGCCGACCGGCGAAAGCCTTTCGGCCAGTCCCGCTGCCGGGGGCGCCGGATTTTTGCGCCAGTCTTCTGGTGCCAACCGCTCCGACGCGGGGCTGGCCCCCAAAGGTGGGGAGAATTCCCCACCTTTGGGGAGGCGCGACCCCTGAGTGGTTGGCCCCACTCCACTACTCCGGGACCCTCCGTCACGCCGGGTAGGTAGAATGCCGCCCAAGGTGTGAAGGTGGCTTTGAGGATTATCACATCAGATCAGTCATGGTCTCATTGAATGCTGGAGCAGATTCAACGGAACTGCAGACTTCTGCTCCTACATCTTACGGCCTTATAGGTTGGCAGAACAGATTGAGAGCTGAATAGCTCACGAATGCTCTTTAATGCAGTACACCAACAACCTCTAAACACAGTGCTCGTTCGGTAATGACTCAAGGGTGTAACTGTGGCCAACTTCATGAATATCAGAATAATATAGACTGGGATATATAGTATTTTGCCTAAAAAAGCACACACAGTGTCAGGCTGTTCAACTGATGTCTTATGTGTACCATTTACTCAAATAGTGAACATTTTAAAATAAAGAAACTTAAAAAAATTCAATGGAATCGAAATTATATGATAATATTCCTGACGATAATAGATGTGTTGATGCTGTAGATAATAAAAAGCTGAAATATTAAAAGGGAAGGCAGCTGAAAGTGGCTAATAATGAGGGCCAAAGAATTCAACAGACCAGCGCAGTGAATAGTAAGTCCATAAAGAGGAAGCTGACTCCAGGGAGACAATGTGACAAATGTTGCCAGAGGAAGGTAATTCCACAATTCACAATACCCACGAGGTTCAACTATCATGATCGTTAATGCTACCCAGAGGAATCTGCTTTCAGTGATGTCTCAAATATATAGAATTCTCGCTTTCATACTTCTCCCTCTGCGGCCTCACCCCTCTCTATCTCTCTAACCTCTTCCTGCCCTACATCCTCAAAGATCTCTGCACACATGCAGTCCGAGGCTCTTGTGTATACCCAATTTCCATTGCTCCACGTTGGTAGCCATGCCTACAGCTGCCTGCGCCTCAAAATCTCTCTACCTCTCTCCCCTTCTTAATGTCCCACAAAAAACTGTCTTTTTGACCAGGCTTTTGATCACTCTGTCCTTATATCTCTTTGCGTGGCTCAGTGTTAAATTTTGTCTGATAACGTTCCAGTCAAGAGCCTCTGATTTTTAAGGTGCCAGATCAATATAAATTGTTTCTGTTGATGTGAGACTTAAATCCAAGGTTGCCAAAACTATTTTGTATAAAATGTACTGATCAGTTTGCCATTAGATTCATTGATGTCTTGACGGGATGTTCAATACTGCTTATCAGCACTTCAATTATCTCACTCACCCTTGTCTCCTCTTCTTGCCTAACTCCAGCACTTTGTCAATGCTTGATTTTACCCAAAATCGAATGGAAAAGTCCTATTAATCCTCAGCTGATATTCTGGACAGAATGTGCCTTAGCGCTTGCCAGTTGAGCTACAGAGCCATGTCACATTCCCTTATAATTATTTTAGCCAGGGCTCCATGGTGGCGCAGTGGGTTACCCTGTTGCCTCATGGTGCTGAGGTCCCAGGTTCGATCCCAGCTCTGGGTCACTGTCTGTGTTGAGTTTGCACATTCTCCCCGTGTTTTGCGTGGGTTTCACCCCCACAACCCAAAGATGTGCTGGTTAGGTGGATTGGCCATGCTAAATTGCCCCTTAATTGGAAAAAAAATGAATTGGTTACTCTAAGTATTTTAGCCTTCGTGCTTCTTGTTCAAAGTGCTGCATTGTGGCACAGGAGTTAACACTGCTGCCTCATGGTGCCAGGGACCCGGGTTCAATGCTGGCCTCAATTGACTGTGTGGAGTTTGCACGTTCTCCTCGTGTCTTTCGTGGGTTTCCTCCGGGTGCTCACATTTCTTCTCACAGTCCTAAGATGTGCCGGTTAGGTGGATTGGCCATGCTAAATTGCCCCTTAGTATCCAAAGGTTAGATGGGGTTATGGTAATAGGGCGTGGGTGTGGGCCTAGGTAGGGTCCTCTTTTTGGTAGCATAGTGGTTAGGACTGCTGCCCTCACAGCGCCAGGGACCGGGGTTCAATTCCGGCCTTATATCACTGTCTGTGCGGAGTTTGCACTTTCTCCCCGTTTCTGCGTGGGTTGCTTCCGGGTGCACCTGTTTCCACCCACAGTCCAAAGACGTACAGCTTCTATAGCACTACAAAATGGGCCGAATGGCTTTCTTCTGCTCAAATTGAGTGATTCTAAGATTCTATAAACACTAATACAAAAAATATCAGATGTTACAAGGACAATGACAGCAAAAATCCCTGGGTGCTTTTAAAACAGGGGTGGGCAAACTACGGCCCGCGGGCCGCATGCGGCCCGCCAAAGGTATTTCTGCGGCCCACCAAGTCATTAAAAAAAAAAAAAAAAAAAAAATTTTTTTAATTTAAAAAAAAAAAATTTTTTTTTAAGATTAATGGGGGGGGCTGTTGGGTTACTTACTGGTATAGGGTGGATACGTTGACTTGAGTAGGGTGATCATTGCTCGGCACAACGTCGAGGGCCGAAGGGCCTGTTCTGTTCTGCGCTGTACTGTTCTATGTTCTATATGAGGCGCCCAGAATCATAATCGGGTGAAGTAATTCTTTTACTTAATATACGATGCGGCCCTTTGTGAATTGTGAATTTCTGAATGTGGCCCTTGCACGGAAAAGTTTGCCCACCCCTGTTTTAAAATCTTATGCCCATATTCTAAATTAAAACATACAAACATTTTTAAAGATGCCACACTTAAAGTTATATAATAATGTAGTGCAAATTTAAATAGTTTCACAGATTTAAAACAAATAACAAAACCTACGTTCATTTATAAATATTCACCTTTAATTATTAAAAATTACTTTAAAAGAACCAATTATAACAGCAATGCCTGTGTAAAAGAAAGAGCAAAAAACAATTCGCTCACATTGCACTCTGTTTTGAAGCATAGCAACTTGCATTTTTATAGCTCTTTTGATGTAGTCAAAGGCCCCCTAGGCGCTACAGGATCACTATCTCAAACAACTGGGCATCGAGCCACATAAGGAAATATTAGGGTAGGTGACCAATGCTTTATCAAACAGGTGAGTTTTAAGTCTTAAAGACAGAGATTTGGGGAGTGAATTCCAGAGCTTTGGTCCAGGCAGCTAAAGGCACGGCCGCCAATGTAGTTAGCAGTTATTATAGTGATTAGGATTCTATCCCCTAGCATTATCTCCTCATTCCCAACTCCAATGTTATTTTGTTTTCTATGTACTTAACATTTGTAGGCTTGTACTGAAATTACTACATTTAGCATATTTTCATTACACATTAATTATTAATGTTGTGTTAATTTTGATCAATTCAACCTAGGGAGATGAGGTGTAGCCAAAATCTAATAATTGGAAAGAGAAGAATAAAGTGTGCTGATGATTTGTGTGTGCATTTAGTGTCTTGCAACAGGTTGTCTGGCAATAATGTATCAAAATGCAGGAGCCTTATTGGCTACTTAATGATTTTCTCACTTGATTTACGTGCATCTGTGTGCTCTTTCCGATAAATGAGATCAGGCTGGATATTTATTCCTCGGTATCCTGCCAATTGCTCAGTTAAATAGTGCATTCTATTTGGAAAATATTGGCTTCAAACACAACCTCATTCAAATAATTCAGTCCTGAAAATCGACTCCTTCGGTACCTTTCTATACATGTAGGATTCAGCATTGATTAAAGTCTTAGAATCATAACTGGTTCACATCAGCTAGGCATAGGGGTATTAGGCGCCCGCATGTCCAAGATCCATTGTTTTTAATGAACCTTCCAAGGAAGCTATTTCATGTTGTTAAGATGAACGGCGAGATTCTCCTTCGGCGGGATCCTCCACTTCGCCGGTAGCACACCCACGCCTGCGGGATTCCCGACGGCATGGGATGTCCACAATGGGAAAGCCGATTGGCCGGCTGCCAGAATGGAGGATCCCGTCCGTGGATTATTATAAGGTCTGGAAGGGAGACCACACCAAGCCAAAGAGGTTGCGTCAAATGAAAAAGATTTAATGCAATGGAGCAAGAGTACAGAGCAGTTACTCCGCTACAGGAGCCAGCACACAGTTCATGGCCCTCCAGTTTTATACAGGATGTGTAGAAGGGGGTGCCCTGTCCCTCAGTGGGGGAGTATGTATTTCCTACAGTTTAAGCCCCCCATCTCATTAGTGTCCCATGACCTGCTAAACCCAGGTTATGACATAGACCTTCATGAAAGCATATCAATGATTACTTCAAAGCCAGTGTTCTTGAATTTGGCCTTTAGGCAAGCTGTGAAAAATTTAAACAAACAATGGATCATAAAATAAGAGAAATAACGGGCGAGATTCTCCGCACTCCCGACGGTGCGGAGAATAGCGTGGCTCGTAAAATTTTACGGCCACGCTGTTCCGACGCCCTCCCGCTAATCTCCTCCCCCCCCCTCACGCCCAACTCCCGACACGAATCGCTGCCGCCGTTGTTTTACGGCCGGCAGCGATTCACAGCTGATAGATGGGCCGAGTTCCCATCCCTTTACGGCTGTTTTACGAACGGCAAACACACCTGGTCTGGCTGTTCGTAAAAACGGCCGTAAACACTCGCATTTTATAACCATGGCACCGATTGGCACGGCAGTACCACGGGTGCCATGGGCCCGCGATCGGTGCCCACCGATCGCGGGCAGCGGGCCCGATGCCCGTGCACTATTTGTCCTTCCGCCGCCCCGCAGTATCCATTCGCGGGGCGGCTGAGGGGCATCCCGGCCCACGCATGCGCGGGTTTCGCGCAAATACGCAATGACGTCATCCGCGCATGCGCGGGTTGGAGTCTTCCAATCCGCGCATGGGCGGCTGACGTCATATGACGCGTCAGCCGGCGCTAACTCGGGCAAGCGGGCTTAACGAAATTCGTTAAGCCCGTGATGCCGGAGCTTACGGCGTCGGGCTGCTAGCCCCGACCGGGGACCAGAATCGGTTCCCGGTCGGGAAGGGGGGGTGCTGGCGTCAAACCCGCCCGGGTTTGACGCCAGCCTTACGATTTCTCCCGGTTTGGGAGAATCGCGCCCAACATTCTTCCTTTGATCATGGTGAAATTCTGACTCCTGAAAGTCACAAACAGTCCCAATTCTACTAGCAGCATCTTCATGTTATTGATTACCTCAAAGGTCTCAGTTGACTTTAGTTACACAGATACATAGATACATCAAAGATAGGAGCAGGAGGAGGCCTTTTGGCCCTTCGAGCCTGCTCCACCATTCATCACGATCATGGCTGATCACCCAACTCAATAGTCTAATCCTGCTTTCTCCCCATAGCCTTTGATCCCATTCTCCCCAAGTGCTATATCAAGCCTTCTCTTGAATATATTCAATGTTTTAGCATCAAGTACTTCCTGTGGTAATGAATTCCTGTGTGAAGAAATGTCTCCTTCTATCTGTCCAAAATGGTTTACCCTGAATCCTCAGACTGTGACCCCTGGTTCTGGACACACCTATCATTGGTAACATCTTCCCTGCATCTACCCTGTCTAGTCCCGTTAGAATTTTATAAGTCTCTATGAGCTCTCCCCCTCATTCTTCTGAACTCCAGCGAGAACAATCCCAACCTGGTCAATCTCTCCTCATATGACAGTCCCGCCATCCCTGGAATCAGTCTTTTAAACCTTCGCTGCACTCCCTCCAGAGCAAGAACATCCTTCCTCTGAGAAGGAGACCAAAACTGCCTGCTGCACTTGCATGCTTACCTTCAGCGACTGGTGCACAAGGACACCCAGGTCCCTCTGCACACTCCCCTCCCCCAATTTACAACCATTCAGGTAGCAATCTGCCTTCCTGTTTTTGCTTCCAAAGTGAATAACCTCACACTTTTCCAAATTATACTGCATCTGCCATTGATTTGCCCACTTGCATGTTCAAAGAATTCCAACAGATTCGTCAAGCATGATTTTCCCTTCATAAATCCATGCTGACTCTGACTGATCTTGCCACTGATTTCTAAATGTTCCGCTATAAAGTCCTTGATAATGGATTCAAGCATTTTCCCCACTACCAATATTAAGCTTACTGGTCCATAATTCCCTGCTTTCTCTCTACTTTCTTTTTTGAATAATGGAGTGATGTGCGCTACCCTCCAATCGGCAGGGACAGTTCCAGAGTCTATAGAATCCTGGAAGATGAGCACCAATGCATCCACTATTTCCAGAGCCACCTCCTGAAGCACTCTGGGATGCAGATTCTCAGGCCCTGGGGATTTATCCGCCTTCAATTCCATCAATTTTCCCAGCACCATTTCTCTACTAATGTTGATCTCACTCAGTTCTTCCCTCTCACTGAATCTTTCTTTCTTCAACATTTCTGGCATCTGCGCCGAAATTCTCCGACCCCCAGCAGGGTCGGAGAATCGCCTGGGGCCGCCGAAAATCCCGCCCCCGCCGTGGCAGAGATTCTCTGCCACCCGGGAATTGGCGGGGGCGGGAATCACGCCACTCCGATCGGCGAGGCCCCTGCGGCTATTCTCCGGCCCGGATGGGCCGAAGTCCCGCCGTTGGAAGGCCTCTCCCGCCGCCGAGGTTTGAACCACCTCTGGTGGCGGCGGTATCGGCGGCGCGACCGGGCCCTTGGGGTCCTGGGAGGGCGCAGGGCGATCGGACAATGGGGGGTGCCCCCACGGTGGCCAGGACCGCGATCAGGGCCCCCCGCTCAGACTCCAGGCCAGTGCCCTGGGTGCACTCTTTCTATTCCGCCTCCGCCATGGCGGAAGCGGAAGAGAAACCCACATTGTGCATGCGCCGGTGGTGACGTCAGCGGCAACTGGCCGCTGACGTCACCGCCGGCGCATGCACCGACCGGCGAAAGCCTTTCGGTCAGCGCCACTCACAGATTTGTGAGCTCTTTTGTGAAGACAGAACCAAAGTATGTATTCAATTGCTCAGCCATTTCTTTGGCCCTTATTATGCATTTCCCTGTTTCTGTCTGTAGGGGCCTACATTTCTCTTTACCAATCTCTTTCTCTTCACATTTATATAAAAATTCTTAGTGTCAGTCTTTATGTTTCCTGCAAGCTTCCTTTCGTACTGTACTTTCCCCTTTTAAATAATCCTTTTGTCCTTCTTTGCTGAATTCTAAACTGCTCCCAATCCTATTATTTTTCTTGGCCAATCTGTATGCTTCTTCCTTGGATCAGATACTATTTCTAATTTCCTTTGTAAGCCATGGATTGCCCCTCTTATCCCCTTTGCTTTTGTGCCAGACAAGAATGAATAGTTGCTGTAGTTCCTCCATGCGTTCCTTGAATGTTTGCTATTGCCTATCCACTGACATCTCTTTAAGTAACTCTCCCCAATCTATCAAGGCCAACTCACACCTCATATCTTCATAGTTCCCTTTATTAAGATTCAGCACCCTAGTCTCCAAATCAACTACTTCACTCTTCACCTTGATAAAAAATTCTATCATGTTATGGTCGCTCATCCCCAAGGGGGCTCGTACAGCCAGATTGACAATGATTCCCCTCTCATTACACAGTACTCAGTCTAAGATGGTCTGCTCTCTAATTGGTTCCTCCACATATTGTTCAAGGAAACCATCCTGTATACACTCCAGGTATTCCTCCTCTCCGGCATTGTGGCTAATTTGATTTGCCCAATCTATGTGCAGTTTAAAATCAACCATGATCACCGATATTCCTTTATTACATGTATCTCTAATTTTGTGTTTAATGCCATTCCCAAATTCACTTCTGCAGTTTGGGGGGCTATATATGACACCCACTAATGTTTTTTGCCCCTTGGTATTTCTCAACTCTACCAACACAGATTTCACATTGTCCGAGCTAATATCCTTTCTCACCACCGTGTTAATTTATTCTTTAACCAGCAGTGCCACGCCACCACCTTTTCTTTTATGCCTGTCCTTCCTAAACACTGAAAACCCTGGGTTGACCCTTTCCAAATTCCCCCAAAAATACCAGGCACCTGGGAAGCTGGGTCTGTACTCGATGGAGTTCAGAAGGATGAGGGGGGAATCTCATTGGAAGTTACAGAATACTGAGAGGCCTAGATAGAGCGGACACGGAGAAGATATTTCCATGAGTAGGAAAGACTAGAACCTGAAGGCAGAGCGTCAGACTGAAGGGAAGATCCTTTAAATCTGAGGCAAGGAGGAATTTCTTCAGTCAGAGGGTGGTGAATCTGTGGAACACTTTGCCGCAGAAATCTGTGGGAGGCCAAGTCACAGAGTGTCTTTAAGACAGAGATAGAGAAGTTCTTGATCAGTAAGGGAATCAAGGATTATGGGGAGAAGACAGGAGAATGTGGATGAGAAACGTATCAGCCATGATTGAATGGCGGAGCAGACCCGATGGGACGAATGGCCTAATCCTGCTCCAATATCTTATGATTTTATAATCTGTTCCATTTCTGACGAGATTTTCCAAGCAGTATACTCTAATATCCTTGCCCATTACCAATATCGCACCCCTCGCTGGAACGTTCGCATGCAACTTGACGACAGCATGTTTTAGATAAAAGCAACTTTAGGGTAGCATGGTGGTTAGCATAAATGCTTCACAGCTTCAGGGTCCCAGGTTCGATTCCCGGCTGGGTCACTGTCTGTGTGGAGTCTGCACGTCCTCCCCGTGTGTGCGTGGGTTTTCTCCGGGTGCTCCGGTTTCCTCCCACAGTCCAAAGGTGTGCGGGTTAGGTGGATTGGCCATGCTAAATTGCCTGTAGTGTCCTAAAAAAAGTAAGGTTAATGGGGGGGTTGTTGGGTTACGGGTATACGTGGGTTTGAGTAGGGTGATCATTGCTCGGCACAACATCGAGGGCCGAAGGGCCTGTTCTGTGCTGTACTGTTCTATCTATCTATCTAACTGTCTTCCAGCAAATGGCAAACTCCCATGGCCGTGTTCTCAAGTTGATATAAATTGGTCGATATGACAAGATCCCTCACAATGTTTCTTTGTGTTTTTCCCTTTCCATTTGATTGTAAAACAATTTCTAATCCTTGATCTAATTGAACCCCCCCACCCCTCGCCCCCCTCCACAACCTCTCTGTTGAGATTACTGAAGGACTGAGTCAATAAACCTGCTCTTGTTTCTGCTCATCCCATTGAAAATGTTATATCCTTACTCTGAAGGTGAATCGGGGAGATCCAGGGAGGTTGTTCTTACTTCAGGAATAATAGCACTGATCTTGAAATGAAATGAAAAAGACTAATAAAACAAACTGTTTTGGTGGCAGCCTCTGGAAGAGAACATAATAGATTTCAATTTATAAAGGCCACAACAACCAAACCACCATCGTGTCGGGGCAACAAAGGGCCAATGGCCATAGCTCGACCCAACAGGGAAGGGCCCATAGCAGGATCGAATGCTGGCACACCCCAGTTATCACTTGGAATCTGCTTCCATCCCCTGACTGCGATTCGGTTTGGGGGAAGGGGGTGCAGAGGGGGTGCAGACTTTCCAATTGCTTTCTTCTGAGACATTAATAGGCCATTTCATTAGTCTCGCTGTTACTTGCAAGTGGCTCGCCTTCAAACTCATCCCAACCCTCTCACTGCAATAGCAACGGCACTGAGGGGAAAAACGTGCCAATAACTTAGCTCATCAGTCTCCAATGCCAATTTTCAGGCCTTCTCAACTCCAGTGCCACCGCTGATGAGAATCTAAAACTCTGCCCAATAGGTGTACTACTGGGGAAGTCCTGCAGTGTTGTGAGTGTCAACTATTGGCTGTGATGTGAAAACAAATCCCCTTGTGCCTGCCCAGGTGAATGTGAGAGATCCTGGGGTACCACTCAAAGAACACAAGGGATTTCACCTGCTGTTCTGACCCAACCATCGGCATGAACAGAAAACAGATTAATTGGCCATCCATCACTTTTTGTGGCACCTTGCTATGCACATATGTATTGCTACTGTTAGCCACAAAACAACAATAACCACAGTTCAAAGGTAGTTCAGTGGCTGTGAATCTATTTAAAAGAGCCTGAAAATGCTAGAGCTGCTTTACACATGTTCCAATCTGCATTATTTTACTTACAAAACTTCAGGAATGGAAAAGCCATCCATCCACAGCACTCCCCCCCCCCCCCCCCCCCCACAACGAGGAGTAAGGGCCTAACTTGAGCGTTGCTGCCCAAGGGTATTTATTACTGAGGTCCACTCACCATTTTAACCATCCCCAACTGTGGCCCACATAACCTCCAAATTACCAGGAAAATCCAGGCGGCAGCAATAAGACCTGGTCCAATTAAATTGGGGGCGGTTTGGGGTGGGGTGATGTAGGGGAGTACAGTGGTAGTGATGCTCACCTTTCAACACTCTAGTTTATGCCGAAAGATGGGACTGTGGGAAGATGAAAATTTGAATAATAATCTTTCCACAAACTTCATCTCATAATGCACAAGGATGTGGCCTTGGATCTTTTGAATCTTTCGGGATGAATTAATCAATGTAATCACAAGTTAGGATGGGGTATAAAGGACAAAATAATGGGAGCCTGTCAGAAAGGTGATATTCATGAGGGGATTTTAATCTACATAAAGACTGGCAAAAATACGATGGGCAAAGGTCGGCTGGATGAGAAAGTCATGGATTATTTTCAGGATAATTTCTTAGAAATGGATGGCTGGTTTTCTTGGCCGTACGCGGTTCACTGGCAGCAAGATTTTACCTTCCTGGCGATTGTTAATGGGATTTCTCATTGGAAACCCCCCACGCCACTGAGAAACCTATGGGTGGGGATGCACTGCCAGCAGGGAAAGTGAATCACAATCACTGGGGAATTCTGGTAAGTTTCTTAGGATAGTTCCGCCAGTTCCAGCATCATGCCACCACCAAACACATCTTCCCCTTACTTCCCTGTCAGCTGTCCAGAATACACTGGTCCACTCCTCCATCAACCACAACACCTCACCCTCTTCCCACAGCACCTTCCCATGCAATTGCAAAAGGTATAAAACCTGCCCCTTTGCCTCCTCCCTGCTCATCATCCAAGAGCCTGACACTATTTTCAGGTGAGGCAGCACTTCACAAGCACTTCCTTCAATCTGGTCTATTGCATTCGCTGTTCCCATTGCAGTCTACTCTACATTGGAAGGACTAAATGCAGACTGGGTGACTGCTTTGTAGAACAGCTTCGGTCCGTCCGCAAGCAGGAGCCAGACCCTCCTGTCGTTTGTCATTTCAACTCACTGTCTTGCTTTCATGTCCACATGTCCGTCCTTGGCCTGGTGCAATGTTCCAATGAAGCCCAGAGCAAACTGGAGGAACAGCACCTCGCCTTCCAATTAGACATGTTATAACCTTCCGGACTTAACATTGAATTCAACAACTGTAAACTCTCTCCTCCACTTTCACCCTATTTTTATTTATATCAATTTATTTTCATGTCTTCCACCAGTCTGTTTTTCCCTCACCATTGTCCCCCCCCCCCCACTTGGGCCATCTGTTCGAGTGTTCCAGGTTGTCCTTGACACACCTTTGTTTTGCCAATAACATATTCTGATCTCTTAATGTGCCACTATCAGCACCCTTCTTAGTCATTATCTCCACCATTTACATTCCCTTTGTCTTTCTGTCCACAACATCTTTGTCAACCTCCACCTATCGCTGACCCTCTATCCAGGCCTACTGATCCACATCCCACCCCCCCACTCCCTCTCCAACAGCACAAATCTGATTCTATTTCCAGTTCTTTTTAGCTTTGACAGTGAGTCATCCAGACTCAAAATGTTAGCTCCCTTCTCTCTTCATAGATGCTGGCAGACTGAATGAGATTGTCCAGTATTTTTTGTTTTAGTTTTTCAGAACTTGTTCTCCCAGCAGAGAGCAGGAGAAACAAGGCCTGATATTGTGCAACAAAATTGGATTAATTAATAACCTTTAATGACTCTTAGGTAGCAGCGAGAATAATATGATTTAATTTTACACAAAGTTTGAGGGGGAGAAATGTGAATCTAACACTAGTGTTTTAAACTTGAATAAGGGTGATTATGAGGGCATGAAACCAGAGCTAACTGAAGTGAACTGGCAAATTAGGTTAAGGGATAAGTCAATAGAGGAGCAGTGACAGACAACTAAGGGGATATTTCAGAATACACACTATAGACACATTCCAAAGAGAAAGAAAAATTCTAAGGGATGACCCATCATCCGCTATTAGCTAAATCATCATCATTAGCTAAAAAAGTTTTAAAATAATACCAGATCTGAAGGAAAAAGCATATGATTGCACGGAAATGGGTGGGACGTGAAAAGATTGATCAGAATATCAAAACCAGCAAAGAATGACTAAAAGATTAATAAGGGAAAAATTAGAGTCGGAGAGAAAGCTAGCGAGAAATATAAAGACAAATAATAAGAGATTCTATAGATATTTTAAAAAGAAGAGCTCATAAAGTGAGCATTCATCCAGTAGAAAATTAGTCTGGGAAATTAATAATGGAAAATAAGAAGATGGTAGATGAAGCGAATAGGTATTTTGCATTGGTCCTCATTATAGAGGACATAGGTAACATAACAGAGATCGATTTAACTCTGGAAATGGGAGGGAGATAGGAGTTCAGAAAAAATACAATGACCAGGAAAGTGGTACTGCGCAAATTGCTGGAGCTGCAGCCCTTGGGTCCTGATGAACTTAATCTTAGGTTGTTGAAAGTGAGATGTTGATGTGTTGGTTTTAATTTTTCCAAATTCCCTCGATTCAGGGAAGGTTCCATTAGACTGGCAAATAGCGAATTTAACTCTTTCATTCAAAAGGGAGGGAGATGTAACAAGCCATGTACCACAGGGATTAGTGATGGGGCCGCAACGTTTTACAAATTATATCAATTATATAAAAGACGTGTACAGGGTGAAGGGTTGAAGGGCCTGTGCTGTATTGTTCTTTGACTTGGATGAAGGGACTGAAGGTATGGTTGCTAAATTTGCTGATGATACAAAGATAGACAGGAAAGTAAGTGGCAAAGAGGACATCAGGAGTCCACAAAGGGATATAAAGAGGTTAAGTGATTTGGCTAAGATCTTGCAAATGGAGCTTAATGTGGGAAAATGTGAAATTGTCTACTTTGGCACAAAGAATTAAAAAAAAATTATAGTAACAAAATGGTGAGTTTGCAAAGCTCTGAGATACAGAGGGATCTGGGTGGCTTGGTGCATGGATTGCAAAAGGATAATGTGCAGAGAGAGCAAATAATGAGGTAAGCTAATAAAATGTCATTGTTTATTGTGAGGGGTTTGAATACAAAAGTAGGCAGGTTATGCTTTAGTCATACAGGGCATAGGTGCTGCCCAACTCCATTGCCATTAACATAACATCATTTCACTTGTAAGCATTACACCTTACATTAGCTACACTTTATTCATGTGTACATCATTGATATTTGTTGAGACAGGCATAGTCAGAGAGTTAAATGTGCACCTCATGGTTGGTGTGCATTGATGGTTACAGAGGAGTTTGGGACATTTAATTATTGTGGCAGAAATAATGGGCGTGATTCTGCAGGGTTGTTATCCACTGGTGCAAATCCCAAAATGGCTACAAACTCTCATGAGAGGCCAAAAACAGTTTTGCGCCAGCAAGATTTCCCATCACAATGTTCCCGGGCCCTCTCTGATAACACGCCCAGGAATAGCGAGGTCCTGATTTGCATTGAATTGAATGACTTTCAATGTTAATAGTGAGGTTACAATGGATTCTTCTGACTTCACTGAATCTTCCCGCCCACCAGCAGGATGTCACCCGGGCATGATTCGTTACTGGTTTTCAAAAACGGGAGGCCCAAGGGTTGAGGGTTGAGGCTGGAGGCACTGAAAGGGGGGGAAATCCCTCTCCATTGGGGGAGAGAGTAGTGTGCACCAGAGAACATGTGGGGTGGTAAGGACTCTGTCAGTCTCCTTCTGTATGATTCTATGATTCAACACCCACATGTGGACATTACTGACAAAACCCTTCCAACCCCTCATTTTATTACCCTGGCTGAATGTTCCCACCCAACACACCCAGGATACCAGGCCCTTCCCCTTCAGTCCTCCATGCCCCCAATCCCACTCTCTGTTCTCCCTTGGATTCCCCCTGCCACTGTTCCATGCTCCCAAATGTACACCACAGCCACCCCCCCCCCCCCCCCCCCCCCCCCCGCCATCTTGCTGATCCCGAGCCCCCATGTAAACTACCTTTCTGCTGCTCCCTCCTTTGGTGCTGTAGAGTTTAAAAAGGAAAACCACTGACTTCAGACACAATTGCACAAAAATGACTGTTGTTCGCCACTTTTCAACAAATGTGAAGCAGAAGCCATGAGATTTTCATGTGTCGTTTACTTTATCTTGAAGGAAGGGCATGATTTTTAATCTTTTCAGAGGCGTGACACACCGCAAACATGCCAGGTATTGAATGTCTGCACCTGAACCCACAGCCAGGAAATCAAAACTCCAGCTCCCACTCAACTAGTTCAGATTGCGCACACCTAGTTTCCACTCTTACAGCCCGCATAAAATATCCCCAACATGTGCGCAACATACACAAAGCAAAGGGAATTGATATACAATTGACTAGCTCTACCATTCTACTGGTAGGTAGGAAAACTAAGTATAGACAGGAGTTGTTGAATTCTTCATAGAATCATAGAACCCCTACAGTGCAGAAGGAGGCCATTTGGCCCATCAAGTTTGAACCGACCCTCTGTAAGAGCACTCCACCTAAGTCTACTTCACTGCCCTTTCTCAATTGCCTCTTAACCCAACCCACATATCTTTGGACACCAAGGGGCAATTTAACATGACCAATCCACTTAACCTGCACTTCTTTGGACTGTGGGAGGAAACCGGAGAGCCTGGAGGAAACTCGTGCAGGCACGGGAAGAACGTGCAAACTCCACACAGTCACCCAAAGATTGGAATTGAACCCGGGTCCCTGGCACTGTGAGACAGCAGTGCTAACCACTGGGCCGCTGTGCCACCCCTTCATGGAAAACAATGGATCTTATGTTGTTGTGGTCACTAGCTTACCAAGCAAGGCTGAGAGGTAATTAGCTTTGAGCGTTTTTAGGATCAAGTTCGATAATGATCTTGGCGAGAATCCTATCATTGGTCCAAGCTGCTCGCTGCAGGAGGCAAGTGGACCGGACGGATTCCTGAGCGTTCAATTTCCTCACTGTTCCCCTAACCTATTGCTGCAATGTTTGTGGAAGACGGGTGGTACTTTGAAGAGACATAGAAATTAACATTTATGTTACTTCAGTGAGAGCTTCAGGGAGATGGCAGCGTAGTGGTATTGTCACTGGACTTGTAAACCTGAAACCCAGGAGAATGCTCTGGGGACCTGGGTTTGAATCCCATAAATGCAGATGGCGAAATGCGAATTAAAGAAAAATCAGGAATTAAAAGTCTAACAAAACCTTTGCCGAATGTCGTAAAAGCCCATCTGGTTCACTGATATACTTCAGGGAAGGAAATCTGCCACCCTTACCTGGTCTGACCTATGTGTGACTCTCGATCCACAGTAATGTGGTTGACTCTTAACTGCCCCCTCAAGGGCAAATAGGGATGGATAATAAATGCTGGCACAGCCAGTGACGCTCATGTCCCATGGCAGAATTCAAGAAAACAAAATACCACCATCTCCCCACGCTTCTTATGTTGCTCGAGGAAGAGTTACTTAAACCCTCTGAAATGGGTTATTTAAATCTGAGTTCACATGTAATGTATGCAGAACATAGCAGCCATTGGATACCTTCTGGGCCTTCGTGGATTTTCCTTAATATTTATTTGGATTCACTTAATTTGCAATATGGTCTAATCAGTGAGGAATTACTGTAAAGGATTAAAGAAATTAAACAAATAGTAAAATTCATGTGATAAACTTGGATTCCACAGATCAGCCAAATTAGTAAAAAAATTTAAGAAGATTTAAAATGAAACCTTTCTAATGATGTATCATTTAATATTGGGTTGTCAGTGAAAATTATACATTTCTAGCAAATACAATCACCAACTTAAATAAGATGATACAAATTATAGCCCGAGGAAGTTCTTGAAGGCAGACTTTTAAGAACAACATCGCAAAGACAAAACAAACTGGTTTTATCTATCTTTGCTGGATGACAGTCTCAGTGGATTAGTTCTGCTCGGTCGATCATTCTCTGTCACTCCTGCCCCATTACTCTTCACACACATCCTGCTTCATCAGAGTTACGGACAGTATTGCGTTGCGAGTTTCAACCACAGAAATCAATTATCTCCCACAGCATGCCATCAAAATTGTAATGCGTGTATACGAAAGCTCAACAGGCCCGAGAGCTAAGTTAAACAATATTTCATTCGTAAACATAAAGCAAAGGCTGTAACCTGGCTTTCAACTCAAAATACCCAAGCAGGACTATTGGAGGACCCAGTTCCAGTACAGGCTGGCTTTGAGAGTGTGATTTTACCAGCCCCAGCTGGGCAGTCCTCATATTCCATGAGTCCCCGCTGGGACATCGATCAATGTGTCCCCATGAGTCCAGTAAGGGTTATTACATCCTTCCCCCACCACGCCCCCAAGTCCGAAGGTTCTCCTGCAATGAGTTGAGGGGGTCTCCTTCACCATTTCTCCCCTGGCTGTGCTCGTGCCAGTTGTGGAACCAGGTCGGGGTGTATATCATGTTGGGGAGGTTCTTTTTCGCGCAGAACGATGAAGAGGCAATGTTGTGGGCCGATCTTCGATCGCGCCACCCTCCAAGAATGCTGAGGATTCCCTGTCCATATCCAAAGCTGAGTTATCCACTTCCTGCTGGTCTGGGCATAGGTCAGAGGTGGGAAATGCTTCATGATGGGTTCACTGCCCTGGAGGTGGTCCACGTGCTTCCCCATGGTCTGTTCCACAGTCCTTACCATAAGAACATAAGAACTAGGAGCATGAGTAGGCCATCTGGCCCCTCGAGCCTGCTCCGCCATTCAATGAGATCATGGCTGATCTTTTGTGGACTCAGCTCCACTTTCTGGCCCGAACACCATAACCCTTAATCCCTTTATTCTTCAAAAAACTATCTACCTTTACCTTAAAAACATGTAATGAAGGAGCCTCAACTGCTTCACTGGGCAAGGAATTCCATAGATTCACAACCCTTTGGGTGAAGAAGTTCCTCCTAAACTCAGTCCTAAATCTACTTTCCCTTATTTTGAGGTTATGTCCCCTAGTTCTGCTTTCACCCGCCAGTGGAAACAACCGGCCCGCATCTATCCTATCTATTCCCTTCATCATTTTAAATGTTTCTATAAGATCCCCCCTCATCCTTCTAAATTCCAACGAGTACAGTCCCAGTCTACTCAACCTCTCCTCGTAATCCAACCCCTTCAGCTCTGGGATTAACCTAGTGAATCTCCTCTGCACACCCTCCAGTGCCAGTACGTCCTTTCTCAAGTAAGGAGACCAAAACTGAACACAATACTCCAGGTGTGGCCTCACTAACACCCTATACAATTGCAACATAACCTCCCTAGTCTTAAACTCCATCCCTCTAGCAATGAAGGACAAAATTCCATTTGCCTTCTTAATCACCTGTTGCACCTGTAAACCAACTTTCTGTGACTCATGCACTAGCACACCCAAGTCTCTCTGCACAGCGGCATGCTTTAATATTTTATCGTTTAAATAATAATCCCGTTTGCTGTTATTCCTACCAAAATGGATAACCTCAGATTTGTCAACATTGTATTCCATCTGCCAGACCCTAGCCCATTCACTTAACCTATCCAAATCCCTCTGCAGACTTCCAGTATCCTCTGCACTTTTTGCTTTACCACTCATCTTAGTGTCATCTGCAAACTTGGAAACATTGCCCTTGGTCCCCAACTCCAAATCATCTATGTAAATTGTGAACAATTGTGGGCCCAACACGGATCCCTGAGGGACACCACTAGCTACTGATTGCCAACCTGAGAAACACCCACTCTTTGCTTTCTATTAATTAACCAATCCTCTATCCATGCTACTACTTTACCCTTAATGCCATGCATCTTTATCTTATGCAGCAACTTTTTGTGTGGAACCTTGTCAAAGGCTTTCTGGAAATCCAGATGTACCACATCCATTGGCTCCCTGTTATCTACTGCACTGGTAATGTCCTCAAAAAATTCCACTAAATTAGTTAGGCATGACCTGCCCTTTATGATCCCATGCTGCGTCTGCCCAATGGGACAATTTCTATCCAGGTGCCTCGCTATTTCTTCCTCGATGATAGATTCCAGCATCTTCCCTACTACCGAAGTTAAGCTCACTGGCCTATAATTTCCTGCTCTCTGCCTACCTCCTTTTTTAAACAGTGGTGTCACGTTTGCTAATTTCCAATCCACCGGGACCACCCCAGAGTCTAGTGAATTTCGGTAAATTATCACTAGTGCATCTGCAATTTCCCTAGCCATCTCTTTTAGCACTCTGGGATGCATTCCATCAGGGCCAGGAGACTTGTCTACCTTTAGCCCCATTAGCTTGCCCATCACTACCTCCTTAGTGATAACAATCCTCTCAAGGTCCTCACCTGTCATAGCCTCATTTCTATCAGTCGCTGGCATGTTATTTGTGTCTTCCACTGTGAAGACCGACCCAAAAAACCTGTTCAGTTCCTCAGCTATTTCCTCATTTCCCATTATTAAAACTCCCTTCTCATCCTCTAAAGGACCAATATTTACCTTAGCCACTCTTTTTTGTTTTATATATTTGTAAAAACTTTTACTGTCTGTTTTTATATTCTGAGCAAGTTTACTCTCATACTCTATCTTACTCTTCTTTATAGCTTTTTTAGTAGCTTTCTGTTGCCCCCTAAAGATTTCCCAGTCCTCTAATCTCCCAGCAATCTTTGCCACTTTATATGCTTTTTCCTTCAATTTGATACTCTCCCTTATTTCCTTAGATATCCATGGTCGATTTTCCCTCTTTCTACCGTCCTTCCTTTTTGTTGGTATAAACCTTTGCTGCGCACTGTGAAAAATCGCTTGGAATGTTCTCCACTGTTCCTCAACTGTTCCACCATAAAGTCTTTGCTCCCAGTCTACCTTAGCTAGTTCTTCTCTCATCCCCTTGTAATTTCCTTTGTTTAAACACAAAACACTAGTATTTGATTTTACTTTCTCACCCTCCATCTGTATTTTAAATTCCACCATATTGTGATCGCCCCTTCCGAGAGGATCCCTAACTATGAGATCGTGAATCAATCCTGTCTCATTACACAGGACAAGATCTAGGACCGCTTGTTCCCTCGTAGGTTCCATGTAAGAAACTGGTTCCGTTTTCTCCACTACAGTCCCTGGGACCCATTGAGGCCGCCCCAAAATTTCCAAATATGGACAGTGACCCCTGATTTAAAACCTCTATCATGCATTTGGTGATCGTGATACCTCTGGAGACCCTACTTCATTTCCACCTTCCCGCTAAGACACAGGAACGTCAAACTCAGGTGGGTCCAGAGGCGTCAGCCCAATAGTAATTCTGCTGGTGCTACTCCATTTGTGACATGCAGCGTCGTTCATTAGTTGTATAAAAACCATCTCAGCTTTGTTTCTGTATCTTCATACTCTGTTTTAATATTTGGACTTCCTGATCAGCCAAACCATTTGAAGATGGATGGATGTGTTTCACCCCATTGGCATGCATAAATGTTGGGTGTTCCTCGCTGGAAAAAGGGGGTTCAATTGTCCGTGACAAGCACCTCTGGAGTCCCATGGGTACTGAACGATTGGTAAAATGTTTCCATGGTGATTCGCGAGGTGGTAGGAGACATTTGGTGCATGTCCAACCATTTTAAGTGAGGGTCTATAAGGAGCAGAAACATTGACTCCATGAAGGGTGGAGCGAGGCTTACGTATGGAGCTTCTGGCATTCCTGGCAAGCCGTACATTACTCTACCATTCGTTCAATGTCACCGTCAAGTCCTGGCCACCACACATAGCTCCTCATGATCATTTTCATCTTAGCAACACCTTAGTCTGCTCTGCCAATCCTGTGATATTGTGCGCCGATCCAGCCGCAGAATGACCACATGAGCTTCTCACAAAGGATACCACCTCCACATTGGGAACAGGGGGCTTATAAGCAGTGGTAGTCGGCTGAGGGCATCTGCATGTACGATCTGTGGCCCTGGATCATGTTCAAAGCCGTACTCATAAGCCACCAAAAGCAGTGCCAGCATTGGCCTCGGGCTGGTAGAATCATCTGTCTTCCTGAAAGAGGCCAAGTAAGGGCTTATGGTCAGTGAGCACTGTGAAATGATGCCCATAGATAGATCGGTGAAATTTCTTTACTACGTAAATCATGGTCAGTCCTTTCGTCTCAGTTTGTATATAGTGGCGCTCAGAGTTCTGGATGCGTATGCTATCCCCATTCAGTGGGGCATCACTGCCCAATGCCATAAGGAGAAGTGTCACATGTGAGGACGAGTGGTCTCGACGGATCGTAGAGCGTCAGTAGTTTAGAGATGACAGTAATTGCCATTTCTCTCTGGCGAATGCTTCCTCCTGCGGTGCTTTCCATGCCCATTTTTATTTTTTCTTCAAGACCACATGCAGGGGCGCCAACAAGGGAGTCAGGTTCGGGATAAACTTCTCATAATAATTGACGAGCCCCAAAGATGACTTCAGCTCCGTTGTGTTTTCGGTGTCAGGGATCTCGTGATAGCCTGGACCTTTCCCTACAGTGGATCCTTAGTGACACAGTATCGAAGGCAAGTTACCGCTTTCGGCCAAATACGCACATACCCCTATTCAGGCGGATACCCCCCGGTCCATCGGAGGACTTCTTCTTAGTTGCCCAGATGCTCCTGTAATGAACACATTGTCCAGGTGCCGATGATAGTCAATCGGGGTCACCGTGGTGCTGATGATAGTCAATCATTCCCCAATATATATTGCCAGCTGGGCCTTGGTATCACAAGCCCAGGGACACAATTTTCATAAGGAGCTAATGGAAGATTTGTTGTCCGATAATAGAGACAGCAGCCCTTGTGTCAATTTCCATATCCAGGGGGTGACCATTGACTTGCATCAGGTCTGCTTCCTTGGGTGGACCAATATGCAAGACACTGGCTCAGGGCATCTGTGTCATCTGGCCAGGATGAGGCATTTGCTGTTGATTCTGGACTGCTGCTGGTCCTGCGACTAAAGTGCGGCACTGTTGTGGGTACTCCTCACCATCTTCCGGCGAGATGTCCTATCGAACGGTGGTGGCCCATGGCCATCGTGTCTGACCGCGAGTTTCGCACGAGCACTGTCCTTGGAGACTGTCGCTCTTCAGAATGGGGGCTGCCAACAGCACCCTGGAGCCCTGGGCTCCCGTTCCCGCATTCTCGGCAGAAAGATACAGTTCTATGGCTCTTTTGAGGTCCAAAGCCAGCTCACCTACCAGCTTTCTCTAGGCCGCCATATTGTTGATTCAACACACCAAACGGTCACTTAACATCTCGGGGAGGAATGGACTGGAGTCACCACGTTCTGCTAACTAGGAAGGCATATCAGAAATTCTGTCACCCACTCCCCAGGGGTTCAATTGGCCGTATTGAATCGGTAACTCTACATTATTACAGATGGCTTGTGCTCATAATGATTCATGACAAGTTCCACAATCTCGTTGAAGGATCTCGAGTCCCAGCCCCTGGAGTAAGTGAGACTCGAATGCCGGGTCCCCTGCAGGCAGTTAGGAGTATTACCTTCTGTTGGTTGTGTCCATTAATACCAGCTGCCTGGAAGAAATACCGCGTGTGTTCGGTATACTGGGCCCAGCTTACTACGCCTGCGCCAAAGGCCTCTAGCCCACCGAAAAGCATCATTTTCAAAATCCTGCTGACCTTGCTCCTGTGCTGGGGTATTCCTTCAGGAGCTCTGGAATCTCAGCTGCTGTGTTTTGTCCTCGTTGCCAGGTAAATTCTCAGGAGGCCTGCAAAGTTAAGTTAAACAACATTAAATTGGCAAGCTGCTAGTCGGGGCTACTGGATTGTTAAGGATGAATTTAGGCTCCCCAGCTAGTCGGACGTCCACCCACAGGCAGGGAAACTGGTATTCTACAAGTCCTATGGGGAGATCAATGGATGTGTCCCCGTGGGTCTCATGAGGGTTATTATACTGTAGCTATTTCAGACAATCAGAACAGAAAGTTATAATTCAACAGATTTATCTTGTAGTTTAGTTATGGATTGATGTTATTCACCCAGTTAAGGAGTTTGAGTCTGAGAGGCAGCCTTTTGGACTTCAGGACCATAGGGAATATTGAGACACTGGGTCCAGTTGGTTGTGAGCAAGGACACAAAAGAGGCAGAATTGCACCTGCTGCGCATTAAAGAGCAGATTTGAGTCTGTGCAATTTGTGTGAGCTGGAATCCCTGAAGTGAAAGGAAGTATCATCTATGTGGAAATTCTTTGAAATATATTAATATAATCTACAATAACCTTATACTCTGGAATGGATTTTCCATGGTTGGTAATGGTGGAATGGGCGGAGAATCCAGCGGAAGTCCCAAAATTACATTTAAGCCGGCGCATTTCCCATTGAGATTGTCTCTGGCTCCTGCCATGAAAGATTGAGAGAACCATTAACATACATTAACATGCACTTAGTGGGCCTCTTCTCTGTATCATCATGTAGGGAATCCCTCCATCTTGGCGTGACGTCATGTCGGTGGCATTTACAACAGGCTTTGACAAACGGAGACCTGGCAAACAGAACCTGCCGGGGGTGCACAGGTAAGTACAGCCCCCAGGTGGGGGAGAGACATGCTCGGGCAGTACCATGGCAGTGATGGGGGCAGAACCTGGGCAGTGCCAGAGGGCAGTGCTGGGACAATGCCCGCAGCTACTGCTGGCGGAGCTGCCATTAGAGAGTTTCAGGGTGGGAGGATCTCCTGGGGTGTAGGTGGTTCCGTGTCCCTGTGGGGGTTGGGTTCCGGGGAGGGGGGGGTTGGTCCCGTACATGTGGGGGGGGGGTTTCCTGTGGAGGCCTGTGTCTATGGTGGGAGGATTACATGGGAGGTGGGGGATTCCCTGTGGGGGCGTGGTCCTGTGTCCATGGTAGGGATGGCGGGTTCTGTGGGATATTTGTGCTTTTATTTATTTTCTCAGATCCGAGCGCCGTCTGACAGGAGCCAAGGCTGTTAGGGAGTCCGGCTCATTCGGAGCCCGATCGCCAGCATGATATCGCAGGATCCACCCCTCCATTTTTTTAAATCAAACTGTTCAAAAATACAGTGGGAAAACCCGGCAGGGCTGACAGTGTCTGCCCTCCACATTTCCCTCCGGAAACAACACTTTGAAAAAATAACAAAAAAATTCTGCCCTTCGCACAGTATTGACAGGTCAGTCAAAGGCTTGTGAGGTTATTTGGCAGAGAACAAAAGCAACAGTTTTGAGAAAGGGAGCCCAAAGACAGGGTCACCCTGGTTGGAGTGATTGTCTCCATGAGGGATGGCTTTGGAGACATGGATGAGATGACGGATTCAGTTATGCGTGGCAAAATGACAGGGAAAATTAATTGCCACAAATTATTATTTCAAAAAGCTTTGTGCTAAGGATGAAAATTCACTAGATTTTGCATGGAACTATTTTGGAAAACCTGAAAGATGGATAAACAGAGTATATTAGTGTTGATTCTGTTGGAGGCAAAATTAACAATCAAACCCCGCCCACCAAGTCTAACTCCAAACGTGACTCAAGGAAGGAACAATTATTATGTTGCTACGGAAACTTCAATCCGAAACAAATGCTTTGTCATGGAACAAGACTGGTTGTTCAGAAGCTTTGATGACAGATACTGAAATTATGACAGGCAGATTTCAAAGAAGTGTTTATTCATCAGGTAACAGTGAGCCCATCAGATGTAAACCTGTCTTTTCAACTCAAGAGATACAGGGCGGGATTCTCCCACAATCGGCGGGATGGCCCAACGCTGGCGCCAAGAATGGCGCGAACCACTCGGCGTCGGGCGACCCGAAAGTTGCGGAATCCTCCGCACTTCCAGGGGCTAGGCCAGCGGCGGAGGGGTTGGCACTGTGCCTTCCGGCGCTGAAGGGCCGCTGTGGTCCCGCGCATGCACAGAACCGCCGGCGTGTTCTTGCGCATGCGCAGGGGGTTTCTTCTCCGCGCCGGCCATGGCGGAGACTTACAGAGGCCGACGCAGAGGGAAAACGTGTCCCCACGGCACAGACCCGTCTGCAGATCGGTGGGCCCCGATCGCGGGCCAGGCCACCGTGGGGGCCCCCGCTAGGGCTGGATCCTCCTGCGCCCCCCTGAGGACTCGGGTAAACGGCCTATCAGTCAGGTCCCGCTGTGATGAACCATGTCCATTTCACGCCGGCGGGACTGGCTGAAAACGGGCGGCCGCTCGGCTCATCAGGGCCCGGAGAATTGCAAGGGGGGCCGCTACTAATGGCCTCCGACCGGCGCAGCGGGAACCCCGCCCGGAAACCGGCGCCAGAGAATTCGGCACCCGGCGTCGGAGCGCCAGGGTTTTGGAGCACAAGGGGGCCCACATGGTGGCCTGGCCTGTGATCGGGGCCCACCGATCTGCGGGCGGGCCTGTGCCGTGGCGGCACTCGTTCCCTCCGCGCTGGCTGCTGTCAACCTCCGCCATGGCCGGCGCGGAGAAGAACCCCCCTGTGCATGCACTGGGATGACTCAGCACACGCTAACGCTCCCGCGGATGCGCCAACATGCGCCGGCTGGCAGAGGCCCTTCGGCGCCTGTTGGCGTGGCTCCAAACCCATCTGCGAAGGTGTGGAGGATTCTGCACCATCTGGGCGGCCTGACGCCAGAGTGGTTCACGCCACTCCTTGGCTCCGGTACAGCCCACCCTGCCGGGTAGGGGAGAATCTCGCCCACATGTGTATAAACAAGTCACAAGGCCAAACCCTTGACCTCTTTTTACACGGGGACAGTTTTATGGAATATTTTTCAGAGTGAGAAGATCATGAAACCCTCTCAAACCCTTTCACAATCTTGAAGGACCCAGGTCACCCGCCAGTCTCCTCTTTGAGATCCTCAGTCTGTTATTTTATCAATATAACCCCAGACTCTGAAAAAGCAACCTGCCGATGTGCCAAAGGAAATCTTTGTTTGGCTCCCGCAAAGATTTCAACTCCCCTGTGTCACATGCTTGATGGAACCGTTCTTCACATTCCTGTTGGAAATCTGGTGAGGATGATCCACAGTGTTTTTTAATCTGCCCTTTTTCCTTTTTTTGTTTTCGGAGATTAAGGAATGTTTATAAACAAACAAGACCGATTCTGCAATTGGGTCCTCTCGGAAACACACACAGAATAGAAAACTGTGGGATCACAGTCGATGGTATTCCACCACAAATGGAGCTCCGTAATTTTCCAACCTGTGCTCTCTGCTAGTGTCAGACCTTACTGGGAGCATCCAGTTACAGCATCAACCCGAAGGAGATTAAAGAAGAAAAACAAGTGGTCATCATTTTATTGCTTCTTGTTCTTAACACCTGCAAACCTGATGATAAAAAGTAATGTTCGGTGGCAAGGACAGAAATTACTATTGTCAATAATAAGGGACGAGGCTTAACATCTCCTTTCAAATAGCAGGCAAAAGAGGGTCTGTCGAATATGATAAGTCTACATCATCTATTATTGCCATCAGTAATTTCTGGCCTCTGTTCTTTTAGTGAGATGAATAGCGCACAAGATTAAAATCTGTAAAATAAGATTAAGAAAGGAAGTCAGGCAGAACCTTTTTGCACAAAAGACCAATCAAGTTATGGAGTAAAATACCAGGGAAGGAGTTGAGGTAGGCAATATTAATGAGTTCAAAACAATTAGATGTGCTTGTGGAGTGGTTGAAGGATATGCTGAGCAGGCAGATGGTTGATGTGCCAAGGAGTGATTGGATTGTTAGGTTCCTATGGTATTATTCATCCATCCCAAGTTGGTGCTGTGTACTCAACACGTTGGTTTTTCCATCTGGGATCTTGTCATTGTTGCTGTTAAATGTACAATGAGAGTAAGCTTCAGGACAGCATGGTAGCATAGTGCTTAGCACAGTTGCTTCACAGCTCCAGGGTCTCAGGTTCAATTCCCTGCTTGGGTCACTGTCTGTGCGGAGTCTGCACATCCTCCCTGTGTCTGCGCGGGTTTCCTCCGGGTGCTCCAGTTTCCTCCCACAGTCCAAAGATGTGCGGGTTAGGTGGATTGACCTTGCTGAATTGCCCTTGGTGTCCAAAAAGGTTCAGTGGGGTAGCGGAGATAGGGTGGAGGTGTGGGCTTGGATGCGGTGCTCTTTCCAGGGGCCGGTGCAGACTTTATGGGCCGAGTGGCCTCCTTCGGCACTGTGAATTCTATGACATGAGGGGTGAGTGTGCCAATGTGGTGAATGAGCACTGTCAGAGTGATAAGGTTGACATTAATCGTGTGATCAGAAGTTTGCGCGAAACAGAGACAGACAAATGTGATCAACAGAATAACAATTGCCACGAGTGGACTCCAGGGAAAGATCAAGTTGTCAAACTTATCCCTGGGCGGCACGGTGGCACAGTGGTCAGCACTGCTGCCTCACAGTGTCAGGTACCCGGGTTCAATTTCGGCCTGGGCGACTATCTCTATGGAGTTTGCACATTATCCCCATGTATGTATGGGTTTCCTTAGGGTGTTCCGGTTTCCACCCACAGTCCAAGGATGTGGAGGTTAGGTGAATTGTTCATGGTAAATTGCCCGTCGTGTCCAAAGGTTATGTGGGTTAAGGGGTTGCAGGCATAGGGTGGGGGAATGGGCCTAGTTACGGTGCTCTTTCAGAGGGTCGATGTAGACTCGAGGCGCCGAATGGCCTCCTTCTGCATTGCAGGGATTCTATGATACAGAAATATAACTTGACAAGGATCTGCAGAGTTTACTAAAGATGACCTTGTCAGCTCAATTAATGGATACAACATTAACAGCGGAGCCAGGAGAATTCTACCTGTCACACACCAGCTGACAGAGTATGATTAACAAACCTCAGTCATTTCTCTACAGTTTAACCCACTCTTCCATGTAACATGCTTAAACTTAACTTTCTTTCAACATTTCTCCTCTCTTTTCCTGAAGGTGCTGTATTTTCCTGGGGTACTGTGCACAGGCTTCACACTGGTTGCTTTCTGCTACTCCTGACTGGTTGGTACAAACCTAGAAAGTTAGCTATTCGGGTGTCAAGGACATAATTGAAGAATGCAATTCTGTCTTCATCTGACAAGCATGCAGGCACACATCCCCCTTCTCTACTTCTGGAATGCACTAGATACTGAGCTTATTCCAGAGGGAATTCTGTGGTACTGAAACTCACTGCTGTGTGCAGCAAAAGCTTAAGATATCGGCTTTGCTCCACGAGTGGTGTCTGAAGATAGGCCCGACACATGTTGAGCTTTCTGAAGACTGCAGTTATCATGAAATAATGCTGATAGCAGATCATGGGTCGTGCGTACTTATGAGGAATGATTGCTTTGTTGATGCATAGTTTAAGTTCGCCATTTTTACATTGCACAATGTAGGTTCAAAATCCACAGATATGAGTCGATTCATTCAACGATACTGTTTGTTTCAAGTCATTTCAGCTATTGTAACATTTCAGCAAAGATTGCAAACAGCAACTACTGCAATTTTTTTGAAAAACTTGTGAAATTGATGTGCCAATGCGAGGAGATACAAATCTGTAAAAAAGGATTGAAATTCTTGAGCATAGTTGGTGTCATCAATCACGTTAATGTATGCTCTGGTGGAGTCTGCAAGTTTGAAGCCAAGTTTGTCAAAAAGACTTACCTTCATAGGTTGCTGCCTTTGGTTACTTGGAATATGAACCTGTCTAAATTGACTGTTCTTGTAGTGTACTAGAAGCATGATCCCAGATCTGCAACAATAATGTCAGCTTGAGGAGTGTCTGCCGCAGGAGTGAGAGAAAGTTGCGAAAAGTGCTGATGGTCGGGTTTTTCAGTCAATTTATATACCGTGGATATGTCCATGCCAACATTACTGAGATGAGTCTGAGAAGTGATGTACAACGTGCTCACTCATTGCCTTGAAAATGTGGGCAAGGAGCAGAGAGATGCCTCATGGCAGCATTATGGACTTGAGTGTCAATGCAAAGCTGGTATCCATGGGGGGATCTCATCTCTTTCCAATCTTTTACGAATCATCCAGTCCCCTTGTTTTTCCAGGGGGTAGAGGATGTGTGCAGTGCAGTAGTTCTGAATGTAGACTGGCAGAGGTAGGCACACAATCAGACTGGCAAAGGGTTGCAGGTGAGGAAATGACGATCAGGTAGGTGCAACACTCATGGTCAAGACGATTGAAGACGAGGTTGTCTCTGACAGCTTGTCACATCCCTCTGTGGCCCTGGCATCTGGGAAAGCTGCCATGAGATCTCTGTCTCCTTCTTACAATCCCCCTCGTCATCCTCATCTGAGGTGGCATGCAACTCCTGAATATCCTCGACTGACAATTCTCCCTTTTGCAATGCCACATTGTGAAAGGCACAGCAGGTGATGACAAGCTTGGACACCCTCTGTGGTGTGTATAGTGAAGGTCCACCAAACCGGTCAAGGTGCTGGAACTGCATTTAGAGCAATCTTATGATCTGTTCTGCAAGTGCCCTTGTTGTGCAGTGTTGCTATGCTGGGGCTGACGCACTGGTGTTAAGATTCGTGTTCTGCCCCCAGACATTCAACACCGGCAGCTGGTTGTTACTAAAGTTGTATGAGTCCTGAGTTGTCCCTGAGAAATGAGCACACATCTGCATTATTCCTTTCCAGTGGTCACGGACAGTTTGAACGTTGAGGGATTGAAACCTTTCCAATTGACAAAAGCAACTGGCTATTCCCCGGGAGACCTAATGGCCATGTGTGTGGAGTCCATTACACCCTGTGCTCAAGGGAGCTGTGCGTTAGGCCTTCAGAATGGGAGATTTGTCACCGTCCATATGCACCCATGTGTTGTAACTTAGGGAAATGCCACACGGGTTCAATTCCCGTAACAGCCTCCCCGAACAGGCGCCGGAATGGGGCGACTAGGGGCTTTTCACAGTAACTTAATTGAAGCCTACCAGTGACAATAAGCGATTTTCATTTCATTTTTCATTTCACATGCCCTCGGGCACTGAAATGAGCTACTGGCATATCATCCCCTCTGCACTCTCTCCAGAGCAACTATGTTCTCTGTAATGTGGTGACCAGAACTGTGCATAAACATCCAGCTGTGTTTTATATAGTTCCATCATTATATCCATTTGTTTTCAATACCTAGCCCAATAAAAGAAAACAATCCAAATATTTTCTTTACCACCTTACCCCACTCTTCTGCCACCTTCAGGGACCTGTGGGCATCAACTCCAAGTTCTCTCACTTTCTCTACCCCTCTCATTATCTTCCTGTTTATTGAGTATTCCCTTGCCTTGTTTGCCCTCCCCAAATGTATTACCTCCCATTTCTCCAATTTTAATTTCATTTGCCATTTCTCTGCCCACTCGACTAAACCATTAATATAATTCTAGAGGCAACAGCTATCCTCTTCAGTATTAACTACACAGCCAATTTTTCTGTCATTTGCAAAGTTTCCAATCATGCCTCGCACATTATGGCTAAATCATAAATATAAAAAACAAACAGCAAGGGCCACAGCACTGAGCCCTGTGGAACACCATTGAAAATTGCTTTCCACTTGCAAAAAACATCCATCAACCATTAAACTTTATCTTCTGTCATTGAGCCAATTTTGGATCCAACTCGCTACTTTTCCCTGTAGCCAATGGGATGTCCCCTTTTTGACCACTCTGCCATGTGTAACCTTGTCAAATGCCTTACTAAAATCTATGTGGACAACATCGATTTCATGACCCTCATCAATCCTTCTTGCTACTTCTTCAAAAAAAAATACTGTTGTAGGATTGCTCACAGGTTAGTGACTGCCCTTCTGACAAGCCTTAGCTGTCTCTAAAATTGCCCCTTAGACATCTGGAGGTAGTTGGTGTGGGTCCTGAACATGCCCTGATGCGCCAATGCTTTTTGGTGACATTGACAGCCCTGGCTGACTTCCTCCTAATCTCCCTTTCCCACAGATTGCGCTTGTTTTGCTGTTTGACAAAGGCCAAGGTCGCCTTGACTAAGGTGAACCCACTCCTCATCACCCATGGTTGCAAAAAATACTATGAAACCCATTGTGAATCTACATAGCAACCTGTGTGAAGAAGACAGGCTAAGATGTGAGCACTTCACTTCACATGGCCTTTATGCCTACAGCAGCTCCTGCAGACCAATAAGGATGCATGATCCTCCCATGGGCTACACCCAGAGGTCTTCCCATTCTTCGGCGGTCTCTTCACACAATAAACTCCTCTTCTGTGAAGTAAAACTTTCCTAACAGTACCTGATCTCCAGCAAAATAGTAGTTTCTGATCAGGTATGTCAAAGAACACTATGACACTGCTGCTTGATGGCATTCACCTGTACATACTCTCTGTCATCCTTGGGTTTACTCCCATCTCACTTGATCCTCACAACGTTACCCTACCTCTTTTCCCATTTCCTACCTTCATCCTTGACCCAGAGCTTTGACCCTCACCCTTCCCGCCATCATTCTGGAGTCACCCTCTATCATCCTTCACCTACCTGCATTTTCTCTCAGTCCGTTCTCAGTGGCCATTGACCTGCCCGCCCTGCTTCTGTACCTGTTCTACTTCAAACTTGATATCCCTGCCCTGACTGTTGGCCTGCCATTTATGGTGCAGCTGCCTCTTTTGGACACAGGTGGAGCCGATTGCAACAGTGGACCCTGCCTTTTAGGCTGGAGCCTGACTCCATTTAGGTACTTCCTCTCATCCCTTCTCCCAAATATGCCAGCGTCTTGTGCTGCCACCTGACCTGAAAGCCAACCCCACCCTCCTGCCAACCCAGCGACTGCGCTGTTTCAGGACTTGAGCACCGCACTCTCTACACTCCATCGTTTTGGTTATCGGACCATTAATCTTCCCTGGCCTGACCCCTGGGCAACCATTGAGTTCGGCAAAGGGAAAACCTCACATCGAAAGATTGAACAAACTCACCTGGTACATGCCCTCTTTAAGCTTTTGGGAAACAGGAGGCATGAGTTTCTGGTGTGCCACTGACCTAAACTGTAAGGTCGGCCTGAATTTAGTGTGCTTCCCAATTAATTAGTACTCATGGCATGCAAACGAATGGTAAGAATGTTCCCACCACCCAACAGTGTGCGCCACTCCATTGCTAACACATCGCTCCTTTATCTCACAAACTCAATCCAATGTGAGAAAACGAAGATTTTGGCTCCCACTTAATTAAATCCGCCCCTCCCCCCCCGACCTCTGCCCTGCCTGCCACATTCCCCACTTTAACAGGCCCCATTCAGTACCGCCTTTAGTCTGACTTGTTTTAGTGGCAACACTCAATTGACCTACACACCTGATCCAGAATTACATTTCAGTGAACTACTGAGTGGGTGCTGCACTGTCAGAGATGCTATTGAATGAGACATTAAACTGAGGGCCCATCAAATCTTTCAGATGGAGGCAAACATCTTGTGGCACGTTTCAAAGAACAGTGGTGTTCTCTCAGTTTATTTTCCCTTTATTCATAGAATCCTCATAGAATGGTAGAATCCCTACAGTGCAGAAGGAGACCATTTAACCCATCAGGCTTGCATTGGTCCCTGTTCCGATAGATCACCCTACCTAGGCCCAATTCTCCGCCCCTATCCCCGTAACCCCACCCAACCTTTTGTGCAATATTAACATGGACAATTCACCTAACCTGCGCATCCTTGGAGTCTGGGAGGAAACCGGAGCACCCGGAGGATACCCCCGCAGACATGGGGGGAACATGAAAACTCCACACAGTCACACAAGGCCAGAATTGAACCCGGGTGCCTGGTGCTGTGAGGCAGCAGTGCTACCCCATTCATTTATTCATTTATGCATCAAAGTGAGGCAGGCATCTATTGGCCATCCTTCAATGCCCTTGCAAAGGTAGTGGTGAGCTGCCTGTTTGAATACAACTGTATGGTTTGCTGGCTATTTCATGAGGCAGTTAAGAGTAAGCTACATTGAACTCAGTCTGGTGTCACACATAGGATGGACCAGGTAAGCATTGGTACAAACTTTTTATTCCAGACTAATTAAAGTAATTTAATTTAAACTTCCAGGCTGGAATTTAGACTCACCTCCAGCATAATTAATCTGAGCTCTGACTAGTCCTGCAGCATAACCATCATGTTACTAAACTCCTGCCCTGGGCAACATTTGTAAAAAAGGGGAAAATAAATAATTGTTTGCCATCTGACTGGCACTCAAGTTGTGGTCGGAGGCAGGAAGTGCTCAAATGGTTATTTTTATGAGGCACAGGAGTAAATAATCAGCAATAGCCTGGAGAGTAAACTTTCTGCAGTTTGAAACCTGCCAGGATCTCCTTGGAGTGGGGCTCTCCGCCAATGTCAGATTTGCAAACCTCATCCATGTTTCCTTCTCATCATTGGAGAGATTCAATCTTCAGCCATCAAAAACAACCTTCTTTACAGTCTGGCCAAAAAAAATTACTATCTTCACAATATCACCGACACTTCAGGCAACTCAAAGTAAACCAGCATTTACATCAGCAGAGAGTTGAACTAACCTCGACCATCTCTGCACCCTCAGATGGCAGATGGAAGAAGGAAGAATGAGCATTCCAGTGGGTACCAGATTAATTTGTGTTGAAGGTGGATAAGAGGAACGTGTTCCAGTCTTACTATCATTATGTGTACATATATGTGTATATTTACGATGTACTATCACTGCCTAGAAACTTCCCTCCAGGCCACTCACCATCTTGACTTGGAATTGCTATTCCTTCAGTGTCATTGGGTCAAAAATCCTGGAACTCCCTTCCTGACAGCATTGTGGATGCACCTGTAGCACATGAACTGCAGAGGCTCAAGAAGGCAGCTCACCACCACCTTTTCAAGGGCAATTAAGGATGGGCAACAAATGTTGGTCCAACCACATCACTTGAATAATTTTTTAAAAATGCGTGCATGTGAGTGCTTGTGTGTGCGTGCATGCATATGAGTGTGTGTACATGTGGATGTGAATTTGTGGATTGTGAATATGTAAGTATATACAGTGCTTGCCTGTATATGTGAATGTCAGTGATTGTGTATGTGTGTGTGTATGTCTTTGGGGTGAATTCTCCGCTGGCGGGCTTCTCCATTTCGCCGGCAGTGCACCCTAACCGTCAGATTTGTCGGTGGGTGGGGTGGCTACAATGGGAAGGCCCATCGGCCAGAGGTGGAGAATCACCCCTTTATATTTATGTGTGTGTGCATAGGATGCTCATTGAGTTCCTTGATTTATTCCATATTTGTTAAAGTTGAAATATACAATCTGAACTGTCATGAGTAGCATTATCAACTAAAAATTCATTGAGTAAACCATTAATACAGAGGGCGGAATCTTGTCAGAATTTGTCAGACTGCACCAGATTTCAGGTGTAGCACGCTGTCGAGATTCTCTGTTTTGCCGACTGTTCAATGGGATTCCCATTGTGGGGCAGCCCCACACCGTCGGGAAACCCCTGGGCTGCCGGCAAAACGGAGAATCTGGATGGCGGAAAATTCAGCCCGGTTTCTTTCCAGATATTCAGCCTCTTGCAGAAAAGAAAATGAGTGGCCATGGTTTACCTCATCACTCTGGTGGGTAGGGGCATCATAGAATCAGCAACAGCCTCCCAAAGATCAGGTCACTATCTCTAAAGGGCATCCTGATCATCGATGCAGCCCAATGTACCCCATCTCCCATCATGGAGGTATCGGTGCTCTCCCCCCATTCTCAGCCAATCATCAGGGGGCTCCCCCCCTTAACAGTAAATATATGAGGGACCTCACGCCACCCTTGATAATCCTTGCCGACATTCGAATCCCCCATCAACTCCCCGACATTCATCGCCAGCATTCAACCCCCCTCCCCCCAACACTGCAGAAGTATCCCAGGCACTCTCCCCACCCCTAGTGTCTGTGCTCTCCCCCCCTCCCCCCCAACCACACATGAATACACTCCCCCCCTCCCCTTGAGACTCACACTTGGGCCAGCCTCTGGCACTGCCCCTTGATACAAGTCGGCACTGCCAGGGTGGGACTACTATGTTAACACTGTGCCAACCTGTGCCACGGATAGTGAGAGGGGCGGGGAAAATCGGGGAAATTCTCGCGGGATTTTCTGCCCATGCCGCCAATCCCATCCGTGGCTAGTGTAGACTCAAAATCAACCCCATAGTATTTGCACCAATATATCACAAGTGAATGGTCCGGAGCCAGAGATCAGATAAAACTGGGAAAGGAAAGGGAATTTCAAAAGCCCACAAAGCCCAATCATTCTCAGGTTGAATGCTGGTTTACATGTGTCTGTTTGCTGTTGTTACAATTGATTCTAATTGGAACAGACAGAAGAGTCCCTCACATCTAACCCTGGTGCTATCAGTTCTATCCCTGAAGCAGCTGCCTGTCTTCTTTCCAATATTCTCACTGCCTTCCCACACCAACATCACAGGTTTTGCGCAATTAAAACAGGTGTAGTTGTGGAGCTGCTGTTGGCTGCTCCAACATCTATGCAAACATTGACAATTATATAATTGGAATTTGCCCAGCATGCCTAGTCAGGCATGTTCCAGCCATCAGGATACGCTCCCAGTGAGGGGAAAGGGTTGTGTGCTCATCAGAGAGTGGCCCCTCATTGATTAACTTTCAACAAAGGCACTTTGAAAATACAGGCACACTGTCTAAGCATGGGCACAAAATTACAGTCGAGCAACTTAAAAGTGGTTTTATCTCTCAGCCTCTATTCAAGAGACAAATAAATCAATGGATAATGAAGGAAAATAGGATCACGCCAATCTGAAATTCTTGAAGGCATGGTAAGAAACTCTTGTCAAATATGGTATTAGTAACTCTGCAGAGTCACGTCCCCTGAAGAAGAGTAACTCTCCCCCTACCGAGGTGGCATAGTAGCATAGTGGTTAGCACTGTTGCTTCGCAGAGCCAGGGTCCCAGGTCCGATTCCCGGCTTGGATCACTGTCTGTGCGGAGTCTGCACGCTCTCCCCGTGTCTGCGTGGATTTCCTCCGGGTGCTCCCATTTCTTCCCACAAGTCCCGAAAGACATGCTTGTTAGGTGAATTAGACATTCTGAATTCTTCCTCTGTGTACCCGAACAGGTGCCGGAATGTGGCAACTAGGGGCTTTTCACAGTAACTTCATTGTAGTGTTAATACTTGTGACAATAATAAAAATTATAAAGATTACTAAAGAGTCTGAAAATACAAAAAAAGGAAGGCCCCAAAAGTAGAAGTGAGTTCTAAACTTGGCCAAGTTCACATGGTAATGCTCAATATGCTCATACTAGATCCTTCTCTGCACTAGTTTTAGGTTATTATGGAAATAGATGGGTTGCTGCTTGACTAGCAACAGTGCTCAGAGGGTTCCAGTATACAGGTAATAGTGCACCGGTTCAAGTATGCACACATTAGTGCACGGAACGTTTCAGTGTACAGTCAATAGTGCACAGAGGGTTCCAGTATACAAACTATAGTGCACAGAGGGTTCCAGTATACAAACAATAGTGCACAGAGGGTTCCAGTATACAAACAATAGTGCACAGAGGGTTCCAGTATACAAACAATAGTGCACAGAGGGTTCCAGTATACACGCATGACATATTCAGATGTGAACTTTAACAGACTGAAAAATAAATTCCAACATCAAATCTGTGAACTCATCTCCTGTAATATTTTAGAAACATTGTTGTTCCACGCTGTTTTTAAATAAATCAGCTTGAAGGCAAGATAGGCATTGGATCAATTTGACGACAGACCCCATTGCAACTTCACAGGGCAGCAAAGTCCTTGCACAGACTGGGCACAAGTTTGTTCGAGTCATTTTCCCAGTCAAGCTCTGACTGAAACCCAGCGTGCAGCTCTCCAGCTGCGGAGACAGGCTTTTAGTCCAGATTTCGAGCCCCTCGGAAAAAATAAATTCAGCGTCATGGTTTATGCTGTCACTGCGGACCCCATGTGGAGTAACAGCCAGGCGATTAGCTTGGACCCCTGAAGGATTTCAGGAAATTGATTTTAAATAGGCCTTCGACTTTAATGACTGTTGTAACTATTTTAGCCAAATCAGTTAGGACTGCGGTTGGGGGGTCAAGGGAGTTTTTGGAATTGCCATGCACGCACCATCACCAGCACGCACCACGTCCCGTCCTGCCCCCCCCCCCCCCCCCCCTCCCCAAACCCCCCACTCCACCACCCCCATGGATCGGCAAGTACCCAAATTTCTGGGATCTATGGAGAGCTGTCTGCCAGCCTGTCCCTTATTTTAGTGAGATGCCCTCCCAATGCCCTTGCCAACATCATGGGGTGAGGGCTGGAGGACCCCTACAGGTTGCAATACTGGTGCAACCCCTCCAAGTGACCTCAACCCTCGGATTTTTCGGAACTTGGTGGCTTAATAACAGATTGCAGTTAGAGTCAATAATAACCAGGAGATGTTATTGATTGTTGAGGAGTACTCAGCGAAAACTTGAAAATTTGTACAGTCTGTGGTGATATGCATCACTGTAAATACACAAGGGGTTAATGTAAATACACTATGACTAAGTAAACCCTAGAGGGAGCACCAGAGACGTCATGGCATGCAGACATACAGCTAATGAACACATAGAATAGGACACAACCAATGGGCAGTCAAGACACCCAGAGGTGACACTACCACAAGGGGGCATTACACAATCCATATATAAGGCCAGGGCACACATGCTCTGTCTCTTTCCACAGGCGACACTTAGAGGGTAGGGCAGGGGCAGATCAGAAGCATCACACTAACCACGTGGCTTAGAGCAGACTGGTTAGTTAGACTGAGTTATTTCAGCAAGATTAGCAGGAGAATTCATAGAGAACTGTGCTAATGGTTCAATAAATCACATTGAACTTACTTCAAAGTCTGGAGTATCTTTTGGTCAAAGCTGCATCGAGTTTCAGCCTGTGTTATCCCAGAGTACATAACACAACACAGTCTTTCTGCGAAACAGGTATGAAATAGTGCAGTCTTCCCGTGGCTGAATTCACTCTTCAAAAATCTATGTCCGTGTTAGTAATTATTATATTGAACAAATGGCATAAAGACTGGAGCCAGATTTGCAGGCAGGACAAAGATTTGCAGGTAGGAACACCAGAAGACGGAATTTTTGCGACAAATGATTTCCTTGATTTGAGGCCTATTTATTATTCAGGCAGGGATTTAGCAAGGATATCATTCCAGGCTCAGTTTTCTCAGTGGGAGAGCGGGAAGTAGAGGCCAGCAGTAATTTGTTTTAAAGGTTGCTGGAGCTGAAATGGCTGAAAGCACAGATGTAAGTCAGATTTAGCCGCTGGCAAATCTCTGCCTCCAATTGTCCTACTGGGACTAGAGGGCTGAGTGATTTATCTCTGTGAGAGAAGGCTAATTCTTGCTTATGGTAGTGGGAGGACGGGGAGCGGCTGGTGTGGGAGGTGGTAAAGGGCCAAAGGAATGCCCCAAAGTAAAGACAACTAGACTCTGCGCCCAATGAACAGCCGCATACTCTCTGCCCTTAACCAAGAATTTTCTGCGGTGATTGCAGCTATGGAATCATAGGTGTTCCAACCAACCAGTTTTGCCATTTCTGTAATTTCACAATTCCTATCCTGTCACAGGTCAGTAGCCACCTGCACAATAAAAGGATTCTGGCACAAAAAAAACATGTGAAATGCCTGTGAGACCTGAGTCAGCAAAGATTCAGGGGCTTAATTAAGGAGATGTCATTGTTTTGCTGTACTCATAGAATCATGGAAGATTATACAGCACAGGTGGAGGCCATTTTAGGACCCGAAAAAGAATGTCTCCCATGAGGTGTTGCTACAGTAATGGCTGATTAGAATACCCTCTTGGAATCATTCTGTATCAGTGCTGTCTCCAGGAGGAGGTGGTTGAACAGTGAGTTGTTTTAGACACAGGGTAGTAAGGTAACACCAGAGGAAGGGAGCATCGGTTTGTACATAGCCAATTGAGGGGTAGATTGGTCCATACATATATATGTCAAAGGTTCTCGGGAGATCATCAGGGTTTAGTTCTGTGAGGAGAGGACTTGAAGCCTCAATCCTGGCTGCACTGATTGTGCGAGGACCATCACCAAAGACACACAATTTCCAAACCATCGGAGGGTTCATGTTGGTGTGGTGTAAGGATATGGGCTTGTGAGCGTAATTCGAGCAACAAGGCATTGCAAGGGTTAAATGACATGAAACATGCCTCCAAAGCAACCAAAGGTAAAATACCCTGCTTTTCTCTGTCCGCAGACTTAATCATAATAATAATAGTCTTTATTGTCATAAGTAAGCATACATTAACACTGCAATGAAGTTACTGTGAAAATCTCCTCATCGCCACATTCCGGCGCCTGCTCGGGTCCACAGAGGGAGAATTCAGAATGTCCAATTCACCTAACAACACATCTTTCGGGACTTGTGGGAGGAAACCGAAGCACCCAGACGAAACCCACGTAGACATGGGGAGGAAATGCAGACTCCACACAGACAGTGACCCAAGCTGGGAATCGAACCTGGGCCTCTGGAGCTTTGAAGCAACAGTGCTAACCACTGTGCTACCGTGCTGCAGTACCAGGTTGAGCATCTCTTATCCAAAATGCTTGGGGCCGAGTGTGTGTCGGATTTTGGACTTTTTCAGATTTTGGAATATACCGCACAGGTGCGGTGCGCGTTAGGAACAGCGCATGTGCAGAACGTTGGGAACTGCGCATGTGCAGCGTGTGTTGGGAACCGCACATGTGCGGCGTTTGTGGGAACTGCGCATGTGTGGCGTGTTGGGAACTGCGCATGTGTGGAAAGTTGGGAAATGTACATGTGCGGCACATGTTGGGAACTGCGCATGTGTGGAACGTTAAGATCTGCGCTTCTCCCAGGAGCCTTGTGGGACTTCCCATTCTTAACATCACATCGGCGCTGAAATAAAAGTGCGGATTTCGGAATTTTTCAGTTTTCGGAATTTCGGAAAAGAGATGCTCAACCTGTATTACAAACTGACCTTGTTATCGCCAAGACTAATTACGGTATTATTGAGGGAAAAGAAAGAGCACAACTTAAAGTTGTCTACAGCTATTATCTCTTCCCTTTTTCTATGAATACATGAATATTTGTAAATTGTAGAAATATGATTACGTTTGAATGTAATTTCCTTTTACTATTTTTTAGGAATAAACTTTGCTTGACTGCATTTTAATCTATCAAGGCTGCTGGTCAAGAGGTTTATGACTTTATGTTAATTTCTCATCTGTTAGAATTAGGAAAAGTTACATTAAAAGCAAAGGCTTATTTACAGTTGGAACTTTTGTTTGACCTCAAGGTACTGACATTATCAGCCACAAAAACAGGAAACAAGCACAGGAAAGCTTGTGCTAAGGTGTGAAACAAGATGAGGGAGGCTCAGCGCTGTGATTCACCACGGAACTTGCCTTGCCTCTGAGTGCATGGGTTTCTTTGCAGTTCCAGTTTTTGGGGTTTGCCCTAGTGGGTTTGGGTCACACTCAGGGCAGGATGATCACGGAGGACACCAAAAATATATAGGCGCATAAATTAGTGGATGTTCTGAGGAATGGACGACATCCTCTACTCAAGGATCAACAGAATAATATAATTCTCAAATGTTTTCTTGGAAACGTAAGATCATGAGAAGTAGGTGCAGGAGGAGGTCATTCAGTCTATAGTATAGTCAGCTTTGTCCTGGCAATCAGCCTAGTGAACCGTCGCCAGAGCTCCATTTAGTATTGGTCCACACAAATGCGGACCAAGTTTAACGGCACCTCTGGGGGCCTCGCAGGCCATTATAAACCCCTGATGGTTGGGAGCAGGACAGGGTGGTACCCTGGCACTCTCCCTGGCACTGCAAGCCTGGCACCCTGGCAGTGCCAGGGCATTCAGATGCCAGGTTGACACTGCCAGGGGTCATCGGGGGGAGGGGGGGGCTTTGGAGGGGGGTTGAGGGGGAGGCTCCTCGGGCCTTGACAAGGTCAGGTGTGGGGTGGGGGTGTCCAGGAAGTGGAGGGGTGGGGGGGGATACTGAATCCGTGAACAGTTGTTCCAGCTGGCGAGATCAGCTTGCCAGTAGGAAATCTCCCTAAGTGCTGCCTTGGCGGGGAGAAACTCCCCAAGGCCAAAGAAAACGGAAAAATGTCATTGAATAGAAGCACCAAACACACCTGAGAGTAGACTTTGTTTTAGGTCCTCTGAATCGCAACCTTGCTGTTGAAAATATTCTGAGAGTAAGAAAAGACACATGTCTTACATACCAAATGTGCTTATCCTAAAGGGAATACTTGAATTCTGTCTGTGACAGTATCTACATCACTTTGGAGACTCTTCGTATCCTCCTCATAACTTGCTTTCCGACCTATTTTTGTATCATCAGCAAATTTGGCTACAATACAGTCGGTCTCAAGTCATTGGTATAGATCATAAATAGTTAAAGCAATAGTATTGGTCCTTGTGGCATTCTACTGTGAAGACAGATACAAAATACTTGTTCAAAGTTTCTGCCATTTTCTTGTTTCCTATTATTGATTCCCCACTCACCCTCTAAGGGATCAATGCTAATTTTCTCAATTCTTCTCTTTTGTATATATTTGTATCAGCTTTTACTGTCTATTTTAATATTTTGCTAGTTTTCTCTCCTACCCCAATTTCTCCCTCTTTCCTCCTTCTTTGGTGCACTCTTTGCCAGATTCTAACATTTTCTAGCCTCCCACATTAATCTCGGCAGCATTATACATCGTGGGCTGGATTCTCCGCCGGCGGGATGCTCCGTTTTTCTGGCAGCCCGGGGGTATCCCGATGGTGTGGGGCTGCCATATAGTAGGAAACCCCATTGACCAGCCGGCAAAATAGATCATCCCACCGGCATGCTGAGCAACAAATCTGGTGCGGCAAGACGGTGAATCCAGCCCCATTTCTTTTAATTGGATACCATTTTAACTTTCCTAGTTGGGCATGAATTGTGTATCACACTCTGTGGTGAATGTAACTCCGTAATTCACACTGTATTGTATATACATGAGACCATGCATTTTTAAGCGCAGTTGCGTTGCCCGACCACTGGGGGGGAGTAGCGCTGGGAATGCTTAGGAGTTTGTACAGGGCTCCACCCTTGGCTCCGCCCACGACTCCTCCCCCTGGACTGCTGTATAAATACCAATGCTCAGAGCCAGTCGTTCAGTTCATCGAGAGTTCAACGCGGAACAGGCTGGTTCTATTGTAAGTAGATTAAAATCACTGTTCATATCTTAAAGCACGTGTCTGGTGAATTGATGGTTCTATCACACTCATAGAGTTGTTTATGTTTAGTGCACCAGTTCCAGACCCAAATTTCACATCTTCAACCTGAATGTGAAATTATAACATGCTATGATCACTCTTACTTCGTTGATCCTTAACTATGATGTCATTAATTATTCATTTCTTAGTACACAGTCTAATATACTCTGTTCCCAGTCGGTTCCAGAAGGAATTGCTCTAAGAAACTGTCCCAAATGCACTCTATGAACTTATCCTCCAGGCTACCTTTGCCAATTTGATTCATCCAATCTATGTGAAGAATTAAAGTCTCCTCTGATTATTGCTGTAGTTTTCTTACAAGTTGCCATTATTTCTTGATTTATACTCAGTCTAGATGTACTGTCAGGAGGCCTATAAACCATTCCCACCAATTGCTTTCCTCCTTTACTATTTCTTATCGCACCCAACTATCTTCATTCTCTGGACCAAGTTAATTTCTCACTACTGCACCGGCCTCATCTTTTATCAACAGAACTATACCACTTCTCTTTCCTTTCTTCTTCGCCTCCTGAAATGTCAAAGACCCGTGAATATTCAGGTCCTAGCCATGGTCACTTTGCAACCTGTCTCCCTAATGGCTATTAAATCATTATAATTTATTTCTGTTTGTCCGATCAATTCACTTTTTTTGTTACGAATTCAGTTAAAGGGCTTTTGATTCTGGCTTTGTACCATTTTTCTCCACGATGACTTTATTTTGCTGGGGGTATACTCTTATGTTTATACACTCTGCCCCTTTCTGTCATACTCTAGTTATCATTACCCGTATCGTGACTTTGCACTTTTGCCTTGTCCTTTCTCTGTAACTTGCCAAATATCCTCTCATGTAACTCCTACTCTTGCAACCATCCTTCTCCCCTCCGCCAGGTATACTGGCCCTAGTGGGGTTCAGGTGAAGGCTATCCCAATGGCAAGCTCCCTATTTCCCCAGTACTGGTGCTAGTGCTCCATAAATCAAAACCCATTTCTCTCACATTAATTTCCGAGCCACAGGTTCAACTGTCTGATCATATTTACTTTGTGCCAATTTGCTCATGGCTCAGCTAGTAATCCAGAGACTACTACTTTTGTGGTCTGTTCTTTAATTTATCCCCCAGATGCTCATATATCCTATGCAGAATTGCTTACTGAATCCTACCTATTGGATCAGCATGCATGTAAAGTACAACAACTGGATGCTCCCCTCCCACTTTAGGTTTCTTTCCAGCTCTGAGGAGATGTCCTTAATTGTTGCTTAAATACTGTAATGTATTGATTCTCCTAGAATCCCCACAGTGCAGAAGGAGGCTATTCGGCCCATCAAGTCTGCACCAACTCTCTGAAAGAATACTCTAACTTAGACCCACTCCCACGCCCTATCCCTGTAACCCCACCTCACCTTTGGATATTAAGGGGCAATTTAGCATGGCGAATCCACCTAACCTGCACATCTTTGGACTGTGGGAGGAAACTGGAGCACCCAGAGGAAACCCACGCAGACACGGGGAGAACTTACAAATTCCACACAGTTACCCAAGGTCAGAATCGATCTCGGGTCGCTGGCACCGTGAGGCAGCAGAGCTAACCATTGTGCCACTATGACAAAATCATAATGTTGCCAGTATGGTGTCAGCTACAAACAATTTAAAAGGGTTTCACATTTATTACATGTGGTCAGTAGGCACACAGCTTACATTAACCAGTATGGAGTGGATGCCAGGGGCACAATTAATGTGCATTTTGTTTCTATCAACTGGTTTTCCCAGTGTGCAGGATGTGAACGATGGTATTCATGCAGGCCTTAATTGAAAGGTGTGCTATTTCCAGTTTTGTCCGGCTGGCATGCGATCACAATAACGTTAGTGGGCACATAGCCCCTTATTTCCGTTGGCGTGAAAATCCCCAAAATGGGAGATATGTGGAGGTCCCACGCCTGAACCTGCCATTTCCCATCTCTGCAGGGTTGAGACTAGTCAGGCCGGGGTTCAGGCACACGTAATTCACTGAGGCAGCTAACCATTTAAATCACCAGCTGCCTTCACTGAAGTGGGATTTTGTAAAAACAGGAATGCGGTAATGTGCATATTATAACCGATAAGAGGAAGGCTGAACTTGGTGAATTTTCTTTGGAGTGGGAAGACTGGACAGGGTCGCAGGTCGCCCTTTGGGAGAGGAAAAGCAACCTTTGGGATTACTAAATGTGAACATGATTGTGCACTTTTTATGTCATTGGACTCATTGGAACTGTCAAGCTGCAAAACAGCTGTCAAAGTTTCAAGGTACTGTCCAGCTGTCAAGGAACTGTAAAGGAGCTATCTAGCTGTCAAGGTATTATCCAGTTGCCAGGGAACTATAAAGAGTTTGGCTGTCAAAGCTGCCAAACCTATCCAGGAAGTCTGAAAGCTATCAAAGATGTCCAGGAATTGTCAGAGATGTCAAACATGTCAAGGCTACCAAACTCTTGATGTCGCGAGGAATTAAGGGCTACGGGGAGAATGCTGGTAGGTGGAGTTGAAATGCCCATCAGCCATGATTGAATGGCGGAGTGGACTCGAAGGGCCGAATGGCCTTACTTCCACTCCTATGTCTTATGGTCTTATGGTCTTATTAAACCAGCCCAGGAAGTGTCACAGCTGTCAAGGAACTATCCAAGGACACTTGGTGAATTGGCATGGAAGAGATAAGTGCAAAGAGACTGAAACAAAGTTTGCATAGGGTTATGGGAACCATGTCCAAGGGGCATTATGTTACCATGGGCATCATGGTGTAAAGGAATGCAGCTACACATGTGAAATTACAAGACAATACGACTATAAATATGAGATATAGGGTGCGATTCAACCAAAATATTTCTATGTTCTGTTTTGGACGCATTTGTTGGTGTGTTTCTCAAGGCCCTGCTATCCAACGGCACTTTGGCGGGTTATTTTTTTGTCTCAGCAAGGAACGTCCCATCGAGGCTGCACTTTAGTCATTTCCTGCACTGATGAACTCAGCTCGTCAGTGCTGGGCATTCGGTTCATTTAAATATGTAATTTAGATCTCGCCTAGCGAGAGCAAGATGCAAATTGAGATTCCATTGAATGTCTTGAGCATCAACGTCCTTGCCCTGACACCAATTCAGTTGGCATGGTAGCACAGTGGTTAGCACTGTCGCTTCACAGCGTGGAGCGGTGGGCAGGATAGGGAGCCAACGATAGGTGGAGAATGCCGAGGACAGAGGACAAAAGGAATGTAAATGGTGGTGATTAAGGCCAATAACGGTGCTGATAGTGGCACATAAAGCGATTAGAATGTGTAAATGGCAGAACAATGGTGAGCAGTGTGTCAAAGGGCAACTAGGAACAGCTGGCCCAAGATGGAAAAACATATCAATGGAAGAAATGAAAATAAATTGACCGGAACAAAATTGGGGTGAAAGCTCAGGAGGGAGATCGCAGTCTAAAGTTGTTGAACACAATGTTAAGTCCGGAAGGCTGGAATATGCTTAATCGTAAGATGAGGTGCTGTTCCTCCAGTTTGCGCTGGGCTTCACTGGAATATTGCAGCAGGCCAAGGACGGACATGTGGACGTGACAGCAGGGCTGTGAGTTGAAATGACAAGCGACAGTAAGGTCGGATCCTGTTTGCGGACGGACCAAAGGTGTTCTGCAAAGCGGTCACCAGTCTGTGTTAACCTTTCCAATGTAGAATAGACCACATTGGGAGGAGCGAATGCAATAGACCAAATTGAAGGACGTGGACGTGAAGCGCTGCCTCATTTGTAAAGTGTGTTTAAGGCTTGAGATGGTGAGCAGGGAGGAGGTAAAGGGGCAGGTGTTACACCTGGGCCACATTGCCTTCAACCTCAGTCAACCCCACCCTCTGAACCTCATTTGAAGGGGAATGATTGAAGAACAGCCTCAGAAGAAACTGAGCTGCTCACATTTGACGTTTACCTATGGGTTCCACTGAGTAAGGAGGGATATACTGACATGAGCATTCTGAAGCAGGGGCTGCATTAGTAGATTTTTCCAGAGTTGTCATACAATGTAATCCACGGAAGGGGGAAGGTATCTGTAATCATTGTATTCTGCTGTGCACTCCCTAGACCAATATTTCACAGGGAAAGGAGCTGGAGGAAGAACCAAATAAAGAGGAAAATGAAGACAAATAATTTGGCAGTTATTAAATCTGATCTAGGAAGCCTTCCTTTGATAATATTTTACAGTGAGACTGTTAGACTCAATGCCAATCTCTTGATCATTATTTTTGTCAAGAAAGATGTGGCTGGAAAATGTACCCTGAATCCATCCACATCAGCTCTGACCATTATTTAATCTACTGCAAAAACTTTAACTGAGTAACATCAAAAGGACTTTGCACAAAGCAATGCCTGCACTCAACAAATTTATTGCACACATTTCAAAGAGTGACTGCCAACTTAATTCTTTCCAGCACGCCGCTTCCCCCTTTTAACAGTGCACGGTTAACTGGTCTGATGCTTCATCTAAGTGATTCCCCGGAGGCAGAAACAGGAGGATGGCAGCTGTATGTTACTGTCTAGAGCCCAAGACTTCATTTATTTCGGCAGCATCCTTGCCAGCCTCTAGTCAAATGCCTGATAGAACGATAGAAAGGTTACAGTGAAGAAAGAGGCCATTCAGCCCATCGTGTCAGCGCCGGTCATAAAAACATTTTAAAAAATAAATCAGCCGCTCATTTTAGTTCCACTTTCCAGCACCTGGTCCGTCGTCTTGCAGGTTACAGCACTACGGATGCAGATACAGGTACCTTCTAAATGAGTTGCGCATTTCAGCTTCAACCATCAACTTAGGCAGCGAATTTCAGACACACAGCACTCCCTGGGTGAAAGCGTTTTTCCTCATGTTCCCTCTAATCATCCTACTAATCACCTCATATCACACCCCCGGTAATTGACCCCTCAGCAAGTTGAAACAAGCCTTTCACTCTAATTTGTCTAGGCGCCTCATAATTTTGTGCACCTCAATTAGGTCACACCTCAGCCTCCTCTGTTTGAAGGAAAACAACCCCCTTCCCTGTCCAATCTCTCCTCATAGCCATTGCTGCAATTTAAAAGCCCTGGCAACATTCTTGTGAATCTCCTCTGCACTCTCTCCAGAGAAATGATGTCCCTCCTGTAATGTGGTGACCAAAACTGTACACAAAACTCCAGCTGTGGCCAAACCAGCATGTTATATAGATCCAGTATTGCATCCCTGTTTTTGTATTCAATACCTCTCCCAATAAAGGAAAGCATTCCATATGCTTCCTTGACCAACTTGTCCACCTGTCCTGCCACCTGTAAGGACCCGTGGACATGCAGGTCTCTCCAAGGTCTCTCACTTCTTCAACCCCTCTCAATATCTTCCCGTTTATTGAGTATTTCCTTGCTTTGTTTGCCCTCCCCAAATGCATTACCTCACACTTCTCTGGATTGAATTCCATTTGCCATTCAACTCAGCCCATTCAACTAAGCCATTGACATAATTCTGGAGTTGCCAGCCATCCGCTTCACGAACAACTACAGGGCCAATTTTTGCATCATCTGCAAATTTCCCAATCAGTCTATCCACATTTAAGTCTAAATCATTACTATATGAAACAAACAGCGAGAGTCCCAACACTGAGCCCTGTGGAATGCCACTGGAAACCATTTTCCATTCATAAAAACATCCATCGACCCTTTGTTCCCTGATACTGACCCAATTCTGGATCCATCCTGCAACCCTCCCTTGTCTCCCATGAAGTCTCACTTTTCTGACCAGTCTATCATGTGAGACCTTGTCAAATATCTGCCTAAAATCCATGTAGACAACATCCACTACACTATCCTCATCTATCCCGGCCAAGTGTTGACGCCGGCGTAAACACCGGAGTGGTATACGCCGGCGTCAACGGGCTTCCTTGCCCAGCAATTCACCGGCCCTTAGGGGGCTAGCACGGTTCCAGAGTGCTGCGCACTGATCCGGTGCCGAAAGGCGGCCCTGCATGGCCGGCATGGGTCCATGCATGTGCGCGACAGCCATCTCCACGCCAGCGCATGCACGTGGGTGCCGTCTCCGCACCGGCAGAGAGCAACATGTTGCGGACCTTACAGCGGGCCATGCGGAAGGAAGTAGGCCCCCTCCAGATCGCGGCCTGAACCCCGTCACCCACTACGAGATGCGAGGGTCTATTTCACAGCCCCCGACAGGTGAGCGGAGAATCGGCGGCCCGGCGTCGGAGCAACATGGCAGAATTTCCCGGCCCACCAGCGATTCTCCGACCCGGCGCGGGCTCGGAGAATCCCGCCCATGATCTTCCCCTAACAAAACCATGCTGACTATCCCTGATCAATCTATACCGTTCCAAGTGACAGTTTATCGTGTTTCTCTGAACTGTTTCCAATTATTTGCCCACCACTGAAGTCAGACTGACTGACCTATAGTTTTCTGGTTAATCTCTTGCAACCTTCTTAAATAATAGTACAATGTTCGCAGACCTCCAGTCCTCCTTTTAAAAGAAGAGCTGCTTGCATTTAAGTAAAAACACAAGCAAAAGAGAAATAAAGTTGCAGTGGTAAAATAAAGCTGCATAAGTAAACCAAAGTAAAATAAAGTTCACTTAAGAGAACCAAATTGAAACGATGGCCGTGTAGCTTGGTCTTGTGGAATGTGCCGGGTACTATGTAATAAATCGTGGATGCTGCTGGTCCTAGTCCAGCACATGTTCAAAAAGTATCACCAGCAGCAGGACTTTGAGTTCTGGGTTTCGGAGCTCAAGTAGTGGTTGGAATAACTGTGGCATATCTGTGAGGCTGAGAGCTATGTGGGTAGCATGTTCAGAGATCTGGTCACGTCACGTCTTAGGAGCCTGGAGGCAGAAAAGGAATGGATGTCCATCAGGTAGCTCAAGAGAATTTGGCAGATAGTGCAGGAATCCCCTGGGGCCCCACTCACTCATTGATTTAATAATTTTGATACCGGTAAGGACTTTGTCCCTCGGAGGAGTGCGATTAGAGCCTAGTTTGTGACACCACAGATGGCTCTCCTGTACAGAAGACGAGGAAAACAGAGGACATGAGCACAATAACACGTAATTCGTTAGTTAGGAGAATAGACATGTATTTCTGTGTAGACGTGACTTCAGGATCGTGTGATGCCTCCCTGGTGTCAGGGTCAAGGATGTCACGGAGCGCATGCAGGACATTCTTCTGGGGGAGGTTAATCAGCCAGGGTAGTGGTCTATGTTGGTACCAATATCTTAGGTCTTTTTCTATTCACTCATGGGATGCTCATCATTGGCTGGGCCAGCATTTATTACCATCCCTAATCCTAACCTGTGGATCAGGAGTTGCATATAGGCCAGACCAGGTGAGGACAGATCTCCCTTCCTCAAGGATGTTAGTGAACCAGACGGGTTTTTCTGACAAAAGTTTCATGGTCATCGTCATACATTTAGAACATTTTTTTTTTCCAATTAAGGGGCAATTTAGTGTGGCCAATCTACCTACCTGGCACATCTTTGAGTCGTGGGGGTGAGATCCACGCAGTCATGAGGAGAATGTGCAAACTTCATATGGACAATGAGCCGGGGCTGGGATTGAACTCTGGTCCTTGGCACCGTGAGGCAGCAGTGCAGCCACTGTGCCACCATGCCACCTTAATCGTGAGACTTTTAATTCCAGATTTTTATTGGATTAAAGTGTTACAATCTGCCGTGGTGAGATTTGAGTCCCCAGAGCATTACCCTGTGTCTGGGGATTGCTAGTCCAGTGACAAACCGCTGTGTCACCACCTCCCCAATGGGGATGTGGGCCAAAGCTTTTTCATACAGCGAGTGATTAAGATCTGGGATGCACTGCCTGAGAGTGAGGCAGATTCAACTGAGGCTGTCAAGAGGGAATTGGATTATTAACTGAAAAGGAAGAATGCATAGAGCAATGGGAAAAAGCTGAGGAATGGCACTTGGTGAATTATTCCTTCAGAGCACAGCCACAATGCCAGAGGACTGGAGGATAGCAAATGTGGTCCCTTTGTTCAAGAAGGGGAGTAGAGATAACCCCGGTAACTATAGGCCGGTGAGCCTAACGTCTGTGGTGGGTAAAGTCTTGGAGAGGATTATAAAAGATACGATTTATAATCATCTAGATAGGAATAATATGATTAGGGACAGTCAGCATGGTTTTGTGAAGGGTAGGTCATGCCTCACAAACCTTATCGCGTTCTTTGAGAAGGTGACTGAACAGGTAGATGAGGGTAGAGCAGTTGATGTGGTGTATATGGATTTCAGTAAAGCGTTTGATAAGGTTCCCCACGGTCGGCTATTGCAGAAAATACGGAGGCTGGGGATTGAGGGTGATTTAGAGATGTGGATCAGAAATTGGCTAGTTGAAAGAAGACAGAGAGTGGTAGTTGATGGGAAATGTTCAGAATGGAGTTCAGTTACGAGTGGCGTACCACAAGGATCTGTTCTGGGGCCGTTGCTGTTTGTCATTTTTATAAATGACCTAGAGGAGGGCGCAGAAGGATGGGTGAGTAAATTTGCAGACGACACTAAAGTCGGTGGAGTTGTAGACAGTGCGGAAGGATGTTGCAGGTTACAGAGGGACATAGATAAGCTGCAGAGCTGGGCTGAGAGGTGGCAAATGGAGTTTAATGTGGAGAAGTGTGAGGTGATTCACTTTGGAAAGAATAACAGAAATGCGGAATATTTGGCTAATGGTAAAATTCTTGGTAGTGTGGATGAGCAGAGGGATCTCGGTGTCCATGTACATAGATCCCTGAAAGTTGCCACCCAGGTTGATAGGGTTGTGAAGAAGGCCTATGGTGTGTTGGCCTTTATTGGTAGAGGGATTGAGTTCCGGAGCCATGAGGTCATGTTGCAGTTGTACAAAACTCTAGTACGGCCGCATTTGGAGTATTGCGTACAGTTCTGGTCGCCTCATTATAGGAAGGACGTGGAAGCTTTGGAACGGGTGCAGAGGAGATTTACCAGGATGTTGCCTGGTATGGAGGGAAAATCTTATGAGGAAAGGCTGATGGACTTGAGGTTGTTTTCGTTAGAGAGAAGAAGGTTAAGAGGTGACTTAATAGAGGCATACAAAATGATCAGAGGGTTAGATAGGGTGGACAGCGAGAGCCTTCTCCCGCGGATGGAGGTGGCTAGCACGAGGGGACATAGCCTTAAATTGAGGGGTAATAGATATAGGACAGAGGTCAGAGGTGGGTTTTTTACGCAAAGAGTGGTGAGGCCGTGGAATGCCCTACCTGCGACAGTAGTGAACACGCCAACATTGAGGGCATTTAAAAATTTATTGGATAAGCATATGGATGATAAGGGCATAGTGTAGGTTAGGTGGCCTTTAGATTTTTTCCATGTCGGTGCAACATTGAGGGCCGAAGGGCCTGTACTGCGCTGTATCGTTCTATGTTCTATGTTCTAAAGAAGGCACATCTGTGATCCAGCGCCTGTCTCCAAATGCTTATGTTCTTTAATGGCAATGATGCTGCAGATACCAGGGGCTGGATTCTCCGATTCTGGGGCTATGTCCCCATGCCAGCGTAGGAACGGTAAAAATAGTGTAAAACGGCCATCGATTCCCAATTTTGCTGGGGGCCAGCAAGCCGGCAGCGTAGAGCACCCGGCTCTAGCTGCCGATATGGCCTGCAGCGGCCGCGCTGTGCTACATGGCGGAGGCCGCTCACGGACCCGGCCCGCAAAATAGTGTCCCCGCTTTTGGCCGGCTCATGCGCCCTGGCCCACCACCCTGCAGTGCCCCAGCCCCTAACAAAGTCCCCCCTGCCCGCGGACCGGCCCACCCCCGGCTGTGGCGGCGCTGGACTGAGTCCGCAGCCGCCACGCCAAGTTCCCGTCGGATGAAACCACATTCAACCGACGCCGTGGGGAACTCGGCCAGTCGGGGGTGGAGCATTGGGGGGCGGGCCTTAGGCAATGTCCTGGGGCCGTCGATAAATAGCGTGGCGTACTCTCCTAGTACTCCGCTTTGTGTGGGGTGGAGCACCGCAAAAGCAGCACTACCCTGATTTCGTTGGGAACTGTGATTGTCTGGCCGATCGCTGAACACGATTTCGGCATCGACGACTGGAGAATCCAGCCCCTGTTTCCTGAACCAGGAGTCATTTCCTCCCTAACTCTTGTACTGAATACCTCACAAATTAGGAGAAATCTCATCAGGTAATCACCAATAATATGACCTTGGACGCTTTCCATACAAAAGCAGTAGGTCAGCTGTCAACAAAGAAGCTCCATCACCCCAATGGCACTGATATTTAATTAATCACACCGTGGTAAATCCTGCCCCAGACAGAATGCGTATTAGATTAACCTTAACTGCTTCACATCTGATATTGTAATTGTCAATAATTGTCATTTCCAGCCTATGTATCACTGAAAATATTTAGGGAACAGTTGAATCATGTGCAATTTAAAATTACTCTTTAGTGTCATGCCTTTCGTGACATGGAGTTTGGGGAATTGACGTCTGGAAACTTGTAGGTCATTGCTTGATAGGAAAGAAGATTGGAGATTCAAGCATTTGGAAGCCTGAAGATCAGGGTCGGAAAAAAAGTGGGTATTGGGTCTTTGGGGTCTGGGACTTGACAATCGGGAGGAAGTAACTTACCTTTATTCTCCAGGTTTTCTTTCTCCACGTGTAGCTGGCAATTGTGCTGACTGCTTCACACACACAAACACATTCACCTCTCTCTCACATACACACACACGTCTCCCCCCTCTCTCTCACACACACACACGCACACGTCTCCCTCACACACACAAACACACACACACACGTCTCCCTCCCACCCTCTCACACACACACGCACGTCTCCCCCCTCTCTCACTCACACACACACACACACATACGTCTCCCCCTCTCACACATACACACGCACACGTCTCCCTCACACACACAAACACACACATTCGTCTCCCCCCTCTCACACACACACACACATGCACACGTCTCCCTCACACGCACAAACACACACTCGTCTCCCCCCTCTCTCACACACACACACACACACACACGTCTCCCTCCCTCCCTCTCACACACACAATTCACTACCCCAGAGTGCAGTGGATGCTAGCACATTGAGTAATTTTAACGAGGAGATAGACAGATTTTTAATTAGTAGTGGGTTGAAGGGTTATGGAGAATGGGCAGGAAAGTTGAACTGAGGCCGAGAGATCAGCCATAATGGTATTGAACGGCGGAGCGGGTTCGAGGGCTGAATTCCCTAGTCCAGCTTTCAGTCCTTATGTTCTTATATTCTCCCCCTCACTCACACACCTCCCTCTCTCTCTCTCCCACAAGCACTTACCCTCTCTCGCACACACTCACCCCTTCACTCTCACATATTCACTCCCTCTCTCAAACACACTGACCTCCCTGACACACTCAGCTCCACATGCACTCATCCCCTTTTTCACACCATACATTCATCTCCCAGCACACGTTCAATCCTCTCACACACACTCTACCCCCTCTCACACAGACACCCGCCACCTCCATCACAGACACACTCCTACTTTCATACACATTCACCCCTCTTTCACACACTCCAAGGCCCTCTCCCCTCAATCAAACACTGCCACCGCCCTTTCCCTGCCCAACTTTGCTACCGCCCCAACTCTGCCACCGCTCCCCCCAACTCTGATATCGCTCCCCTCACCTCTGCCACCGCCCTCCCTCCCCCCAACTCTGATTCGCTTCCCCCAGTTCTGCCCCTGCCCCCAAACTCTGCCACCGCCCCCTCACCCCACCTCTGCCACTGCCTCCCTCCCCCAGCTCTGCCCCCGCCCCCCAAACTCTGCCACCACCCTCCCTCCCCCCCCCAACACTGATTTGCTCCCCCCAGCTCTGCCACTGCCTCTCTCCCCCAACTCTGCCCACGCCCCCCAAACTCTGCCACCGCCCCCCCAACTCTGCCACTGTCCCCCCCAACTCTGCCACTGCCTCCCTCTCCCCAACTCTGCCAGCCCCCCTTGCCCCAACTCTGCCACCAGCCCCTCCCCAACTCTGCCACCGCCCCCTCCCCCCAGCTCTGCCACCGCCCCCTCCCCCCAGCTCTGCCACTGCCCCCTCCTCCCAACTCTGCTACCGCTCCCACCAACTCTGCTACCGCCCCCTCCCCCACCACTGCTACCGCCCCCTCCCCTGTAGTAATCTCTGTATGTGCATGTACACAAAGGGTTAATGTGTAATCAGTAGTACCAGATGATCACTAAAGGGTTGGACCAACAGGGGTATAAAAGCAACCACATTGGGTCTCCCTCTCCCTCACTTTTGGGATGGACTGTGACCAGGACAGGAGCATCAGATTAGCTCAGATGGTTAGTGTAATTACGCATAGTTACTGTAGTTAGATCATGTTAACCTTATCACTAGTATCAATGTTAAAGTAAAGAACTCACACAATTATTGTTATAGTTACTCAATAAATCTTCTGTTACCACTGGACGAGTTTGATTCTTCTTCATCGAGATTCAGAAGACCTCATCAGTAACCAAGGTTTGAGTAACACATTACACTCTGTGTATCAAAACATAGAGAAGTGTAATGAAAGATAATACAGGAGCGTAATAAAAGACCCCCACCTCTGTCACCACCCTCTCTCCCCCCAACTCTGCTACCGCCCCCTCCCCCACCTCTGCCACCACTCTCCGTCCCCCCACCTCTGCCACCACTCTCCGTCCCCCCACCTCTGCCACCACTCCACCAACTCTGCCACCGCCCCCTCCCACCACCTCTGCCACCACCCTCCCTCCCCCCAACTCTGCTACCACTCCCTCCCAACTCTGCCACTGGCCCCTCCCCCACCTCTGCCTCCACCCTCCCTCCCCCCAACTCTGCTACCGCTCCCTCCCAACTCTGCCACTGCCCCCTCCCCCCACCTCTGCCGCCACCCTCCCTCCCCCCAACTCTGCCACTGCCTCCCTCCTCCCAACTCTGCCCCTGTCCCCAAACTCTGCCACCGCTCCCTCCCAACTCTGCCACCGCCCCCTCCCCCCATCTCTGCCACCACCCTCCCTCCCCCAACTCTGCTACCGCCCCCTCCCCCCACCTCTGCCACCACTCTCCGTCCCCCCATCTCTGCCACCACTCCACCAACTCTGCCGCCGCCCCCTCCCCCCACCTCTGCCACCACCCTCCCTCCCCCCAACTCTGCTACCACTTCCTCCCAACTCTGCCACTGCCCCCTCCCCCCACCTCTGCCACCACCCTCCCCCCCTCCCAACTCTGCCACTGCCCCCTCCCCTCACCTCTGCCACCACCCTCCCTCCCCCCAACTCAGCCACTGCCTCCCTCCCCCCAACTCTGCCCCTGTCCCCCAAACTCTGCCACCGCCCCCCAACTCTGCCACCGCCCCCTCCCCCCACCTCTGCCACCACCCTCCCTCCCCCCAACTCTGCCACTGCCCCCTCCCCCCACCTCTGCCACCACCCTCCCTCTCCCCAACTCTGCCACCGCCCCCTCCCCCCAACTCTGCCACCACCCTCCCTCCCCCCAACTCTGCGACTGCCTCCCTCCTCCCAACTCGGCCCCTGTCCCCAAACTCTGCCACCCCGCCCCCCCAACTCTGCCACCGCCCCCTCCCCCCACCTCTGCCACCACTCCACCAACTCTGCCACCGCCCCTCCCCCCACCTCTGCCACCACCCTCCCTCTCCCCAACTCTGCTACCACTCCCTCCCCCCCAGCTCTGCCACTGCCCCCTCCTCCCAACTCTGCTACAGCTCCCCCCACCTCTGCCACCACCCTCCCTCTCCCCAACTCTGCTACCGCTCCCTCAAAACTCTGCCACTGCCCCCTCCCCCCACCTCTGCCACCACCCTCCCTCCCCCCACCTCTGCCACCACCCTCCCCCTCCCCAACTCTGCTACCGCTCCCTCCCAACTCTGCCACTGCCCCCTCCCCCACCTCTGCCACCACCCTCCCGCCCCCCACCTCTGCCACCACCCTCCCTCTCCCCAACTCTGCTACCGCTCCCTCCCAACTCTGCCACTGCCCGCTCCCCCCACCTCTGCCACCACCCTCCCTCTCCCCAACTCTGCTACCGCTCCCTCCCAACTCTGCCACTGCTCCCTCCCCCACCTCTGCCACCACCCTCCCTCCCCCCACCTCTGCCACCACTCTCCCTCCCCCAACCTCTGCTACCGCTCCCTCCCAACTCTGCCACTGCCCCCTCCCCCCACCTCTGCCACCACCCTCCCTCTCCCCAATTCTGCCACCGCCCCTTCTCCCCACCTCTGCCACCACCCTCCCTCCCTCCCCCCAACTCTGCCACCTACCTCCCTCCCCCCAACTCTCCTACCGCTCCCTCCCAACTCTGCCACTGCCCCGTCCCCCCACCTCTGCCACAACCCTCCCTCCCCCCAACTCTGCTACCGCTCCCTCCCCCCAACTCTGCCCTTGTCCCCCAAACTCTGCCACCGCCCCCCCCCAATCTCTGCCACTGTCCCCCCAACACTGCCACTGCCTCCCTTCCCCCAACTCTGCTACCGCTCCCCTCCCCCACTACTGCCATCGCCCCCTCCCCCTGTAGTAATCTCTGTATGTGCATGTACACAAGGGGTTAATGTGTAATCAGTAGTACCAGATGATCACTAAAGGGCTGGACCAACAGAGGTATCAAATAAACCACATTGGGTCTCCCTCTCCCTCGCTTTTGGATGGACTGTGACCAGGACAGGAGCATCAGATTAGCTCAGATGGTTAGTGTAATTACGCATAGTTACTGTAGTTAGATCTAGTTAACCTTATCACTAGTATAAATGTTAAAGTAAAGAACTCACACAATTATTGTTATAATTACTCAATAAACCTTTTGTTACCACTGGACGAGTTCGAGTCTTCTTCATCGAGATACAGAAGACCTCATCAGTAACCAAGGTTTGAGTAACACACATTACACTCAGTAGTATATCAAAACATAGAGAAGTGTAATGAAAGATAATACAGAAGTGTAATAAAAGACCCCCACCTCTGCCACCACCCTCCCCCTCCCCAACTCTGCTACCGCTCCCTCCCAACTCTGCCACTGCCCCCTCCCCCACCTCGGCCACCACCCTCCCTCCCCCCACCTCTGCTACCACTCTCCCTCCCCCCACCTCTGCCACCACCCTCCCCCTCCCCAACTCTGCTACCACTCCCTCCCAACTCTGCCACTGCCCCCTCCCCCACCTCTGCCACCACCCTCCTGCCCCCCACCTCTGCCACCACCCTCCCTCTCCCCAACTCTGCTACCGCTCCCTCCCAACTCTGCCACTGCCCGCTCCCCCCACCTCAGCCACCACCCTCCCTCTCCCCAACTCTGCTACCGCTCCCTCCCAACTCTGCCACTGCCCCCTCCCCCACCTCTGCCACCACCCTCCCTCCCCCCACCTCTGCCACCACTCTCCCTCCCCCAACCTCTGCTACCGCTCCCTCCCAACTCTGCCACTGCCCCCTCCCCCCACCTCTGCCACAACCCTCCCTCCCCCCAACTCTGCTACCGCTCCCTCCCCCAAACTCTGCCCTTGTCCCCCAAACTCTGCCACCGCCCCCCCCCCCCCAATCTCTGCCACTGTCCCCCCAACACCGCCACTGCCTCCCTTCCCCCAACTCTGCTACCGCTCCCCTCCCCCACTACTGCCATCGCCCCCTCCCCCTGTAGTAATTTCTGTATGTGCATGTACACAAGGGGTTAATGTGTAATCAGTAGTACCAGATGATCACTAATGGGCTGGACCAACAGAGGTATCAAATAAACCACATTGGGTCTCCCTCTCCCTCGCTTTTGGATGGACTGTGACCAGGACAGGAGCATCAGATTAGCTCAGATGGTTAGTGTAATTACGCATAGTTACTGTAGTTAGATCTAGTTAACCTTATCACTAGTATCAATGTTAAAGTAAAGAACTCACACAATTATTGTTATAATTACTCAATAAACCTTTGTTACCACTGGACGAGTTCGAGTCTTCTTCATCGAGATTCAGAAGACCTCATCAGTAACCAAGGTTTGAATAACACACATTACACTCAGTAGTATATCAAAACATAGAGAAGTGTAATGAAAGATAATACAGAAGTGTAATAAAAGACCCCCACCTCTGTCACCACCCGCCCTCCCCCCAACTCTGCTACCGCTCCCTCCCCCCAACTCTGCCACCGCCCCTCCCCCCATCTCTACCACCAATCCACCAACTCTGCCACTGCCCCCTCCCCCACCTCTGCCACCACCCTCCCTCCCGCTAACTGTGCTACCGCTCCCTCCCAACTCTGCTACTGCCCCCCTAATTCTGCCACGGCCCCCTCCGCCAACTCTGCCACCGCCCTTCCTCCCCCCAGCTCTGCCACCACCCCCTCCCTTCCCAGCTTTGCCACCATCCTCCTCCCCCAACTCTGCCACCACCCCCCTTCCCCAACTTTGCCACTTCCCCCCTCCCCCAACTCTGCCAGCGCCCCCAATTTGGCCACTGCACCCCTCCCGCAACTCTGCCACCATTCCCCCTCCCCCCAACTCTGCCACTTCCCCCTCCCTCCAAATTCTGCCACTGCCCCCCCTCCCTGCACTACCAAGGCTTACTCTGGTAGGCCGCCCCGCTCCATGGCCCATGCTGAATAGCTCTCTGCTCCGAGACCAGCGCTGTATGGTCCCCCGCTCCAAGGCTCACCCTATAACCCCACCACACTCCGGCCCCCGGTCTGAGTTCCGTTCTGAGGTCCTCTTTCTCACCACGCCGCTGGTCCACGCTCATCCAGTCAAGGGCCAGTTTTTCCTGAAGCAGCTCTGGAGCATTTTTCAAATTTTACAAATGTGTTTGCCTTGCCATAGACCCCCTTGAAGGCTTGCACGGACCCCAGTTTGGGAACCCCGGTACTAATGAAGCATCAAATGAGCCCATATGGGTTGAGCTCAGATATAATAAAGGGATAATTAGGGGCAGCAGGGTAGCATGGTGGTTAGCATAAATGCTTCACAGCTCCAGGGTCCCAGGTTCGATTCCCGGCTGGGTCACTGTCTGTGTGGAGTCTGCACGTCCTCCCCCTGTGTGCGTGGGTTTCCTCCGGGTGCTCCGGTTTCCTCCCACAGTCCAAAGATGTGCGGGTTAGGTGGATTGGCCATGCTAAATTGCCCGTAGTGTCCTAATAAAAGTAAGGTTAAGGGGGGGGGTTGTTGGGTTACGGGTATAGTGTGGATACGTGGGTTTGAGTAGGGTGATCATGGCTCGGCACAACATTGAGGGCCGAAGGGCCTGTTCTGTGCTGTACTGTTCTATGTTCTATGACAGCCACACTGCTAGAAGTGTACTAAAGCCCCCAAATACTGGAATGGAGTTAGAAGAGCCTGAAATGCAACTCTTCTGATGCCCTGGTCTCTGCTCTATCTGCCTTACCAACCCCTGGACCCATGCAGACCTGTGTCAGGTATGGCCCAGTGCAGGCACTCTCACTAAGGAATCAGAGGGTCGTGGGTTTAAGTTCCACTCCGGAGACTTGAGCACAAAATCTAGATTGACATTCCAGTGCAAAGCTGAGGGAGTGCAGTTGATCATAATGCATCAAAATGTGTCGTAATGGTGAATTTGAAAGATTCCAGGACTTTGGGCTGGACTTTATGGCCAGAAATCAGAAGACCATGCTTCCATGCTTATGTAAAATATGGTGTGATGGTGTTAGGGGGGGGCATTACAACATTATCTCGCCAGTCACCAATAATATGGAAGATACTGCTGTACCCAGCAAAACTCTGGGTCACATACCAAAACAAGGAATATTTCTTTACAGCCCCTGCCGAGGCGAATAGATTCGTCGAGGAGCACGGGCTGGAAAAACGCCATGGGAAGTAGGGACGAGGGGCCCATGGCAAGGAGAAACGTCATGCCGACGGGGGGGTGGGGAGGGGCGAGGCAAAGCCAGCCCCCTCCCCCCTGGCAGGAACACCCAGAACGAAAAACAACCCAATGCCCAAGGGCCCGCTCCAGGTGGGAGGCCAGGCCCCGGCACGAGGGAACGGGAGTACTGGAGAGGGGAGAGGAGAAGCGGGACAGCAACCTCCGAGAGGGGAGCCACCGTGCTAGCAGGAAAGCTAGCGACGGGGGCGCGCAACAGAGCAGGGCCGCAGCGCACCCCCAACAGGGGGGAAGGCGCCAGGCAGGGGAGGGGGGGGATCACCCATCAAAGGTGGGAGAGCAAATGGGGACAGGAATGGGGGAGAGAGGGGCAATGGAGGGGTATACAGGGGAGGGGGGAAAAGGGATAGAGCGGGGGGGAGGGGGGGGCACTCGGGGGGCGAGAGACAAGGGAGGGGAAATGCAAGGACGAAGGGACAAAAGAGGCCAGAAAGGGAATAGGGCCACAAAGTGCCACGGACAAGGGCTCGAAACAGGGAACCGCTGCAAGCACCCACCCAGTACGGTCTGTGGGTGAAGGGGCCCCCCGGAGTGCAGGGGACTACCCGCGTGGCGGACACACAGTGGACGGCCATGGCGGGTGTCCCCGGGACAAGGGGGAACCCCGGAGCGCAGGGACCCGACCGCATGGGGAGAGCAGTGATAGTGGACATCCTGGACGGCCCCCTAACAAAGGGAAACCCCAGAGGGCAGGGGCGCGTCCACCGGACAAATATGGTTAACCCCATAGGAGCAAGGGGGCAGAAGCCCCCCACCAGAATAGTCACCTGGAACGTAAGGGGACTTAACGGCCCAGTGAAGAGATCTAGAGTCCTCACCCACCTTAGAAACATGAGGGCCGACATAGTCTTCCTCCAAGAGATGCACCTGAGGGAGCAGGACCAACTGCGGGTAAGAAAGGGCTGGGTGGGACAAACCTATCATTCCTGTTATGGGGCAAGGGCCAGGGGGGTGGCGATCCTGATTGGCAAGAGGACAATGTTTAGGGCGACAAAGACGGTTACGGACCCAGGGGGACGGTATGTCATGGTCAGCGGGGCCCTGGATGGGGCGCCGGTAGTTCTAGTTAACGTGTACGCGCCCAACTGGGACGACACGAGCTTCATCCAAAAGACCATGGCAGAAATCCCGGACATAGCGACGCACCGACTAATCATGGGGGGGGACTTCAACTGTGTACAGGACCCAAAGACGGACAGATCAAACCCCAGAACGGGGAAAACCTCAAACATGGCAAGGGAACTCAGTCACTATATGGAGCAGATGGGAGCAGTGGACCCCTGGAGATTCGCCCACCCGGGGGAGAAAGAATTCTCTTTCTTCTCCCCAGTACACAATGTGTACACCAGAATTGACTTCTTTGTGGTGGGGAAAACGGTGCTTCCAGGGATAGACAAGGTGGAATATTCCGCAATTGTGATATCAGACCACGCCCCACACTACATGGACGTGCGGCTGGAGACGGGAAGGGCCCAGCGCCCCACATGGATGCTGGACGGTGCCTTACTAGCTGACAAGGCCTTCAGCGAAAGGATAGCGCGGGCCATAGCGGAATACACGGAGAACAACCAAAACGGGGAGGTCTCACCCTCCACGTTCTGGGAAGCGCATAAGGCCGTACTAAGAGGGGAAATCATTGCCTACAAAGCGCAAAGAGATAGGGAGGAAAGGGTGGCTAGGCAGAAGCTGGTCGACTCCATACTGGAGGTAGACCGTAAATACTCCGAGGCCCCGACCGTAGAGCTCCTGGCGGAGAGAAAAGAATTACAAAGGAACTTTGACCTGCTCTCCACCAGGAAAGCAGTACACCAACTCCGCCAGGCACGCGGGGCCCTGTACGAACACGGAGACAAAGCCAGCCGCCTGTTGGCACACCAGCTGAGAAAGCAGGCAGCCAGCAGGGAAATTGCGCAAATCAGAGGTACCAGAGGCACGTGGGAAACAGAACCAGAGAGGATTAACGAAACCTTCAAGGCCTTCTACCAAGAGCTATACACCTCGGAGCCCCCAACGGGGAAGGCTGGGATGAACCGGTTTCTTGATGGACTGGACATACCAGTCGTGGGACAGGGCAGAAAACGGGATCTGGAAGCACCACTAGCACTGGGAGAGATCATGGAGAGCATTAGCTCCATGCAGACGGGGAAGGCGCCGGGACCGGACGGATTCCCGGCGGACTTCTACAAAAAATTTGCGACAGCGCTGGCCCCGCACCTGCGGGAGATGTTCACAGACTCGCTAGCTAGGGGCACACTGCCACCCACGTTAGCACAGGCCTCAATCTCGCTGATACCTAAGAAAGACAAAGACCCAACGGAATGTGGGTCATACAGACCCATATTTCTGCTGAACGCAGACGCCAAAATACTGGCCAAAATCCTAGCCAAAAGGCCAGAAGACTGTGTACCTGAGGTGGTCACAGAGGACCAGACGGGCTTCGTCAAAGGTAGACAGCTTACCGCGAACATCAGGCGCCTGCTGAACGTGATAATGACCCCCTCCGGGGAGAGAACACAAGAGGTGATCGTCTCCCTGGACGCAGAAAAGGCCTTCGACAGAGTCGAATGGAAATACCTCATAGAGGTACTGGAGCGGTTCGGGCTTGGAACAGGGTTCACCTCTTGGGTAAAGCTCCTATACAACGCTCCCATGGCGAGTGTACGGACCAACAATACCAACTCCCAATACTTCCAGCTGCACAGGGGCACCAGACAAGGATGCCCACTGTCCCCGCTGCTGTTCGCACTAGCAATCGAACCGCTAGCAATCGCGCTCAGGGCAGCAAAAAATTGGAGGGGGATCCGAAGGGGAGGTAGAGAGCACAGAGTCTCACTCTATGCGGATGATCTGCTCCTCTATATCTCGGACCCACAAAGCAGCATGGACGGAATCATAGCGCTCCTGAAAGAGTTTGGAGCCTTCTCGGGCTACAAACTCAACATGAGCAAAAGTGAGATCTTCCCAGTACACCCGCAAGTGGGGGGGGGGGGGGGGGGGGGGGGGGGGGGGGGCAGCACTAAAGGGCCTGCCGTTCAAACAAGCCCGAAATAAATTCCGCTACCTGGGGATCCAAATAGCCCATGACTGGAAAGGGATCCACAAATGGAACCTCACCAGCCTGACGGATGAAGTTAAAAAGGACCTGCAAAGATGGAACACACTCCCGCTCTCCCTCACGGGGAGAGTCCAGACGATCAAAATGAACGTACTGCCCAGGTTCCTTTTCCTGTTTAGATCCATTCCGATCTACATCCCCAAGGCCTTTTTCAAAGCGCTGGACAAACATATCATGGCGTTCGTATGGGGGGGGGGTAAAAATGCTAGGATCCCAAAGAAGGTCATACAAAAAACAAAATCCAGGGGGGGCTAGCCCTCCCGAATCTACAATTCTACCACTGGGCGGCAACAGCCGAGCGAGTAAGGGGATGGATCCAGGAGCCAGAAGCCGAGTGGGTGCGGGCGGAGGAGGCCTCCTGCATGGGAACCTCCCTCCGGGCCCTCGCCACGGCAGCACTCCCATCCCCACCCAAAAAACACTCCACCAGCCCAGTGGTGACAGCCACCCTCCAATCCTGGAACCAACTGCGGCAGCAATTTGGCCTGTACAAAATGTCGGACAAGGCTCCCATCTGCAACAACCATAGGTTCAAACCAGCACTGACCGACGCCACCTTCAAAAGGTGGAGGCAGGACGGGGGGACACTGACAGTCAGGGACCTATACACGGACGACAGGATCGCAACACTGGACGAACTGACAGAGAAATTTCAGCTAGCTGGGGGGAACGAGCTACGGTACCTGCAGCTCAAAAACTTCCTACGAAAGGAGACAAGGACGTACCCACAACCGCCACGACCGACACTACTGGAAGACCTACTGGACGCAAGTATCCTAGAGAAAGGGAACTGTAGTGACATGTATGACCGACTGGTAGACAGGGACGACACCGTACTGGACGCAACAAGAAGGAAATGGGAGGACGACCTGGGGATGGAGATAGGGTGGGGACTCTGGAGCGAAGCACTGCATAGGGTCAACTCCACCTCCACGTGCGCAAGGCTCAGCCTGACGCAACTAAAAGTGGTACATAGAGCCCACTTAACGAGAAACCGTATGAGTAGGTTCTTCCCGGAGGTGGAGGACAGATGTGAGCGGTGCCAAAGAGGCCCGGCCAACCACGCCCACATGTTCTGGTCTTGCCCCAGACTTGTGGAGTACTGGACAGCCTTCTTCGAGGCTATGTCCAAAGTGGTGGGGGTGAGGGTGGAGCCATGCCCGATAGTGGCGGTCTTCGGGGTTTCAGACCAGCCAGATCTATTCCTGGGGAGGAGGGCGGACGCCCTTGCCTTTGCCTCCCTGATCGCCCGCCGTAGAATCCTGTTTGGCTGGCGGTCAGCAGCACCACCCAGAGCTGCAGACTGGCTGTCCGACCTCTCGGAATCTCTCCAAATGGAGAAAATCAAATTCGCCATCCGAGGGTCGGACTACGGCTTCCACAGAACGTGGGAGCCATTCATGCAACTGTTCCGGGACCTGTTTGTGGCCAACGTACATGAGGAAGAATAGTCGGGTGGCCAAGAACCAGGGGAAAATGGGCGGGAATCGGGGGAAGGTAGCCGGGGGGAGGGGGGGGGGGGGCTACGGGCTCGGTATGGGGGTTTGATGGCAAGCCAAGGCCCAAAACCAAACTATAAATAAATGCCTATAAACATGTGCCTCGGCCATATTAGGGAATGTAAAATATGTATGCTGGCTAAAGGGGGCGGCCACAATTATTGTTATGAAGATGCTTACCTGTAAATATTCATGTTAAATTTTTGTGTTTTCCTTTTTTTTTCTCTCTCTCTAATAACTTGTAATTTGTCATATATAAAATATGAAAACTCAATAAAAAAACATTTTAAAAAAAATAATATGGAAGATACGCAGATGGTGAAATCGGAAGCCCACGCACCCTTTTTAATAAAAATTATTGTATTCTTAAAGTTACAAAGCGTGTATAGGGCAAGCCCTTAATCCATCTCAGTGCTTGCTCCAGAAGCAAATTAAAACTGAATTCAATGCATGGTCTTCACACTAGAGACACACAAGATCCAAGCCCTTTTGAGGAAATTAATTAGCGGGCTATTGAGTTTGTTAAACAGCCAATCAACTGCAATTTGCCAGTGTCCATTTTTTTTCACTGGGTACGGCCCAAACCATTTTGTTATCTAAAGAATTGCGAATGGAGTTGAAGACTGTTGTTGATGGGGGGATCTTGCTGAGAGTAACTTCTATTGAGCATTGAGGAGTAGTGGTCTGGCTTTCTCTGGCTTGAGATGGTCATTGTCTGACACCTGTGCTCATGGGGTATTGTAGGCTGGCTTTGTAGAGGATGGCCATGTGTGGTGTATATATATATATATAAATATATGTGTGTGTGTGTGCACTGCACTCCCGGAACGCTAATGCATCCATACAACTGAATATGTTTTTCAGCTGATGGTTCTTTGTGAGTATAAAAGTGTTGTGGTGTTGACAGAGGGCATTTATGACCTTGCTGATTCCATGATAAACAGCATATTGACTCGCACCTGCTGTATCCGCTGTTGCTGTCTCACAGGCGCTAAAGGCATAACAGAGTTCAGTGCCTTTGTCACATTCATTAGCCCAGTTAAAGTAGTCCTGGAGGTTTGATTGCATCCCCAGCAGGGGTGACATCATTTAATGACTGCCCCGCTGTTCGGTTGGAATTTTCCCCAAGACAATGAAGGGATACAGCTTGGTCTCCTCTCTCTTGAAATATCCCATTCCTCATTGTATTAAGCCCGAAACAACATCAAGTAAAACGTTGCTGTGTCTCTCTCCCTCCCCCATATTATAGGACGTGCAGGGTGAATTTCCCATGGCAAACTATTGGCTGCTCTGCTTGAATGCTTCGGCAAAGTACGTAAAGGTGAAATAAAATGCGACCAATCCAAAGGCCTGCGAAATATGGAGCAGGAGGTTAAATAAGCTTTCCACAGGCGCTTAATAAACCTGAGCAATCATTTAACCTGCAACACCGCTTACTTCATGGAGCTGCAGTAGAAGACAATGGGATTTCTGGAAAGGTGTTAAATATGTCAGATACAGTATCTGTGCTGAACACCCCCAAATTGGGCCGTGATATTAACAATAAAAAAAATCAATTGGGAAAGAAAGATACACATTTTGATGCAGGATCCTTAAGATGCCCAGAAGCGCTTCATGACCAATGGATTACTTTTTGAAATGCAATCACTGTGATCTTGAAGCCAAACGTGGCAGCCAATTTCTGCAAGGCAAGATCCCAGAAACTGCAAATGAATGATGATCTGTGTTTTGGGGTGGTAGTTGAGAGAGGGATGTCAGCCAGGACGGTGGGACAATCGCCTGTTTTTCCTCAAGCACCCTGCTGGGTAAACGCACAGGGAATCAGTTTAACACCTCAAGCAAGGTGGGACAGCCGTGTGTGAGCCTGGATTATGTGTTCAGATCTTAGAACGGGACTTGACCCCAGGCCTCACTGGCTGAGAGAAGAGAGTGCTGCCAGCTGAGCTAAGATGATATTGTCATGCTCAAATTAGTTCTCATTTTAAATAATGTAAGGACATTTTAATTTGCACATCTTATAATCAGAATTATCGTCCTTCCTCGGTCAGAATTTCTTTCCTGTTGCTTATTAATACATATTTGCTCATTTATGTCACCGTCACTTTGCCCTTCCTCCTAATAATTCTTGTTAAAATGAATCCCAATGATTATTTTCACATTTTCAAACAATTGCTTCAATTTCTACCTGATTAAGTGCAGGACATGGTTCTATAGGTTGCCTACGTGAGCAATCACCCTAATTATCTTCTTATTCATTCATGGAATATGGGCATCACTGGCAAAGACAGCATTTATTGCCCATTTATCTGTGTCTTTGATTACTACAGCTCCAATGCTGTGGGAGCAGTTATCATTGCTGTGATAACTTGAGAGCCGGATATTCCTCCAAACTGGTCTGGCCTCCAACAATAAATGTTTTTAATTCACAAGAGCCAGCAAAATTGGCAGCAGAACAGTGGTCGGCTACACTCAGAGATGACGAGATGAGGAGAGCCGGTACATAAGTTCTGCAAGTCTAGCAGGTTGTAGTTAAGACGATTGGTTAGACATCGAGAGTGGAGCTTTACCAAGTGTTCATTTTGTGCCACACGCAGGTTCCAAAATAAGAAACAGATCCATCCCTGAGTATTGATGAGCCTCAGCTCAGATGGCACAAAGAAATCAACGACATAAATGATAACTTTTGAAGCACATTCACAAAAAGAAGCCTGTGGCCTCACTCCAGTCTCCATGGCCTATATGCAAATACAGTGACCCACAATGGATGGAGCTTGCTGTTCTTAGCCAGACTTGTGGTTGGAACATCAGGGAAGAGGGGATGCCAGTCCCCTTACGGAATAGAAACACAAGGAACGCCAATCCTATCCCCAGTGCCCACTTCCCAGCACAGATGGAGAACAACAATGGAGTGAAAATATTCGTGACTAACATTGGTTCCACCCTTTTGCTTAAATTAGGACATTTTTAAGGTCGCAAGGATGAACCTGGGGATATGAGGGGGGCAGCACGGTAGCATTGTGGATAGCGCAATTGCTTCACAGCTCCAGGGTTCCAGGTTCGATTCCGACTTGGGTCACTGTCTGTGCGGAGTCTGCACATCCTCCCCGTGTGTGCGTGGGTTTCCTCCGGGTGCTCCGGTTTCCTCCCACAGTCCAAAGATGAGCAGGTTAGGTGGATTGGCCATGGTAAATTGCCCTTAGTGTCCAAAATTGCCCTTAGTGTTGGGTGGGGTTACTGGGTTATGGGGATAGGGCGGAGGTGTTGACCTTGAGTAGAGTGCTCTTCCAAAGAGCCGGTGCAGACTCGATGGGCCGAATAGCCTCCTTCTGCACTGTAAATTCTATGAGGGTGAAGGATTGCACTTTCTCTGACAAAAGCAGATCGGAAATGTTGTTTGAAGCAGAGTGTGCTCGTTATGTATTGTGGTGCATTTCTCACGTTTTACCGCATATCTGACTTTATCACAGTTTTCATTTGGTATTCACATAGGGTGTCACATTCAGTTCTACACCGTGTCTGGCTGTCCATCAGGAAAGTGTGCATTAATTAGATCAGACACACACTAGTTGTTCCTCAGTCTTGCAACCACCAGCACTGACAACGCTGTCCTGTTCTTCAATGCCCCAGTCACTGCTGGTCAAATTCGGCATGTCTGCATTGACTCTCATAAACGTCTACAGATGTGCCATAGAGAGCATCCTATCCGGCTGCATCACAGCCTGGTATGGCAACTGCTCAGTCCAACATTGCAAGAAACTGCAGAGTATGGTGAGCTCAACCCAATGCATCACACAAACCTGCCACCCTCACATTGATTCTGTCTATAGCTCCCGCTGCCTCAGGAAGGCAGACAGCATTATTAGAGACCCGCACATCCAGACATTGGAACAGTTTCTTCCCCACAGCTATTAGACTCCTCAATGACTCTCCCTTGGACTGATCTGTTCCCTGTAAGAACACTATTCACAACGTCCTGTGTTGTTCTTGTTCATGTATTTGCTTTGTTTGGCCCCGTGTTCCACACTGTAACCAATCACTGTTTGTCGACGTACCAGAAAACTACTTTTCAATGTACTTCGGTACATGTGACAATAAATCAAATCAAATGGCCGATGTGGTACTAAAATCCAGAACAAAGGTAGTTTCAAAGCTTCAAATGCTCCAGTTAACTATTATGTTCAGAGGTGAATTTTTGTGGATATTCTCCAGCTTGTCCCACAGGAAGAATAGCATTTATTCATGCACTTCATGACGTTAAGATGGTCCAAGCCACTTCACAGTTAATTAAGCATTTTAGAATTATCACTGCCAATTTATGCACACCAATCTCCCACAAATAGCAATATGATAAATGATTGTGTTGCACGTTTTACTTGAGTGTATTACGCGTTTATTGGAGTGTATTAACACGCCTCCGTTTAAAGGCCGTGTGCTTAACACTACTACAGCTCTGTGTATGTATTTTCAGCTCGGAGTCGCCAGGTGCTGTATTTAGACACCTCACAAGTATTTCAAGGTCAGGTTCAAAGTAATAAAACTATACACCGATTAGTAAGTTCAAACGATTGATATTTATTACACAAATATAATAAATACGCATGCATACGCTAAAGACTAATACTTATTTCTACTATTAAACGACTGAATACTTATCTAAGTAGGAACCAGCAAGGTCAGGGGACAAGGCCTTTGTTCCTTTCTGGGCTGCACCTTCTGTTCTCTAATAGTCGGATAATGTATAAGCAATGCCGGGTTCACGTAGCGAGCGTCATTTTGGCACTTACTGAACGGTGGCTGGTGCTCAACGGCCGGTGATGAAAGACAGGATCTGGAGGCTGGAGTCGGAGTCAGAACAGCAGTCCAAGCCGGAGCACAAAAACAGCTCTGGGCCAGAGTCAACAGCAAGCCGGAGCAACAACAGACAGCGAGGCCGGAGCAAAACAGCAACGGAGCCGGAGCACAACAGACCTGGGCCGGAGTCAACAGCAAGCCGGAGCAACAACAGACAGAACCATGTGCGGGGTCTACCTTTATAGGTCCCCCAATGTCCGTGCCTCTTCGGGGCGGGCCTCTACCTGCCATGTATCGATTGGGTCATTTTCCAATCGATATTTTACAAATCCCCCAATCTGAGAGTCTCTTCTCGATGGGTGGGCCGGTCTCTAGGGTCTTTTGTGATGGATACTTCTGGTGCCGTTTCGTCTGGGCGTCCACTCAAAGTATCCATTCAAACTCAAATGTTTCTATTGTGTGGGCCCAGATCTGGATCGCCTCATTACTATGCAAAGCGTTTTGCTATTTACACCTTTGGTTGAGATCTTGCACCTGGCCATAAACTGGTTTCGATACGTGCAGAATGCTAATTAGCCTTTTGCAAACTGCTTGTCCTGGCTAAAACTGTTTTCTCCCTACAGTCTTAGCAGTTCTTTTGTCGACGTACCAGAAAACTACTTTTCAATGTACTTCGGTACATGTGACAATAAATCAAATCAAATGGCCTATGTGGTACTAAAATCCAGAACAAAGGTAGTTTCAAAGCTTCAAATGCTCCAGTTAACTATTATGTTCAGAGGTGAATTTTTGTGGATATTCTCCAGCTTGTCCCACAGGAAGAATAGCATTTATTCATGCACTTCATGACGTTAAGATGGTCCAAGCCACTTCACAGTTAATTAAGCATTTTAGAATTATCACTGCCAATTTATGCACACCAATCTCCCACAAATAGCAATATGATAAATGATTGAATAAAATGTTTCTATTGATGTTGGTTGAAAAATTAAATGTTAACAACTGCACGATCCCCAAAATATCAGCATAATCACAGGTTACTCCACATTTCTATGATTTCTACGGCTCTTTTGACAAATGACGAATGTATGTGTGCAGAATGGGAGTGTCTCTCAGTGAGTCTCACCTCAAGGTCAGCGTTGTGTGTCTTTGCTTCTTTGTTCACCAGAAAGTTACCATGCCCAAAGCATGAAACTGCTGTTTTCTCTTTCAGGTCCTGTTAGATACTCTATGTATTTCCAGATGTATGTTCCAGTGAACACAAACATCGGCAACCTTTGTTCTTTTTCAAATATCAAAAACAGTTTTACCTCCAACTTTCTCTCTTCCCTTCACAGCCATCTTTTGTTATTTGCATACAGGTAGTGGCTGCTCCAAAGTACACAAGTGCCGATTTGGTGGGTGCTCTTTAGTGTCATAGAGAGTGTCAGCAGACTACGTGATCCTGGAAGGCATGGTAGCTGAGCTTGGTACTGTTGTTTCACCTGACTCATGCATACATACGCACAGACACATACGTGGACACACGTGTCCAACACATATACGCACTCTCATGTGCACACATACACCCACACATACACATGTGCACACACACATATATGCACATACATACATACACATATACATAAGAGCGCACAGATATGAGGCTATGCACACAGTGATGTGCTATCAATTGCACATAAAGACTCAAATCGGTACAAGAGAGGCTTTATTACCGTGAGATGTTTACCTTCGACTGCAGCTGGTAGAATGTCAGCTCAGGAGAACTCATGCATATTTATACTGCTCCCTGTGGGCGGAGCTAGTCGGCAGGGGCTACCGACAAACTTGTAATACAGGTACTGCTGTACATCCCCTAATACAGGCACACACCTATTTACACAGTGGTGGATCACCACACACAGGTCACACACTGCAGCACACAACGCACATGCACACTCCACCTACCCAGCTCTTTTGGAGCTCACGAGATAACAATTAGAAAGTTGGCCATGATATCTTAACCTCATGGCTAAATAAACATCTTGAATCTGCATTACATACGGATGTAAGCTCTTGCAGTTGATGTCATTTGACCCTTTAAACTTAACATCGCAGCCCTCACCTCCGCCGACTGTGGACTGCAATATTTCCTGTACATTCTCCACACTTAAAACAGGAAAAGGAACAAAACAGAATCGATTTTACTGGGTGAGACTTTGAAAAATGCGAATGGCAATTACTTGCTCTGCCCCGTGTCCCCGTGCTATCAACAGCTATTTTCCTGGTAACTGCTTTTCATTCATTCTACGTAATCCGGTGAGTCCTGAGCCTGCAGTCCAGGCCTGACCGAGCATTGTCAAGTCTCAGGTGGTCCGAATACACATCTGCTGGGTTTTACCATCCACCATCTTGTCAGTCGTGACACTTATTTTTAAAAGGATTCTTGACCCTGCAGACCAGTAATTAATGACAGACTGTGCTGACAGAGTGCTGATAGCTTTTCCTCGCTCACTGCTGCACTGCTGCATGTTGTCCCTTTAGACTGCACTTGAAGAATTTTCCTGTCAACTTTTCAGTACCGTATGCATGGCACCTTTCAATACCCAGTCAATATCAGTCACAAATCATACAACTTCAATTCATTGTCGATAGATTGCCAGCGTCCAGAAACATCAAGATCTAATTCCCAATCTGCGTTGAGTTAGTTAAGTTTAGACAAGATGCTGCAATTACTCTCAGAGTCCCCGGATTAAGCCAAGTACAAATAATTAATGGGCATTTCTGCTCGCATTTGCAATCTGTTAATTTCTGCTGGAAAGTGTACATGAGTGTGCTTGTCAGATGAGGACTCAGACACCTTCCTTGATGGAGTGTCATTATCTGGGTTCACACATGACGGATGGGTGCTTCAATGGAATAATCAAGTCCTTCTGGTATCCGTGAAGACTATACCTCACAAAGGGACAACAACTTCAGAAAAGAAGGGAAGAAAATAGGTCAGAAAAGGAGTGAAGAATATAGTAAAAAGCAAGAATATCAACCAGTGATTGTGATGCCTTACATTAAACAATCGATTGGCTTCTATCCATCTGATTATTTACCCTTCTCCTCAGTTCTCCAGTCTCAGGTTCCTGCTCTACAACCTGATGCATGGAGGTGTATAATTGTTGAATCTTGTGTTAATTCAACATTCTTGGAGAAGTTGGATCCCACAGTTTCTTGAATTCTGTTGGCATTGTATGCCATCTCCAACATCAACACTCCACGCCATCTAAAGAGAAGAGAAGATCATGGAGCTCCTGGGAAGCCACTCTTACCTAGTATGCAGCAGTAGCTATAAGGCCTCATGGCTCCATCATCCAAAAAGTCAATTTAACAATGCCCTTAAGCGATGCTCCATTCTACTTGCCAGCTTCTTAGGGCACCTCTGGATCTAGTAAACCCTGGGTTACCACATATGGAAATTGAAACAGGGAGCGAGGAATTAATGTCTCTTCCTGCCACGCTGGCCTCGATGCTGTAAATATTTCCTCAGGCTTTGCCTCTGCTCTGGGACTAGACCCATGAAAACCAGTGGCAATGGAAAGGGAGAGAGACAGAATTGCCACGAAATAGGTGTTACTTGGAGAGTGAGGGGGGCTGGGGAAGGCAGGAAAACAAGCCTTGTTATTTCTTCAGTGTGGTCGCATCTTTTTTTCTTTTGCTGATGATACTGTAGACATGTCACTAATTTGCACTTTGATTGTTGGCCATAATTGTCAACAAATGGGCGCAGTGGTTAGCATTGCTGCCTCATGGCACCGAGGTCCCGGCTCTGGGTCACTGTCCATGTGGAGTTTGCACATTCTCCCCGTTTTAGCGTGGATTTTGCCCCCACAACCCAAAGATGTGCCGGGTAGGTGGATTGGCCATGCTAAATTGCCCCTTAATTGGAAAAAATGAATTGGGTACTCTAAATTTAGAAACAAAATAATAAAAAATAATAATTGTCAACAAATGCTCCTCAAAGAGCTGCAAAACAGGACAGTTGACAGAAACCCAGTATAGTGATTATTTTAAATTGGGGACGGGGGATGGCCAGATTTGTGAGCTATTCCAGTGGAGCATTCTCAAACCAGGAGAAAAGATTGCAGAAACTCAGCCTTTGCTGCACATGCTTAGGGCAGAATTGTCCAATGTTTTGGACAAGTGTGGGTTCCTGCGGGAAAAGCGGTGATTAGTCCGCCGGCGGCATTGGCGGGTTTTTGCGCCATATTTTCAGGTACTAAGGGCTGGCTTCTCTGTCCAGTGATGCTGGAATCGGGAAACACGATTGGGCGGAGAACTGTGCGTCAGCCGCAAACTGAGGCTGGCGCCAGGCGCCCGACGGAATGCCATGCTCCGGTGACTCAACAGCGGCGTGAATGCATTCCGGGGTGGGTATGCAAATTGTACAGGAAACACCATTGGCACATCATTAATGGACTCCACCCGGCAATTTCCGGGCCTCCCGCGATGCGCCGCCTCGGCCAAGAGGGGTTCTCATTACTGTCAGTGGGGTTCACTCGTAGTATATAAAATCGTGGCTGCTGAGGGAGAGGGTGTACAAAAAGTGTCCATTGTCGCTCTAGTGCATGTATTTTCAAAGTGGGGGTCACGACCCGCGGGCGAGTGTCGGGAGGGTCACGGAGCCGTCCATCGCGGCATTCCCGATTTCTGGAATTCACGCGCAACAGCCACAACAGCCGGTTTTTAACAATGGCAACCGCCACCAGCAAAAAAATGCAGCCGCACTGCGCATGTGTGTCCGCTCATCAGTGTGCATGTGGCCCGAGAGTGTTGGGACTTTAACCTGGGGTCAAAGTGCGATCGCGGCATGCCGACGGCTGACTACGTGGTGATCACCGATGATGAACAATGCTGTGAGCTCGATCTGTTTTACATTCCTAAACATTACTCAAATGGTCTGGAGAGAGTATATATTCCTCATGGGTTAATCATGGACAGAACTGAATGTTTGGCAAGGGATATAATGAAAGCCATGGGAAATCAGCACATTGTCGCCCTCTGTGTACTGAAGGGCAGCTATAAGTTTTTTGCTGACGTTTTAGACTACATTGAAGAATTGAATCGAAACAGTGACCAGTCAATGCCAGTGACGGTGGACTTCATCTGCTTGAAGAGTTACTGTCATGATCAGTCAACAACAGAGGAGCTACTCAGAGTTTACGAACTAAGGTACGAAATCCACGTTTTCCTCCTCGAGAAATTGTCCTCCCTGGTAGATTTGTTTGCTGATTAAACTTGGATGCTAACTATGTCTTACCTTGCAGACATCTGTTCAATTCTAAATTAACTGAACCTCAAATTGCAGGGGAAGAATGATGATTGCTTTCGGCACTCTGAAGAAATCGCAGCTTTCCAAAACTCATTGAATGTTTGGAAATTGTGAGTGCAAAGCCAAAATTACTACATAGTTCCCCACAATTGCTATGACACACCGAAGAAAACAGCATCAGTAAGGAAACTGTAAATGGACTTGCAAGCCTGACTCCAAATGAAGCTGACTGAACTTCTGCACCTCAGCTTTGACAGCACATTAAAAACACAGCACATGTTAATGAAACTGTCAGCATTCTGGAGTAGCATCTCTGAGGAGTATCTAGAGCTGAGTTAAACAAGCATTTTGTTGCTTTTGTCCTTCATAATGACCTACATGGGCGAGGTTGGATTTTCTGTCCTCACAAAGGTGAAGATGGCACAAAGGAACTGGCTGAATCCTGCACCCAGTATGTGCATAGCCCTGTCCTCCTGTGAACCTGGTGGAGTGCGATCATGAGAACCAAGCAGGCTCACCTCTCGCATTAAAGGTAAAAGAAAATGGTGGGCCGTGAATGTCGGCCGGTGTGGGTCATGAAGGTCGGCCGGTGTGGGCCGCGAAGGTTGGCCTGCGTAGGCCGCAAAGGTCGGCCGGCATGGGTCCTGAAGGTTGGCCAGTTGGTAAATATGGGCCCCCGGAAAAAAAGTTTGAAAAACACTGCACTAGTGTGCTGACATTTGCGTATACTTGTGACATTATGTAGAATGTCTGGAATATAAAGGGTAATGTAATGTCATAATTAACCACAAGATGAAGGTAGATGCAGAACTGTATAAAGCACTGACTCTCAGGTTTCTGGGAGGGTGCTGGAGAGAGTGCAGAAGCGAGGTCTGGAGAGTGCAGTCCCTTCAGTCACTGGCGGGCACAGGGGGCTCCTGGGCCGGGTGTAGCCTCGGACCACGGTCCATCCGGTCCGTGGCTGGCAGCTGGAGCTCCTGGGCCTGTCGCAGCCTCGTCCCCGCGGTCTACGGCGTTAGGTCTCTCGTACAGTTATACATAGAGTGTAGAGACTAGTGTTAGTCGAGTGTAAATTGTAGATTACTAGATTATTGCTTGCCATAGGAGTAAGTGTTCGAACTTTAATAAATAGTGTATTAAATGTTAGCTTTGTTATTTAGTTATTTATTAGTTATTGAACTTAGCTGCTGTGGTCTTTGTGAACACTACGACATCCATCCTGATAATATGAATGACAAAGAATGCCACATCGCAGGCCGGAGGGCTTCTGCCAGGGCCGGGGGGAGTAGCATGGGGCAGCCAGGAGGTAGGCCGTGGGGTCAGGATGGACGGGCATAGGCCACCATTTCTACAGCCTGCAAGGCAGCCGCGTGGCTGCGCATGCCGCTGACTTTCACTGTGAACTTAGCACCATAGGTTGTATGGGTTCCTCCCCAAACTATGCTCCTAGATACCCACTAGCCCCAGCCGACCCATCAACGGGATGGGTGTGCTCCAGCGCAACCAGTGTCATCTCCTAGGCTAGGCAGTGGAGTGCCTATATGAAAATCCTGCTTGTCAAGAGTCTCCAGTGCCAATCTCGAACCCGGCGAATCACACACGGAATTGCACTAGTTCCACGTGGTGCCTGTGCCAGCCCATTAGGATGTCCTGAATCGATCTGGGACTGCAAACAGGTAGGAATCCCTCAAGCAAGGTCACCAACCTCACATGGGAAGTGATGGCAGCACTGGGAAGTGCCAGCTCCCTGCAGAGGGGGAAGGGTATTCAGTGACACAAGAGGACGAATGAACTCTTCCATTCAGCCAGGGTAAGTCACTCTGCTCATCACTCTCCACTCACTCACTCCCTCACTCACTCACCGATCTCACATGGAGCTCTCCCACTGCCAGCTCCGGACCCGTTCATGCCCAGGCTGTTGGAGCTACAAAGGCAAAGTAGGGAGCACCGGGAATGGATGTCAGCTTCACTCCTCGGTTTGGAAGCTCAAATGGAGGAGTCCCAATGCCTTCTATCTGAGGAGATCATGCCAGCACTCCGAGGCAGCAAGGTCAACTCGGCAAGGGTGGCAGACATAGTGAAGACATGGTACAAGACTTCTGCTCAGCACTGGTGGAGGGAATGAACTCCATGTTGTCGGCATCCATGACTGCCAATGCAGGAGGACATCTATCCCTCCATCACAAGGAGGAAGCCAGGGGTGGGTCACACCTACCAAAGGAGGAGCCGAGATCAGGAGAGATGAGACTGTCTGCACAATGTAGCCCTGATATTATCCTGGTCACTGAGAGTTCGTGACCTGCCTTCCACCTGCCTTCCCCCTATCCCCGAGGAGCCACTCCTGTAACTGATGTGCTCCCTGTGGTGAATGAGATTCACACGGTATTATAAACTGTATATATGTATCAATATTGTAAGTGCAGTTGCACTATCTGACCACCAGGGGGAGTAGCTCTGGGAGTACGCGAGAGTTTGTACTGGGCTCCTCCCTTGGCTCTGCCCAGGACTCCTCCCCCTGGAGCTGCTGTATAAAGATCCGTGCCACAGGGTCAGCCAGCCAGTTCACCGAAAGTTCAACGGCTAACAGGCTGGCTCTGTTGTAAGTATATTAAAACCGCTATTCTAATCCTGCAAGCACGTGTCCGTAGAATTGTTGGTTCCAACATTCCCTCAATAAACATTGCGTATCTGAGAGCAGCTAAGGATGTAGCTCTCGTGAATGTCATTAAATATACACAAGTATATGATGGTGCATAGGCAGACACTGACTGACACACTGAATGACCAATCAACACACAGAACACAGCAGCCAATCACCAGATAGGACACGGCCACTATAAAGCCAGAGGGCACTAGTTTTCCCGCTCTCTCGGGATGCAGCCTCTGAGACAGCCAGAACCCGTGATCAGTAACACGAACATCTACTATGTGCTGGTAGTATAGTCTGGTCAGGTCAGCCTCAGGTCTCCAGTCAACCTAACATAGTGTTGACTCACAGTGCAAGTATGTTTAACAGTTCATAGTTAAATAAAATAGAGTTGTACTTCTACAAGTGCTGGTAGCCTGTCTCTCTCACTTCTATGGGAAACACAGTCCTCACAGACCCAGCATACCCAACGCATCATGGTACCAGTATGTGATGTTAGAGTTTGATGGACCTACCCTGAGATAATCTGCCTTTGACCAGCGATCAGCCATCCGGTAGTATGGACAGCGTCCGCCCTCCCCCGCCGCTCCGCATCACCGGCAACCTCGGTGCCAACTGGAAGATATTTAAGCAGAAGTTTCAACTGTACCTCGAAGCCACCGACCTGGAAGCTGCCTCAGATGCCAGAAAGATTGCTCTCTTTCTCTCTTCGGCCGGGGACCACGCCATTCACATTGTTTACTCCCACACATTCGCTGAAGGTGAGGACAAGTCTAAGTTCAAAACAGTCCTACTCAAATTCGACAGCCACTGTGACATCGAAGTCAACAAAAGTTTTGAATGCTACATCTTTCAACAACGTCTGCAGGGTAAGGATGAACCTTTTCAATCTTTCCTAACCCACCTTCGCATCCTCGCGCAATCCTGCAATTGCGGCTCCACCTCCGGTTCAATGATCCGCGACCAGATCGCTTTTGGTATGCACTCGGACCCCCTACGCCAGCAGCTCCTCAAAGGTAAACGGCTCACCCTCGCTATAGCCATCGAAACCTGCGATCTGCATGAGCACGGCACTAACCGATAGTCGCACAGTCAAGCGGCAGAGAAGGCGTGGCAAGGCCCCCACAATGTGGAGCGGGTGCAGGCCGTAAAACAGCTCCAGGGCCTGAGCCTGGATTAGGGCAGCCATTTTACGTGCTTTTCCCGGGCTCCCGCGCATGTGCGCAACGACTGTGGGGACGGCGAGGCCAAAGACCGAACTGCGCAGGCGCCCACTATGTACGACCGCACCGCGCATGCACGGTGGCGCACTGAGCATTCTGACGTCGCGACGTGCAACAACTGTGGCTCCGCCCACTTAAAGCGGCAATGTCCCGCGAAATCTCGACACTGTCTCCAGTGTGGCAAGCTTGGCCACTACGCAGCCCTGTGCAGGTCTGCTCAAACACCTGCCTCCTGTCGTTCCCACCAGCAGCGCAGGGACGTCCGAACCGTACAATAACCAGTCACAGATTCCGACTCCGACATGGTTCCCGACCCTGACACCAAGGATCTCAAATGCCCATTCCGGGTGAGCATCATCACCAAGCACACGGTGCTTGAAAAGAAAAAGGCCAAGCCCTTCCCAGTGATGAGTATTGATCCGGATGATGAGTGGTGTGCCACACTCACGGTCAACAAATCTCACATCCGATTCAGGCTGGACATCGGCTCTTTAGCCAACCTCATTGCGTGGTCTGACCTGGACAGCCTCCACATTAAGCCGACCATCCTTCCATCCGCCTGCCAGCTCCTTTACTACAGTGGCAATGCCATTGCTGCCAGCGGCTCATGCCAGCTTGTGGTATGGCGCAGTTCCTTAAAGGCCACCCTGCCCTTTGAGATTGTAGGGTCCACCAAGGCTTCCCTGCTCGGTGCTCAGGCGTACAAGATCCTAACCTCGTCCAAAGGGTTCCCTCCATGTCACCCGCTGAGGCTTCAGCATCGCCGTACACCGACTTTCAGACACAACTGAAGGACATCATCACTCGATACCACAGCGTCTTCAAGGACATGGGCACACTCCCACACACGTACAGTATTCTTTTAAACCAAATGCCACGCCTGTGGTTCATGCACCCTGCCGGGTGTCAGCGCCCCTCAAGGACCGCCTCAAGCAGCAGCTGCAGGACCTCCAGGACCAGGGCGTCATATCTAAAGTAACGGAACCAACCGACTGGGTCAGCTCCATGGTGTGTGTTAAGAAACCATCAGAACTACGCATTTGCATCGACCCCAAAGATCTGAACCGTAATATCATGAGGGAACACTACCCTATCCCAAAGCGCGAAGATCTCACCTGCGAGGTGGTTCGTGCCAAATTTTTCACAAAGCTGGACGCCTCCAAGGGGTTCTGGCAGATACAACGTGATGCATCCAGTCGGTAGCTCTGCACCTTTAACACCCCATTTGGCCGGTATTGTTACAACCGGATGCCATTTGGCATCATCTCAGCCTCGGAGGTGTTCCACCAAATAATGGAGCAAATGATGGAGGGCATCGAAGGGGTGCGGGTATACGTAGACGACATCATTGACTGGTCTACCATACCGCAGGAACACATCGGTCGCCTCCAACGCATCTTCCGGAGAATTCACGAGCATGGCCTCCTCCTCAACAGAGCCAAATGCTCCTTTGGTCAACCAGAATTCGTTCACCACCACAGAGACTGAATTTATGAACTGCCTGAATTTATGAAATGACTGAATTCATGGACTGATTGTTTCGTTACCCTGGTTTTTCGTTCGCTCGTTTGTACATACTGTTATTTATATCCCGTGTTTTGTTACATACTTTCTATCTGCACTAGACACCTTCCCGTGTAAATATGTTAGAATTTTTGTATATAGTCATGTAAATATGCTCACATGCTCTCCACATAGTCTGGCACATTCACATACCACACTATTTATTGCCACGTACACATACTTTTTTTCAAAAATGGGGGGAATGTCATAATATATACACAAGTATATGATGGTGCATAGACAGACACTGACTTACACACTGAACGACCAATCAACACACAGAACACGGCAGCCAATCACCAGATAGGACACGGCCACTATAAAGCCAGAGGGCACTAGTTTTCCCGCTCTCTCGGGATGCAGCCTCTGAGACAGCCAGAACCCGTGATCAGTAACACGAACATCTACTATGTGCTGGTAGTATAGTCTGGTCAGGTCAGCCTCAGGTCTCCAGTCAACCTAACATAGTGTTGACTCACAGTGCAAGTATGTTTAACAGTTCATAGTTAAATAAAATAGAGTTGTACTTCTACAAGTGCTGGTAGCCTGTCTCTCTCACTTCTATGGGAAACACAGTCCTCACAGACCCAGCATACCCAACGCATCATGGTACCAGTACGTGATGTTAGAGTTTGATGGACCTACCCTGAGATAATCTGCCTTTGACCAGCGATCAGCCATCCGGTAGTATGGACAGCGTTCGCCCTCCCCCGCCGCTCCGCATCACCGGCAACCTCGGTGCCAACTGGAAGATATTTAAGCAGAAGTTTCAACTGTACCTCGAAGCCACCGACCTGGAAGCTGCCTCAGATGCCAGAAAGATTGCTCTCTTTCTCTCTTCGGCCGGGGACCACGCCATTCACATTGTTTACTCCCACACATTCGCTGAAGGTGAGGACAAGTCTAAGTTCAAAACAGTCCTACTCAAATTCGACAGCCACTGTGACATCGAAGTCAACAAAAGTTTTGAATGCTACATCTTTCAACAACGTCTGCAGGGTAAGGATGAACCTTTTCAATCTTTCCTAACCCACCTTCGCATCCTCGCGCAATCCTGCAATTGCGGCTCCACCTCCGGTTCAATGATCCGCGACCAGATCGCTTTGGTATGCACTCGGACCCCCTACGCCAGCAGCTCCTCAAAGGTAAACGGCTCACCCTCGCTATAGCCATCGAAACCTGCGATCTGCATGAGCACGGCACTAACCGATAGTCGCACAGTCAAGCGGCAGAGAAGGCGTGGCAAGGCCCCCACAATGTGGAGCGGGTGCAGGCCGTAAAACAGCTCCAGGGCCTGAGCCTGGATTAGGGCAGCCATTTTACGTGCTTTTCCCGGGCTCCCGCGCATGTGCGCAACGACTGTGGGGACGGCGAGGCCAAAGACCGAACTGCGCAGGCGCCCACTATGTACGACCGCACCGCGCATGCACGGTGGCGCACTGAGCATTCTGACGTCGCGACGTGCAACAACTGTGGCTCCGCCCACTTAAAGCGGCAATGTCCCGCGAAATCTCGACACTGTCTCCAGTGTGGCAAGCTTGGCCACTACGCAGCCCTGTGCAGGTCTGCTCAAACACCTGCCTCCTGTCGTTCCCACCAGCAGCGCAGGGACGTCCGAACCGTACAATAACCAGTCACAGATTCCGACTCCGACATGGTTCCCGACCCTGACACCAAGGATCTCAAATGCCCATTCCGGGTGAGCATCATCACCAAGCACACGGTGCTTGAAAAGAAAAAGGCCAAGCCCTTCCCAGTGATGAGTATTGATCCGGATGATGAGTGGTGTGCCACACTCACGGTCAACAAATCTCACATCCGATTCAGGCTGGACATCGGCTCTTTAGCCAACCTCATTGCGTGGTCTGACCTGGACAGCCTCCACATTAAGCCGACCATCCTTCCATCCGCCTGCCAGCTCCTTTACTACAGTGGCAATGCCATTGCTGCCAGCGGCTCATGCCAGCTTGTGGTATGGCGCAGTTCCTTAAAGGCCACCCTGCCCTTTGAGATTGTAGGGTCCACCAAGGCTTCCCTGCTCGGTGCTCAGGCGTACAAGATCCTAAACCTCGTCCAAAGGGTTCCCTCCATGTCACCCGCTGAGGCTTCAGCATCGCCGTACACCGACTTTCAGACACAACTGAAGGACATCATCACTCGATACCACAGCGTCTTCAAGGACATGGGCACACTCCCACACACGTACAGTATTCTTTTAAAACCAAATGCCACGCCTGTGGTTCATGCACCCTGCCGGGTGTCAGCGCCCCTCAAGGACCGCCTCAAGCAGCAGCTGCAGGACCTCCAGGACCAGGGCGTCATATCTAAAGTAACGGAACCAACCGACTGGGTCAGCTCCATGGTGTGTGTTAAGAAACCATCAGAACTACGCATTTGCATCGACCCCAAAGATCTGAACCGTAATATCATGAGGGAACACTACCCTATCCCAAAGCGCGAAGATCTCACCTGCGAGGTGGTTCGTGCCAAATTTTTCACAAAGCTGGACGCCTCCAAGGGGTTCTGGCAGATACAACGTGATGCATCCAGTCGGTAGCTCTGCACCTTTAACACCCCATTTGGCCGGTATTGTTACAACCGGATGCCATTTGGCATCATCTCAGCCTCGGAGGTGTTCCACCAAATAATGGAGCAAATGATGGAGGGCATCGAAGGGGTGCGGGTATACGTAGACGACATCATTGACTGGTCTACCATACCGCAGGAACACATCGGTCGCCTCCAACGCATCTTCCGGAGAATTCACGAGCATGGCCTCCTCCTCAACAGAGCCAAATGCTCCTTTGGTCAACCAGAATTCGTTCACCACCACAGAGACTGAATTTATGAACTGCCTGAATTTATGAAATGACTGAATTCATGGACTGATTGTTTCGTTACCCTGGTTTTTCGTTCGCTCGTTTGTACATACTGTTATTTATATCCCGTGTTTTGTTACATACTTTCTATCTGCACTAGACACCTTCCCGTGTAAATATGTTAGAATTTTTGTATATAGTCATGTAAATATGCTCACATGCTCTCCACATAGTCTGGCACATTCACATACCACACTATTTATTGCCACGTACACATACTTTTTTTCAAAAATGGGGGGAATGTCATAATATATACACAAGTATATGATGGTGCATAGACAGACACTGACTTACACACTGAACGACCAATCAACACACAGAACACGGCAGCCAATCACCAGATAGGACACGGCCACTATAAAGCCAGAGGGCACTAGTTTTCCCGCTCTCTCGGGATGCAGCCTCTGAGACAGCCAGAACCCGTGATCAGTAACACGAACATCTACTATGTGCTGGTAGTATAGTCTGGTCAGGTCAGCCTCAGGTCTCCAGTCAACCTAACATAGTGTTGACTCACAGTGCAAGTATGTTTAACAGTTCATAGTTAAATAAAATAGAGTTGTACTTCTACAAGTGCTGGTAGCCTGTCTCTCTCACTTCTATGGGAAACACAGTCCTCACAGACCCAGCATACCAACGCATCATGGTACCAGTACGTGATGTTAGAGTTTGATGGACCTACCCTGAGATAATCTGCCTTTGACCAGCGATCAGCCATCCGGTAGTATGGACAGCGTCCGCCCTCCCCCGCCGCTCCGCATCACCGGCAACCTCGGTGCCAACTGGAAGATATTTAAGCAGAAGTTTCAACTGTACCTCGAAGCCACCGACCTGGAAGCTGCCTCAGATGCCAGAAAGATTGCTCTCTTTCTCTCTTCGGCCGGGGACCACGCCATTCACATTGTTTACTCCCACACATTCGCTGAAGGTGAGGACAAGTCTAAGTTCAAAACAGTCCTACTCAAATTCGACAGCCACTGTGACATCGAAGTCAACAAAAGTTTTGAATGCTACATCTTTCAACAACGTCTGCAGGGTAAGGATGAACCTTTTCAATCTTTCCTAACCCACCTTCGCATCCTCGCGCAATCCTGCAATTGCGGCTCCACCTCCGGTTCAATGATCCGCGACCAGATCGCTTTTGGTATGCACTCGGACCCCCTACGCCAGCAGCTCCTCAAAGGTAAACGGCTCACCCTCGCTATAGCCATCGAAACCTGCGATCTGCATGAGCACGGCACTAACCGATAGTCGCACAGTCAAGCGGCAGAGAAGGCGTGGCAAGGCCCCCACAATGTGGAGCGGGTGCAGGCCGTAAAACAGCTCCAGGGCCTGAGCCTGGATTAGGGCAGCCATTTTACGTGCTTTTCCCGGGCTCCCGCGCATGTGCGCAACGACTGTGGGGACGGCGAGGCCAAAGACCGAACTGCGCAGGCGCCCACTATGTACGACCGCACCGCGCATGCACGGTGGCGCACTGAGCATTCTGACGTCGCGACGTGCAACAACTGTGGCTCCGCCCACTTAAAGCGGCAATGTCCCGCGAAATCTCGACACTGTCTCCAGTGTGGCAAGCTTGGCCACTACGCAGCCCTGTGCAGGTCTGCTCAAACACCTGCCTCCTGTCGTTCCCACCAGCAGCGCAGGGACGTCCGAACCGTACAATAACCAGTCACAGATTCCGACTCCGACATGGTTCCCGACCCTGACACCAAGGATCTCAAATGCCCATTCCGGGTGAGCATCATCACCAAGCACACGGTGCTTGAAAAGAAAAAGGCCAAGCCCTTCCCAGTGATGAGTATTGATCCGGATGATGAGTGGTGTGCCACACTCACGGTCAACAAACCTCACATCCGATTCAGGCTGGACATCGGCTCTTTAGCCAACCTCATTGCGTGGTCTGACCTGGACAGCCTCCACATTAAGCCGACCATCCTTCCATCCGCCTGCCAGCTCCTTTACTACAGTGGCAATGCCATTGCTGCCAGCGGCTCATGCCAGCTTGTGGTATGGCGCAGTTCCTTAAAGGCCACCCTGCCCTTTGAGATTGTAGGGTCCACCAAGGCTTCCCTGCTCGGTGCTCAGGCGTACAAGATCCTAAACCTCGTCCAAAGGGTTCCCTCCATGTCACCCGCTGAGGCTTCAGCATCGCCGTACACCGACTTTCAGACACAACTGAAGGACATCATCACTCGATACCACAGCGTCTTCAAGGACATGGGCACACTCCCACACACGTACAGTATTCTTTTAAAACCAAATGCCACGCCTGTGGTTCATGCACCCTGCCGGGTGTCAGCGCCCCTCAAGGACCGCCTCAAGCAGCAGCTGCAGGACCTCCAGGACCAGGGCGTCATATCTAAAGTAACGGAACCAACCGACTGGGTCAGCTCCATGGTGTGTGTTAAGAAACCATCAGAACTACGCATTTGCATCGACCCCAAAGATCTGAACCGTAATATCATGAGGGAACACTACCCTATCCCAAAGCGCGAAGATCTCACCTGCGAGGTGGTTCGTGCCAAATTTTTCACAAAGCTGGACGCCTCCAAGGGGTTCTGGCAGATACAACGTGATGCATCCAGTCGGTAGCTTTGCACCTTTAACACCCCATTTGGCCGGTATTGTTACAACCGGATGCCATTTGGCATCATCTCAGCCTCGGAGGTGTTCCACCAAATAATGGAGCAAATGATGGAGGGCATCGAAGGGGTGCGGGTATACGTAGACGACATCATTGACTGGTCTACCATACCGCAGGAACACATCGGTCGCCTCCAACGCATCTTCCGGAGAATTCACGAGCATGGCCTCCTCCTCAACAGAGCCAAATGCTCCTTTGGTCAACCAGAATTCGTCGCCCACCACAGAGACTGAATTTATGAACTGCCTGAATTTATGAAATGACTGAATTCATGGACTGATTGTTTCGTTACCCTGGTTTTTCGTTCGCTCGTTTGTACATACTGTTATTTATATCCCGTGTTTTGTTACATACTTTCTATCTGCACTAGACACCTTCCCGTGTAAATATGTTAGAATTTTTGTATATAGTCATGTAAATATGCTCACATGCTCTCCACATAGTCTGGCACATTCACATACCACACTATTTATTGCCACGTACACATACTTTTTTTCAAAAATGGGGGGAATGTCATAATATATACACAAGTATATGATGGTGCATAGACAGACACTGACTTACACACTGAACGACCAATCAACACACAGAACACGGCAGCCAATCACCAGATAGGACACGGCCACTATAAAGCCAGAGGGCACTAGTTTTCCCGCTCTCTCGGGATGCAGCCTCTGAGACAGCCAGAACCCGTGATCAGTAACACGAACATCTACTATGTGCTGGTAGTATAGTCTGGTCAGGTCAGCCTCAGGTCTCCAGTCAACCTAACATAGTGTTGACTCACAGTGCAAGTATGTTTAACAGTTCATAGTTAAATAAAATAGAGTTGTACTTCTACAAGTGCTGGTAGCCTGTCTCTCTCACTTCTATGGGAAACACAGTCCTCACAGACCCAGCATACCCAACGCATCATGGTACCAGTACGTGATGTTAGAGTTTGATGGACCTACCCTGAGATAATCTGCCTTTGACCAGCGATCAGCCATCCGGTAGTATGGACAGCGTCCGCCCTCCCCCGCCGCTCCGCATCACCGGCAACCTCGGTGCCAACTGGAAGATATTTAAGCAGAAGTTTCAACTGTACCTCGAAGCCACCGACCTGGAAGCTGCCTCAGATGCCAGAAAGATTGCTCTCTTTCTCTCTTCGGCCGGGGACCACGCCATTCACATTGTTTACTCCCACACATTCGCTGAAGGTGAGGACAAGTCTAAGTTCAAAACAGTCCTACTCAAATTCGACAGCCACTGTGACATCGAAGTCAACAAAAGTTTTGAATGCTACATCTTTCAACAACGTCTGCAGGGTAAGGATGAACCTTTTCAATCTTTCCTAACCCACCTTCGCATCCTCGCGCAATCCTGCAATTGCGGCTCCACCTCCGGTTCAATGATCCGCGACCAGATCGCTTTTGGTATGCACTCGGACCCCCTACGCCAGCAGCTCCTCAAAGGTAAACGGCTCACCCTTGCTATAGCCATCGAAACCTGCGATCTGCATGAGCACGGCACTAACCGATAGTCGCACAGTCAAGCGGCAGAGAAGGCGTGGCAAGGCCCCCACAATGTGGAGCGGGTGCAGGCCGTAAAACAGCTCCAGGGCCTGAGCCTGGATTAGGGCAGCCATTTTACGTGCTTTTCCCGGGCTCCCGCGCATGTGCGCAACGACTGTGGGGACGGCGAGGCCAAAGACCGAACTGCGCAGGCGCCCACTATGTACGACCGCACCGCGCATGCACGGTGGCGCACTGAGCATTCTGACGTCGCGACGTGCAACAACTGTGGCTCCGCCCACTTAAAGCGGCAATGTCCCGCGAAATCTCGACACTGTCTCCAGTGTGGCAAGCTTGGCCACTACGCAGCCCTGTGCAGGTCTGCTCAAACACCTGCCTCCTGTCGTTCCCACCAGCAGCGCAGGGACGTCCGAACCGTACAATAACCAGTCACAGATTCCGACTCCGACATGGTTCCCGACCCTGACACCAAGGATCTCAAATGCCCATTCCGGGTGAGCATCATCACCAAGCACACGGTGCTTGAAAAGAAAAAGGCCAAGCCCTTCCCAGTGATGAGTATTGATCCGGATGATGAGTGGTGTGCCACACTCACGGTCAACAAATCTCACATCCGATTCAGGCTGGACATCGGCTCTTTAGCCAACCTCATTGCGTGGTCTGACCTGGACAGCCTCCACATTAAGCCGACCATCCTTCCATCCGCCTGCCAGCTCCTTTACTACAGTGGCAATGCCATTGCTGCCAGCGGCTCATGCCAGCTTGTGGTATGGCGCAGTTCCTTAAAGGCCACCCTGCCCTTTGAGATTGTAGGGTCCACCAAGGCTTCCCTGCTCGGTGCTCAGGCGTACAAGATCCTAAACCTCGTCCAAAGGGTTCCCTCCATGTCACCCGCTGAGGCTTCAGCATCGCCGTACACCGACTTTCAGACACAACTGAAGGACATCATCACTCTATACCACAGCGTCTTCAAGGACATGGGCACACTCCCACACACGTACAATATTCTTTTAAAACCAAATGCCACGCCTGTGGTTGATGCACACTGCCGGGTGTCAGCGCCCCTCAAGGACCGCCTCAAGCAGCAGCTGCAGGACCTCCATGACCAGGGCGTCATATCTAAAGTAACGGAACCAACCGACTGGGTCAGCTCCATGGTGTGTGTTAAGAAACCATCAGAACTACGCATTTGCATCGACCCCAAAGATCTGAACCGTAATATCATGAGGGAACACTACCCTATCCCAAAGCGCGAAGATCTCACCTGCGAGATGGCTCGTGCCAAATTTTTCACAACGCTGGACGCCTCCAAGGGGTTCTGGCAGATACAACTTGATGCATCCAGTCGGTAGCTCTGCACCTTTAACACCCCATTTGGCCGGTATTGTTACAACCGGATGCCATTTGGCATCATCTCAGCCTCGGAGATGTTCCACCGAATAATGGAGCAAATGATGGAGGGCATCGAAGGGGTGCGGGTATACGTAGACGACATCATTGTCTGGTCTACCATCCCGCAGGAACACATCGGTCGCCTCCAACGCATCTTCCGGAGAATTCGTGAGCATGGCCTCCTCCTCAACAGAGCCAAATGCTCCTTTGGTCAACCAGAATTCGTCGCCCACCACAGAGACTGAATTTATGAACTGCCTGAATTTATGAAATGACTGAATTCATGGACTGATTGTTTCGTTACCCTGGTTTTTCGTTCACTCGTTTGTACATACTGTTATTTATATCCCGTGTTTTGTTACATACTTTCTATCTGCACTAGACACCTTCCCGTGTAAATATGTTGGAATTTTTGTATATAGTCATGTAAGTATGCTCACATGCTCTCCACATAGTCTGGCACATTCACATACCACACTATTTATTGCCACGTAGACATACTTTTTTTCAAAAATGGGGGGAATGTCATAATATATACAGAAGTATATGATGGTGCATAGACAGACACTGACTTACACACTGAACGACCAATCAACACACAGAACACGGCAGCCAATCACCAGATAGGACACGGCCACTATAAAGCCAGAGGGCACTAGTTTTCCCGCTCTCTCGGGATGCAGCCTCTGAGACAGCCAGAGCTAGTGATCAGTAACACGAACATCTACTATGTGCTGATAGTATAGTCTGGACAGGTTAGCCTCAGGTCTCCAGTCAACCTAACATAGTGTCGACCGACAGTGCAAGTATGTTTAACAGTTCATAGTTAAATAAAATAGAGTTGTACTTCTACAAGTGTTGGTAGCCTGTCTCTCTCACTGCTCTGGTAAACGCAGTCCTCGTAGACCCAGCATATGCAACACATCAGTGAACAGTCCCTGGGAACCCAGCATTCACCTGTAGAGTACGCTTTGTGTGGTTACCCCCCCAACGTGAATATTGAGGGAGTGGAAGTTCTTTTGGTTGAAAAACAGCACTCCTTGATGCCATGGGGATCAGAGAGTTACTTGCTGCAGTCAATGGCTCCCTGACCTTGTGGAAAGCCTGCAATCTGACCTAATCCAATGTGTCATGCATCCTGACTAGCCCGGTCCTGGACAGGGTTCCGGTACAGCCCCTGGGCCTAGAGCCACTGATTCTTCTCTGACCTCCTGACCCCACCTGGTGCCCCGCCCCAGGCAGCTGCACCTTCCGAGGTCTTCAACACCCCTAGTGCCATAAGCAGCAGAGCCTCCTCTGACCTCTTGACCGTCCCCCCTGCCTGTCTCTGCTGCTCCAGTGCACCACCCCCCCCCCCCCCACCCCCACCCCGAACCTCGAGCCCGGTAGCTGACCCTCCCTCTCTCCCCTGGTACTCATTGGTGACCAATGGGAAACTGCGCTCTCCCCTCCAAACTCCGCTCAGAGGTGAGCTCGGCCGTTTTAAAAAAGTTTTGTGAAGCGTGCCAACATGACATCATGCCACCGTGGGCAGACTTTTCAATGCGGTGGGAATATTTCTGCAGGAAGGCCCGCTTATGAATTTTAAATGGCTGTAAATTAGGTTCTCAACATTGCATGGCAAAAACCCCGTTACATCATTGGCGGGGGATGTGGACAATCGATCCTGGAAATCCCACCCGCTCAAAATCGCTTCTTAGGCTTCTTGTAATATTTTGTGCCCCGGCCACCAAAAAGGCCCAGGTTCTGTGTTTAAAATGATTTGATTTATTGTTGTTGCTTCAACCAATTTCAGGCGAATTGTGCGAATAAAGCCAGCGGATTCCAGGGATTCCAGGCCAATATTTTCACGGGGCAATCCTCTGCCTATATTTTAGATGTTGGTTTGCTTTAAACAGATGCTCGCCTTCATTGTAATGGTGAACAGGAATTGTTGTGTAACTATATTAGCATGAATTTCTAAGTTGTTATTTTAATTGGACTGAAAATTCACATGAGAGTCTAATTATAGTTGCACCTTGCTGCCAATTTGTTGAAGCACACATCAACTTTTACTGGCAAGGAAATGCTTAACTGGGTTATTTGATGTTTAGCTTTTAACTTCTGCTCTCTTCTCCTTGGAACATGGGGTGGAATTTTCCCGTTTTGAGACTAAGGGGGCGATTCTCCAGAAAGATTTCTAAGTGTGTCAGTGAGCGGGAACTGCCGTGAATTTCCCAGCGCTCCGATGGCAGGACCGGCAACGCTATTCAATCTTGATTGGTCCACTTAACGAGGCCCCACCGGCTTCACACCGCAAATGAAAGCTCACCAACCAATTCTCCGGGACCATGCTCGCCAGCTCCCCCCCACCCATCCCCCACTCCCACCCCCCTGACAAGGCCGAGCAGCACCGAATCAGCACTTGCACAAACACCCACACTCAGCTCGCAGCCATGGTGACGAGGCGACCAGCCCCAAGGTTTGGAGACGGTGACCTGGAGGGACTCCTCGATGTGGTGGAGGCCAAGAGCAATGTCCGGTTCCCCCAAAATTCCAGAGGGTGAGGCACAGGGCAGCCAGTGCCATCTGGGATGAAGTGGCAGTGGCCGTCAGCCCAGGAAACGTGACCAGGAGGACTGGCCTCCAGTGCCACAAGAAGGTCAACGATCTACACTGGGTAGCACAGGTGAGTTGACAGCACCCCAGCTACCCCACCCCTGAGACTTTCCCACCCCCCAACCCTCTATCAGCCCCCAACCCCTCATCAACCCCCCTCCTTTCACCCCAACACTCCCTTCACAACCCCCTCAACCAATGTGAACCGTACTTGTGGCTAATGATGCCCTCTCTGTGTCTCCACAAGAGAAGCTCTCGCACAATCGCTAGACAAGGACCCAAACCAACGGATGGGTGCCTGACATAAAAGTCTTGATGACTTTCGAGGAACTGGCCCTAGATGTGACGGAAGTGGCCGAAGACAGAGCGGTCACCAACGCGAAAGTCAGCGCATGCAACAGCGGTGAGGATCCACCCGGACCTGTCACACGTGAGATGTTATTGCCATACAGACTGAGCCATCCCTCCCACAGACCATGTGTCCAGTCTCCCACAGGTCCTCCAGCTGATGGCCCATCCTGGGTGGCCCCCTTCCCTGCCTCCCATGAGACCATCTCGGAGGAGAGCTCCGAGGATGCCACAAGCGATGCATCACGTTTGTCATCCCCACGCTCCACCAGCAAAGAGACACACACCTCGGTGGGACATGTTAGTGGCCAGGCTTCTGGGACACAATCTGCTGAGCATCACACAGCTGCTGATCCACATCAGCTGGAGGCAGGAACCCCCAGGCGAGACAACAGTTGGAGGGCTGCTGGATCCTAGGACCCAGTTGGGAACCCAGCTAGATGCTGGGCCTTGGAATAGGTTTACCCAGGGCTGATGGAGACGTTATGGAGTGGCTGGGATACTCAGAGGACGATGTCAGCGACACTCCAGCAGGACCATTGACCCTTGGAGGAATCCCAGAGTCAGCGGGCGTCAGAGATGGTGCCGGCAATGCGTGGCACCGAGGCCAACACTAATGGGGTGGCGACTGCAGTGGAGAGCCTGGTGCATGACATCAGCAGAATGAGCGAAGGTGTCTAAGGCATCGTGCAGTCGGTGACGGCCATGGCTGAGGGCCTCGGCAGAATGTCTGACTCGCTGGGGGACCCAGGATCAGGCTGACCTTGATGAGATGCTGCGGAACTTGTCCCAGTTGTAGTTGGGCATTGCTGAGGCACTGCAGAGCGTGTCCCAGTCACTGAGGAGCATCACCAAGGGCCTCGACCGACATTATGGGGAGTCACCAGGACTGGCAGGGCCAGGTGACTCAGGGTAGCCTGGTCTCGAGCCAGCTGCCCCTCCATCCCAAGGTGAACCCTAGGGCCAATGGACACCAACTGGGAGAAAGGGGCTGTGGGTGGCAACACAGACCCATCCTATGGACTGGCGATGGTCGCCACCAGCTCCTCGAGTTCCACCCCTGTGATAAGGCCCTGCCTTGCAGCTAACACCCGGAACAGGACGGCACGGCCGTGGATGTGCCGCTGTTAAGTGCGCCGGGGCCTTCTGGGCCCAGAGCCCCCAGGGACACTGAAGGCCATGCAACATGGCTGCCTCTACCTTTGATGTGCATCCTGCCATAGCAGTAGAGCAAGGAAGGCCAAGCACATCGAGGATCACTGAGGGTACTGGGGAGCGTCAGGGTGGTTAGGTAAGGAGGGGAGTGTGAGTTTGGGGGAGGGGGCATTGTGGAGGGTTTTTGAGGGGGATGGTGAGAGGGTGGGGATAGTGGGACAGCACCATCAAGAGAGTGACGTAGTGGTGTACACTTGTACCAGGAACATTAAAATACCCTCACTGTAACCAGTATGTTGCCTCTGGCTCTCTGTTCCACAATGCAGGTCCACCCCTCCCCAGGCATGGCCGCACCCGCCCCCCCACCCCCCCACCCAACATGTCCTGCCCACACACACCCGCTGCGGACATCCCCTGGATCATTGGACGCTGGCTGCTGTGTGGGTGGTGCTGCCTCCCACAATGTTCAGGCACAGTGTTCATGCATCAAAGTGCGATTGGGATGTACAGCAATGAGCCCCACATGCTACATGGCCTGCTCACTCACAGGAATTCACTTGGGATGTGTGAAATGCTCACTTAACCACGATTGCCAATTTCCTATTAGCAATAGCCTTCAGCCTCGCAGCCAGAGGTTTCGCAGTCATTGGAAGTTATGGATGGCCGGTGGGGCAGACAGGCAGAGACTAGGGTTGCCCCCAGTATGGGGACACACGGTCCAGGGATTGGCATGGTGGACCCGTGCAAGTCCGCCCCTCTCCTCCTACCCCATCACCCTGCAGTCTCCCCCCCCAGACCCGATACCCCACAGCCTTCCATGACGGCCTGTCCCCTAACCGGGGCTGCACCCCCTCAGTTGCCAGCTGCACCCCCTTCCTCCCCCCCCGAACATAGGGGCAGCATTCCCAGTGCCCCCAGGCCCACTGCCTATGAGTGAAGATGGTTGCTTATCTCCTCGGCTCCCCGCAGCAGCCCATCCACCATGCCCACGTCTTACAAAAGAAGTACGAATTGGTGCTAGTGTGACCACTTGCTCTGGATGCCGTTGAATCATGGGAGGCCTTTGGACACTGGTTGGTTGCCGTTAATTGCATGGAAACGGGGCTTATGTGGTCCACGTTACGGCGGGACCCTGATTTTGCCTACTGGAGCAGGCCGGTTGCATCGAAAACAGTTTAGTGCCCTGAGTGGGTCTCATTTTGCGCCTCGAGCCAGAGCACAACAAGGCCGGAGAATCATGCCCTAAGTCACGTGGCGGGGACGATGACGTGTAGTCCAACATTGTGTCTGGGTGGCAAATTGAAAAATCATCCAAAAACTATTCAAGAAAGAAGATGGATCTCCTGAAAATGAAGATAGTATTCCGGGAGCACTCTGAGACCGCAATGTGGACCTCTGCAAATGAATATGGTTCACCAGTAACTTTCTGAGGCTGAACTCCCTTCAGAACACCGAATCTGGAAGGTCCACCTGTAGATGCTCCCCTGACCCACTGTTGCGCTGTTCCAGAGTTGCTGGCGGCCTCTATCCTGAACACTGGAGGCAGCCCCAGGCATTATTCCGATGAGTCCCATGATTTGCACGCCAATCTGTTGTCAAACGTGTTTCCCACCGACATCGTGGAGAATCTGGCCTGGGGTGTTGGGCCTTCATCTGCATCCTATTAACGGGATGCAAATGAGGTTCACACTGCCCTGTGGCGGATTTTCTGACCCACCAAGGAGGGCACCAGCAGAAGATCCCATTGGAAATTCACGCCAGCGTTAAAATGGTTTCCGGCCCTCCCACCATATTCTTCCACCACGCTCGCCATCGAGGCTTGGGAGAATTCCGCCCGTGGACTCAATTTGTGTTTTGTTCTGCGGCTGCCGAAGAGTCGAGCTTGCCCAGTGTCTGACTTTGGAGAGAGCGTCACAAAGAAATTAATCCCCAATTCTCTTTTCACCAGTGATGCAGCAGATAATGTTCTGGAGTGGGAGAACTGGCTGATTTCTCTATCAATGGACTGGAGTGTTTTTCCTCACAGTCATCAGGTGCGACGCTTGAGACGTGCATGTTTGTGCTGGGATTAAATTCTTGATATTGCAGCCAAGTGTGCATAGAATAAAACAATAAAGCTCTGCAGCAGGAGTAGGTTGTAAAGTTATCTTATTAAAAGCACATTTATGCTATAAAAGGAATTATTCTTTGTCAAGAACAGACCGTATAATTGACTTGGCAAGCTAACCCGAATGCTTCCAGTGGACTAAGCTCGAATGGGCTCCTTCAGTCACTAATCAGTCACCACAATGAGAAACAGCTGGAACCAAGAACTTCATTTAATGATCACAGAACATGCTAGAAATGCAGCCAGCACACCCATAACTTCCTATTACACTCTCCCACTGGCTGCGCTCTTCTCTGGGAGCATGCAATTATAAAATCATTAAGGGAGCGAGGTCCTGCAGAGGGAAAATAGATGGAAAATTGTAAGGCGCTTTCTCACAACAAAAGGTGACGTTGCACTAATTGACTGCTTCTCAAAAGGATTGTAAGCAAGGTGTTTTGAACACTGTGTGTGAGGTGAAGCAGTATAATTCATGATTTAACAGGATTTCTAACAGTGTCTGCGAAGGAAGCTACATGTTAGAAACCATGGGCTGGATTCTCCATTTCAGCGTCTACGTGCCGGGGCCAGGGGAGCATGTAGAGGGCTGGACTCTCCAAAAATGCGGCTAGGTCCCCACATCAGCTTAAAAACACCGGTGTTTCACACTTGACTTTCCTCAGAAAAGTCTACAGCTTTTTTCCTACCTTGCAGGGGCTGGCAGGGCCCTAGAGTATTTCTCGCAGCTTTAGCTGCTGATACGGGCCCCCGCACGTCCGGTCGTGAGTCCGCGTCGTGCGCGATGGTGGATTTGGACTGCGGACCGACATCGATAATGTAGGCCCCCCGAGATGGAACGTGCTTATGGACCGAGCCACCCAATCGCTGCCCTGGCTGCCAATAGGCCCCCCCCCCCACAGGTGCGCGATCCCCCCACCACCTACCAGGGCGGCCGTGGACTGAGTCCACCCGAGGTTCCCGGCAGCCAATGCGTGGTTAGAACAAAGCCGTTGGGAACTCGGCCAGTTTTGCCCGGAGAATCGCTGAAGCGAGATTATAGTCCGATTGAAGGCTTTAATGAACAAGTAGTTACCCCAGCAGCTCCGGTACAGAATGACTGCTGTGGGTGAAACACCGACTCTTATGTTCCGCCTGCTGGGCAGAACCAGCAGGCAGGTTCTACCACTCATACTACAGTATAAGGTACATCCCACCTAGGTACCGCGATACCCCTAATATAGCCTACCACATTCACCCCCTGTTTAAAAAAACAGTCCGGCGGGGGTGGTGGCCTTGCTTTTACAGTGGTAGAGATTATAGCGGTACCCTTCGGTGCCTTTACATGCAATACAAAGATTTACAGACAATTATTTACAAGTTCAGTTTACAATGAGACTATCAGCCGGTCGGGCGCCCTGGTCGTCCTCTGCAATCGTCGCAGTCCCGGCGGTGATGCAGGCGTCGGCTTGGGCATCTGTAGCTCTGGGAGCATGTCGTCTTCAGCCTCATCGAATCCGGATAGGGCCAGTGGGAGGACGAATCCTCCTGGGAAGGGGGCTGTTGTGATGTGCGCCGGTGAAACAATGGTTGGGGTTGGTGGGGGGGGGGGGGTGAGGGGGTGATCCAGCGGGGGCCAGATCCCGGAGGGAGACCGTGTCATGTCGGCCGTTGGGGTGCGCCACATAGGCGTACTGGGGGTTAGCATGGAGGAGATGTACCCTCTCGACCAGTGGATCTGACTTGTGGGCCCGTACGTGTTTGCGGAGTAGGACGGGTCTGGGGGCTGCCAGCCATGTTGGGAGCGAGATCCCCAAGGAGGACTTCCTAGGGAAGGCCAGGAGACGTTCATGAGGTGTTTCGTTGGTAGTAGTGCACAGTAGTGATCGGATGGAGTGAAGTGCATCGGGGAAGACCTACTGCCATCGGGACACTGGGAGATTCTTGGACCGTAGGGCCAGTAGGACGGCCTTCCAGACCGTCCCGTTCTCCCTCTCTACCTGCCCGTTACCCCGGGGGTTGTAACTGGTTGTCCTGCTGGAGGCAATGCCCTTGCTCAGCAGGAATTGACGCAGCTCGTCACTCATGAAGGAGGACCCCCTATCACTATGGATGTAGGCGGAGAAACCAAACAGGGTAAAGATGCTGTGGAGGGCTTTAATGACGGTGGCAGCCGTCATGTCGGAACAGGGGATGGCGAAAGGGAACCGGGAGTACTTGTCAATCACGTTTACGTGTTGCGGTTAGTGGAAGGATGGGGCCCTTTGAAATCCACGCTGAGGCGTTCAAAGGGGCGGGAAGCCTTCACCAGGTGCGCTTTCTCTGGCCTGTAGAAGTGCGGCTTGCACTCTGCGCAGATTTGGCAGTTTCTGGTTACGGCCCTGACCTCCTTGGTGGAGTAGGGCAGATTGTGGGTTTTAACAAACTGGAAGAACCGTGTGACCCCCAGGTGGGAAAGGTTGTCGTGGAGGGTCCGGAGTCGGTCTACTTGTACACTGGCACAAGTGCCGCGGGACAGGGCATCAGGAGCCTCGTTGAGCTTCCCGGGACGATACAAGATCTCATAATTATAGGTGGAGAGCTCGATCCTCCACCGTAAGATCTTATCATTCTTAATTTTGCCTCACTGTGCATTGTCAAACATGAAGGCTACCGACCGTTGGTCAGTGAGGAGAGTGAATCTCCTGCCGGCCAGGTATTGCCTCCAATGCCGCTCAGCTTCGACAATGGCTTGGGCCTCCTTCTCTACGGAGGAATGGTGGATTTCTGAGGCGTGGAGGGTGCGGAAAAAGAAGACCACGGGTCTGCCCGTCTGATTGAGGGTGGCAGCCAGAGCTATGTCTGATGCGTCGCTCTCGACCTGGAAGGGGAGGGACTCATCGATTGCGTGCATCGTCACCCTGGTGATGTCTGCTTTGATGTGACTGAAAGCCTGGCGGGTCTCTGCCAATAGGGGAGAAACTGTGGATTAGTGGGCAGGCCTTGTCCGCATAATTGGGGACCCACTGGGCGTAATACGAAAATAAGACCAGGCAACGTTTCAGGGCCTTGGGGCAGTGGGGGAGGGGAAACTCCATGAGGGGGTGCATGTGTTCGGGATCTGGGCCGATGACTCCATCATGCACTAAGTAGCTGCGGATGGCTAGGTGATCGGTGCTAAACATGCATTTGTCCTTGTTATAGATTAAGTGAAGGATTTTTGCAGTATGGAGGAATTTACGGAGATTGGTGTCGTGGTCCTGCTGGTCGTGGCCGCAGATGGTGGCATTGTCGAGGTACAGGAATGTGGCCCGCATACTGTACCGGTCGACCATTCTGTCCATCTTCCATTGAAAGACCGAGACCCCATTTGTGACACCAAAGAAAACCCTTAGAAAGTGCGAGAGCCGCCCACCTGCATGCAATGCAGTGTACCTGCGGTCGTCTGGGTGAATAGGGAGCTGGTGGTTGGCTGATTTAAGGTTTACTGTGGAGAAAACCTTGTATTGCGCTATCTGGTTGACCATTTCAGATATGCAGGGGAGAGGGTACGTGTCGAGCTGCGTATATCTGTTGATGGTCTGACTGTAGCCTATGACCATCCTATGCTTCTCCCCGGTCTTTACAAGCACCACTTGAGCTTTCCAGGGGCTGTTGCTAGCCTCAATAATGCCTTCCTTTAGTAACCGTTGGACTTCCGACCTAATGAAAGTCCGGTCCTGGGCACTGTACCGTCTGCTCCTGGTGGCAATGGGTTCGCAATCGGGGGTAAAGTTTGCAAACAGGGAAGCCAGGTCGACCTTGAGGGTCGCGAGGCCGCAGACAGTGAGGGCGGTATGGGGCCGCTGAATTTGAACGTTAAACTTTGCAGGTTACACTGGAAGTCCAGTCCCAGGAGTGTGGCAGCGCAGAGATGGGGGAGGACGTAGAGTCGGAAGTTATTGAACTCCACGCCCTGGACCGTGAGGTTGGCTATGCAGTACCCCCGGATCTCCACAGAGTGGACCCAGAGGCCAGGGAGATCTTTTGTTTAATCGGGTGTACAGCGAGGGAGCATTGTCTTACCGTATTGGGATGGATGAAGCTCTCTGTACTCCCAGAGTTGATCAAAAAGGTTGTCTTGTGCCCGTTGATGAATTGTGGTAAACCACTGTTGCACCTCTATTAGAGGATGTATGGTAGGACCTGTACTACAGGTACGTTGGTAGTCCCTGTATAAACATGTGTGTCCTCCATGCTGTAGCCATTTCGCCAGCTGCTGTGGGAGGCCACACATCTTAGAGAAATAAAGCCTCAGTTGTATCCAACTCATGTCTTTGTGCAATTGATCGTGCATCAAGAATACCGACGTTGTAGAGGTTGAATGCGTTTGGGGCCGAGACTGGTCCAGTGTCACTGAGGCAAGTTGTGGCAGAAGCTGAGAGATCTCATCAGGCGATACATGGCCAGCCAAGTCGGGGTCCTGAGACGTCATCCAAGATGGTTGTCCCCATGAATCGCACATGGCCCGTGAGGAGAGGAATGGCAGTGGGCCCGGTTCGTCTGTGGAGACAGTGGCGGCTGACCGGGCCCGGCATACTGCCACGAGGTGCCCCTTCTTGCCGCAGCCCTTGTAGATTGCGGATCGGGCTGGGCAGCGTTGCCGGGGGTGTTTGTTTTGCCTGCAAACATAGCATCGGGCCCCTCCCCACCCCCTCCGGGGTTTCCTGGCTGCCGCATTGCACAAGCTTGTGGGGAATTTAGGGGTGCTTTGGAATTGGCCGCAGGTGGGGTCCACCCTGTCCATGCGGGTACCGCGCGGTCGGGAACATAGGCCTGGGCATTGCGGGAGGCTACATCTCGGGAGTGCGCAAGTTTCCGTGCCTCTTTAAGCCCTAGCGTGTCATTTTCCAGCAGTCGCTGGCGGATTTTAAAGGACAGCATGCCCGCAACAAAAGCATCCCATATTAAGAGTTCAGTGTGGTCATTGGCTGAGACTTGTGAACAGTTACAGTTTCTACCTAACACTAACAATGCGCGGTAAAAATCGTCCAGTGATTCCCCTGGGATCTGCCGTCTGGTAGCTGAAAGATGCCGAGCGTATCCCTAATTCACAGTGCAGACGTAGTTCTCTTTTAACAAAGTCATTGCGTCCTCGAAACCGTCCGCGTCTTCGATAAGCGTGTCGATTTCTGGGCTTACCCTTGAGTGGAGGACTTGCATTTTCTGTTCCTCCGTGGGGGTAGTCCACAGCCACGCCACGTAATCCACGCGTGGGCGATTCTCCGGGGTCTGGAGAATCATGGGAGCAGCACCGACTATGGTTTACGCATAAACGGGGATTCTCCTCCTTCGCGCCGAACATGATTGTGGCACGGAGAATCCAGCCCAGGGTCTTTAACGGTCGAAAAAGCAGCGGCCAACCCTCACCAATTCCAGCACCGGAGAGGGACTAGCACGGGAGCCGACTGAAACCCACACCGCCCGCACCAAAATAAGCTGGACAATGGCCAAGTCGCGCGCTGCGCATGCGCATGGCTGGTGATCTGCACCGGTCGCGTCGGACAACATGGCGCCGACCGTGCATGACCCAACCCGCCAACCACAACCCCACAGCCCACCCCCCACCAGTACCCCCAGCCCTTGCAGAAACCCCTCCTGGCCAGCGGCATGGTGATGAGACCATCAATTCACAAGACACGTGATTGGAAGTGAACAGTGGTTTTAATAGTCTTACAACTGAGCCTGCCTGCGACGAGATGAACTGAGAGCAGGCTTACGACTGCAGAGCTTTATACTTCCGGTTAGTGGGAGGAGCCATGGGCTCCTGCAGGTGCCAGGTCCCAGACGGAAACAGTGTCCTGACGGCCATCAGGGTATTCGATGAAAGCGTATTGGGGGTTCGAGTGGAGTAGGAGCACACTTTCTATGAGTGGATCAGTTTTGTGTGCCTGGACATGCTTCCGGAGGAGAACGGGGCCCGGTGTCTTCAACCATGCTGGGAGCAAAACCCCCGTGGTAGTGCCCCTAGAGAAAACAAATAGCCGTTCGTGAGGGGTCTGGTTGGTGGCTGTGCATAGGAGGGACCTAATAGCATGGAGGACCTCCGGCCAATGGGAGGTTGGGAGATTCCTGGACCGGTGGGTCAGTAGGACAATCTTCCAGACCGTCGCGTTCTCCCTCTGCACGTGCCCATTCCCCTGGGGTTGTAGCTGGTAGTCCTGCTCGAGGCGATGCCCTTGTCGAGCAGGTACTGACACAGCTCGTCACTCATAAAGGACGAACCCCTGTCGCTGTGTACGTAGCTGGAGAACCCGAACAGGGTGAAGATACTGTGCAGGGCTCTGATGACTGTGTGGGAGGTCATATTGGGGCACGGGATGGCAAACGGGGAGCAGGAGAACTTGTCGGTGACGTTCAGAAAGTACACATTTCAATTGGTCGAGGGGAGTGGCCCTTTGAAATCGATGCTCAGGCGTTCAAAGGGCCGGGATGCCTTTACCAGGTGGGCCTTGTCTGGTCTATAGAAGTGCGGTTTGCACTCCGCGCAGATCGGGCAATCCCTGGTGATGGCTTTTACCTCCTCGGTGGAGAAAGGCAGATTTTGGGCTTTGATGTAGTGGGCTAGCCGGGTGACCCCCGGGTGGCAGAGGTCATTGTGGATAGCTTTCAGGCGGTCCTCTTGCGCGCTGGCGCACGTGCCGCGGGACAGGGCATCTGGGGGCTCGTTGAGCTTCCCCGGTTGATACGTAATATCGTACTTGTAGGTGGAGAGTTCGATCTTCCACCGCAGGGTTTTATCATTTTTTATTTTGCCGCTTTGTGAGTTGTCAAACATGAAGGCAACCGATCTTTGGTCGGTGATGAGGGTAAACCTCCTACCTGCGAGGTAGTGCCTCCAGTGTCGTATAGCTTCCACGATGGCTTGTGCTTCCTTTTCGACTGAGGAGTGTCGAAGTTCCGAAGCGGAGAGGGTTCGGGAGAAAAAGGCGACTGGTCTCCCTGCCTGATTCAGAGTGGCGGCGAGAGCGACCTCTGAGGCGGCGCTCTCCACTTGAAAGGGGACGGATTCATCCACCGCCCGCATGGCAGCTTTGGCGATGTCCTCCTTGATGCAGTTGAAGGCCTGGCGGGCCTCAGCTGACAGTGGGAAGAGTGTGGCCTTAAATAGCGGACGGGCATTGTCCGCATACTGAGGGACCCACTGGGCATAATACGAGAAGAATCCCAGGCACCTCTTGAGGGCCTTGGGACAATGAGGGAGAGGGAGTTGAAAGAGGCATACGGTCCAGGTTGGGGCTCAGGACTCCGTTTTCCACGACATAGCCGAGGATGGCTAGCCTGGTCGTGCGGAAAACGCATTTCTCCGTGTTATACGTGAGGTTAAGTTTCTGGGCAGTTTGGAGAAATCGATGGAGGTTGGCATCGTGGTCCTGCTGATCATGGCCGCAGATGGTGACGTTATCCAAGTACGGAAACGTGGCCCGCAGCCTGTACTGGTCCACCATTCGGTCCATTGCTCGTTGGAACACCGAGACCCCATTCGTGATGCCAAAGGGAACCCGGAGGAAATGGAAGAGGCGGCCATCTGCCTCGAATGTCGTGTAGTGGCGGTCCTCCGGGCGGATTGGGAGCTGGTGGTATGCAGACATCAGATCCACCGTGGAGAAAATGCGGTACTGGGCGATCTGATTCACCATGTCTGCAATCCTGGGAAGGGGGTACGCATCGAGGAGCGTGAACCGATTAATGGTCTGACTATAGTCCACTACCATTCGGAATTTTTCCCCGGTCTTGACGGCCACCACCTGAGCTCTCCAGGGGCTGTTACTGGCCTCTATGACCCCCTCACGTAGGAGCCTCTGGACCTCGGTTCTGATAAACAGCCTGTCCTGCAGGCTATACCGCCTGCTGCGAGTGGCTACGGGTTTGCAGTCCGGAGTGAGGTTAGCAAAGAGTGGAGGGGGGGTCAATTTTTAGCATCGCTAGACTGCACATAGTGAGTGGAGGTAGGGGTTCGCCGAAGCTGAGTGTGAGGCTTTTGAGGTTGCACTGGAAGTCGGGTCCCAGTAAGAGTGGGGCGCAGAGTTCGGGGAGTACGTACAGCTGGAAGTTCGAGTAGCTGGCGCCCTGAATCGTTAGGGTCATGACAGTGCGCCCTTGGAGGTGAACAGAGTGTGAGCCCGAAGCGAGGGAGATAGTTTGCCGTGCAGGGAAGATAGGGAGCGATCGGTTGTCTTACCAGATCAGGGTGTACGAAGCTCTCGGTGCTCCCGGAGTCGAAGAGGCACGGTGTACTGTACACGTTGATTTTAAAGGTCATCATCGAGTTGCGGAGGTGTTTCGGACGCGACTGGTCCTACGTGACCGCGCTGAGTTGCAGGTAGTCGGCGGCTCGATCAGTTGTGCTGGAGTGGCCCCGTGATGCCTGTCCGCTGAGGTCGTAGTCGTCGAGGTGAGTTTCAGAGGTTGAAGAGGATGGATCCCAAGATGGCCACCCCCGTGGATCGCACGTGGCCGGCCGCATGGAGGAGGATTGCCAAGATGGCCGGCCCCATGAGTCGCACGTGTCAGGTGGGGGCGGAGTCGGCACACAGGCTGCAGCATTACGGGGCCTGCGGGCCTGTGAGTTTGAGAAGCGAGTGCTCTGTGCTGCGGGAGAGTTTGAAGTAGGAGTTTTCTTCGCTGGGCGGACCCGGGCATAGTGTCCTTTGCGACCGCAGCTGCTGCAGGTTGCGTTGCGGGCCGGGCTGCCTTGGGTGTTGGGGCTGCCCACAAAAATGGCACTCTGGAGCTGTGTAGTGGATGGGTGGCCGCGCAGCGCAGGCCTGGGGCAGTCGCTGGTCGGGGGCCCATGATGGGGTCGCTTGGTCCGCGGGGAACGAGGTGAGGCTGCGGAACGAGACCTCCATGGTTGTAGCTAACTCTACAGTGTCCTCCAAGTTCTGGGCCCCTTTCTCAAGCAACTGTTGGCACACATAGTTGGACCTGAGCCCTGCCACGTATACATCCTGGACAGCGAGCTCCATATGTTGGGCGGCTGATACAGCTTGATAATTGCAGTCCCGAGCTAAAGCTTTTAAATCGCACAGAAATTCGTCCAGCGACTCCGCGGGGCACTGGCAGAGGGTCGTAAAAATGTGGCGCGCGTAGATCTCGTTGATGGGCCTCATGTACATTCGATCGAGCATGGCCAGGGTCTCCGTATATGAGAGAGTACAGTTAAGTTGAGTAGAGACACGGTGGCTCACCCTTGCGTGCAGTAGGCTGAGTTTCTGCTCCTCCGTAGTTTCTGAAGTGCTTGATTCAGCCAGGTAGGCCTTGAAACATCCGAGCCAGTGTAGAAAGATTTATTTCTCCTCTGCAGCCTGCGGGTCGAGTTCTAGTCGGTCAGGTTTGAGGGCTGATTCCATAGTAGTTTTCTTCAAGTTTCCTAAGACTATTAAATTGATGAGACCATCAATTCACAAGACACGTGATTGGAAGTGAACAGTGGTTTTAATAGCCTTACAACTGAGCCTGCCTGCGACGAGATGAACTGAGAGCAGTCTTACGACTGCAGAGCTTTATAATTCTGGTTAGTGGGAGGAGCCATGGGCAGAGCCATGGGTGGAGCCAAGGGTGGAGCCCAGTACAAACTCCTCATCTCCCCCGATGGGCAGAGCCGCGCAATGGCTCGTATACAGAGCCCCCAAGGACACAATACACGTAAGGCAATACAGTGTGAATTAACAAGTTATATAATTCACCACACATGTATCCCAGCCGGATGTGGCGGCACTGGACACAGTCTGTAGCCATCACGCCTGATTCCCGCACAGTTGGGACCACGTGTCACGCGCCGCCAGGAACTCGGCCCATCAGGGGCAGAGCATCATGGGTGTGCCGGCTGATGGCGCGACAACCCCTTAGAAATGGTGCATGGCATGATGACGGCAGTTTGGAGGGGTGGAGCATGGCAGAATGATGTCAAACCGGCGCCGGTCGCAAATCCATTCTCCGCCCGATCGCAGAACACAATTTCGGCATCAGGCTACGGAAAATCCAGGCCCATGCTTGCTGCATGTCCATTACAATGGAGGATTACATTCGGTGTGATTGTCCCCATACCCTGAATTTCCAGTATGGGACGTTCTCTCAATCTCCTAATATCTGCCTCTGGTGGACAAATTTCCCCACTGTGAACATATGGAACATGAGGTCGAGGAGGCACTGGCACAGTGGTGGCACAGTGGCACAGTGGTTAGCACTGCTGCCTCACAGTGCCAGGGTGCCAGGTTCAATTCCAAACTCGAGTGACAGTCCGTGTCTAGTTTGCACATTCTCCCTGTGTCTGCGTGGGTTTTCTCCGGGTGCTCTGGTTTCCTCCCACAGTCCAAACATATGCAGGTTAGGTGGTTTGGCCATGCTAAATTGTCCCTTAGGACCGGGCTGCAGGAATAGAGCAGGGATTGGGGCCTAGGTTGGGTGATCTTTCGAAGGGTCAGTGCAGACTTGATGGGCCGAATGGCCTCCTTCTGCACTGTCGGGATTCTATGATTTTATGAGGTAAGGCAGCCACTGCAATGCATAAAGGTGGGTTTTTACTGTTTCAGGAACTGTGCTGTCGGATTATGCCCAAGGTATTTGCCTTTTCTTCTCCACAGTACGCTGGCTGACCGGCACGGTTCCAGCATTTACTATTTTCCCGATCGAATTTCTAACAGCGGAGATTTTTCTTCCATTCACGGATTTAATACTCAGTTCGCTCGACTTTCTGAATGAGCAGAAAATCATACAAAGAAAAATATTGAAAAGCCAGTGTGAACACAATCCATAGAATAAAATGCTGATTTAAACAAGAGACCTTGCAGAAGTGATAAATCGGCTAAATGAGGCCCAAATGCTTGATGGGTATTTTTTGAACCTTAAATTGAATTGCAGCCACTTATTCACTGTTTTTAAAAATAATATATTATAGATTCAATACAATGAAAGCGCTTAATGACAGCTGAAAGTAAAACTGAAATTACTTCAGCTGAGGAATGCACAATGAATAACACAGTGTCACAAAGGCACAGTTAATCAGAATAATAGGTCACACAATTAATATCTGTCATGGGGATGGATTCTTGTCTTTTGTACAAGTAGGTGGTTTCCCTAACAAAGTTGTGTCCATCCTGTTGCAGTGTGTATTTGCACTACTCATCACATTGGTCCAATGGCCAGTGAGCACCGAGAATGAACACCACAGGAAAGTGAGAACTAATGACCGAAGCAAAAGAAAAAATGGTGGATGAATGGGTGGAACAATAAAGGATAAGCAGAGGAAATGTGGGAACAAAGCTTTTTTTTTTAAGAGTGGTTCGCGGGAAGTAACATGATCCAGGTCTTTGAAATGCTGTTCGAGGTGAGTAGTGTATTTGGATCTGGCGACTAGACAGGTTTTTCCCCCCTCTGCATAGTCCAGTGAATACTCGACGGCTTTCCCAATGAAAGCAGCTGATATTATAGAACATAGAACAGTACAGCACAGTACAGGCCCTTCAGCCCACAATGCTGTGCCGGCCATTTATCCTAATCTAAGATCAACCTAACCTACACCCCTTCAATTTATTGCTGTCCATGTGCCTGTCAAAGAGACACTTAAATGTCGCTAATGACTCTGACTCTGACTCCACCACCTCCACTGGCAGTGCATTCCACACACCCACCACTCTGTGTAAAGAACCTACCTCTGACATCTCCCCCATACCTTCCTCCAATCACCTTAAAACCCTTGTGACAGCCATTTCCACCCTGGGTAAAAGTCTCTGGCTATTCACGCTATCCATGCCTCTCATCACCTTGTACACCTCTATCATGTCACCCCTCTGCCTTCTTCGCTCCAGTGAGAAAAGCCCTAGCTCCCTCAATCTTTCTTCATAAGACATGCCCTCTAGTCCAGACAACATCCTGGTAAATCTCCTCTGTACCCTCTCCAAAGCATCCACATCCTTTCTGTAATGAGGCACCCAGAACTGGAAACAATATTCCAAGTGTGGTCTAACTAGGGTTTTATAAAGCTGCAGCAAAACCTCGTGGCTCTTAAACTCAATCCCCCTGTTAATGAAAGCCAACACACCATATGCCTTCTTAACTACCCTATCAACCTGGGTGGCAACTTTGAGGGATTTATGTACGTGTACCCCAAGATTCCTCTGTTCCTCCACACTTCCAAGAATCCTGCCTTTAACCCTGTATTCAGCATTCAAATTTGACCTTCCAAAATGAATCACTTCACATTTATCAAGGTTGAACTCCATCTGCCACTTTTCAGCCCAGCTCTGCATCCTGTCAACGTCCTGTTGTAACCTGCAACAACCCTCAGCACTATCTACAACTCCCCCCAACCTTTGTGTCATCAGCAAACTTACTAATCCACCCTTCCACTTCCTCATCCAAGTCATTTATAAAAACCACAAAGAGCCGAGGACCCAGAACAGATCCTTGCGGGACACCACTGGTCACCGGCCTGCAGGCGGAATACCTTCCATCCACTACCACTCACTGTCTTCATTTGGCCAGCCAATTCTGTATCCAGACAGCCAAATTTCCCTTTATCCCATGCCCCTAACTTTCTGAATGAGCCTACCATGGGGAACCTTATCAAATGCCTTACTGAAATCCATATACACCACATCCACTGCGCAACCTTCATCAATGTGTCTCATCATATCCTTAAAGAATTCAATGAGGCTTGTGAGGCATGGCCTGCCACTTCTTAATATCAACATGTTCGAGTTTATTAACCTGGTTCACACTGTTCTCATGAGCAACAAGGTCCCTATCTCTAGCGAATACTGAAGCAAAATTTTCATCTAGGGCCTCCCCATCTCCTCAGACTCTAGGCACAAGTTCCCTCCACCATCCCTGATCGGCCTTACTCTCACTCTGATCATCCTCTTATTTCTCACATAAGTGTAGAACGCTTTGGGGTTTTCCCTAATCCTTCCCACCAGGGCTTTCTCATGCCCCCTTCTAGCTCTCCTCAGTCCATTTTTGAGTTCTTTCCTGGCTACCTTGTAACCCTCCAGAGCCGAGTCAGATCCTTGCTTACTCAACCTTACGTAAGCTTCCTTCCTCCTCTTGATTAGAAGCCCCATTTCTCTTGTCATCCAAGCTCCTTCACCTTACCATTCCTTCCTCGTCTCAGTGAGACAAAACTATCCAGCATTCACAGCAAGTTATCCTTAAACAACCCCCACATTACTGTTGTGCATTTCCCCAAGAACAATTGTTCTCACTTTATGCTCCTCAGCTCCTGTCTGATAGAAGTATAATTTCCCCTCCCACAATTAAATATATTCCCATACTGTCTGTTCCTATCCCTCTCCATGGCTATGGTAAAGGCCAAGGAGTTGTGGTCACTGTCACTGAAATGTTCTCCCACCACCTGCAGGTCGGTGACCAGTGGTGTCCCGCAAAGATCTGTTCTGGGACCTCTGCTCTTTGTGGTTTTTATAAATGACTTGGATGAGGAAGTGGAAGGGTGGGTTAGTTGCCCTATTAAGTATTTTCTTTTATTCCCTTTTCTTCCCATGTACTTAATGATCTGTTGAGCTGCTTGCAGAAAAATACTTTTCACTGTACCTTGGTACACGTGACAATAAACAAATCCAATCCAATCCACCGAGACATCTGACACCTGGCCTGGTTCGTTGCCAAGCACCAAGTCCAATATGGCCTCCCCCTAGTCAGCCTATCTACATATTGAGTCAGGAATCCTTCCTGTACATACCTGACAAGATCTGCTCCATCCAAACCATTTGCAGTGAGGAGCAAAGGGATCAAAATAAGGGGCGGGATACTCTGTTCCACCAGCTGCATTTTTCCGGGCGGCGCACCCTCGGCGGCAATGGGATTCTCCATTCTTGCCACCTGCCAATGGGATTCCCCATTCTGGCCACCCAACGTCACCGGGAAACCCGCAGGCATGGGTGTGCTACCAGCTCAACGGAGAATCCCACCGGCAGAAAATCCTGCTGATGAGTTTTGAGCCTGTGTATGAGGTGAAGGGGTAAAATCATAGCTTAGCAACACTTCTAGTATAGGGCTGGTACATATGAGCAATCATGCTCTGGAGGTTGGACATCATCCAGGGTGTAACAAGCCCCCAATCCGGAATTCCCAATAGGTGTCCCCAAGAGGTGAAATTCCAAGCCAAGAACCTTTTGCTTTAGAACTTATTCTAAAATGTTAAACAGTGGTAGGCATCGGAAATGGCACAAAATTCATTGCTGACACTGTCAATGTAAGATTTAAAAATGTTTATTTAAAAAATAAATTTAGAGTACCCTATTCATTTTTTCCAATCAAGGGGCAATTTAGTGTGGCCAATCCACCTACACTGCACGTCTTTGGGTTGTGGGGGCGAAAACCACGGGGAGAATGTGCAAACTCCAGATGGACAGTGACCCAGAGATGGGATCGAACCTGGGATCTCGACGCCGTCAGGCAGCTGTGCTAACCACTGCGCCACCGTGCTGTCCTATCAGTGTGAGAGTTAACTAAAGTTTGTTTTTTTCATCAAAGAGCAAACCCGAGAGAAAGTTGTGAGGTTTGTTGTCAGCATTTGGAATCAAAACATTGTGACCAGCAACCACTACAAGTGAGCTGTGCCAAGGCGAGAAGAACCAACTTACATACAAAAGATCAACTGCCAACCCCACTCAGACCCTGCCCGTTTGCAAGATCAGGAGATTCTGTACCACTCAAAGGCAATCTGTAATCCTTAAATTGGGGTGTGCAGGATGGTCAGTGGAGTGCATGTTACTGAAGCAGCAGACAGCTGGGACCCTCTCCTATTATACGTTTGTGCTGTGAGGGAGAGGTCAGGGATTGTTTTGGGGGCCTCGGAGTTTGGAACCATTTAAAAATGGCCTTCCTATCTCTCGCTACAATGGGGAGTTCCAGCAAGCGGAGCTCGCCACTGTACAAAGCATGGCTATGTGCGTCCTTGACCGCGGGTTCCCCATTCAGGTCTCTGCGTTGAATAGCCATGTGTTTCTCAGCACTATGGCTAAACGCGCTCGCCAGGAGACTTTGTTCCCTCTTGGTAAACTCGCACCCTAACTAAAGAGGTAAAAACATTGTAATTGACAGCAGAATCAGTCATTCAGACACAGAAAGAAATTGAGCTTTACATACCAGAACAAGCTTCCTGAAATGGTCACCCAAATGAAAAAACAAGAACCAATATAATAAAATAGTTGATGAAAATGATATCAAATTAAAATGTTGGAAAGAGAAGCAACCAAAATACCAGAAAGAGAGTCCCATGACCATTCCTTCACACTTGACGGACCAAGATTGTGAAAGTACTGCCAAGACTGAAGACTGTGTTGTATTCAGGCGATATGTACCTGCATGCTTTATAATGAAAGGTCCTCAGCTGAGCTTGGGTCACATGGGACAGGAGAGTGGCACCGCCCACGATGTGATGTATATAGTCACATGGTCAGAGAACTGTCTCGGACAGCAAGCCTATATGGAAGAGCTCCACGCAAGACTATATTTGGAACTGTACATAGTTAAAGCCTACCAGTAAAAGTATTTCTGTTTGGACACACATGCCTGACAATCTCATCAATGAGCCATCACTGCTACAACAGTAAAAACAAACATATGACATGGTGTCATAATATGAACTTTGGTTGTGGATCAAATTGTATCCCCGGAATTATTGTCTCTGTAACCGGACCCCTGTCGTACCCAGTAGACCTGGATGGAGGGATAATTTGTAAACATGTGGATCATTTGGGCAGTGGAGAGACGTCCAGCAATGTAGTTTCCACCAGTAAGCACCAGAGTACCTGATCGACCTGCTATAGACATAACTGATGTCTCCATGGAAGCAAGGCGTAATGAACTGCCTGTGCTGGAAGTGGTGCACGTCACTGCAGCTCCTGTTAATGTCAATCCTGTGGAAGCATCCTAGACTGCAGAATTGAGCTACTTTACAAGAATCAGAAAAACCCCTCAAAGACTCAATTTATAAAAGTTCAATTCATATATATATATATATATATATAGGGCATGGTTCTCCGTTCCTGAGACTAAGTGGCGACCCGGGGCAGGATTTGTGGACGTCCACGACAGCAAACTGGAGCGGAACATGGACTGATTCAGCGACTGTGGAGGAGCTAGCACTGGCACCATGTGGAGTACAATCGATTCCAATGAAAAACAGTGCAGGATTCACCAGGTCCGTGATTGACACTCGGGAGGCTGACAAGCTGTAGCTGCAGATACACATTACACTCCAATTGGTTCCCAAGCCAGGTAACCCTCTTCTGTTGTTGCCCTTAAAGAGACAATCATCACATCCATCCACCTTTAAATTTTTAACACACATTCAGCCCAGCCAATAGGGTGACACTGGTTGCACTGGAGCACGTCCATCTCGCTGATGTGTCGACTGGGGCCAGAGGGCATCCAGGGGGTGACCTGGGGGGACACCCATGTGACCTGTGGCCCTAAGTTCACAGTGGCCACCCCCCCCCCCCCACTACACCCCCAGCCCTGTCAGACGTCGCCCAGCCAATAGCACAATTATCAACAAACTGTGGCGATATTAAACACTTTCCATACCCCCTCTCTTTCCCTCAGTAGCCACAACGCCCGTTTCGCGACTTTTAAACCCTCAAGTGAACCATGCAGTCATGAATTCGGCCCACAGGAGATGGAGAATCACGGAGGCCCCGGAGAATACCAGGTCGGGCCCGCTAATGATATGCAAACGGTGTTTGCTGTACGTGCGTTCTGGAACACATTGACGCCGCTGTCGATGCAATGGACAATTGCGATTTCCGGCGCCTGTTCGGGGAGGCTGGTACGGGAATTGAACCATACTGCTAGCCTGCCTTGGTCTGCTTTCAAAGCCAGCGATTTAGCCCAGTGTGCTAAACCAGCCCCTGGTATTCTATTCTGAGGCAACTGTGTGGCTGCTGTACTGTTTTTCTGCTTCATAAATACCTTGTGTGTTTCTAATAAAGTCGGTGGAAGTGTATCATTAGAAAGCCTAACTCTAATACTATCCAGTTTCCATCTCTTAACTCAAAACCCCAACTTCTCTCTGTAATAATTGCGTTCCTTCACCATTTATAAATACTTCCCAGCGCATTCTATCTTCTCTCTGTTTATTCACTGTTGAAATGAAGATACATTGCACATGTTGGGCCAGGGGGAGGGTGAAGTGATGCTTCAAACTTGGTGACCTGGTGACAAATGAGAAACTGAAGGAATTGAATTGGTTTCTTGGTGCACTTTCAAACTTTCCATTGTGGAAATAAAAAATGGGGGAGGTGCAAATGGACAATTAATCCAATAATGTCAGTTTCCCACTGGACTGTCTATCTCCTACACTAACATGCCTTCTCTAGACTTCAGAGTTATGGAAATCTGTCGACTTTTATTTCCTCTACCAGGTATACTCTCGTAATTGGCTGGATGGCCAAACCCCGCCGCCAAGAATGGAACGAACCACTCCGGCGTCAGGCCAATCGGAAATTGTGGAATCCTCCGGACTTCTGGGAGCTAGGCTGGCACCGGAAGGGTTGGTGACGCGCCAACGGCGCCGAAGGGCCGGTACGAGTTGGCGCATGTGCTGAACCACCGCCGTGGTTCTGCGTATGTGTAGTTCGACCGGCGCGTTCCTGCGCTTGCGCAGGGGGGGTCTTCTCTGCGCCAGCCATGGCAGAGCGCTACAGAGGCCGGCGCAGAATGAATGGATGCCCCCATGGTACAGGCCCACCGCAGATCGGTGGGCCCTGATCGCGGGTCAGGTCACGTGCCCCCCCCCCCCCGAGGACTCCATTAGATGGCCTACCAGCCAGGTCCTGTGGGACCATGTCCATTTCATGCCGGCAGGACTGGCCAGGAACTGATGGCCGCTCGTCCCATCGGGGCCCGGAGAATTGCTGGGGGGGGGGGGGGGGGGGGGGGGGTCGCTGCAAATGCCCCCCCAACCGGCGTGATTTATTTACACTACTTAATTGAATTCAACCTCTTCCTTCTATGTAATAAACAATTGAATATAAATATACAATCTGCACTCATCTACCACAAATCTCCACACTCATACAATAACTATGATCAGCTCTCACTCACAATAACTTTCCTACAGTCTTTCTCCTAGCCTTCTCCTCAACACTCTCCCAGAAGGCTTAGCATCGATGCTTTATACAGTTCTGCACCTGGCTCTCTCCAGTGGTCGATTCAGATATAACATTAACCCTTACAGTTCTGTACATTTCTCATAATGTCACAAGGTACAAACATTTACAACCACTAAACCTGGTGTCTCTTAACTCCTTGATATGCTGTGCATTTTTGATCAACATATCAAAATATGTTTGGTCAGATCTGGTGCTGTCTTACACTTTGAAAATTGACTTTGTGCCTCAGTGTCTTAGCACTCAGAAAATTAGAGAAAACTCAAACCTTTTTGCTCGCCCAATGATTGACACTCACTACATCGGTACATTTATCTCATCCAACCTTTGGACTTCTCAAATTTATGTCAATTTGTGGAAGGTCATCGGCATCAGGCTGAGCTTTGCTGACATCTTTGGCCATTGATTCGATATAAGATTTCAGCAGTTTCTTCATTGCCGATTTAAGTGGTTCGACAAGACAGTTCTCATGTACATGTGGGTACTTTCCAAGCAAAACTCAAAACCATCTCTCTGTTTCTTTAATGATCTCAGATACCACGCAGACAAGAGCTTTCTGACTCTTCTTTGATGTTAGTAGGAGTATGTGACATTGTCTCGATGCATATTCCTTTGAACCCTGCCGAGCTTGATGTGTTCACTTCAACATCATCTTAATCCAGCCAATTTCGAAGAACTTGGCATCAGTGGAAAGCATCATGTATTAGAGAGAGAGAATAAGTGTATTTCCAATGTACATCAAAAACACCAGCAGTTGATGCTAAGCAAGATGGGACAGTGGTGTACAAATAACTTCATTCTTGCAGAATAGGCTCTCAGATGGAAATTGTGTCACATGGTCTGAGGGGTATATAAATTAAGTGGGGTTACTATGGCAGTGGAAAAGTTATGAACAGAGGATTCTTGGTGAGATAATTAAGCATCAATCCCAGTGTGCATTTGGCAGAAATAAACAAAACTGGATTCAGCTATTTTTCAGATCAAAGAGAATAATGGTGCTATGGTTACAAATGCAATGTCACAGCACTTACAAATGCACTGCTGTTACTGCTGAAGCCCGAGTCTTCTTCAACTGCACCTTCCAAACCCATAGCCTGTACCATTAAGAAGGATAAGGACACCCATCGCCCAGCAAGGCACGCACCATCCTGACGTTGAAATATACCACCATTCATAGAATTTCACAGCATAGAAAGAGGTCCATCAGCCTATCATGAGTGCGCAAGTCATCAAGCACCTATCGATTCTATTCCCATTTTCTAATGCCATTCTTTCATTATCTCTGGGGCAAAACCCTGGAGCTCCTGACTGAAAAGCACTGTGTACCTCCACAAAATGGTGTTGAAGAAGATGAATCATGGTCACCTTCTCATGGCCAATTAGGGACTGGCAGTAAACGTTGGCCTTACCTCCAACACTCACATCCCAGGGAACAAATATAAGTATAGTTGGTGTGTTATGGCAAAGCTATGTATTCCAATGGTGGGCACTGCTGGAACTGAAGACACTGGAGATAAATTCACAGTGCTAAGGGTTTTGTCAAGCAGGCTGGCTGCATGTCTGGGAGTACCACATCTCCCACATCTGGGAGCACTGTGTTTGATGCATCAGGATTAAATAAGCATCAGCCAAATTCTTGCTGTTAGATTATGTTGCATAGAATAGCCTGTGCTTTGTGGAGGGGAGACTGTAAATGATAAGATGGAGGGGTGGTTTAGCACAGTGGGCTAAACAGCTGGCTTGTATTGCAGAACAAGGCCAGCAGCATGGGTTCAATTCCTGTACCGGAATCCCTGAACAGGCACCGGAATGTGGCTTTACACAGTAACTTCATTGAAGCCTACTTGTGACAATAAGCGATTATTATTATTATTATGTCTATAATCGGACTGGACGGCGCTAGTTGGAGGGGACTCTAGAAGACAATTAGACTGTCGTAGGTGGTGGGGTGTTATTAGAGGATTAGACTGTGTTGGATGGAGGGCAGTCCATAAAAGGATTGGGCTGTGCTGTGTGGAGGAAATCGTAGAAGAGGATTAGACTGTGCTCCTTGGAGCGGACTCTATAACAAGATGAGATTTAGTTAGCTGTCGGGAAGTCTAAAATAAGATTAGACTGTGCTGTGTAGAGGGGAGTCTATAACAGGATTAGATTGTGCTGGGTGGAGGAGAATCTGTAATATGATTGGACTGTGCTGGGTTGGGAGAGTCTTTAAGAGGATGAAATTGTGCTGGGTTGGGGGGAATTTCCCCCCCGTGTCTGCGTGGGTTTCCTCCACTGTGTGTTCTGGTTTCCTCTCACAGTCCAAAGATGTGCAGGTTAGGTGGTTTGGTCATGCTAAATTGCCCTTTGGTGTACGGGTTAGATTGCAGGGAAAGGGCAGGGGAGTGGGCCTAGGTAGAGTGCTCTTTCAGAGGGTTGATGCAGAATCAATGGGCTGAATGGTCTCCTTTTGCACTTTCGAAATTCTAGGATTAGGTCCTGCTGGGTTGGCCGATAGTCTATAAAAGGATTAGACTGAACTGGCTGATGGAGAGTCGATAAAATGGTTAGACTGTGCTGGGTGGAGTGGAGTCTAGAACAGGATTACATTGTGCTGGATGGAGTGGAGTCTAGAACAGGATTACACTGTGCTAGGTGGAGCGGAGTCTAGAACAGGATTACACTGTGCTGGGTGGGCTGAAGTCTAGAACAGGATTAGACTGTGCTGGGTGGAGTGGAGGCTTGAACAGGATTAGACTGTGCTGGGTGGAGTGGAGTCTAGAACAGGATTACACTGTGCTGGGTGGACTGAAGTCTAGAACAAGATTAGACTGTGCTGGGTGGAGCGGAATCTAGAACAGGATTAGACTGTGCTGGATGGACTGGAGTCTAGAGCAGGATTAGACTGTGCTGGATGGAGTGGAGTCTAGAACAGGATTACACTGTGCTAGGTGGACTGAAGTCTAGAACAGGATTAGACTGTGCTGGGTGGAGTGGAGTCTAGAACAGGATTACACTGTGCTGGATGGAGTGGAGTCTAGAACAGGATTACACTGTGGTAGGTGGAGCGGAGTCTAGAACAGGATTACACTGTGCTGGGTGGATTCTAGAACAGGATTACACTGTGCTGGGTGGAGCGGAGTCTAGAACAGGATTACACTGTGCTGGGTGGGCTGAAGTCTAGAACAGGATTAGACTGTGCTGGGTGGAGTGGAGGCTTGAACAGGATTAGACTGTGCTGGGTGGAGTGGAGTCTAGAACAGGATTACACTGTGCTGGGTGGACTGAAGTCTAGAACAGGATTAGACTGTTCTGGGTGGAGCGGAGTCTAGAACAGGATTAGACTGTGCTGGATGGACTGGAGTCTAGAGCAGGATTAGACTGTGCTGGATGGAGTGGAGTCTAGAACAGGATTACACTGTGCTAGGTGGAGCGGAGTCTAGAACAGGATTAGACTGTGCTGGGTGGAGTGGAGTCTAGAACAGGATTACACTGTGCTGGGTGGAGCGGAGTCTAGAACAGGATTACACTGTGCTGGGTGGACTGAAGTCTAGAACAGGATTAGACTGTGCTGGGTGGAGCAGAGTGTAGAACAGGATTAGACTGTGCTGGGTGGAGCGGAGTCTAGAACAGGATTAGACTGTGCTGGATGGACTGGAGTCTAGAGCAGGATTAGACTTTGCTAGATGGAGTGGAGACTAGAACAGCATTCGACTTGGCTGGGTGGAGGGGAGTCTCAGAGGATTAGACTCTGTCAGGTGGAAGGGGTTGTTAAAGGGATTGGACTGGCTCGGTGGAGGGACCTCTAAATGGATTAGACTGTTGGGTGGAGAGGAGACGATTAAAGCGTTACACTATGCTGGGTGGTGTGGGGTGGATTACATCAGCGGATTAGACTGCTGTGTAAGACAGGGTTCTATAAAATGATTAGACATTGCTGAGTGGGGGGGGAGGGGGGGGGGAAGAAGATTAGACTACATGGGGGAGTGATATCTATTAAAGGATTAGACTGAGCTGGGGCGGGGGGTGATTCCATGAATGCTCAGACCAGAAGAATACGCTCACACTAATTTTAGGAACAAGGGTAATGGTCCATCTATTCATTTGTCTGGTTATCTAATGTTCTTAACTAACCCACAATATAAATCTCAGTCTCTGATCTCAAAAGTAAGTTCAAGGTCAATAAGCAGTTAATTCTGATATACTAAAATGTTTCCCAAACTTTCAAACTGCTGAATTCTTTTGACCTCCAATGAGTACCTACGGAACCAGAAGAAACAGTGTTATTATACTGGATAATTAAACCACAAATTATTATTATTAATGCAATAGATGCAAACATACAATAACAAATGCAAAATATATTTATATGTCTTACATGTATACATTTATTAGTATTCAACAAATTCTCTTCTGCACCAAATTCTTCCAATTCTTATCATTTCTTGTCTTTTGTTACTGGGAGGAGTGATTCTGATCTTTTGCTCACAAAATCATTTAATCCTGGGAGTGCTGCTCGAGAGCAGAATTCACATTAAAGACACATGTGCACGCCCACACAGACTCATACCCAAAAGAAGCACAAACACACACACACCCCTCTCTCACACACACTCGCTTCTCTCCCACATGTACACAAACACACACTCACCACCACACACACCTCACACATATTCACCCCTCTCTCACATGCACTCACCTCTCTCCCACTTACACACATTCACCCCTCTCTCACACACACACACTGATGCACGATCATTTACACAAAGACGAGAGTTGGATGCAATCAAGACTTTATTACACTAAGATGTGTGGCCTCCTACAGCAGCTGGCGAAGTGGCTGCTGTACTGGGAGCACACATATTTATACTCCGCCTACTGGGCAGAGCCAGAAGGCAGGGAACTTCCTTCGTACCTGTAGTACAGGGCCTTACCACAAAACACCTACACCCTCTATATACAATATATACATCAGTGGTGACTTCCACATTCCCCCCTGTTAAGATTGAGTCCGGCGGGGGTGGTGGAGAATTATATACAGGTAGACATTTTAAAGTACAGAGAGCAAAAAAAATTGAGTCCAGCGGGGTGGAGGGGAAAATTATGTACAGAGGGATGGTGTTTTAAAAGTCCAGTTCATGTTACAGATTCAGTCGGTCCGGAGCCTTAATCTGCCTGGAGCGCCGCAGTGCTGGCAGTGATTCCAGTGTCGGTTTGGTCTTCGGTGACTCCGGGAGCGTGTCAAAATCCTCTTCATCCTCGGGTGTGGGCAAAGGGATGATGGATTGTCCCGGAGCGGGGGCTGCAGTGGAGTGGCGCCAGGTCGGAGGGGGGGGGGGGGTGTGTGTGTGTGTGGGGAACCAGCTGGTGCCAGTGTCCCTGAGGGAGACAGTACCTTGGCGGCCGTCGGGGTACACTACATAGGCGTACTATGGGTTGGCATGAAGTCGCTGTACCTTCTCAACCAACGGGTCCGCCTTATGGAGTCATACGTGCTTATGGAGGAATACTGGTCCTGGAGCTGCGAGCCAAGTCGGGAGCGACACCCCGGAGGTGGACTTCCTGGGGAAGGCAAAAAGACGTTCATTGGGTGTTTAATGAGTCGAGGTGCACAGAGGCGACTGAATGGAGTACAGGGCGACTGGAAGGACCTCCTACCAGCGGGAGGCCGGGAGATTTCTGGACCATAGGGCCAGCTGGATGGCCCTCCAGACCGTCCCATTCTCCCTCTCCACCTGTCCGTTCCCCCGGGGGGTTATAGCAGGTCGTCCTGCCCGAGGCAATGCCACTGTTGAGCAGGAACTGATGCAGCTTATCACTCATGAATGAGGATCCCCGGTTGCTGTGGATGTAGGCGGGAAAACTGAATAGAGCGAAGATGGTGTTGAGGGCTTTGATGACGGTGGCAGGCGTCATATCGGGGCTTGGGATTGCAAAGGGGAATCTGGAGTATTCGTCGATCACACTGAGAATATACGTGTTATGGTCGGTGGAGGGGAGGGGCCATTTGAAGTCCACGCTGAGGCGTTCAAAGGGGCAGGAGGCCTTCACCAGGCTGGTAGAAGTGCGGTTTGCACGCCCCGCAGACCTGGCAGTCTCTGGTGATAGCCCTGACTTCCTCAATGGAGTAGGGCAAGTTGCGAGCCTTGATGAAATGGTAAAAACGTGTGACCCCCGGGTGACAGAGGTTGCAGTGCAGAGTCCGGAGTCGGTCCACTTGTGCGCTGGCACATGTGGCCTGGGATAGGGCATTGGGGGGCTCGTTGAGCTTACCGGGGCAATACAAAATCGCGTAGTTGTAGGTGGAGAGCTCGATCCTCCACCTCAAGATTTTATCGTTTTTGATTTTGCTCCACTGCGTGTTGTTGAACATGAAGGCTACCGACCGTTGGTCAGTGAGGAGAGTGACTCTCCTGCCGGCCAGGTAATGCCTCCAATGCCGCACAGCTTCAACGATGGCTTGGGCCTCTTTTTCGACGGAGGAATACCGAATTTTGGAGGCGTGTAGGGTTCGTGAGAAAAGTGCCAAGGGCCTGCCTGTCTGGTTGAGGGTGGCGGCTAGTGTGACATCTGATGCGTTGCTCTCGACTTGAAATGGTAACGTCTCGTCGACTGCGTGCATTGCGGCCTTGGCGATGTCAGCCTTAATACGGTTGAAGGCCTGGCGAGCCTCGGCCATCAGGGGAAACAGAGTGGATTGAATGAGTGGACGGGCCTTGTCCGCATAGTTTGGGACCCACTGGGCGTAATAAGAGAAGAACCCCAGGCATTGTTTGAGGGCCTTGGGGCAGTGGGGAAGGGGGAGTTCCATTAGGGGGCATATGCGGTCGGGATCAGGCCCCTGAACTCCGTCCTGGACCACATAGCCGAGGATGGCTAAGCAGTTCGTGCTGAACACACACTTCTCCTTGTTATAAGTTAGGTTGAGGAGAGTGGCGGTGTGGAGAAATTTGGCAAGGTTGCCGTCATTGTCCTGCTGATTGTGGCTGCAGATGGTGACATTGTCCAGGTACGGGAAGGTGGCCCGCAGTCCGTACCGGTCAACCATTTCCCGTTAGTAAACCGAGACCCCGTTCGTGACGCCAAAGGGAACCCTGAGAAAGTGGTAGAGGCGGCCATCTGTCTCAAAGGCAGTGTATGGGCGGTCCACTTTACGGATGGGGAGCTGGTGGATTTTAGGTCCACAGTTGAGAAGACCCGGTACTGTGCAATCTGATTGACCATATCAGATATGCGTGGGAGGGGGTACGCGTCGAGCTGCGTGTACCGATTGATGGTCTGGCTGCAGTTCACGACCATCCTGTGTTTCTCCCCCGTTTTAACCACTACCACTTGGGCTCTCCCGGGGCTGTTGCTGGCCTCGATAATACCCTCCCGAAGCAGCCGCTGGACTTCGGACCTGATGAAGGTCCTGTCCTGGGCGCTGTACCATCTGCTCCTGGGGGCGACGGATTTGCAATCCGGAGTTAAGTTTGCAAATAGGGAAGGTGGGTCGACATTAGGGTCGAGAGGCCGCATGCAGTAAGGCTGGACTCTAGGAGCACCGAGAGCTTCATTCATCCCAACACGGTAAGGTGCTGGTAGGGGCCCGCCGAATTTCAGTGTTAGGCTCTGGAGATTACACTGGAAGTCCAGGCCGAGTAGCAGGGAAGTGCAGAGGTTGGGGAGGATGTAGAGGCGGAAGCCGCTGAACTCCACGCCCTGGACAGTGAGAGTGGCTATGCAGTACCCCCGTATTGCCACAGAGTGGAACCCGGAGACCAGGGAGATTCTCTGTTTGGTGGGGTGTACAGCGAGGGAGCAGCGCTTTACCATATTGGGATGAATGAAGCTCTCAGTGCTCCCAGAGTCCAGCAGCAGAAGATCTCCTGCCCTTCACGTTGGTGGAAGCAGTTGATAGGTTGTGTGGGCGACACTGGTCAATTGTGACTGAGGCGAGACGCTTCCGGTCATCGATGGTGGATGGCGATGAGGTGCCCGGGGGGCATGGATCCTGGAAGATGGCGGCGCCCTCGGGCCGCACGTGTCGTGGGGAAGAGAAAATGGCAGCGCCCGATGATCCTGGGGAGAACAAGATAGCGGCGCCCACGGGCCGCACGTGGTCCGAGGGGGGGGAAGATGGCGGCGCCCACTGGTCGCAGGTGGGGGGAGTCGGAACAATAGCGACGACTGCGCAGGCCTGGCACACTGCAGAAAAGTGTCCCTTTTTGCCACAGGCCTTGCAAAGGGCGCTCCGGGCCAGGCAACGTGTCGGGGGCAGCGTGTCGGGGGTGTTTAGGCTGCCCACAGAAGTAACATTTAGGTCCTCTGGGGTTGGTTGGCTGCCGCGCAGCACAGGCGTGGGGTTGGCAGAGGGGGGTCGCTGGTGAGGTCCACGGTGGAGCGGCCGCCTGCGGAGTGCACGATGCGCAGGAGGGGTGGGCTGCGCGACCGGGGGCGTAGGCTTGGATGTTGCGCGAAGCGACCATAAGAACATAAGAACATAAGAACTAGGAGCAGGAGTAGGCCATCTGGCCCCTCGAGCCTGCTCCGCCATTCAATTAGATCATGGCTGATCTTTTGTGGACTCAGCTCCACTTTCCGGCCCGAACACCATAACCCTTAATCCCTTTATTCTTCAAAAAACTATCTATCTTTACCTTTACCATCTTTACCATAAACGAGAGCGCTAGCTTTTTTGTCTCCGCAAGGTCGAGCGTGGCCCCTTCTAAGAGGCGCTGTCGGATGTAATCGGATCCTATCCCTGTGACAAAAGCGTCTCTCATGAGCAAGTTCGAGTGTTCTGTGACCGTGACAGCCTGACAGTCACAGTCTCTAACTCAGGGAATCAGGGTACGCCAGAAATCTTCCATTGACTCACCAGGAAGTTGACGACGAGTGGAGAGGATGTGCCTGGCGTAGAGCGTGTTAGTCCGCTGGCCGTAGTTTTCCTTCAGTAGCGCCATGGCATCTGCGTAGGTCGGCGCATCCTGGATAAGCGGAATGACGTTGGAACTCAGCCGAGTGTAGAAGATCTGAATCTTCTGAGCTTCTGAAATTTCATGTGGCGCAGACCCAATGTATGCTTCGAAACAGGCTAGCCAATGTTGAAAGTCCTTTTTGGCGTTGTCTGATTGCGGATCCAGCTGCAGGCGATCCGGCTTGATGCGGAGGTCCATCTTCTGAAAACTTAGTGTAATAAATTGATGCACGATCAATTACACAAAGTTGGATGCAATTGTGGCTTTATTACACTAAGATGTGTGGCCTCCTACAGCAACTGGTGATGTGGCTGCTTTACGGGGAGCACACATATTTATACTCCACCTACTGGGCGGAGCCAGAAGGCAGGGAACTACCCCCGTACCTGTAGTACAGGGCCTTACCACAAAACACATACACCGATATCCTCAATATCCAACATATACATCAGTGGTGACTATCACACACACACGCCTCACACATGCTCAACCTCTCACACACACACACACGCACACACCTCCCCCCCACAAACACACCCACAACCAATCACCAAACTGGGGCGGGATTCTCCGACCCCCCGTGAATCTCGCCCCACCGCTCCGACGCCGGCATCGGGCCATTCGGCCGGCTGCGGGAGAATCCCGCCCCTGATCTTTAAGGACACTTACACGCATCTCTCAAGGGCACCAGCGGCCCACACCTCTCTTGGGTCTCCATCCTCCCCTCTCTCTACCTTTGCCCCTGGACTCTCTCGACCGCTGGAAACCCTTGGTCTTCACAGCTTGGCCCTTCTCAGTGATGGCCCCTTGTCCAGCCGCTCTTAACCTTGGCCCCCTGCCCCCACCCCCCCAGAGCTCCACTCAACCTCGGTGCCTGATCTCTCAGCCGTCTCAGCCCGTGACTCTGGCCTCCTCTGCACTGTGAATGGGAAAGGCCTTGCCTGTGAGTTCAAATTTCAAGTTTTACCGACTTTATCGGCATTTCCAGGTCGTCTAATCAGAGGCCGGTTTCTCAGTTTACTGACTGCTGATAGGCTGTCTAATGCACCTATCAATGGCCAAAAAAGTGAAAAATCCGCCTTTGATTGGTCAAGCTGGAAGGACAGCTGTTTATAAAATTAAAAATGGTCTGACTCTCTGCGGAGGCCCCAGCTCAGTCCCACTAGGGCCACTAGGATAGTTCAGTTATGGCCTTGGCCCCCTGCCCCCACCCCCCCAGATCTCCACTCGGCCTCGGTGCCTGCTTCTCTCAGCCGTCTCAGCTCCGTGACTCTGGCCTCCTCTGCACTATGAATGGGAAAGGCCTCGCCTGTGAGTTCAAATTCGCTGAACCCAGGTTCGGAAGCCCTGTACTGTGACATAACTGAACTATTTTTTATTTATTTTTCAATGAAAACGATTAAATATTTGCATACTTCGTGTTTTAGTGCTGCACCTGTAATATCCTGCACGGGGCATAGGACCTACGGGGTGGGATTGATTATCTACCGTGTGGACCTTGCTGAAAAGGTCGGCCGGTGAGACACTGACCAGACAGAAACCAGGCAGTATATATATGTTGTGTAAATAAAACTATGTTTCTTTATTTTACTCGGTGTGGACGACCAGCGTCCTTACGAAACTAACTATGGGCTGAGTTTCAATATACACGAGCATATGGATAGAGCATGGTGGAGTTGAAGCCAAGGAAATGTACAGTGGGTGAGGAAACTGGGGCGGAATTCTCCGACCCCCCGCAGGGTTAGAGAATCGCCCGGAGCCAGCGTAAATCCCACCCCCGCCGTGGCCGGAATTTTCTGCCACCCGGGAATTGGCAGGGGCGGGAATCGCGCCGCGCCAGTCGGCGGGCCCCCCGCGGCGATTCTCCGGCCTGCGATGGGCTGAGGTCCCGCCGCTGTCAGGCCTCTCCCGCCGACGTAGTTTAAACCACCTCTGGTGCCGGTGGGAGCAGACAGCGCGAGCGGGCCCCGGGGGCCTGGGGGGAGCGCGGGGCGATCTGACCCCGGGGGGGTGCCCCCACGGTGGCCTGGCCCGCGATCGGGGCCCACCAATCGGCGGGCGGGCCTGTGCTGTGGGGGCATTCTTTTTCTTCCGCCGCCGCCACGGCCTCCACCATAGCGGGGGCGGAAGAGTCCCCCCCACCGCGCATGCGTGGTGTGATGTCAGCGGCCTCTGATGCTCCGGCGCATGCGCAGACTCACGCCGACCGGTGAAGGCCTTTCGGCCAGCCGTCGTGCCGGTCGGTGGGACGCCAAAGGCCATTCGCGTCCGTCGGCGGAGCGGGAGCCACTCTTTCTGCGGAGGCCCAACGCCGGAGTGGTTCTCGCCACTCTGGATAGGGGAGAATCCCGGCCCTGGCTCCAACCTATCAACTTCTACATTTGACTGCAATGCCTTAAGCTGTGTGGGTGGGGTGGAGGTTGAACTATTACAAAATGTTAATCGCTCAACTGCAGCAATATGAACAAGGGGTGGGATTGTCCAACCCCCACCGGGTTGGAGAATCCCTGGGGGGCAGCATGAGTCCCGCCCGGCCGATGCCTGCTGCTGTATTCACCAATGACAGTTTTCGGGCGGGGACGGGGATCACACCTCGCTGGTCAAGGGCCGTTGCTAGCGGCACCCCGGAAATTCTCCGGGCACCCATGGGCCGAGCGGCCGTCAGTTTCTGGCCAGTGAATTGGACATTGTCCCACATGGCGGGACCTGGCTGGTAGTCCGGCTGGTGCAGTCCTCGTGGGGGGCGTAGGGGGACCCACGGTGGCCTGGCCCGCAATTGGGGTCCACCGATCTGTGGGCGGGGCTGTGCCATGGGGCACTCCTTCCTTCTGCGTTGGCCCCGCCATGGTCGGCACGGAGAAGACAGCCCCCTGTGCATGCGCTAGAATACGCCGGTTGGTTGCGTATGCGCTAACCCGCGTCGGCCCTTCGGCGCCAGCTGGCGCGGTGCCAACCCCTCCGCCGCTGGCCTAGCCCCCGGAGGTGTGGAGGATTCAGCAACTCCCAGTCGGCCGACGTCTAAGTGTTTTGTGCCGTTTTTTATGCCGGCACCGCGCCATCGCGGGAATTCGGGAGAATCCCGCCCAAGGTCTTGTAATTGTGATAAATGTATTGTATGTCCATGGGTTTCTCCAGCTTCCTGAACCAGGAACACAGCCTAATTGAGGGGACTGAGAAAAGGATATATGCCATTACACAGCTTGCCTGCTGGTATGAAAGGCCTTGTTCACAGTGCTCATGTTGAGAGGGTTACATCGACAACTTCGGAGTTGTGCATGTTTGATCTCAGCTTTGAAGCTGTGATATTTGGTTCTGTTTTTGCTGCATTACTTTGAACCTCAGCTGAGGACCAAGATAATCAGCAGCATCAACAGCATGAGCTGCAACAGCCGACTACTCACAGGCTGACAGCTCCACAGCAGAGAGGCAGTGAGCAAAGAAGTGCTGCTCACAGGAGGCCATGTTCTCAAAGCAGGGTGTCGAGGCCGAGTTGGAATATCAGTGCTTAGGACTCGGAGACATGCACAGGTCGTCGGGAACATTTGAACCCTGTTGGAAAAAGACTTGCCAAGTTGACCTGGTGGCCATACTTTATCTGTCGCTGTCAAAGTCACTATCACCCTCAATATGTTTGCCTTTGGATCCATCCAGGACCAGATTTCACACTCTCCCGATCAATGGGTTTTTAGGCAGAAGGGTGGGACCACGCAATTGGAGGAATGCGATTTCCTCCAGGTTCACAACCTCTGACCATGCAGTTGGGGTGGGCAAGGCCTTGGATGGGATGCCCACTCTTTCCCCAACTGAGACCCGCCACTTAAGGGCTGTTTCCCACCCTGCCTGAATTTTTACGCTGGAAGGAAGATTGACATAGCATGGGGGAAGCCCGTTCTGAAAATCTCAGGCAGGAATGTGGATGGGAATGCCTCCTTCAGACGCCCCTTTCTGAAGTTAATTCCTCCCCACCCTTAAGATCAGATGATGTCTGGACTTCCTTCCCCCCTTACCGCCTGTACTCTTGCCTAAGACCTCAATCACCCACTTTTCGGCCTTCCATATCACAATCCTCAATGCCCCTCCCCACCCAATCCACTCTGGGATCCCTTGAACTTACCTCTGGTGGCCTGATTTAGTTCACTGCAGCACTTTTCGCTGAAGGGCTGGGAAAGCTGCCGGCCAATCAGATTGGCAGGCAGCCCTCTAAGGTGGGACTTCCACCTGAGTGAGGGGCACAAGTCCTGCCTGCTGCCAATTCGCGCTCATTCGAGCGTGAAACGGCAATCTCTGCCACCTCTTCAGATGGCGGGAAGCGGGACACCTAACATCTGAAAAATTCTGACCATGGTCTCTGCTGGAGACATTTGCAGGGTCTCACAGTCAGCTACCCACAAATGCACAAGCTAGGTGAGTGAAAGCTTGTTTGACAGGACAGGTAATTATGTCAACTTTGTCAATCAAAATTAGTAGACAATTGGATTTGTGACTCCAGCTGGATTCCCTCAGATGCAGGGGCACGTGGCAATTAAGGTGGCCCCCTGGAATATTCATGAAGCAGAGGGGTTTCCATCCATCAACATGAAGCTGGTGTCCCAAAACAAGACGTTTTCTGTGCAGATTCCCAGTGAGCTAGTATGATGCTTTCACCCTGTGGATGTCCATTCTCCCTAATCTCTTCATAATTCAAAGAAGACTGATTGCTCAGAGACAAGGATTACCCATTTGCCGATGACACCCATGAGATACCCAATGAATGAGGTAATGGTATCCTTATAACTATGTGATGAACAGATATGTAACTCAGCAAGCTTCAGGTGCCTGGACAGATCTCCCCTCAGTGTGCCCCAGTCATGTTTCCAGAATTCTCATGGTGTACACTGCACAATATTGCACAGCAATGAAGTTTGGATCTGCAGGTTGGACAAGGCATAGAACACAGGACACTCTTTAAATGATTATGAGGAAGAGTAGGGAGAATGTTATGCAGGGCACAAACTGCTGCCCCTTCATTAGATGTTCACATATAATAATAATAATTGTTATTGTTGTCACAAGTAGGCTTACATTAACACTGCAATGAAGTTACTGTGAAAAGCCCCTCGACACCACATTCTGGTACCTGTTCGGGTACACTGAGAGAGAATTCAGAGGACAGGATTCTCTGACACCCCGCAGGGTCGGAGAATATCCGGGGGAGGCATGAATCCCATCCCCACCGTTTGCCAAATTCTCCGGTGGCGGGGTATTGGCGGGGGCGGGAATCGCGGTGCGCCAGTTGGCGGCTGCTGGCAGTGGCCTCCCTCGGCGATTCTCCGGCCTGCGATGGGCAAAGCAGCCGCACATTTTTGGCAGATCCTGCCGGCGTAAATCACAATAGGTCCTTACCGGCGGGACCTAGCTCCATGCGCAACCTGCAGAGTCCTCGGGGGGCGTGGGGGGATCTGACCACGGGGGGTGCCCCCACGGTGGCCTGTCCTGCGATCGGGGCCCACCAATCCGCAGGCGGGCCTGTGCCATGGGGGCACTCTTTCCCTTCGCACCGGATGCTGTCAACCTCCGCCATGGCAGGTGCGGAGAAGCCCCCCCCATGCATGCGCTGGGGTGACGCCAGCACACGTTGGCGCTACTGCGCACACGCCAACTCACGACGGCCGGAGGAGGCCCTTCAGCACTGGTTAGCGTCGCACCAAGCCCTTCTGCCCCGATTGCCGCGGCACGAACTCCGGCGCCGGCCCGGCGTCTGCCTAGCCCCTGAAACTGCGGAGGCTTCCGCACCTTCGGGGCAGCCCGGCGCTGGAGTGGTTCACGCCACTCCTTGGCGCCAGAGTGACCTGCCGCGCCAGTACGCGGAGAATCGCGCCCAGAATGTCCAATTCACCTGACAAGCACGTCTTTCGGGACTTGTGGGAGGAAACCGGAACACCCGGAGGAAACCCATGCAGACACGGGAAAATATGTAGACTCCGCACAGACAGTGACCCAAGCGGGAAACAAACCTGGACCCTGGTATTGTGTAGCAACAGTGATAACCACTGTGCTACCATTATTTTTGACTAGTTTATCCATCTGACATCCAGGTGTAAAAGCCCGTTAATGCCCACCACTGCCCACCCCCAATGCAAAGCAGCTCTGCAAATAGCCAAAACTCAATTTCACAGTCCCTGATTGTGCAACGTCAATTCAAGTCATTTATCATCAGTGAAAAGGCCACTTGCCACCAAAAATGAGCAGGGCGGAAAAAGCGGTGGAAACAAAAATATTTATGTGACTCAAAAATGAAACAGAAATGTAACAATTACATTGTGTAACGCTCCTGTGCAGATACTTGTGCAAATTAGTTTTCCTCCTCCTTGCACATCCACATGGTGCACCCCTGTGGCTCCAGCAGTGATGGGAAGGTGGCTGTTCAGATCTCTGTTCTGACTGATGAGATACTTTTGTACAATTTCCTCTGGGTTTTGTAGCCCTGGCAAAGACTGCTCCATCTGCGCCTGCACAGGAGCAGATTGAACCATTGGCATTATGGGGAACCGACTGGGTGTGTGTGGGAGCAATGAGTGAGAATTGGAAGCACTTGAGCTGAGTTCACCCTTCTATGGATCCTTTGAAATGAAATTAAATGAAAATCGCTTATTGTCACGAGTAGGCTTCATTGAAGTTACTGTGAAAAGCCCCTAGTCGCCACATTCCGGCGCCTGTCCGGGAAGCTGGTACGGGAATCGAACCATGCTGCTGGCCTGCTTGGTCTTCTTTAAAAGCCAGCGATTTACCAAGTGAGCTAAACCAGCTCCTACCATTCGCCATATACTAGCGATATAAATACTGTGGCTCCAAGAGCAATTCAGCAAGTCGGAGCTCCCGTCCAACATATCCAAGGCACAAGTCAGCAGTGTGATGGAGCACTCTCCACTTGTTTGGATGAGTGCGGCTTCAACAGCACTCAAGGGTTGATGTCGGCGTAAACATCGGAGTGGTGTACGTCGGGGGTCAATGGGCCTCCTGGCCCAGCAATTCACCGCTGTTTGGGAGCTAGCACGGCGCCACAGAGCTGCGCGCTGTTCCGGCTCCAAAAGGCGGCCCTGCACAGCTGGCGCAAATCCACGCATGCGCACGCCGGCCGTCTCCGCTCCAGTGTGGAGTAACATGTCAGGGACTTTAAAGCAGGCCGCGCGGAAGGAGGTATGCCCCTCCAGATCGCGGCTGCCCACCGATCGGAAGCCCCTGTTCGCGGGCCTGGAGGACCCCGTGGAGGCCCCCCTGGAATCAGATCCCCCACCCCACCCCCCATGAGGATGTCCACAGCGGCCACGGTTCCATGCGCCCGCCGGGTGGTACCAGATTAGAACCACACCGGCGGGACTTGGTGGGACTAAGCGGGAGTTTGGCCCGTCACCTGTGGAGAATCGCCGCGGGGCCTATTTCAGCTGCCCAAGACCGGCGCCGCAGCAACCATGCAGGTCACCGGAGAATCGGCGGACCAGCATCTGAACAGCGTGGCGGGAATTTCCCATGCCCCCGCCAATTGTCCAACCCAGCGCAGGCTCTGAGAATCCCGCCATGATGTTCAACGTCATCAAAGAAACCTGCCTTCCATCCATCACCTTGAAAAATTCACTCCCTCCACCCCGGCACACAGTAACAGTATTATATACCATTGGCAAAATGCACTGCAGGAACCCACCAAGGTTTTGTTGACAGCACCTTCGAATCCTGTGTCATCCATCACCGAGAACAACAAGGACTGCAGATGCATGGGAACACAAGTTTACCCTCCAAATGACATGACTGACTTGGAAATATATTGTCGTCCCTTCACTGTAACTCCCTCCCTCACAGCGCTGTGGATGTGCCAACACCACATGGACTGCAGTTCTTCAAGGCAACTCACCACCACCTTCTCAAGGGCAGTTAGGGACGGGCAATAAATATTGGCCGAGCAGCGACGCAGTTACGAAGAATGAATAGAAAGATATAAAGCACGGTTCGATTCCCGTAACAGCCTCCCCGGACAGGCGCCGGAATGTGGCGACTAGGGGCTTTTCACAGTAACTTAATTGAAGCCTACTCGTGACAATAAGCGATTTTCATTTTTTTTTCATTTCATAAAGTTGTCACGCTGTAGCCATACCCTCCCATTAACAGTGACAGTGGAAGGCCTCAATCACCAATCATCAAACTCCCCAACTTGAACTGCTTCAACCAGCTTCATAACTTATTATCTTAACTTAAATATATAAAAGAAAATAATTAAAATAAGGACCTCGTTTATGGTGGTGAAATTTGTTTCCGTAGTGCTGGCATCAGAAGTATGAAAGTTTGGAACTCCAGAAATGTTGTCCAGAAAATTACTGACCATTTTCGGACACTTCTAGTGCAGCAAGCATCGTGCTCCATGGATTTCTGGTAACTAATACGGGCATGTCTTGCAATGGAAGCGTGCAATGTGGTTAGATCATGATGTCAAACAGGGCCGAATGCTGATTTAGTGACAAGTTGCCATTTTCAACTTTGCGGATCTTATTAACCTTCCTTCATAACTCCCAGCTGAACATACGTGCAACTGCATAAGGGACATTTCAGCGCTGTTTAAATGGTTCAGCGTGGAACATCCGTGTGAGGCCGAAAAGTGAGTGGATCTATTGTAGTGTGGGTGCTTTTGGAGGAATCGGAGAAATGTTTTGGATTCACAGGAGACTGGTGGCTGCTGGATGTTGACAAAAATGTCTGAAGGGGTGGGAAGTCTGCTTTCAGTGATGTGGGCGACAGTACTATAGGCAGTCCTATTGCAGGGATGTAAGAGAATGAACAGCAGAGATAAGAAGCTGTGCACAGATGGAGGAGGAGGAAGAGCATTCAGGAGAACATTGAGCCCACAAAGAGTCTTCCGCGAGCACTTCTCGCACCTCAGCCAGGAGCAGGGTCTGAAGTGGCCATTTTTCACCAAGCTCACCAAGTCAGGGAGCTCTGCCACTTGTTACAACCGGCATAACCAAGGCATCTCATGTTCTTCATACATTGTTGCATCAGGAAGCTGGCAGAGGTCCTGTACATAAGCAGGGAGGACTTCATTATCTTCTCTCTCACCAGAGAGATCAACATGCTTTTCATGGTGAGGCTGCACTGGTCAGCTAAGTGACAGAACATTGGTATCTGAAAGCAAAAATGCAGAAGGAGAGACTGAGGTGAGGGAAAATTAGTTGGGTGGAAAGCAAGAGGTCCATGGTCACGCCATTTGCAGCTTGCACTTCACATCAGATAGGAGAATGAGGAGGAACTAGGATTTGAGAAGGTGCATAGGGCGGGAAAATATCTTCAACTTGAATATTCGCTATATTGTATCCATTGGCCTGAGTGACTGCTGACCCTATAATGGACATAGAATATACAGATATGCCCACCTCCAAGCCCTGTGGTTAAGGGTGAACTTGTCCTGGAAGAGAGAGAAAAAACTGTGAGTGAATGCGTTTCGGTGATGTGCCCGATTTCATGCCAAATCGCAAATCTCCGTTGCCTCGACAGCGGTGTCAATGTGTTTCAGAATGCACCGACAGTAAACGCTGTTTGCATATAATTAGCGGGCCCGAGCAGGTATTCTCTGGGGCCGGCGAATCCTGCAATGATTTTCATTGGAATCGATTGTATTCCACGTGGGCGGGCTAGCCCTTCCACAGTCGCTCAATCGGTCCAGGTTTAGCACCAGTTTTGCCATTGTGAAAGTCCACAAATCCTGGGCCGGCCTCACACTTAGTTCAGGAACGGTGAATCCAGCCTGGTGGCTGGAGAAAGGGTGTGAACAGGCACCAGGTAGTTGCTATTCGAATTAAATATTTCTGTTTTAAGTCTGGTTTTATCACAATTTGGGGACTAATTGATCACTGTCATGATTTAAATGTGCCCGCAGGTGCTAAAATAGATACTTGCAGATTTTTGCACAGAGGCATTGATGCAAAAGGTATTTTGTGGAATAGTTTTTCTTGCCTCCGTGTGTCTACTTCCACTGAAGATGTGGACGGTGCTGACTGACCTGCAGCAAGAGGTTCAACTGGCTCAGGGAGCACAGGAGAGACTGCACAGCGTCTTGGATGCAGCTCAGCAGGTCTTGTTGGAGGATGTCCAGAGAGGGAGGGATTCGCAGTACTTGTAACTGGGAGCAATGAGCCCACCTCACCCTCCCATTACTCACTCTCGCAGAAGCTGCTGCTTCCTTGCCCGGCCACATCTCCTCCTAATTCTTCTGCAACAACGAGGGATCCCTAGCAAGCTGTTCAAGACCAGGCACTCCTATAAGGTAGAGTGGCCACAGCACCCGTTATTTTTAAGTGGTGTTCCCCACAGGATTTCTCGAGTACACGTTGATAGAGTGTTGGTGAAATCTTGACAGAGTGCACCAGAGAGCCCTCTGATTTGTTTCGAACGTCACATTCAAACGTTTAGCAGCTGTTGGATGGTGAAAGCCGAACATAACTTTAAGTACTACTTGAAACGCTCAGCAATAACTTGTTTACTTCTCTTCAGCGGGTAGCTGTTAGATGTCATTAATTGAATTGCTAACCACAAGAACTGCTGTGCCGCCTCGTTAATGATCGCTGGCAGGCAGTTTAATTGTCAATCAGACCCTGAACGAGAACGGTGGCTACTTTGTAGCGCACATTTCAACTCCTTTTTCAAGGTGGTTGTCTGTCATAGCAGCTCAGAACCCCTCCTTGAAGCTTTTAAATCCCTGAAGTATTCACCTGCTGTTTTGGGACGTTTCAACAATTTTTAGCAAAAGTGACAGGTGGTCCTGGGGGCGGGAGCAGGGGGGGGTGCAGTGAGGGGATGGGACAAAAAATAGAGTTTAAAAAGGGGGTTCAAAGTGGAGGTGGGGACATTTCCTGAGGACATTAAGAGTTAAGTTCAGACAGGAAGTCTAATTACAGAAAATCTCATGCGCTGATGCACATGGGGACTGAAAGCCAATCTGAAATTGCATACCCCAAATCCAAGCTATGCCCCTCCACCCACACCCTATGACCCATCATGTTACCTGTGCCAAGCTATGTCTCTCCCTCTACCCCCATGTCGTCTATGCCAAGCTATGGCTCTCCAACCATCACCTCTAGCCCCTCATTCCTCCACTGCCAATCTATGCCCCACCACCCACACCCATCATGAACCTTCAATGCAATGTGGAGAACCAAAGAAACAAGACAGTAGGATGTGTTAAAAAAAAAGCTTTAAAAAGTTCATTCATAACTTTACACTGTGTTTAAAAATGCATTTCACTACAAGAAAATAATGATGTCAAAAGATCCCAGAAATCCATTTATCTTTTTGAAACAACTGTATCGCAGAACAAACATTGTTTGATTGACAGCTCAGGAACTCAGATCTCTGCAGTCAATTTCACAATGTTTATTTGCACAAGATTGTGATTTCAAGGTCTCTTTAATGTAGTGCCTCCCTCGCCGACAGCACACCCCTGTTTTCCTGGTTTCCCATCGGCGAGGGGTGCGGTCAACGGGAAAAACCATTGACAATGGCGGAATAAGAAGATCCCGCCGTTGACCAATGGTAGGCTGCCTTTTGCCGCTCCGAAACATGCAGCGGGTTGCTCGCTAAATCCCTCCCTTTATTTCCAATAGAAAGAGCTTTGCTCAGTAAAGTTGTCCTCACATCTCCTGTCAGGTCAGACATTTCTGTCCCAGAGCCTTCCTAATGATTAAGATGGTCATCTGGCCACAGAATCCTCCAAATGACTTATTCGATCTTTTGTCCATCTGATAGAAGTATAAGGTTAATTTGTTTGAGAAACAGTCACATAGGTGATGAGTTGCAAGATGTGGAAGCCAATAGATGACCAAAAGCCTAGTCAAAGGGGTAATTTTTAAGAAGTATTGCAAGGGAGGGAAGAGATGGTGAGACGTAAGGTGGAAGTTTCAAGTCTATGACCTTGACAGTGGAAGACAAGGCCGTGAATGATGAGGTGAAAGAAACAAGGTTGACACAAGATACCCACGGTGGAGGCACACCAAATTCTCAGAGTTGTAGGACTGATGGTTTACAGAGACAGGGCAGGGCTGTTATAATAATAATAAAAATAATAATCACTTATTGTTGCAAGTAGGCTTTAAATTAAGTTATTGTGAAAAGCCCCTAGTCACCATATTCCGGCGCCTGTTCGGGGAGGCCGGTACGGGAATTTAACCCACGCTGCTGGCCTTGTTCTGCATTACAAGCCAGCTATTTAGCCCACTGTGCTAAATCAGCCCCTCTCTGTTTTAAAATAAAGGAGTTGGTGAACCGTGGTAGGTGAGCAAGCATAAATTGAATAGGGCTCAGTGTGATTTATGCTGAAGACAGTGGAGGTTTGTTTGAGTTCAGATTTATGGAGTGGAAGGCGAAACATTGGTCTGGAGAGCATTTGAATTGTCATTGGGAAGTAACAAAATCATGGAGAAGGGTTTTAGCAGCAGATGGGCTGGGATTGATTTGAAGATAGGTGACGTTGTGGAGGTAAAAATTGGTGGTTTGCGTGAAAGAGAGGATACAGTGTTGGGAGCATAACGCAAGGTCTCATAAGGTTAAGGACAGCCAGAGGCTAATAAAGGGGATAGAATTGGTTGTCAGGGAACAAAGACAATCAATGGTATCTTCCTGCCCTGCCCACCAGCTGGACTTACCGGTGCCACCGAAGTCAAGGGTAGGGAGTGAGGTAAAAAATTTCCTTTTATTTAAGAAATGTTTTAACAGTTAACTATTGAGCCATTACTTTGTTAATATGATTGATTCTGTGTTTAAATTAAAGTTTGTTTGAACACAAATGGTAACTATTGGTCAGTGTTATCACTCCTGTGGTAATGTATCCTTTCCTCGCAATTTTACAAAGTGCAAATTGTTGGGTTTTTGTCTGGAACCCTAACTGGAATAAAGAACAGTAAAAAGTCTTACAACACCAGGTTAAAGTCCAACAGGTTTATTTCAAACACGAGCTTTCGGAGCGCAGCTCCTTCCTCAGGTGAATGGCGAGGTACCTCGCCATTCACCTGAGGAAGGAGCTGTGCTCTGAAAGCTCGTGTTTGAAACAAACCTGTTGGACTTTAACCTGGTGTTGTAAGACTTCTTACTGTGCTCACCCCAGTCCAACGCCGGCATCTCCACATCATGGAATAAAGAAAGACTGGGGCCCACATTTTCACTCCAGAGACAAGAGAATTTCCAGCTCTACAAATCAGACTGACAGAAATGATTGCCTGGACATTAGTCTGGGGGACCCGGCTGCATTAGAGGTCGGGTAGGAAACCTGAGAAGAATTTAGAAGGATGCCAGGTTGGGGGGTGGGGGTGGGGGGGGGGGGGGTGCAAAGTAAATATGGGAAAATATGTCATTTGAAACATGGAAGTCTGGCAAAACCTGACCCTAGGGTACATGAGGAAATGTAGGGAAAATCCCACGAAGGTTAACAGCAGCTGCAAAAGAAGGTTTTGAAATGCAGATAGCCTTTATCGAACAGGCATTAAGAAAACAGCTTGTGACTGCTCAAGCTGTAAAACTGATGCCTGTCTTTCAAGTTAAAGCAGATTGAGCTTTCAGTTACATGAAAAGAAACAATAGTTTGCACCTTCTTTGAAGTTAATTATTTTAGTAAGCAGTTATTAAAGAATTGCCAGAATCTTCAGTTGAATTAGGTGACAAATGTTTAAGTGTGAAATCCTGCTGACACCAGTTGAATATGGGAAGCCAGAGATGATGTGTCCATGAGAGCACAAGTTAACCCCAAATCGGAGTCAGAGTTCTGACAAGCTGTGGGCACTATTTGGTAATAAAGCAACTTTAGAAGTGACAGGAACCAGAACCCCTCTAGGATCAAAGCACTTTTGAACATTACAATGGAAAAAATGTAATCAGAGTTCGATGAGCTAAAGTCATGCTGAACATGAATACATAGTTGTTTTAGAAGTAATTCAGATTAAAGGTACATTGAACAATCAAGATCAAAACAAAGTTACGTGACGATAATGTCATATAAACTTAATAACTGCTGGAAGGGAAATATAAACCTTAAATCGATAGCAGCCAGCAGAGTCAGCTCTCATAGCTGCCCTCAGTCAGGGGAAGGATAGAAATACGGAAACCGAGCAGAAAAGCGAATCCATCAGAAGAAAACCAAAAGATAAAGAAGAGAGATTGTCAAAGTAGACCTGAAGGTCTTTTCAACCAACCATAAGAACCCAGAAGCAAGATCTTTTTACTTTTCTGTTAAGACAGTGATTTTATCTTTTAAAAGAAAAATAATATTAATAAAATAACTTAAAGTTTTAACCTGAAACAGTGGTTATTATCAAGTCTGCTTTACTTACTTAGTTAGCAATGCGGGACCCAGGCTACTAAGTGACAAGTAGATGAAATCTTCTATGAAGCTATGGGTTATACAGGGGGATAACTTGAAAATGTAGATTGACCCGAATAGAACCCACCTAAATCTGCATAGGAGTGTGGGAGTGAGAATCCCTGTTCACCATTTAGAATGTCTTATTGACCCTTTTGGTATAGGGGGAATTCTAAGAATAGTAGTGAGTTTTTTTACTTCAGGGGCAGAAACATCCATCCAGCCATCACTCCCCATGCCCCATTCATATCAATCTGTGCTCCTTCATGCCCCCATCCACCCCTCTATAACCTCTCATTCACTCCATGTCAACCTGTGCCCCCAACAAACGCCTTTTGCCCTTACATCTACTATGCCAACTCACTTAGCATCCACCATGCACAGACCTCACAACCCACGCAGAGATTATATTATATTAGGTTCTATAAAATAAAGTTCTGAGTGTCTATTGTGGGATTTACTATATGAAAAAAACAACTCAGTCATAAAAGAACTATTTATTACATTGACATTCCTTCAACTAAATAAAGCCTTTTTACAACAAACATTTAATTGAAGTGCAAAACCAGCAATGGAATTCATCGTCCCACATCAAATTGTCCATAACCATGTGCATACGTCAATCAAACTGTGAAAGAGCAGGCATCCTACTGTGATAATGGGTGGTTTTGAAATCAGTCAGGTGGCACTAATCCAGTAGTGGAAAGTCATGTGTGTGTGTGTACCTTTACAAAATGGGTATTTATCAAATAGCTGCAGTGATGTCAATGTATAGGTGGAGCTGAGCTCTGCTCTGTCTTTTATTTTTGGTTTGAGCTGGAAACCATTTTTGTAGCTCTGTAGCAATGAATGCAAGAACATGTGTATCAATATCTCTCTGCAATCTAAAGAATGTTTTCAGCTCATTTGATGATTTCAACATAGTACCTGTTACTGTAAGGAATGCAAACTTGCTGTGTGTATTAAAAAGGGTTTTGACTTAATGGATGTTGTTGTTGGGAAAGCTGTTGAGGGTTACCTATAGAATATTATCTTTGGAGAAGTATCAGTGTTAGTATTTGATAAGATGTTAATGTGGGTGTTTATAAACTATTAACTGGATTCATAAAAATTAACATTGCTTTTGTTTAAAGATTCCTAAAGTCTCTGTTGCATCAAACTTGGAAAGTAGGCCCTTATGCTCCCCACAACCAAAATCTATCAAAATTGTGGGTCAAGTTAACTCCATGATAGACTTTGGAGTTTTTTTTAAACCCTGGTCCCTAATAATATGTCAATCAAACTGTGAAAGAACAGGCATCCGACTGTGATAATGAGTGATTTACAAATCAGTCAGGTGGCACTAATCCAGTAGTGGAAAGCTCAGGCTTATATTAGCAGACAGAATGAAATAGCAAGCAATCACTTTGGTTTTTATTCAAAATTTACAGTTAGGACTTTTCACCAACTTGACAACTCCCTTTGACAGTTGTTGCTGACAAGTTTCACTGGTCCCTTTGATGGGTGCTTCTGACAGTTTTGTCAGTTCCAATAAGGTTTACAGAAATGCGTTTAATATACTTTCCCACACATATTTGTCTGCTTTTTACAATTTCAAAGAGCACCTAGCCTATCCTAATGGACACCTGACCCCCCCCCCCCCCCCCCCCCCACCCCACCACCACAAAGGACACTTTATTTCTCCCAACGTTATGCTGGGCAGGTCCAAAGGGGTATCCTATATCTGCAATGGGGCACACTGTCTACCCAAATTAATCCACAAAGTTCAGACTTGCTCTCAACTGTTCTAACCTTCATACTTCATGGAGGCAACTGATGATTTAAGTGGCCAGCTCTCTGTGTAAACTTCCCATGTGCAAAATGTACCCCACCCCTATAAAAATGAGACGTGCCATCTTCAAGAGCAGGACTCACAGTTTTTGGCCACTTCCACGATGGCACAGAGGGCCTCCATTGTGGTGGAAATTTGGGCCTGAGAATTGAGGAGTTTTGCAGCTAGAAATAATGGTTTTGAATAGGAGATGGCCTTGACTTCAACAGGGAGAGGAAACTGTGTTTTTGTTACATAATAGGATAAGTTATGAAAGTTTAGGGGACGAATAACCATGTGTAGGATATATATAGTACATAGAAAAAAAGCACTATTCTGATGGACAGAGTTTGGAGGCCATAGAAGAGGTCTTGTCCTTGAGGGGATGGCAGTGACACATCAATAGAGAGGTTCCTTGGAATGTGTGCTCTGACAACACAGTCACAATGATTGTACTGGCTCGTGGATACAAAATTATAATTTGCGCAATCAAACATCGCCATTACTGCAGCTCTTCACCATCATGCTTGTCACCTCTCCATTACTAACTCGACGTCAGATGCAGATTACTGAAACTGGAAAATAAATTGAAATGACAGCGATTGAAAGCATCCCATTAAAACATACCAAAAAAACTCATAAGGGCAGGAAAGAAACATTGCTGTGTAAAGAAGCTTTTAAACTATAGCTGATTATCAAATCCATAAACGTAAACCATTCACCGTCACACTCGCCAGTTCACATTACATAATAAACACTTTCAGGCAGCCCTGTCACTCAAATTATTAACGGTACTTATTGTTATTCCAGAGCTTTATTTGCTACATTTTTTATTCTGGACCTTTATTTATTAAAGTATTCTAGTGATTAATCTGAATGCAGGAATGGTCTGTCTTAGAATGGAGCAGCGTTGAAATCTGATGTGACCTTGATCCTGAGTGATGCTAAACTAATGAACAGAGCAGGGATACCATGAACCTTGTCCTGCTCTTCCAGCAGCGTCCCACTGATAACAGTCACAGGTCCTTGGAAAACAGAGGGAGTGCTGTGACAAGCAGACTTGATAGCAGTCGACGCATTTCTGGACAGTATTGTGCAGTCTCTGAACATCGTTGAGTGTTTGGAATACAGCCTTCTTTTCCCTCGTCATTTTCAAGGCAGAATAGGGAGTACGACAGGTAACCTTGAATATCGTCGGGCTGATCAGTATTCACTGAGTCTGCGCCTCACCGCCCTGACACAGAAAGCAGACATGTAAAAATTAAATGGTACGCTGGTATGAAAGTAAACCACCAATGTTCAGCACCTGGGCACACCTGAGTAACAGGAGGGTGGCTAACTCCTGCAGAACTGTCGTGAGAGGGGCGGCACGGTGCTGCTGTGATTAACACTGCTGTCTCACGGCACTGAGGACCCGGGTTCGATCCCAGCCCCGGGTCACTGTCCGTGTGGAGTTTGCACATTCTCCCCATGTCTGCATGGGTCTCACCCCCACAACCCAAAAAGATGTGCGGGGTGGGTCAATTGGGTGTGCTAAGCTGCCTCTTAATTGGGAAAAAAAGATTTGGGTACTCTAAATTTATTTTTAAAGAAGGACTGTCGATAAATCACTGGTTGCTGGGGCCAGAGAGGCAGCTGATGCATTGTGTAAATTTAACTGACACATTTAAGAAGAGTAAATAATTCCAAAAGAAATCCCAAATCCTAACTTCACTGCAAATGTGATGTTCTAAATTTCAATTTCCAAATCAAGAAAGAACCAGGATTCATAGAATAGCCAGTGAGCAACCACAAAACAGTTATTATGGAACAATTCATTGTTTGGAAACAGGAAAATCTACCAAGTTTTAAGCCCTTGGATGCACCATCAGGAAATATCGACAGGCAAGATTAACCGAGCAGAGATATCGAGAAATGATCTTCAGTTGTTTGTGGAGACAAACAATTTAGCCTCCAGCAAGGGCACACAGTCAACTTTGGGGTAGTCATTTGGGGGTCTTCTTGAGGCGTAAATCAATTGGCAACAGCCAATGCCATGTGGACATTTTCAGCTTGAAGATTGTGGCCTTTTACCTAGGCATATTAACATGTAACCTTAAGTGAATGATCGTATGTTGTAACTTGCAGGATCGAATGGAAATATCAGATGGCTGAGGAAGGTTGTGGCAATTCCAGTAAGATGAAAGCCTCTACTAGGTGAACAAAGGTCACTTCAATGATGTGGTTGAACTCATGACTGTCAGGAAAGGTCAGGTAACCTATGACTTCACAATTATGGACTGAAATCATAGAATCATAGAATTTACAGTGCAGAAGGAGACCATTCGGCCCATTGAGTCTGCACCGGCCCTTGCAAAGAGCACCCTTCTCAAGCCCCGTATCTACCCTATCCCCGTAACCCAGTAACCCCCACTTAACCTTTTTTGGACACTAAGGGCAATTAGCATGGCCAATCCACCTAACCAGCACATCATTGGACTGTGGGAGGAAACCAGAGCACCCGAAGAAAACCCACGCAGACACGGGGAGAACATGCAGACTCCGCACAGACAGTGACCCAAGCCGGGAATCGAACCTGGGGCCCTTGAGCTGTGAAGCAACTGTGCTAACCACTATGCTACCGTGCTGCCCATAGTGAAATGATTCACAAAATCATTGCTCACTAATTCAGTGTTCAACTTAGCGTCATTAATACTAACATTGCGCTGATCAGCACCAAGACAGTTACACATGATGGAATCATATGGCCTCCCATTTACCTTTACGATAATAACATAATAACTGCCTCATTACATCAGAAACATCTCAAAGCAATTGTGTTCAACAGTTTTAGTAGAGTCATCAATGCCTTTAGTTCAGAAAAAATTACGCTTAACTGAACTGCCTTTCACTTTCTGTGATAAATTCATTGATCCCACACTCTCAGCGGGGTCTGGTTTGACTGAAATGCATTCAGAAACAGAACCAAAAGATTGGAGCATTGATTCCCCAATCAGTGGTCTATTCAATCTGTGCTCTATGCTGGGATGTTAGGTTGTAGAGCAAAGCGTAGCACTTATGACAGTCAACAACTAGAAAAATCGACCAACTCTTCTTTTAAAAAAAAATAAATTTAGAGTACCCAATAGGTTTTTCCAATTAAGGGGCAATTTAGCGTGGCTAATCCACCTATTTTGCACATCTTTTTGGTTGTGGGGGTGAAACCCACGCAGACACGGGGAGAATGTGCAAACTCCTCACGGACAGTGACCCAGAGCCGGGATTCAAACCCGGGTCCTCAGCGCCGTAGGCAGCAATGCTAACCACTGTGCCACTGTGCTGCCCCTGACCAACTCTTCTTTTAATTCATTCAGGCAACTCCTCAGTCTTTGTCATGTGAATTACTAGTGATAGATTGCTTAAGGGGAATAATGCGGCCAATGAACGAATGGTCAAACAATGGTTGAACAGAAGTGACAAAGGAGAAAAAACAGCAAGATGATGTGAAGGATTGGCGGAGAAGATAAAGAAGTTTTATAATTGTGAGACAGCAAGGAAGATGAAAAGGCTGTCAATTACAAAGCCTGTTCCTTTCATTAGGCCACATCCAATTGCCATTGTCATGGACTCTTTCTCCATTTGTTTAATCTCCCCAGGGAGTACAAGGCAGAACATTTTTGAACTTCTTCCAAATGCAACCAAATCAATACCTCAATATATTGGTCTAACAGTACAATATGTGGAGCTCAAATCTAGACAGCTGCATTATTTTACAAATGACAATCCCACAGTCCTAACAGGACTAGAATCACAGTTACCTGTAGATTATTACATTATTCACTGGAATAAACACCAATCCTCTGCTTTACCGCCAATGAGAGAAAAGATCAGATAAAAGATTAGAAACAAAATATGGAAAGGATCAGAGAAGGAATCAGCAAACAGTCCATGGGTGCATCCATACAAAGTAACAGCTAACCTCAAGGCTCTAAAGAGTCACCAGAGACTAAAGGTTATACAGCATGAAGAGAAGACAGATTCTCTCAGTGCAACTAATTAACACGTATTCATAATGAGTGATGTGTAAATAACAATTAGATTGGGTGTCACTGCAGTAATGATTTATTGACCCAGATTTTACAAGGCAGGGATATCCTTGTGGTGTGCCCCATTAGTTAGACATTTTCTCTCACACTTCAGCGTGAAATGTTTTTTTGCCTTGTAGATTACTGGAAGTGTGAGTTGAGAACAGTACTGCTAAGACAACATGGCATCTGGGATAAAAACAGAAAGTGCTGGAAATACTTACCAGCATCTGTGAAGAGAGAAGGAGAGTTAACGTTTCAAGTCAGATAGGCATCTCGGACATTGGTGCATGGTGGGACCAACAGTTCATCTCCTAAACCAATGGGATTTAAGGCTTGAGGAGGAACTAGGATTTTGTGGGGTAGGGAGATAAGCTGAAGTAGAACAAAAACAAAGAACAATCTAGCACAGGAGCAGGCCCTTCAACCCTCCATGCCTGTACCGGTCATGGTACCACCCTTGGCCAAAGCACTCAGCACTTCCTTGTGCCGTATCCCTCCACACCCATCCTACCCCTGTATTTGTCGAGATGCCTTTTCAACACCATTAATGTGTCTGCTTCCACAACCTCCCCTGGCACTGCCTTCCAGGCACTCCCATACTCTGTGTAAAAATCCTGCCTCACACGTCGCCTCTGAACATTTCCCCACAGACCTTAAACCTGTGTCCCCTGGTGAGTGAACCCTCCACCCTGGGAAAGAGTGCCTGCCCATCCACTCTATCCATGCCCCTCATAATCTTGTAGACCTCTATCAGGTCGCCCCACAACCTCCGCTGTTCTAATGAAAACAGTCCGAGTTTATTCAGCCTCTCCGCATAGCTAACACCCTCCAGACCAGGCAACATCCTGGTAAGCCTCCTCTGCAACCTCTCCAAAGACTCCACATCCTTCTGGTAGTGTGGCGGCGAGAATTGTGTGCAATATTCCAAGTGCAGCCTAACCAAGGTTCTATATAACTGCAGCATGACTTGCCAGTCAAATCTAGAGTCAAAGGAAGTAGACAGATTTTACAACATCCTGGGCTACTGCACAGTCAATTCCAGCCCCACTTGACCCGGAGTTGCAACACAGTTGAATTTTTAAAAAAAATTTAGATTACCCAATTATTTTTTCCAATTAAGGGGCAATTTAGCGTGGCCAATCCACCTACTCTGCACATTTTTGGGTTGTGGGGGCGAAACCCACGCAGACACGGGGAGAATGTGCAAACTCCACATGGACAGTGACCCAGAGCCGGGATCGAACCTGGGACCTCAGCGCCGTGAGGCGGCTGTGCTAACCACTAGGCCACCGTGCTGCCCTTGCAACACAGTTGAATTAATCAATAATTCTGAGGAAAATACGCAAGTCTTTGGCCCTTGGCTGCCCAATAATTACAGTCACCAGGTTTGTAAGCTCAAAACACAATTACTGTTTATTTAGAACACAAACTGGAATGAAACATGCTGAAAAAAAACAACAGGTTACCTATTATCTAATTCTTAATCCCTCACTTTAACTTTTCCTCACTCTCTACACACAGGACAGAGAAACAGAAAGGGGAAGAGAGCGGGTTAAAATAACATAAGTGAAAGAGAAAAAGTAGTCTTTGTTTACTCCTCTTCAGACTTTGCTTTCAGTTCAAAGTTTTTACTGTAGATTCATTCAGGTCTCTGTAGTTTCAGGAATCCAGGACTCAGAGCCTTTCTGGAGAGAGAGAGGGTCCTGGTCTTTGCTTGCAGGCTGAAAGGGTTTTCCTGTAGATTCATTCATTCAGCGTCTCTGCAGCTTCAGGAATATAGCCTTTCTGGAGAGGGAGAGAAAGCAGGGACTTGTTTTCAACTGCTCCCTCTGGTCTCTGAGAACCATCCCATTGGGATATGATCCAATCACCACCTGTTACTGGGCAGAGTGTATGTGAATGTCTGGGCAAATTATTGGCCACCAGCCAATCAAACAAACCGAGCCCCACCCCGTCTCTCTCTCTGGTGCTGAAAAGTCTGAAGCTCCTGTTCAAACTAGCAGGGGTTAGCAGAGTGTTGTCTCCTGTAACTTCTGAATTCCCCATTCTCTCTGCTGCTTGACTTAAGATATATGTCCATTATTCACCAATGGATCAAAAATAATAACAGTAAAATAAAAGAAAGGGGAAATAAGAGAGTAAACAGGAAGAACCCTTGCGTAAAGAGGACGTAGTTTATTCAATCACATGATAAAGGAAATACTGGTAGGGAAAGTGTTTGTTGCCCATGTCTAAATGCTCTTGAGAAAGTTGTTGTGAGCCATCTTCTTGAATACAAACAAGTGGCTTGCTAAACCATTCCAGGGAGCTATGGGCTTGTAAATTAGGAAAGGATGCAGAGAACATTAGTGAACAAAATAGTTTTTATGATAGTCCAGAAGTCCAATGATCATTACGACTGATGTCAGCTTTTTAATTTCAGATTTATTTAATTAACTACATTTAAATTCCCCATCTGTTGTGGGGGACTTGGAACCCATGTACGCAAATCATTCGTTGATTCCATTTCCATTCTTGGGTTGAAAAGAGGGAAAGAAAGAATTGAGTAAGTGAGGAAAAATTTTTTTTTTTTTTAATTTAGAGTACCCAATTAATTTTTTCCAATTAAGGGGCAATTTAGCGTGTTCAATCCACCTACCTTGCACATCTTTGGGTTGTGGGGGCGAAACCCACGCAAACACGGGAGAATGTGCAAACTCCACACGGACAGTGACCCAGAGCCGGGATCGAACCTGGGACCTCAGCGCCGTGAGACTGCAGTGCTAACCTACTGAGCCACCGTGCTGCCCCGTAAGTGAGGAAAAATGGCAGAAAGGGAAAAATAAGAAAAACAAAAAAGAAATTAAATTCTCAAACAATTTGGGGATGAAATTCCACGATGGAATTGCTCACTTTCTCGGCTGGAGGTGTTGATAGGCATCGTGGGAACTTACAATTTCCCATAAAAAAGATATTTTCACTGTTGAGTAACTGTACGTAGTGAGCTTAATAGGTAATTAATGTGTTATTACAGGTATTTGATAAAATCCATCAGAAGGTTGAGGGAAATCTGCTACTTTCATGATCATTAGATTAGAGTAGGGCAGACCATCCAGCAATTGGGTGACAATGGTCAATTTATGAGGTATCTTCCTCCCCATAAGTTACTGGATGTTTTACACATTAATAAGGATGAGCAGCACTAAGCTCACCGTTAATTTGGATGAATACTGTAATATATTTTGGAATTTTATTACAATCATATTGTGCAGCTTTGCAATCAAGCAGATTTATTTTCTGATCCAGAAAGTGTTTCCTTATAAGTTTCTTCAGATTCAACTTCTCATTAAGTATGACAAATCCAAATAATTTTGTGCCGACGTGTGTCACGGACAAACAGTGAAAGTGTTCATGCATTCAGACCCCCACTATATGTTGCAAGTTGATCTGGACAATATACTGGAGGACAGGTGATGTCTATGGAACTGTACCCCGAGAGGGTTTCAAAAGGAGAACATTTAAAAGAATAAAAAAAGCAGAAGCACCTTAATGCTACGCATCCGATCATCTCATTTTCCTTTCTCATTTTCCAATCGGGTCTGTAGTTTTTAAGAAAAGGAAGTGACATGTTATAGCATCTTTCTACAGCCTCAGGACATCCCAAAGCACTTTACACATAATCAATTCATAGAGAATTCAAAATTATGTGGCCGAAAATGCTGCGTGCAACAATATCCCACAATCGCAAAAGGTAATGAGCAACCAGTATATCTATTGTTGAGGTGTGTTGATTGAGAGAGAAATGGTGGCAAGAACAACAGTAAAGTTACTGTTCCAGTCTAGGCATTTGAAATTTTACACTTACTTTAGCCGATGTTGCTGACATTGCTGAATTCTCTGAGCACTGCACTGAAACATCAACATAGATTATTTACTCAAGTTTAAAATGGTGTTCAAGTTACAATTCTCCCGCTTAGAGGTAAATGTTCCGCCAATGGGCCAAGCTAACGGTAAATTTAAATCTATTATTTTTTGACGGCACCTAAATTAGGGGCTGGTTTAGCACACTGGGCTAAATCGCTGGCTTTTAAAGCAGTCCAAGCAGGCCAGCAGCACGGTTCGATTCCTGTACCAGCCTCCCCGGACAGGCGCCGGAATGTGGCGACTAGGGGCTTTTCACAGTTGAAGCCTACTCGTGACAATAAGCAATTTTCATTTTTATTTCATTTCATTTCTATTATCCTTTGAAAATAGTCCTTTCTAAAAATTATGGGTGCGTTCTCCAGCCTCGTTCTGCTCTTGCTCAAGTGAAATGAGGCTGGTGAATAGCGGGAGAGGCCAAAAATGAGAACCACGCCAGGCGCCAAATAATTTGCGATGCAACAGGCCTGCTCCCGTAGGCGAATTTGGAATCTTGCCGTAGTGTGGCAAGAATCCAATTATCATTACTTAAGTCCCATTTCCATACAATTAACGGGAGCCACCCCATATCCAATGGCCTCCTGACATTCAGAGGCCTCCACAGCAAGTGCTCGCGCTGGTGCCGATTAGTACTCCTTTTGAAAAACGTGAGCCTGACGGAAGGGCTTCTGTGGGGAGCCAAGCAGGTGAGTAGCCATCTTTGCTTAGAGGCAAAGAGCCTGGGGACGCTGGACTTGCCACCCCAGTGCTCAGTGGGAGGTGGGTGACCCTTGGCTAGGGGTGGGGAACCCTCCGCAGGAGTGAGTTGCCATAGGTGGGTGAGAGGGGAGACACTGGGGGAGGCAACCGGGAGGCAACTGTTCGTGACACTACCATGCCAACCCCTGGATCGTTTACCCCTTCCAAGGGCAACCCTTGTCCCTACCTGGCTGCCCCAACAACCACTCATAACCCCCGTTGGCTGCCGAGGCATTTGGCCATGCGGCTGAAGGCTATTGCTAAGAGGGAATTGGCAATCGTGGTTATGTGAGCACTTCACACAACCCAAGTGGATTCCTGTAGGTGGGTGGGCTATGTAGCATATGAGAGTGATTGCCTAGCATCTCAATCACACCTTGATGCCTGGACACTGTACCTGAACACTGTGGGAGGTAACCATAGAATCATAGAACATAGAATTTACAGTGCAGAAGAAGGCCATTGCGCACGGGAAGGGGGAGAAGCCTGGAGAAATGGGCCAAGGGATCGCAGGTCAGCCCGCATTGCAGACGAAAGTGAGAGGCGTCATAATGGCTGTGCACACGGGGGTTTAATGTGTAATACAATTCCCGACCCTCCCGATGGTACAGTCCCCCCACCCCCACCCCCTCAACCCCACTCCACTTCCCGCTCTCCCCACCCTTACTCTGCCAGCCTTGGCGGTTCCCCATAGTCTGGACCATCGTGCCTATGCCCTCGGCGATGCTCCTCAGTGACTGGGCCATGCTCTGCAGCGCCTTGGCAATGCCCAACGCAACTGGGACAAGCTCCGCATTGCCTCAGCCATGTCCCTCTGCGAGTGAGACATGTCCCGCAGAACCTCATCAAGACCAGTCTGGTACTGCGTAACATCCCGCACCGAGGTGGACATTCCGCCGAGACTCTCAGTCATTGCCGTCATCGACTGCAAACGCCTTAGACTCCTTCACTAATGGTGTCGATGTTGTGCATCAGACTTTCCACTGCAGTCGCCACCTGAGCAGAGTTGGCCTCAGTGCCACGCATCGCCAGCGATATCTCCTTTGTCTCTGGCAGTCCTCCAAGTGGCAATGGATCTGTTGGAGTGACGCTGATATCTCCCTCTGAATGTTCCGGCTGCTGTCTATTGTCTCTATTGGCTCCGGTGCCTCTGTACCACAGGCGCAGCATCAGGCTGGGACCCAGCTGGGTTGTGGGTGGCAGCAGACCTCTGACTGCCTGGGAGTCTCGCCTGGGAGTTCTTGCCTCCACCTGATGTACATCAGCAGTGTGGTGCTCACCAGATTGTGCCCCTGAAGTCTGTCCACTAACCTTTCCCACTGAGGTGTGTGTATCTGCGCTGGTGGAGGGTGGGGATGACAGCTGTACTATAACGGCTGCATCCCCGGAGCTCTCCTCCGAGGTGGTCCCGTGGGAGGCAGGAGAGGATGCCACATGGGCTGGGCCGGCGCCGTTGGCGGGAGGACCTGTGGGAGAATGGACAAGTGGTCAGTAGGAGCAATGGTTCAGTCAGTCAGTAAGGCAATGACAACTCATGTTTGACAGGTCTTACCGGGTGGTGCCTGGTCGCTGCTCACTTCTGCGGCATCCACCAGCCTCCGCTGGTCAGGTGACCACCCTGACCTCAGCCACCACAGTCACCTGCAGGGCACGCTCCGTGAAGGAGGTGAGGATTCTTCAGCCCGGCAGCCCATCACCAGTCTGGGCCTTCTCGCAATTATTATGGGAGAGCTTTCCCTGAGGAGACGCAAAGAGGGCATCATTAGCCACATGCGTGGTTCACAGGAGGGTGTGAAGGGAGGGTTGGGGATGGGGGTGTTGAAGGGGGAGGGGGTGGGGGGGAGGATTGGAGGGGGGTTGAAGGGGAAGGGGTCAAGGGAGGAATGGGGGTTTCATGGGAAGTTGGGGGTGAATGCTTTCTTGGTGGGAGGTGGAGGGCATTGGTGTCTACTCACTTGTGCAGCTACCGGTGTAGGCTGTTGACCTTTTTTCGGCACTGGAGGCCAGCCCTCCTGATCACACTCTCTGAGCTCACAGCTGCTGCCATCTCGTCGCAGGCAACACTAAGGCTCACCTGCCGATAACCCCGGGGGAACAGGACAGCCCTCCTGGCCTCCACCGCGTTTAGGAACCTCCTCAGGTCCACATCGCTGAATCTTGGGGGCTGGTCTCCGGGGCACCATTGTTGCCAGCTGGCTGGGTTGGCTGAGCAAGTTTAGCTTAAGTGCTGCTCGATCTTGTTCGTGGAGGGCTGGCGAGCGTAGTTCCCGCGAATCAGCTGGCGAGCCTTCATTTGCGTCAAGAAGCCTGTGACACCTCGTTAAGTAGACCAATTAATCTAGAATAGCGTTGCTGGCCGCCCTGGGCAGAGCGCCAGGAAGCTTGTGGCAATTCCCGCTCGCTACCACTCCAAGAATTCTTTCCGGAGAATCGCGCCCTAAGTTTCAACCTAAATTCTTATCTAATTTTCCCTTTAATGACGTCCGTCGTCAGGGAGCAAGATAACTTTCAAATTAACCTCCTCATCTGAATTTAAAATGGCTGAAAGTTGGCCGTAAAACAGTTCTTACTGTTCAAGTTCAACCACGAGCCCAGCTTTTGAAAGCTGACTTGTCCCATCATGCAATCTTTGATGCTTTTAGCGTAAACTGCCTTCGTTAATAATCGAATTAGGTGAAATTTGTGAAGGACATTGTTTAATACTTTCAATTACTGAATGAATTCAAAGGACTCAAAGCATGAATGCCCTTTATCAATAAGTGTTTGCTCGCGAAAACTGAGAATGAAATTGGTGCACCAGTTGATTCATTTTAATCTGTGGAGCAGATCTTAATTTAAATATTTTCCCCACCCCTCGCCAATGATGTGGCGACTCATTTGAATACATTCTAACAAATTTACAATTATTAAAGGGCCTACACCCCCTCACTGAATATCCAAACCTCATTAGCATGACTTTCACAACAGTTTTATGAAGATGGGAAACAGATGATGGGATCCTGCCAGGACCTGTCAAGGTTACTATATCCCCCGGGGAAGAGAGAGACATGCCCGGAGGTGTGGGGGAGGGGTGGGGAAATCAGAAGAACTGGAGACTGCCGGTAGTCTCCTTGGTGTCAGGCATGGGGCTGGCCTCTTGCACTTCCTCCTCCATGGGGTGCCCATCGGGTCTTGGGGTACTACATGGGATGGAAGGGCACTTGGAGTGAGCTCCAGAGGTTTCTGAGTGATCTGGTGTTGCTAGTCTTGGAGGCTCCCCGTTATCTGCACCATGGTGTCGATGCCCCCAGTGATGGTCCTCAGTAACTGGGCCACTCACTGGAGTGCCTCGGCAATGTCCATCTGTGTATGGGACATGTCCCTCATTGACTGGGACATGACCTTGAGGCCTTCAGCCGTGGTCATCACAGACTGAACCATGCCTTGGACATCACCACTCAAGGCGTAGACATTGTGCTCCGCATTTTCCACTGCGGTCGCCACCCTAGAAGTGTGAACCTCAGTACCATCTCCTGCACCAAAAGACTTTGGGAATCCTCCAATCGGCCTTGATGTCGCTGGAATCTCACCGACATCCCCTCCTGAATCTCACGGCTCTGGCCTATCACATGCATCAGCTCAGGGAGAATCTGGCTCAGAGGCTCAGCATCTGGCTGGGACCCAGAAGTGTCCTGGGTTTCAGCAGACCTCCAACTGCTGTCTCCTTTGGATATTCCTGCCTCCACCTGATGTGCATCAGCAACTGTGTGGTGCTCACCGGATTGTGCCCCAGAAGCCTGCCTACTGATCTTGCCCACCGAGGTATATGTTTCTGCGCTGGTGGAAGGTGCAGGTGACAGATGCAACGCATTGTTGGTGCTCTCCTCCGAGGTATTCTATCTGGTGGTGTGGGGGGGGTTGTAGGGGTACGACTCCAGGTGGCCTGGGCTCATCAGATGGTGATCCTGCAAGAGAATGGACATGTGTTCAGTGAAATGGAAAGGTTAACTTTAAGACAGGATCCTTACCTCTCTGGTGCAGGCCAACCCGCTGGTTTTAACTGGTTTAACACAGTGGGCTAAACAGCTGGCTTGTAATGCAAAACAAGGCCAGCAGTATCGGTTCAATTCCTGTACCAGCCTCCCGCCTCCAGCGCGCCAGAATGTGGCGACTCGGGGCTTTTCACAGTAACTTCATTGAAGCCTACTTGTGATAATAGCGATTATTATTATTGGTCACTGCTCTCTCCTTAGGCATCCTGCGATCTCCAGGGCCTATTCCTTATAGGGGCTGAGGACTCAAATCTTGTCTTCGCAATTTTCCTGTTATTATGCGTTATCTTTGCCTGCAGGGACAAAGAGAAGCCATTATGAGCGCTTGGTGGGTCGGAGGGTCTTCAGCGGATGGCATGCATGAGCACCACACCTGGACATGAAGGAGTTGTGCTGGTGGGTACCAGGGGGTTCTGAGGAACAAGCTTGAAGATCGGAAGGGAATGGTGCGAGATGTCACCTCGTCGATTGAAGGGGGGGGGGGGGGGGGGAGAGCGGGTTTGAGAACTTAAGGGGTGGCAGACGGAACTGATGCCAGGAGAGAGGTGAAAACTTACCCTTGCAACTCGTTGGACATGGTATGCCTTCTTCGACATTGGACAGCGGTCCTCCTGGTTATGTCACCCGCACTCACTGCACCGACCACTGCATCCCAGGCGGCATTGCTGACCCTCCTGTGGGATTTCTGACCCCCTCGGGGGGGATAGGGTGCCCCACCTTTCATCGACATCATCGAGAAGCCTGGTCAGGTCAGTATCGCCAAAGCGAGAAGCAGGTCTGCCCGCTGCCAGTGACTGAGAGTGAGTGGTGAGGAAGCATTTAAAAGCAGTTCCCCATTGTTAGCGGTGAGCAGCTGAGGTGTGAGTCAGGCAAATTAGACAGCAAGAGAGAAAGGAATGGTGAGATTCATGTGGGGGGCTCAATTTGGGCACTAAGTGCGGGTGGTGAAAACAGGCCACAATCCTGCCAACGCGGCCACTGAGAACCAACCCGCCAAACATGCCCAAAATCAGGATTGGAGCCTGGTCATCGGTGGGGGGGGGGCACCGATCCTGAACATGATTGCTCTAAAGCTCCCCCCCCCCCCCCCCCCCCCCCCCCCCCCCCCCACTGGCAGTGGGATCGAGGTTCACGTCGCATGCCAGCGGGAGGATGTAAAAGGGTCTTAAGAACCAAGTTGGATCTATTTAGCGGGCCCGGCACCCTAATCAGCCCTCCATGATTCTTGATTCCCTGGGCCCAAACCACCCCCCCCCTCTCCCCCGCGACCCCCACAAATGGAGACACCTAAAAGATCTCTTAATCGGGGGATCCTCCCACTGACCACCTTAATAAGGAGTCACCCCCTCTGAGGGATCCACTCAATAGGAGACTTCAGCATGGGCCCCCATGGATCGGGACCCCCCCCCAGGGATCCATGAATAAGGGACCCCTGAACTCACTAACATAAAGCATCCCCCCCACAGAGATCCCCTAAATAGAGTGACCCCCAGAGAGATCCTCTAACTAGAGTGACCCCCATAGAGATCCCCTAACTAGAGTGACCCCCATAGAGATCCTCTAACTAGAGTGACCCCCATAGAGATCCTCTAACTAGGGTGACCCCCATAGAGATCCTCTAACTAGGGTGACCCCCATAGAGATCCTCTAACTAGAGTGACCCCCATAGAGATCCTCTAACTAGAGTGACCCCCACAGAGATCCTCTAACAAGAGTGACCCCCAAAGAGATCCCCTAACTAGAGTGACCCCCATAGAGATCCTCTAACTAGAGTGACCCCCATAGAGATCCCCTAACTAGAGTGACCCCATTGAGATCCCCTAACTAGAGTGACCCCCCAAAGAGATCCCCGAACAAGAGTGACCCCATAGAGATCCCCTAACTAGAGTGGCCCCATAGGGATCCCCTAACCAGAGTGACCCCCATAGAGATCCCTGAACTAGAGTGACCCCCATTGAGATCCCCTAATTAGAGTGACCCCATAAAGATCCCCTAATTAGAGTGACCCCATAGAGATGCCCCAGCTAGAGTGACCCCCATAGAGATCCTCTAACTAGAGTGACCCCCATAAAGATCCTCTAACTGGAGTGACCCCATAGAGATCCTCTAACTGGAGTGACCCCCATAGAGATCCCCAAACTAGAGTGACCCCCATAAAGAGATCCCCTAACTAGAGTGACCCCCATTGAGATCCCCTAACTAGAGTGACCCCATAGAGATCCCCGAACTAGAGTGACCCCCATAGAGAGCCCCGAACTAGAGTGACCCCCATAGAGAGCCCCTAACTAGACTGACCCCCATAGGGATCCCCTAACGAGAGTGATCCCCATAGAGATCCCCTACTAGAGTGACCCCCAGAGAGATCCCCGAACTAGAGTGACCCCCATGGAGATCCTCTAACTAGAGTGACCCCCATAGAGATCCTCTAACTAGAGTGACCCCCATAGAGATCCTCTACTAGAGTAACCCCCATAGAGATCCTCTAACTAAGTGACCCCCATAGAGATCCTCTAACTAGAGTGACCCCCATAGAGAGCCCCGAACTAGAGTGACCCCCATAGAGAGCCCCTAACTAGACTGACCCCCATAGAGATCCCCTAACTAGAGTGACCCCCAGAGAGATCCCCGAACTAGAGTGACCCCCATGGAGATCCTCTAACTAGAGTGACCCCCATAGAGATCCTCTAACTAGAGTGACCCCCATAGAGATCCTCTAACTAAGTGACCCCCAAAGAGATCCCCGAGCAAGAGTGACCCCCCATAGGATCCCCTAACTAGAGTGACCCCCATAGAGATCCCCTAACTAGAGTGACCCCCATGGAGATCCCCTAACCAGAGTGACCCCCATAGAGATCCTCTAACAAGAGTGACCCCATAGAGATCCCCTAACTAGAGTAACCCCCATAGAGATCCCCGAACTAGAGTGACCCCCATAGAGATCCTCTAACTAGAGTGACCCCCATAGAGATCCCCTAACTAGAGTAACCCCCATAGAGATCCCGAACTAGAGTGACCCCCAGAGAGATCCCCGAACTAGTGACCCCCATAGAGATCCTCTAACTAGAGTGACCCCCAAAGAGATCCCCGAGCAAGAGTGACCCCCATAGGGATCCCCTAACTAGAGTGACCCCCATAGAGATCCCCTAACTAGAGTGACCCCCATAGAGATCCCCTAACTAGAGTGACCCCCATGGAGATCCCCTAACCAGAGTGACCCCATGAGATCCTCTAACTGGAGTGACCCCCATAGAGATCCGCTAACTAGAGTGACCCCCATAGAGACCTCTAACTAGAGTGACCCCCATAGAGATCCTCTAACTGGAGTGACCCCCATAGAAGATCCTCTAACTAGACTGACACCACATAGAGATCCTCTAACTAGAGTGACCCCCATAGAGATATTCTAACTAGAGTGACCCCCATAGAGACCCTCTACTAGAGTGACCCCCATAGAGATCCTCTAACTAGAGGGATCCCCATACAGATCCTCTAACTGGAGTGACCCCCATAGAGATCCTCTAACTGAGTGCCCCCCTAGAGATCCCAAACTAGAGTGACACCCATTGAGATCCCCTAACTAGAGTGACACCCATTGAGATCCCCTAACTAAACTGACCCCCATAGAGATCCCCGAACTAGAGTGACACCCATAGAGAGCCCCTAACTAGACTGACCCCCCATGGAGATCCCCTGACTAGAGTGACCCCCATAGAGATTCCTCTAACTAGAGTGACCCACAGAGATCCTCTAACTAGAGTGGACCCCATAGAGATCCCCTAACTAGAGTGACCCCCATGGAGACCCCCTGACTAGAGTGACCCCCATAGAGATCCTCTAGCTAGAGTGGACCCCCATGGAGACCCCTGAGTAGAGTGACCCCCATAGAGATCCTCTAACTAGAGTACACCCCATAGAGATCCTCTAACTAAGTGACCCCCATAGAGGTCCTCTAACTAGAGTAACCCCCATAGAGATCCTCTAACTAGAGTGACCCCCATAGAGATCCTCTAACTAGAGTGACCCCCATAGAGATCCTCTAACTAGAGTAACCCCCATAGAGATCCTCTAACTAGAGTGACCCCCATAGAGATCCTCTAACTAGAGTGACCCCCATAGAGATCCCCTAACTAGAGTGAACCCCATGGAGATCCCCTGACTAGATCCCGTGCCCCCCGCGCCCACCGTCGGGCCCCCCGCGGCGATTCTCCGGTCCGCAATGGGCCGAAGTCCCGCCACTGACAGGCCAATCCCGCCGACGTGTTTAAACCACCTCTGTGCCGGCGGGATTGGCGGCGTGAGCGGGCCCCCGTGGACCTTGGGGGGGGGCACGGGGCGATCGGTACCCCACGGGGTGCCCCCACTATGGCCTGGCCCACGATCTCACCCAGAGGGTGCAAACAACAGGAAACCCCATTGACAATGGGGGGACCAAAAGATTCTGCGACCACAAAACACACTACAGGTATGGCTGGAAAATCCTATTCAATATTAAATATTTAGAAATGCCTTGGTGGGGCATTTTAGTGAAGGGGCTCCTGGGTGACATCTGGTGCACACTTCACACATTCTGCACAATAACAGATGGAAGTAGGGACTTCCCGAAGGAGCAGGCAGTCAGAGGGCTGCCTGATCCCAGGAAAGAGCTGTAGTCTGGAAAGGTATTGCACTTCTGGAAAAGTTTGATCCCATCACTGGTACAGACGCGGATGCAGAGCCAGGATCTACAGGATCTGGAGGTCATATACGCTGCTGCCAGGGCACAGAGGAAATCCATCACATCACGGATACAACTGCGTGCTGTTGTCTGTGTGATCCAGACAGGTCCCTGCCAATCCCTGGAAAGACCTAGAGGCATGAAGATTCAGGGCGACCATCACCTTGAAGGCCATTGGAGTGGTGTCCTCCTACAAATGCTCGGTGCACCGTAGACACAGGTGGCACAACGGTATCACTGGTTAGCTGTGGCAACGCATGTTCCGGCAGCTCCTCGAAAGTGCAGTGAAATTACACGCATGAGTGATTGAAATGCACTTTGTGCATTTTCATCTCTTTGTTGTGGGAAAATGTTTACAAACATTGAGGTTTCACCACATAGGCTACTGATGCATGAAGGGATATGAATGGATTAAAACTGCAGATGGTTTTGATGAGCTGTCAATTACAAACCAATACTTCAAAGCCATGAATGGACTGCAGATAGTGGACCATGGTTACCAGATGTACGCACAGCTGCTCTACTTCAAAGGATGGACACGTTGAGCTGCAAGGTAAGTATTACAGCAATAATGCCTCCCACCGCCCTGTCTGGACTGCTCTATAGCTTCCAGACAGGGATCTCTTTCCTGGGGGGGGGGGTTGTCTTGGGTATTCCCTTAACCAGAGGGTCCATGGGGGATCCCAGGGAGGTCCCTCGGGGGGTCCCTTAGTCAGGGGTACCCGTGGGGGTCCACTTATCACAAGGGTCCCTGTGGATATCTCCCAATCACAGATATCTGTGTGGGAGTCTCCGTTTTATAGGGGTCCAGAGGACGGGTCAGCTCACTCCCATAGGGAGTGAGCTGACCCATCCTCTGGACCCCTATAAAACGGAGACTCCCACACAGATATCTGTGATTGTCTGGGAGGACCCCCTCACTCCCATACTTGGGAGTGAGGGGGTCCTCCCAGACAATCCAGGGTTTGACGGCTACTGCACGGTGGGGGCGGGGGGTGGGGGGGGGGGGGTGTGGCGCTGGGGCTGATTTGCGATGCAGTGCTGTTGTGGACCTTGGGATGGACCAAGGGGACAACCCTTGACCCACCGCAAGATCCGCCACGTTAGGTTCACGATTGTGGAGAGCACAATGAACCGTGCCCACATTGATTCCTGGCCGCGGGGACTGGAGAATCAAGAGAGGGCGGAGGCATAGGACGCTGGGCCCACTAAATAGATGCGAATGGGGTCATTATGATCATTATGACATTTAGTTCCAGCCTCTCGCTGGCGTGTGGCGTGGAACTCGTTCACTCCACGTGAAGAGGGTTCAGGGCACGGCGTTCACGGGGGCGCCCAGCATTGATCCCAATTTTGCCCAGATGCCCGATTCTCCGTCCCGTTGGGGAATGCATTCTGGGTGTCCCGGTGATGGAGAATACTGCCCACAATGTTTTGGCCTCAACTACTTTCTGTGTTATAGAAACATAGAAAATAGGAAGCCATCCACATGCAAAAAGAAAATAGTTGCCAGTTTACCACCACGGCACCAGTAAACCTGGCAGAACCTGCCTTCCCTTCGTGACAATCTAACTTTAACAACACTGATTAAACTGAAAAGTACCACACTTTGAGAGCATTGTTTAAACCATAAACACACTTATTCGATTCATGTTCCAAGGCTTTCCGTTTACTTTAATAAGGCCATTTCCTCTTTTATAGTGGGCAATGGCAGTTGCTGTTTCTTTTACCCGAAAACCTGGACCAATTGCAAAGGGCCTTTGGCCGGCATCTTCCCGTTACTCCCAATCGAAGCCGTGGTACAAAAAAGGAGTATGGTGTTTCAATTCTGGTTGCCGCACTAACCGGAAGGATGTGGAGGCTTTAGAGAGGGTGCAGAAGAGATTTACCAGGGATGTTGCCTGGTATGGAGTGCATTAGCTATGAGGAGAGGTTGAATAAACTCGGTTGTTCTCACTGGAACGACGGAGGTTGAGGGGTGACCTGATAGAGGTCTACAAATTATGAGGGGCACAGACAGGGTGGATAGTCAGAGACTTTTTCCCAGGGTGGAGGGGTCAATTACCAGGGGGCATAGGTTTAAGGTGGCGAGGGGCAAGGTTTAGAGGAGATGTACGAGGCAAGTTTTTTACACAGAGGGTAGTGGGTGCCTGGAACTCGCTGCCGGAGGAAGTGGTGGAAGCAGGGATGATAGTGACGTTTAAGAGGCATCTTGACAAATACATGAATAGGATGGGAATAGAGGGATACGGGACCCTGGAAGTGTAGAGATTTTTGTTAGATGGGTACTATGGTCGGTGCAGGTTTTGAGGGCCGAAGGGCCTGTTCCTGTGCTGTACTTTTCTTTGTTCTTTGTTCTTTGATTTCCAAAGTTTTCCCTCCACCTCTGGTAACTCTTTAGGAGGTCTTTATCAAGACCTCCCTCTGGAGGTGATCCCCTTGCAGAAATGAGGCTCTAACGACTTAGGATCCCAAGAAATGTTGCCAAATGGACCAAAAGGAAATTCAAAATGGCCTTCCCTGCTGTGGGCAGGTCTGCTCTGATTTCTTTATCGACTAAGCTTCATCAATCTCTGGCCACTAACCTTGACTTGGTTTTGAATGTGCCATCCAGTAGGACCTTTGCCATGCAGGTCCACCTCTGTGATATTATTGCCTGGCCCCTACTTGGACTCTGAATACACACCAAACTCCCTCCAACTGTTCAACTTCCTCTGTTGGCCTTCCAGATGGCTTGTTCCTCTGACTTGTCAGCTGTTACAATAACCCTTTGGGTTGTGGATACTCCTGCTTCTGCTTTATTGTAATGATTCAGCATTCTCCATTCCACTCTGTCACCTTGTTAGACTGCGACCCCTATTTGCCTGTTTAATCCTTTCTGGAATCCGACTGTTAGATCCCATGCTTACCCTGTCATGAATGTATTCAATTACCCAGGATCATCTACTCTTCTCTATAGAAGAGAACTCCAAAGATTAATGACGCTCTGAGACAAGATTGCGGGCCAGGCCACCATGTCAGATCGCCCCGCGCACCCCCCAGGACCCCGGGGCCCGCTTGCGCCGCCTGCTCCCGCCAGCACCAGAGGTGCTCTGATTCCCGCCGGCGGGAAAGGCCTGACAGCGGCGCGACTTTGGCCCATCGCGGGCCGGAGAATTGCCGCGGGGCGCCTGCCGACGGGTGGCGGAGAATTCTGGCCACGGCGGGGGGCGGGATTACGCCTGCCCCAGGCGATTCTCCGACCCTGCGGGGGGTCGGAGAATACCGCCCCACATCTTTCAATAAGATCCCCTCTCATTCCTCTGAACTCAAATGAGTGTCGGAGCAATCTGTTCAACCTTTCCTCATAAAATAACCCCTTCATCCCATGAACCAGCCAAGTGAATCTTATGTGAACCGCTCAAAAGCAAGTATATTTCTCCTGAAATAAGGAGAGCAAAATTGTATGCAATACTATAGGTGTGATCTCACCAATGCCCTGTATAAGTTGTAATGAGACTTATATATTTGTGTATTACATCCTCTACAATAAAGGTCAGCATCCTATCATCTCCCCAATAACTTGCTCTATCTGCATGATAACTGCTTTTGGCACATGTACAAAGACACCCATCTCTCTCTGTGACAGCATTCTACAGTCGCTCCCATTTTAAATAATATTCTGCTTTTTTATTCTTCCCACCAAAGTGGAGAGCCTCACATTTTCCCATATTACACGCTATCTGCCAGTTATTTGTGATCACTTTAACCTAGCTATATCCCTTCAAAGAATCATAGAATATCGACAGTGCAGAAAGCGACCATTCAGCCCATCGAGTCTGTACCAGCCCTTGGAAAGAGCACCCTACTTAAACCCATGCCTCCACCCTATTCCCATAACCTAGAAACCCCACCTAACCTTTTGGACATGAAGGGACAATTTAACATGGCCAATCCACCTAACTTGCACATTTTTGGAATGTAGGAGGAAACCCATGCAGACATTGGGAGAAAGTGCAAACTTCACACAGATAGTCACCCGAGGCTGGAATTGAATCCGGGTCCCTAGAGCTGCGAGGCAGCAGCGCTAACCACCGTGCCACCGTGCTGCCTGTGGATCTGTGTTCTCACAAATTGCTTTCACTCCTACCTATTGTACTGTCAGCAAATTTGGCTACAGTACAGTCAGTCCCGTCATTCAAGTCGTTAAAAGTCCGGTGTCTGTGTATATTGACACTAACAGATGCAATGTGTCGCCTATCTGAATTAAATCTGGCATCGCATTACCGATCAGCCAATTAACCTGATACTGAGTTAACTGTTGCATTGAACTGCATTAGTTAGCATCATTTCCCAGTGCCCACTGAGATTAACCATTTAAGTACTTTAAAACCATTCCTGGCCCTGCTATTCTTTCTTCCCTCAGAGAGACAAATCAAATGGATTCCAATCCAGTCTATGCTGATGTAATATGTTTGGCTGTACGGGTCCGATAGAAGATATCAGGGAAGATATCTCTCACCCCAGGAAATGGAGACAGGGATTGTGGTACACAGTTAACCCACTTTCACTCACTGAGATTCAGGCATAATAGATTAGTGCTATCTGCTTTTGAAATGATTGCTATATGCACTGCATGCATCAGTATGAAATCCAATATCTCCAATATTGTGAGTGACTAATGTATTTTAAAGAGGAAATGTAATGTGGTTGCAAGAAGTACTAGGAGCTTGTTCAAAGTTAATCTGAGCCGCGATACTTTGAGGGGAGGTTGAACATGCAAGGGAGTAAACATCAAGGTTTTTAGAAAAAGCACTGGATGTCTTGGTGGAAGAGAGGGGAGGAAAGACAGATATCCTGTACCTGCAGGTATGCAAGATGATCGCCAAAATTATGCTGAGGAGGAACTGGGAATAATTAACAGCAGGAGGGTTGCTCCAGAATGTGGATGGAGTGTAAGAAGATGTTTAATCAACAAACATCAGTTAGCAAATCTAACATGACAAGGTGAGTGAGTTCATTTTCAAATGGCATATCTTACCAATTTGCCTCCCCAGACTCATCCATTGCTCAATTCTTTCCATTCCCATTACCCACCGACCAATAATGTCCACTGATCAGTCCTCGCACTCACAACTCACATGTTAGCCATATTTATCCAAACATATTGGGCTGGATTCCCGCAGGAGAGAATGCATGAACCCTGACCCTTGGGAGAGACCATGCGACTTGACTGACAGAACAGGTGACAGGCAGATGCCCTCTTGCCTGTTTAATGTTGATACTGTTTTGCACTGCCTGTTGCTGGAAGAGGGGATGGGAGCAAATTCCGCTCTAGAGTGCATTAGAGGCCTTAGTGAAGAGGGAAAACAACTATATTGGCACAGTTCACCCATCGCGTGTGCCCTGTACCGATCTGGGTGCACAGGGTGAATCGCAAGGAATGGCCCAAATCGAGATTCACGGCAGGCGCAATAAATTCACCCAGTCAGCTCCCAATGGCAAGACCCGGATCACGCCCAAAAATGGCAAGAAGCTCATTGAGCCTAATTTGCATTCATTACAATCTCATTAGCTAGATTGATGTTGAATGCAGCGGCCTCCCAAAAGTCACCCAATTCCCCAGCAAGAAGTCATTTTGTTTCGTACTGCTATATAAAAACAGGAACCTGGCACAGTGGCTACCGAGGGGGAATAAGGAGATGAGTAGCCCTCTCCATTTACCAGCATGCAGCTCAAGGGTACCTGAGCTGGAGCACCAGTGCTCGGGAGGGGTCCCTTCAGGGGAGTTGCCCTTCAGCGGCATTGAGGTTGTTCAGGGAACTGGAGGGGTCCAGGTTGAGGGTTGCCCTGGGCCAGGTGAGGGTGAGGGGTTGTCTGCCTGTGAGGCCTTCAAACCATTTTTAAATATTGTGGAGACCCATATTTGTGGGACCCACAGATGGGATTCGTGATCGGCGCAGGATTGGAGGGCCGAAGGGCCTGTTCCTGTGCTGTACTGTTCTTTGTTCTTTGTATAGCAGGGGCAACCATAGCTGTAGCCTGTCTGTTCTACCAAACCCTCGCAGGAGAGAGCCTGGCTGCACAGCTCCTTATGCTCCTGAACTCTCAAGTGCCTCTTCTAAGGAAAAGTGCTCTGTCTGAATGATGATTACGAGACAGGATGTCCTGCAAACTTTGATGCCTTAACAGTGTGCCTGAACTCTGGGAGCATCAGCACCATGGAGGCAGCTTCCTACAATCAAACACTAAAGAGCAGGGCTTCACCATTGAGGACCCTCTCGTGGCCAAAGGATAAGTGTCTGGATGAGCAAAGGACAGCTGAGCACGATCTCTCCAATGCTGTTGGCAGAGGTCTGGAGTCTCAGGGTGTCTGGTCTGGCCGTGAGTGAGTGTGCAGTGCGAGGTTTGTCAGCACAACTGGCTCGCTGGATGGAAGTTTGAGAGAAAGTGGGACAGTCATGGTAAGGGTGGAAGAGGATTGGGATATATGAGGGTCCTGGGATAGAAGACCTAATTGATTGTTGGTCTCTCTCCTTATCCGACTCCTTCCAGATACAAAAATGTTTGCTGGAGTCGGTCCTGGGGAGGCTGCCCTCTCTGTGCATGTTGCAGCTGAGGCGGGCAGAGGAAGGAGACAGCAGCAAGGCCAACACAGGCTGGAAGCGGCACCACATGTGCAAGGGGCCACTGCACACCCTGAAGACCCGGCCACCCATAAGGCTGATGAGGGACCCAGAAGGGGAAGGTGTACAGGAGTTGTCGGTCCATCAATGAGCTGATGGACAGCATATGACCGAGAAGACTACGTCTCTGCAGAAAGACAGTGTGGCAGCTGTACCACATCCTTGTAGACATGGCATCCCATGGAGGCCAGGGAAGTAATTGAAGACCTAAATTTCTACATGTCCAGGTCATTCCAAGGCTTGAGCAGGGACCTGTGTGGTACTTTGCAGTCATCCGTCCACAAATGAATCCGCATGCCTCTGAGCCATCTGTCCCTGCCATTCCTGGAGACTACCCGTTGTCTGCACCATGGCGTAGACGCCCTTAGTGATGGTTCTCAGTGACTGGGCCACGCTTTGGAGTGCCTCAGCAATATCCAGCTGCATCTGGGACCTATCCATCAATGACTGGGAAATGATGCTGAGGCCCTCAGTCATGTTCATCACAGACTGAACCATGCCTTGGACACCACTACTCACGGCTTGGGGGAACCCATGGACAGGAGTGCGCTGCCGGCGGAACGGATCTGGGATTTTGGAAGAACAGGTGTATGGAATTTTGAGTGCACCAATCAGAATAGGTAACAGGATATGAACTTGGATGAGTTTGGATAGTCAGATTACTCCTTTAGTCATATAAGGTAAAGGACAGGGTCCACGGGCACTGTTGGGAGAGGTAATGTGCCTTTAGGGAGAGGTGATGTCTCCTTTGGGAGAGCATAAGGGCTTGTTAAAGATAAATGGGAATATGCATGCTTTACGCAGAAAACTGCCAAGCTGTCAAAGTACTATCCAGCTGTCAATGAATTGTCCAGCTGCCAAGGAACTGTCAAAGAGCTGCAATGCTGTCAAAGAGCTAACAAGCTGTTAGTCCTGTCAAAGTTGTCAGGAAAGTCCCAAAGCTGTCCAAGAATACATAAAGGTAGTAAAAGGAGGCATGGGTTAGCATGAGTTGGCAGAGGATATATCATGGCAATGGGGGTCAGTAGAAGAGAACAAATTTGCCATTAGGGGGTGAACATCAGGGGCAGTGGAAGTTGGCATGGATTGGCACAGGTTGGCATGGATGGGACATAGGGAGTGTGGTGGGATTGAGGGGGTGAGGGGTAAAGCCTGGAGGGATGATTTTGGTTATATATTCATTGCTGGGGAACGGAGGCCAGCCTTGCACTCAGCTTGCTTCCACACCTGACAGATTCTGCATTCGCTCTGGGGTCAACCGCCCAATTCTTATTTTAACCCACCCTCCGGGATCAAACATCCGTGCTGTAGGCAAACATTTCTAAAGGTTGGATTCATCCAGCGAGAATATCTCCTGACTGGGCACACCCAGCCCAGAGACAATAATCGGAGCGTCTATGTTGTCTTGGCTGCATATTCATTTTGTACTGATGGGAACTTTATGCTGCTTGATGCATTTGAATGTGGAGCCAGACAACAAAACATAACTTTCACGAGGTTGACAAGGTGTAGTCTTCCGGCCACAACCTTTTGATTTCCATTTTTAAAAATTAATTTACGCACTGTGGGTGTCGCTGACTCGACGAGCATTCATTGACCATCCCTAATTGCCCATCTTTCCTTGTGCATCTGTTCTAGGCTGAGGTGGTTGCATCAGCAGTGATTCAGTTGGAAGTACTCTTGCCTTTGAGGCTGAAGGCTCTGGGTTTAAATCCCCACTGCAGGACTTGGGAACTGAAATCCAAACTAACAATGCCGTGCAGTCCTGAGAGAGTGCTGCACTGTCACAGATATCGTCTTTCAGCTGCGATGTTAAACTCTGCCCTCCCAGGCAGATAAAATAGACCCTGTGGCATTAGTTTGAAGAAGACCAATGGCGTTATCTCTGGCGCCTTGACCAAAATGTATCCCTCATATGGTGAAAGAGATTACTTGGGTCATTATTACTTTGCTGTTTTGTGGGCATTTGCTGCGTGCAAATTGGCAGCAATGTTTCCTGCATTACAACAGTGACCGCATTTCAAAATTACACCATTGGCTGTAAAGCAATTTGTAATGTCTGGCAGCTGTGAGAGGCGCTTACAAATAGATATGGTGAGCACCATTGGCCTCAGCTATTTTGATAACAATTTTTGGGACCAACTTTGACTGGCAGAATAAGCATATGGTCCATGAAAGGGAATATGCAACCTTGACTATCAGACTGGCCACTGAACTCCAGCTGTGTCTACAGGCTTGCGCTTACTCTGTATCTATTTCAAAGGCTAAGACAGCTTCATATCTGCCTTGGCCGAGCAGATTTTTCAGAGAGAAATACCCTGCACTTTACAAACCACTCTTTAATTGCCACCAAGGAATAATCCTGCAAACTGATTTATCACACAACGTGGAATTTTATGATAAATATTAATCTGCAGTAAGTCAGGCCTGAATGAGCGATATCCTGAATCCAAGGCTCAGAAGAGGCACCTGTTTACAAAATGCTTTCAATGTAATTGAGAAAAAGAGAGGCAGGGTGAGAGCGATGAGGGAACAATGGGTGACAATAGCAAAGAAAGATTCAAGATACAGCAAAAGTAACGTAGACAAACAGCAGAGAAGAAATAGGAAGGAGAGAGCGAGAGAGAAAAAGCAGCAGTAGAAAGAAGAAAAAAGGAGGCGGTAGAAGAGAAAAATTATAGAGATGAAAACATAATGTCAAAACAATAGGAGAAAAAGAGAGACATGCCATGAGATACAGCAAAGAAAGATGAGCAAAAGAGGAGAAAGAAACATTAAGGAAAAAAAATCAAAGAAGGAGAAAAAGACAGATTATAGAGAAATACAGGCAGCTTGATGCGGCCGCTTTGGTATACACTGAGGAAAGAGACAAAGAAAGGTCGGGGTGAAGTATTATTTAATGTGACATGTGCATTGTGCGGATGACAACCCCAGCTGTGCTCTGATCACCACATTACAGCATGTGGGTAAGAGAATCAAGCAGTACGGCTAATGACTGTTAAGAGAAAACATTTTGTTTTGATTAAAGAAAATTGAGATGATTAATAAGCACAATCTTGGCTCTATTACACTGAGTAACAAATTACTGGGGATTGTTCCAGAACACAATCAGACATGTCAGCCCTAATCAGAGGTTTGAGACGTGAAGTGTGAGAAAGATCTAGCGGCCGGTGATTACTGCAAATGAGAAACAGTCACAGATAAACCCAATGATGAGTGACGATCTTACCCAACCCTCATCACTGGAATTGCTGCCGACAAGGTCTCAGTCACACGTGTAACTATTTACGGGCAGGTTTCCAATCCATTTCCGTTCAATTTTGTCTCCAGTGGACTGGGCTCTTGTTTCAGTGAACCAGTCATTCTTCACCTTCATGACAACGCAAGGACCTTAGGTAAACTATTCCAGCATTGAAAGCACAATTAAGTCCAACCCTACCTATACCTGACAAACATGCACATACGCACACATGCACCAAACACACTCATCTACACAAATTCTCAGAATACGGGGGCCGATCAATTAGGACTGACTTCAGGAGAGGTTTCTTCACAAAAAGGACTGCAAATTTTTGGAATTCTCTGCTCAGAGAATTATGGATGCACCACCACTGAATATATTTTAGGTTGAGAATGATAGATTTTTGTTGTCTCGGGGAATCAAGGGATATGGGAAGTGGATGGAAAGTAGAGCTGAAGCTGACAAAGATCCACAATCAAGAGAAATATGGGCAAGGAAACCTCCCGTTGATTACCACCTACCGCCCTCACACCCCCTCAGTTGATGTATCAGCACTCTTCCATTTTTTTCAATATAAATTTTAAGTGCCCAAATCATTTTTCCAATTAAGAGGCAATTTAGCGTGGCCAATCCACTTAATCTGCACATGTACTCCTCCATGTTTGTTTTAATAAATTTAGACTACCCAATTAATTTTTTCCAATTAAGGGGCAATTTAGTGTGGCCAATCCACCTACCGTGCACGTCATTGGGTTGTGGGGGTGAAACCCATGCAAACATGGGGAGAATGTGCAAACTTCACACGGACAGTGACCCAGAGCCGGAATCGAATCTGGGAGCTCAACGCCTTGAGGCAGCAGGGCTAACCACTGCACCACCATGCTGTCCTGCAGTCCTCCATGTTGAACACCATTTGGTGAAGAAGAATGAAGGTGGCTGATGGATCTCTGTGTCAATTCGGAACCCTGGATATCCGTTATCCCTTCTCAGTTCCCAAATAACAGAGGGCAAGTCTGCGCTTCTTGGCAAAGTCCACTTGTACTTTATTTGTCAGCTGTGCCACTGGTAAACTTATTTTAAATACAAAATTTAGAAAGTTTCCAACTAGCCCCGCAGCAAGCTCATCAGATTGATTGCCTTTAGCAAATACAGTAGTTGAGTTTTCATTCAATTATAGATCGTAGTAATTCTTCAAATCATAATACACAGGATAAAATAACTAAGTAATTTAAATAAAAGAAAGATGACGATTAGCAAAAGCAAGCAGGAAAAGAAATAGGTTTCAGAAATATAGATGGGATGATCCCGGGATGAATTTTTCTATCCCGGTAAGTGATTGTTAAGGAATTTATTATCTTAAGGTCTAGCCTTCTTTTACTTCTGATTGGCTTTAACTAATTTATTATTTACTCAATTTGGCCAAAATGTCTGTCCATCAATTAAATGTATTGGTGCAAATTTCTCATTCCATCGCTTGCCAATTTCCCAAATTATCCACGCCTGCATCTAACATTAATTAGAAAAACATAGTTTTTGTTAATACATTATCACCCTAGACTGGCTGTTACCATAGAAATGGGACTACCCATTCTTAGGACAGCAGCACCAGTTCTTACCATACAATGGGCCTTTTAGCTAGTTAACGTCACTGACCCTGCAGCCTCAAGCAACTTACAGAAAGAAAGACATTAAAGTCTATGATCTGGATTAACCCTTAGTGGATTCCCAGCTATTGTTGCACTCAGGTAATACTTAATATGATTATAGTTAATTATTCTTAATGAGTTCTCATTTTACCATCATCGTCCCTTACTCGCATCGTTATAGCTGACCATAAAAGTACATTTCTACCAGTGGCAAAGGTACAGAATTTACTCTGGGTGGGGTTACTTCAATGTCCATCAACAAGAGTGGCTGGATAACACCACTACTGATTGAGCTGGCTGAGTCCTGAAGGACGTAACTGCTGGGCAGGATCTTTTGAATGTGACAAAGGAGCCAACAAGAAATAACCCATTTGACCTTGTCCTCACCAACCTCCCTCTCTCAAATGCATTTCCCCATGACAGTGTTGGTAGAAGTGAACACTGCCCAGTCTTTGTGGAGACAAATTTTGTCTTCACAGTGAGGATACCCTTCATCGTGCTATTTGGCACAATCATCACGCTAAATGGGATAGATTCTGAACAGATCTAGCAAATCACAAAACTGGGTATCCATGAGGCAGTGTGGGCCATCAACAGCAGCAGAATTTTATTCAACCATATTTGTAACCTCATGGCCCAGCATATCCCCCAACTTTATCATTGCCACCAAGCCAGGGGATCAATCCTGGTTCAATGAAAAGTTCTGAAGGCGATGTCAGGAACAGTACCGGGCAAATGTAACAATGAGGTGTCAACCTGGTAAAGCTTTCACACAAGATGACTTGTGTGCCAAACAGCAAGTGGGAGATCCCACAATCAACTGAGCAGATATTAGCCATTTAAACTCAACCTCGTCATTTATAAAATAAAGATTGAATACCCAGATTTTAAATACACTTATCTTTTTAAAAAATCAATCCGAAGTAGCAGTAATTTGCAAATGACATAATATAGCATGCAAAAGAAAATACTAAATAAGGTCCAGATCACACGGTGGTTCGTGGTCATTTACAACAAAATTATATTTGGTATAATTTTGGTTATATGGTTTTGTGAAGGGTAGGTCATGCCTCACAAACCTTATCGAGTTCTTTGAGAAGGTGACTGAACAGGTAGACGAGGGTAGAGCAGTTGATGTGGTGTATATGGATTTCAGTAAAGCGTTTGATAAGGTTCCCCACGGTCGTCTATTGCAGAAAATACGGAGGCTGGGGATTGAGGGTGATTTAGAGATGTGGATCAGAAATTGGCTAGTTGAAAGAAGACAGAGAGTGGTAGTTGATGGGAAATGTTCAGAATGGAGTTCAGTTACGAGTGGCGTACCACAAGGATCTGTTCTGGGGCCGTTGCTGTTTGTCATTTTTATAAATGACCTAGAGGAGGGCGCAGAAGGATGGGTGAGTAAATTTGCAGACGACACTAAAGTCGGTGGAGTTGTAGACAGTGCGGAAGGATGTTGCAGGTTACAGAGGGACATAGATAAGCTGCAGAGCTGGGCTGAGAGGTGGCAAATGGAGTTTAATGTGGAGAAGTGTGAGGTGATTCACTTTGGAAAGAATAACAGAAATGCGGAATATTTGGCTAATGGTAAAATTCTTGGTAGTGTGGATGAGCAGAGGGATCTCGGTGTCCATGTGCATAGATCCCTGAAAGTTGCCACCCAGGTTGATAGGGTTGTGAAGAAGGCCTATGGTGTGTTGGCCTTTATTGGTAGAGGGGTTGAGTTCCGGAGCCATGAGGTCATGTTGCAGTTGTACAAAACTCTAGTACGGCCGCATTTGGAGTATTGCGTACAGTTCTGGTCGCCTCATTATAGGAAGGACGTGGAAGCTTTGGAACGGGTGCAGAGGAGATTTACCAGGATGTTGCCTGGTATGGAGGGAAAATCTTATGAGGAAAGGCTGATGGACTTGAGGTTGTTTTCGTTAGAGAGAAGAAGGTTAAGAGGTGACTTAATAGAGGCATACAAAATGATCAGAGGGTTAGATAGGGTGGACAGCGAGAGCCTTCTCCCGCGGATGGAGGTGGCTAGCACGAGGGGACATAGCCTTAAATTGAGGGGTAATAGATATAGGACAGAGGTCAGAGGTGGGTTTTTTACGCAAAGAGTGGTGAGGCCATGGAATGCCCTACCTGCAACAGTAGTGAACTCGCCAACATTGAGGGCATTTAAAAATTTATTGGATAAGCATATGGATGATAAGGGCATAGTGTAGGTTAGATGGCCTTTAGATTTTTTCCATGTCGGTGCAACATCGAGGGCCGAAGGGCCTGTACTGCACTGTATCGTTCTATGTTCTATGTTCTAACCTCATCGTAAATGTCATCCTTTTCTGTAATGTTCCAACTCCAATACATAAGCATAAACTATTTGTCTGAGGAGACTGCAATTTTTCAACCACTTTTCTTTTGTCGAGAGAAGACTAGGATTCTATCTTTAACTCTATCTTTATTTTAAAGCACATTTTGGCGGTAATTTTGGACACAGAAAAAGTATAAAAAAGCAGTTTATGAGAAATTAGGTAACATGGAACAAGAGAAGGTTATTTGGCCTCTACTTTACAAAGGCGGACTCTTCCGTTTCTGTTCAATCTCCTGAGGGGGATCTCTGTACACTCAACCTCCCTCATTTCCAAGAATAATCAAACAAAATCCAGTATGCTCATCTACCCAGATGCCTCAAGCCATGCCTCTAGGCCAGGATTTTCCAGGCATGCCCACAGTGGGGATCGTCGAAAGCAAGATGGAAAATTTGAGGAACCAGCCAAAGGTCTGTGTACTTATGGCATGAATTACCCACCCCAACGCAGGCGATCAACAATTTCAAAATAAATCTGTGGGACTCTTGAGGTCAATGAACTTGTATGGTTTTTGGGTCAGAGTAGAGGAATATAGAACTGAATGGATTGCTCTACAGAGAACTGGCATGGATTTGATGGGCTGAATGGTTCCCGTACCATAGTGACTACTCAAAATCCCGACAGCATTCATCATGTGAGGATACAGATCAGAAAATACATCCCAGAATTCCAATAATTTAAACCTTCTACAGCACCAATTCTATGAATCATAGTGGGACCTGGCTGTACCGCCATTAAGAGCCTTACAGTGAAGTGCTTAATGGGGAGAGCTCTAGGTTTCTCCAGAAGAATGGACTAAAATATTGAATGACCTCCCTTATCTGCACAGACCTGTGCACTCTTTGTGGTTCAGTTGTTGATGGAATTTCTAAATCAAAATGGATGTGTCCATGTTACTGACTGAATAAAAGGAGCAAAAATCAGTTCTGACGACTTCTCCAGAGGTACTCTTTAGTCCAACACATGCATCAATTCTATCAACATTTTCCTACATAACAACATCATTCTATAAGAAAGGTCAATATTTTTGCAGATAAAATGACTTTCATGTGCTCTAAGTGGCAACAAAAACAGGCTACATGGAATGTAAAACCCGGCACATTGAAAATCAGTGAGGACAGGGGAAGAGAACATTCTGGAGTCTGTTTGAAATTCACTCGGAGAAAAAAGGGATTTTTAATCTGTTTCTTAAATAGGAATTGGAAAATTAACAGGGAGTGAAATGAACATGGAGGTGGAAGTCAAATAAATGAAACAATTGAATCCAATTGCTCCATGAATACAACAGTGTTAGCCCATTTATTTTTTTTATAAATTTAGAGACCCCAATTCATTTTTTCCAATTAAGGGACAATTTAGCATGGCCAATCCACCTAACCTGCACATTTTTGGATTGTGGGGGCGAAACCCACACAAACAGGGAGAATGTGCAAACTCCACATGGACAGTGACACAGAGCCGGGATCGAACCTGGGAACCTGGCACCGTGAGGCAGCAGGGCTAACCCACTGCGCCACCGTGCTGTCCGCCCATTATTTTTAAATGAAGGAATGTATCCATATAAGACCATAAGATTTTGATCATAAGATTTAGGCAGAATTAGAGCATTCAACCAATCAGGTCTGCTCCGCCATTCGATCATGGTTGACATGTTTCTCATCCCCATTCTCCTGTCTTCTCCACGTAAACACTGATCCGTTTATTAATCAAGAATCTATCTATCTCTGGCCTAAAGACACTCAATGACTTGAACTCCACAGCCTTCTGTGGCACAGATGCACCTCCTCTGGCTGAAAAAAATCCTTCCCATCTCAGGTTTAAAGGATCGTCCCTTCAGTCTGACACTCTGCCCTCAGATTCTAGTCTCTCCCGCTAGTGGAAACATCTTCTCCACTCTGTGCAGGCCTCTCAGTATTCAATCAGAATTCCATCAGATCCCATCCCCCCTGATCATTCTAAACTCCATCGAGTACAGACCCAGAGTCCTCAGTCGCTCCTCATATGACAAGCGCTTCATTCCCAGGATCATTTTTGTGAACCTCCTCTGAACTCTTTCCAAGGCTAGATATAGCAGAGAGGTCAGCCAAACCCATCAAGCTTGTGTACACTAGTAAACTGCAGCATCATTTTAGGGCCTGTGTGTAAAATTTCACAGTAACACAACAACAGAAAGCACACAACTAGCAGAAGGTAGTGAACCACACTATTATGAAAATAAACTAAGATAGGTCTAAAATATTCCTCAGAAGTAGATTCTTTCTAAATGTTTTAAATTAAGAAACATTTCTGCTCATTACTTTAGCACGTGCAAAATTAATGAACCGATGACTTAAAAGAATTGTTTTTGAGAAAAGTAATAATTACTATCTGTTTTTACTCTGAAGCTAAGTATTTTTGTTACGTCCACAGAATTTGCCCGCCAAATGTTGGGAGGAGCTGTCACTTCAAAGAGCACTCTGCAGAGTCTGCCTCGGGTGCCATGGCGAATCAACCACTTGGAAGTGACCTTGACAATCTCTAGAGTCAGGCCTTCAGGGAAGTCAAGGGAGTGCGAAAGGGCTTGCTCAGCCAAACAATGCATAACATTGTCGTTGCACTGAGCACTTGAGAGCATTTCTCGACAATGACAAATTCATTTAACACACTTGTCACTTCCTGACCCTCCAACATTTTGATCATTAATGCTCCTATCGGATCATTAACACTCTGTGTACCTCTTACACAGAAGGAAAACAAACTTTTCAGCACTCCTTTTTCTGTTTCCAATAGTCGACTCTGCCTTCACCCTATCTAATGCTCATTTTAGTTGCCTTCAATCGAATACTCCATCAGTCCTCATCTCAAGTGAACTTCAATTTGTGAATCGGAGTCTGTAATTCATTAGCATTACTTTACCTTGAGGACGGCACCATGCCGCAGTGGCTAGCACTGCTGCCTCATGACAAAGCAACCCGTGTTCAATTCAGGCCTTGGGTGACTGTCTGCGTGGAGTTTGCACGTTACCCAATGTCTGCGTGGGTTTCCTCTGGGTGCTCTGATTTTCACCCACAGTTCAAAGTTGTGCAGGTTAAGTGGATTAGCCATGCTTAAATTTTTCCTCAGTGAACAAAGATGTGCAGGTTCGGTGAGTTACGGTGATACGGAGGGGAACGGGGTCTTGGTAGGGGGCTCTTTCAGAGGGTCTGTGCCAACTTGATGGGCTGAATGGCATGCTTCTGCACTGTAGGGATTCTGTGTCTCTATGTCTATTTTGCAATCAATTTGTTATTCTTGAAATAAAGCAAAAGATTCATGGCCTCCTTCTTTCAATGCATTATCACAGAGTCTTGTTAGATTTCTCCTTTTGGCTCACAGGGATACATCATTTCTACAACTTTCTCCTTTTCCTTTTGATGTGTTAGGCAGGTTGGTTCGACGTTGACTGCAACTGGATGCAGTGAAACTAGAAACAGACGTCTGACACAGGAGATGATCCAACACTGTTTTATTTAACTACTGGACTGCTCTACATGTTCAGCTGTGGGTTGACACTCTACTAATCTAACTGATGACCTCTTACTGGCTTGACCAGACTTACTCGCTACCGCATGGTGATAGTGCTCACCAGCTTGTGCACTCTAACTGTCTCAGTAGCTGGGTCGTGAGAGAGAAAGAGAGAGAGTCTTAATGCCCTGTGGGCTTTATAGTGGTGGTGTCCTGTCTGGTGATTGGTTGTTCTGTGCTGTGTGTTCATTGGTCATCCTGTGTGTCAATCACTGCCTGTCTGCATCTCATTATATACATGAGTGGATATTATGACACCTTGTACTGTTTCTATTCTTGCATCTTATTGCTGAATTATTTAGCAATTATTTTATTGCTAAAGATGTGGAATGCTACTTCTGAGCCCGGCCTCGCGTCTGATACAAGATATAACTCTGCAATGGTCCTGGCAGTATGCCCATGGTGAGACAGTAGTTGTCCCCTTTTGTCAGACACAATCAACACACCATGGAACCTCAACCTATATTGTTGTATAACTTGCTTGGCCTGTTGTTATTTTCTCCTCCCTTGAATAGACCTGAATGAAATAAACCAAAATCTTCTGAGAAGTGAGCAGATTGTGATTCACTCCCGCTGCTCGGGAGACAAAAAGGGCAGGAGGTTGCAGATAACAGGTCTTAATGGAGAAACAAGTTAGGATAACCTTTCATTATCTTCCCATTGCAGCAGTTAGATTGTAATATTTCTTCCGTAAGTATGCATTGAACTGTTATCCAGCCACTTGGCTGTTTAATAAATGTAATTGATAGTTTAAAACAAGATCAAGGTCTGACATGGCATTTTAATACATGTGAAGGATGGAGACGGGCTGTGTGGGGGCAGGGATAATTCTAGTAGCTTAGATCAGAGATTTGTTTTTGTTGTACCAAGCATGTCACCAAACATTTTACTGAGGTAATAATGGTCAGGAAGTACTGTGGAAGGGACAGAAACGCGGGATTCATTCGGGTCCTGCTTCTTCAAAAAAGCACGATGGGATCTTTTACATCCATCTGAGAAGGCCTCGTTTTAACATCTCGTCTGAAAGATTGCATCTCCAACAGTGCAGTACACCATCAGTACTGCACTGGAGTACCAGCCTTTTTGATTTTTGTGCCCAAATCCTGGAGTGGAACATGTGTGATGCACTATCAATTACGACGAGACGAGAGTAGAGTGTAATGGAGGCTTTATTACGCAGAGATGTGTAGCCTCCCGCAGCTCCTGCCGAAATGGCTGCAGCTCGGAAAGCCCACACATTTATACTCCGCCTACTGGGCGGGGCCAGCAGGCAGGCATCTACCCCCGTACCTGCAGTACAGGAGCCTTACCGTAATACACCTCATATGCGATATATATACACAACAGTGGTGACTACCACTGTAGCCACCTGAGTTGGCCACTTCCCCACACAAAATGGAGAAACACAAAGCCAGCAGGGAAATTGGACAATCCTAGAAAAACAAGCAGTTTGCAGACTTTCCCTGTGTATTCTGCCTGCAAAGAAAGCAGACAGCACCGAAACCAGCAGTTTGCATATTAATGAGCGATCCCCGGGAACAATGGATACAACGATGAGCTACATTTGGGACATTCTATAGCAAGTCAGACTTCCCGGCGCCAACGGGAGTCTGAAACAAAGGAGACAAACAAGCCAGGAAGAATCGCCCCACGATCGAGGGACAGCCTCAGTATTGGGGAATTCAAACCAATCGATTGGTATGGGATCCAATCGATTGAAAGTACGCTCGGGGTCCGCCCAAAAGGGCGCGAAGCCCCTGGGACCTATAAAAGACAGGTCCCAAGTTCAGTTCACTCTCTTAGCCGGCCGTTCCAGCAGAACATCTTAGCAGCTCTCGAAGAACTTGATGGTAAGAAGAAGAGGCCTGGCCAACTGCTGCACCATCAAGTAAGTGTCCCGTCAACGCACGCTACAAGATTGATGCTCCTGACCCCTTAGTCAATACCAGCTGGAAGCCTGCAGACTCAGGATCGAGCAAGAGGCCATTGTTCCCTGACCCAGCGGGTTCCCTTATCCAGATAAGTATTGGACTGTTAGTGGTAGGAATAGCCTAGTCTTTTAGTATTGTATGCATGAGTAGCAATTAACTGCGTATTAATAAATGTGTTTTGATTTGAACCTTACTAATTGGTGTATTGAGTCATTGATCTGAACTTGAACTTGAACCTCATGATGGTATCATAAGGATACCTGGCGACTCTAGAGCTAAGTAACAAAGCAGAGCCAATTGAGTGTAAAGCGCACTCACAAGAGCGAGCAACACCACATTCACCCCCTGTTAAAAAGAGTCCAGTGGGGGTTGTGGAAGACTAGTTACAGGTATAGGTTAACATTTTAGGAAAAGTTTACAAATTCAGACGATCAGGTGCCTTGATCCTCCGTTGTGAGCACCGCAGTCCCGTGGCGATGTAGGCGTCGATTTGGTCGCCGGTGCCTCCGGGAGCATGTCGACCTCATCTTCATCCCCGGGTGGGACCAAGGGGAGGATGGATAATCCTGGAGCTGGAACTGTGGTGAGGTGCGCTGGGGGAGGAAGGGTGGCGCCGGGGCAGAGGGGTGGGTGTGGGGACCCAGATGGCACCAGGTCCCTGGGGGAGACTGTGTCTTGTTGGCCGTCGGGGTACGCCACGTAGGCGTACTGCGGGTTCACATGGAGTAGCTGTACCCCGTCAACCAACAGGTCCGCCTTGTGGCGTCACACGTGCTTGCGGAGGAGAAAGGTCCTGGAGCTGCCAGCCACGTTGGGAGCGAAACCCCGGAGGTGGACTTCCTGGGGAAGGAAAAGAGACGTTCATGGGGGGTTTCATTAGTCACGGTGCAAAGGAGCGACCAAATGGAGTGAAGGTCGTCGGGGAGGACCTCTTGCCAGCGGGAGGCCGGGAGATTTTTGGACAGTAGGGCCAGCTGGACGGCCTTCCAGATCATCCCATTCTCCCGCTCCACTTGCCCGTTTCCATAGGGGTTGTAACTGGTCGTCCTGCTCGAAGCGATGCCCTTGCTAGCAGGTACTGACGCAGCTCATCACTCATAAATGAGGATCCCCGGTCACTGCGGACATTGGCGGTGAAACTGAACAGAGCGAAGATGGTGTTGAGGGCTTTGATGATGGTGGCAGACGTCATATCGGGCATGGGACAACGAAGGGCAACCTGGAGTATTTGCCGACTACATTAAGAAAGTACGTGTTTCGGTCGGTGGAGGGGAGGGGCCCTTTGAAATCCACGCTGAGGCGTTCAAAGGGGCGGGAGGCCTTCACCAGGTGTGCACAGTCCGGCCGGTAGAAGTGCGGTTTGCACTCCGAGCAGATCTGACAGTCTCTAGTGATAGCCCTGACCTCCTCAATGGAGTAGGGCAGATTGTGGGCCTTTATGAAGTGAAAAAACCGGGTGACCCCTGGGTGACAGATCGTCGTGCAGGGTCCGGAGTCGGTCCACTTGTGCGCTGGCATATGTACCTCAGGATAGGGCATCGGGGGCTCGTTGAACTTACCGGGGCGATACAAAATCTCGTAATTGTAGGTGGAGAGCTCGATCCTCCACCTCAAGATCGTATCATTTTTGATCTTGCCTCGCTGTGTGTTGTTGAACATGAAGGCAACCAACCGTTGGTCAGTGAGGAGAGTGAATCTCCTGCCGGCCAGGTAATGCCACCAATGTCGCACAGCTTCTACGATGGCTTGGGCCTCCTTCTCGATGGAGGAGTGCCGAATTTTGGAGACATGGAGGGTGCGTGTAAAGAATGCCACGGGCCTGCCTGCCTGATGAGGGTGGCGGCCAGAGCGACGTCTAATGCATCGCTCTCGACTTGGAAGGGGAACGCCTCGTCGACCGTGTGCATCGCGGCCTTGGCGATGTCGGCCTTGATACGGTTGAAGGCCTGGTGAGCCTCGGCCATCAGTGGGAAAACGGTGGAGTGAATGAGTGGGCGGGCCTTGTCCGCATAGTTAGGGAACAACTGGGCGTAATACAAGAAGAACCCTAGGCATCGTTTGAGGGCCTTGGGAAAGTGGGGGATGGGGAGTTCCATGAGGGGGCGCATGCGATCAGTGTTGGGCCCTAGAACTCCATTTTGAACCACATAGCTGAGGATGGCTAATCGGTTAGTGCTAAACATGCACTTCTCCTTGTCATACGTTACATTGAGGAGTTTGTCGGTGTGGATGAATTTGGAAAGGTTAGCGTCGTCGTCCTGCTGGTCGTGGCCGCAGATGGTGACGCCGAAGGGACCCCTAAGGAAGTCGTAAAGGCGGCCGTCCGTGTACAGGCAGTCCGCCTTGCAAATGGGGAGCTGGTGGTAGGCAGATTTCAGGTCCACTGTCGGGAAGACCCGGTACTGTGCAATCTGATTGACCATATCAGATAAGCGTGTGAGGGGGTACGCGTCGATCTACGTGTACCGATTGATGGTCTGACTGGAGTCAACGACCATCCTGTTTTTCTCCCCAGTTTTCACAACTACCACTTGGGCTCTCCAGGGGCTGTTGCTGGCCTCGATGATACCTTCCCATAGCAGCCGCTGGACCTCAGAACTGATGAAGGTCCTGTCCTGGGCACTGTACCATGTGCTCCTGGTGGCGACGGGTTTGCAATCCGGGGTGAGGTTTGCAAACAGAGAAGGCGGGTCGACCTTAAGGGTTGTGAGACCGCATACTGTACGGGGTGGCAGGGGCCAGCCAAATTTCAGGGTTAGGCTCTGGAGGTTGCACTGGAAGTCCAGGCTGAGTAGCAAGGCAGCGCAGAGGTTGAGGAGTACGTAGAGCCGGAAGCCGCTGAACTCTACACCCTGTATGGTGAGGGTGGCGGTGCAGTACCCCTGGATCTCCACGGAGTGGGATCCGGAGGCCAGGGAGATTCTCTGGTTAATGGGGTGTACCGTGAGGGAGCAGCACCTTACCGTATCGTGGTGGATGAAGCTCTCAGTGCTCCCGGAGTCCAGAAGGCATGATGTCTTGTGCTGATCGACCTTTACTGTTGTCCACGCAGTCGCGAGGTTGTGCGCTCGGGACTTGTTGATCGTGATGCAGGCGAAACTCAGCTGGTGTTGGAAGGCCCCTGGCTGGTCGGCGGCGCTTGCAGCGATGAGCAGCCCGATGAGATGCCTGATGAGCAGGGGTCCTGAGGCGGGGAAGATGGCTGCGCCCACAGGGCACACGTGGCGGGCTGTGTTAAAGATGGCGGCGCCCACGGGCCGCACATGTCTGAGGCAAGCAAGATGGTGGCACCCATGGGCCGTACGTGTTCTGAGGCGAGCAAGATGGCGGCGCCGATGGGCCGCACATGTTCTGAGGCAAGCAAGATGGCGGCGCCGATGGGCCGCACGTGTTTTGAGCCGAGGAAGATGGTGGCGCCCACGGGTCGCACATGGTGGGTGCAGGGACAATGGGTCTGGTTACAGCGCCGATCGAGCGGCCCTGACACACAGCAGTGAAATATCTTTTCTTACCGCAGGCCTTGCAGAGCGTGCTCCACGCTGGGCAGCGCTGCCGGGGGGTGCTTTGTCTGTCCGCAGAAGTAGCACTTGGGTCCCACGGGGTTGGTTGGCTGCGCGGGGCGCAGGCTTGGGGCTGGCTAGGGGCGGTCACTGGTGGGGTCCATGATGTCCAGGAGGGGGGCACATGCGGTCGGGGGGGTACGCCTGTACATTGCGGAGGTGACTGTGAGTGGGATTGCGAGTTTCTTAGTCGCCATGAGGTCGGGGACAGCCCCTTCTTAGAGGCACTGCCGATTGTATGCTGACCCCATGCTCGTAACGAAAGCGTCCCTAGTTAGGAGTTCAGAATGTTCAATGGCCGAAACAGCCTGGCAATCGCAGTCAATCACTCGGAGTTGCAGGGCACGCCAGAAATCTTCCACAGACTCACCGGGGAGTTGATGCCGCGTGGAGAGAAGGTGCCTGGTGTAGATCTTGTTGGTCTGCTGAGTGTAGTTCTCCTTCAGTAGCGCCATGGCCTCAGCATAGATAGGCACGTCCCGGATGAGGGGGAAAGATATCGGAGTTCAGCCGCGTGTCGAGGATCTGGAGCTTCTGTGCCTCTGAGGGTGGGTCAGTTGCAGATCCGATGTATGCCTCGAAGCAAGCTAGCCAATGTGCGAAGGTTGACTTGGCGTCGTCTGCTTGAGGGTGCAGCTGCAGGCGATCAGGCTTGATGCGGAAATCTATCGTTGTAAAATCTCTGCGTAATAAATTGATGCACTATCAATTACGATGAGACAAGAGTAGAGTATAATTGAGGCTTTATTACGCAGAGATGTGGAGCCTCCCGCAGCTGCTGCCGAAATGGCTGCAGCTCGGAGAGCCCACATATTTATACTCCACCTACTGGGCGGAGACAGCAGGCAGGGATCTACTCCCATACCTGTAGTACAGGGGCCTTACAGTATACACCTCATATGCAATATATATATACAATAGTGGTGACTACCACAATGAGGTTCACAACTTTACAATTCAGATGCAAGAGTGCTATGAACCGAGCCATAGTTGATGCACAACAGGATCATTAGATCCCACAAATTCATCCATTTTCTGATCACTGATAATTTTGAAGGGTGTAATGAACTCCAATTGGATTTATTGGTTGGCCAATTGGAGTATGAGCTCCTTCAATGATAGCTCATTGAGGGGGCCCATATAATCACCTGTGTAGGCTTTGTGAGCAGTCTTAAGTTGACTGGACTGCTAGCAGCACTGTTTGTAGCTGCTCCTGTAATATCGTTATTGTAAATAAATATTGGTGTGGTGACGGAACTCCTGCTTCCCGTGGATTACTACAGTGGCGACGAGGTAAACTACGAATTTTGCGGAGACCAGCTGCCGCACTCGGAGGGTAAGCCTTGCCATTTTAAAAATGCCGTTTTTTGGGAGGTTAGAGGCATTCGACCCGGCTATTGAGGACTGGTCCCAGTATGTGGAGAGAATGTGTTACTTCTTCCGGGCAAATGATATACTGACGGACAAAAGGAGACGGCTTATCCTGCTGTCGGCGTGCGGACCCTCCGCTTTCGCCATTATACGTAATCTGACTTATCCCGATGCGCCGGACACGAAAACTTTCCAAGAAGTAACGGAATTGGTGAAAGAGCACTACGACCCAAAACCACCCCTAATTTTGCGTAGGTACGGATTCTACACAGCGAAGTGGGAAGACAGGGAGTCAGTCACGAATTTCTTGACCCGCCTGAGAAGGCTGGCGGAAAAATGTGAGTTCGGCCCGACGCTAAATGAAATGCTTCGGGACCGGTTAGTGTGTGGTATAAACGACCTCACAATACAGAAACGCCTATTGGCGGAAACGGAGCTAGACTGCAGGCAGGCGTTACAGCTCGCACTGTCCCTAGAAAAGGCAGCAAGTGGGGCGCAGGAACTACAGGGCATGCCAATGGAGGTAGATACCTGTGAGAGGGACTACCACAACGGGTCCTGCTACCAGATAGCCGCTCTCAGGAAAAACCTGAGAAATAGAGGGAAAAAGGAGAACCCCAGAACTGCCCCCAAGTCTGCCAGGACTAACTGGAGGCAGAGGGAAGTACCGGTTGAGGCTCCCCCAACAGAGAAGGACCATTTCTGGCACCAGACAGAGTGGGGTAACAACGACAGAAACCCTAGAAGGAGGTGGCAAAAGAGGAATAGCAGGTGGGGACGCAGGGAAGTACACAACCTAGACGCCCCATCCTCCTCTGAAGGGGAACAATTATATAATATTACAACGAAGAAAACAGAACCCATTAGGATTACCCCACGGGTGAACGGGCAGCCAACAATAATGGAAATAGACACGGGTGTGGCCGTATCAGTAATGGGAGTGGCAGCATTTAGAAAAATCAAAGATGGACTCCAGCCACTAACCCTAACAAAAACATCGACGAAACTTAAAACCTACACGGGGGAACCCCTGGAAGTTCTAGGCACGACTCATGTACCTGTGGAATATGAGAAACAATTGATCAGATTACCGTTGACGATAGTAGAGGGCTCCGGACCGAGCTTAATTGGACGGAACTGGCTGAAAGACCTGAAATTAGATTGGATGAAAATTTTCCAGAGTGGAAGCGGGCAGTTGAGTGCAGTACTCCAAAAATACCCGAAGGTCTTCCAGGAAGGTTTGGGGGAAATCATAGGTGCCAAAGCAACTTTGCACGTGGACCCAGAAGCCGTTCCGAAATTTTGTAAGGCCAGGCCGGTACCTTTTGCATTAAGGAAGAAAGTAGATGACGAAATAGAAAGGTTACGGCGCGACGGCATTATCAGACCAGTACAGTTCTCGGAATGGGCAGTGCCGGTGGTACCAATTTTGAAGCCAGACGGCTCGATATGTCTCTGTGGAGATTTCAAACAGACAGTAAACAAATACGCACTGCTGGACAAATACCCAATCCCGAAAATAGACGACCTATATGCCAAATTGGCAGGTGGGCTTTTGTTCATGAAACTAGACATGAGCCACACCTACCTGCAGTTAAAACTGGACAAGGGCTCCCAGAAGTTTGCTACGATCAACACCCTGAAGGGTCTTTTTCGTTATACTAGGCTACCTTTCGGAGTGTCATCAGCCTGCGCTATATTCCAGCGTACGATGGAAAATATTCTGCAGGGATTACCGCAGGTGGCGATTTATTTGGACGATGTCTTAATCACGGGTAGGACAAACAGGGAACACTTAAGGAACCTGGAGGAAGTGCTCAGGCATTTCGCAAAGGCAGGCGTATGGCTAAAAAGGGAAAAATGTGTTTTTCTGGCCCCACAAGTGACATACCTGGGATATAAAGTAGACGAGTCAGGCTTACATCCATTAGGAGACAGAGTAAGGGCAATAAAAGAAGCCCCAGCTCCCACCACGGTCCAGGAGTTATGATCATTTCTAGGGTTGGTAACGTATTATGGAAAATTTATTGAAAATAGGGCATCCATCCTAGAACCCCTCCACCAGCTACTAAAAAAGGGGCAAGAATGGAAATGGTCCACCCGCCAAAACCGAGCATTTAGGGACATTAAGGAACAGCTGTCATCCGAAAATGTCCTAGAGCATTATGACCCAAGGAAGGAGTTGGTGGTCACTTGTGATGCATCCCCCTACGGGGTAGGAGCCGTCTTAGCCCATAGAGGAAGGAATGGGGAAGAACGACCAATAGCCTATGCTTCGAGGACCTTGGCGATGGCTGAGAGGAAGTACGCCCAAATCGGGAAAGAAGGACTGGCGGTGATATTCGCAGTAAAAAAATTTCACCAGTATCTGTACGGGCGGAAATTCGCCATAGTGACGGACCATAAGCCATTATTAGGGTTATTAAAAGAAGACAAGTCAATACCCCCAATTGCATCAGCTAGAATCCAATGCTGGGTGTTGCTACTGGCGGCATATAGTTACGTTCTGGAGCACAGACCGGGAACACGAGTAGCACATGCAGATGCTTTGAGCAGACTTCCCTCCCGGACACTCCGCCGCAAATACCAAAAGTAGAGGAGACAGTAATGACTCTAAATTTTTTGGACACCCTACCAGTAGACGCACAACATATTCGGTTGTGGACGCAAAAAGACCCAGTTTTAGCCAAGATGAAGTATTTACCGCTAACAGGGGAACTGGAAAGACCAGTGGAGCCCCAGATGCACCCATACTGGAGCAGAAGGGACCAAATAACCGTAGAAGACGGTATCCTATTATGGGGAGCCCGGGTAATCGTCCCAGCTCAGGGCCGTCAGGCAATCTTAACTGAGTTACATCATGGACACCCTGAGGTGTCTAAAATGAAGATGTTAGCTCGAAGCTACGTTTGGTGGCCAGGTTTGGACACAGACATAGCAGCCTTGGTACGTCGGTGCCAGAAGTGCCAACAAGGGTAAAGATGCCACCAGCGGCGCCATTGCACCCGTGGGAATGGCCAGGCAGACCGTGGACCCGCCTGCATATTGACCAAGCCAGCCCTTTCATGGGCTCAATGTTTTTGGTGATAGTGGACGTCCACTCCAAATGGTTGGACGTCCACCGGGTAAACACGGCAAGCACAGCATCGACAATTGAAAAGCTCAGGGCCTCGTTTGCAACACATGGACTTCCGGAGGTATTGGTGTCGGACAACGGAACGGCATTCACAAGTGGGGAATTTGGAAAATTCCTGAAGGAAAACGGAGTCTGTCACGAGGCTGAGTCTCCTTTTCCCAAATTTAACGGGGAAAGTGGAGAAACAACAGGAGGCCCAATGCAGGGGGCATGATAATAGTCAGCAGCAGAGACATTTCCAGGTGGGGGCACCGGTTTGGGTCAAGAATTATGGGAATGGACCAACGTGGGTCAAAGGCACGGTAGAGTCCCAAACAGGGACCATATCCTATGAGGTTTCAATAGGAGGTAAGGTGCTGAAGAAACACCTAGACCAAATAATGGCAGCGGAACCACACCTGGAGGCAGGCGAAGCAGGACCGCCTCAAGCTGGGATAGCCCAGACGGAAAGGATACCCACACCCCAGCCCCGAGCAATTTCTCCAAACCCCGTCATCCAGTCATCAGAGTCGGAGATGGACACACTCGACGAGGCCGCAACGACACCTCTCCCTGAGGAGGAGGAAGAACAACTTCCAAGGATGTCGCCAAGGAAAAGACGGGCACCTATAAGGTACACCCCGCCCACTTCGGAGAACGACCCGGTGGACGACACAGAGGTGACAGACCCAGACATGAGGAGCAGGAAGAAGCTCAGAGGAATGCCAGCTGGCAGGAATTCCTCGGACCTTGGGGGGGGGGGGGGGGTGTAATGAACTCCAATTGGCTTTATTGGTTGGCCAATTGGAGTATGAGCTCCCTCAATGATAGCTCATTGAGGGGGCCCATATAATCACCTGTGTAGGCTTTGTGAGCAGTCTTAAGTTGACTGGACTGCTAGCAGCACTGTTTGTAGCTGCTCCTGTAATATCGTTATTGTAAATCAATATTGGTGTGGTGACGGAACTCCTGCCTCCCGTGGATTACTACAAAGGGCAACTTCAAGAAGGCTACACCACTGAAGTGGGACTTCAGTGGGCAAGAGCAAGGCTGAGGAAGCTGAGCCACAAGACCATAGGCTTCTTATTTATTACAGCTTCATCTGGCAATGTACTATTCCAGGAGTACATCATCAGAAAATTTGTCCTCGCGTGCACCCAATATATTTGTTGTGGATCTCTGTTATCTTCGGGACCATTTAGTAACTATATCTATGAAACGGCTTGCAAATTAATTTCTCTCTCCTGGTTGTCCCTGTGGCCACTCTCTTTGTGTCATTTATCGTTTGGAGGGGTTTTGAACCCCTAGTTGTTATACTTGCGAGACTACTTAATGAGATAAAATCAGAACATTATTAAATTCTCAGAGAAACCATTGTAGTAAACCCAGGCAGTGATTACAGCCTAACGCAGGCTATATTTTTCCCAGATTATGACTGAAGGGGGAGGGCACAATTACTTCTCTTCTTGTAGCTTTGGTTTTCGAGCTCAATTGTTTCATGAATCACATTGTAATTCAACTCTCTCCCTCTCTCTTTAATCTGTTCACTTTGAGCTCCTGCTTAATTCCAGTTGTCAATGATTACTTTGTTGCAATTACTGTTTCTAACTTCAGCCCAGCTTGATTCTGCCATCTCCACTTTTCTGTTTCACTCACTGCTTTGATGTTTCTTATATCTTTCCTTTGATGTTCTCACGCCAGCATTTAAGTTCGTTGAATTGAACTTTGGAAAGGTAATGAAGATGCAACTAATTTGTGTTTCTGTTGGGTATTTTAAGTGAAATGGCACTTTACCCTAATGGCTTATAGAATGTCATAATTCTACATAAAATTAATGTCCACCTAAAAATATGAAAATGTCTACTTTATTACAGATGAACTCCCTTCAAGAACAAGAATATTCAACTTCCTGGGGATTTCTGGTCTCCACTCAGTACCACGCAACCTTTGACTGAAAATTCACACAACCCAACCAGCGTTTGACAGCTTCTCAAGAACCTACACTTCCATGCCCATCTATCATACCCATCGGACATGTTGAAGACACTGATTAATGCTATGGTACAGCATTTCCCTGGTGCCAATTTAGGTGACCCTAACCAATGACAGTTTGTGAGTTAGAAACATAGATGCATAGTAAATAGAAGAGGAGTAGGCCATTTAATCCTCTATCTCAAAGCCAAAGTCCCATTCTCTCCTCATACCCCTTGACTGCTTTAGTGTCTAGAAATCTGTCTCCTTCTTTTGTGATCATTCGCTAATGAGTATTATTGTCCACTTCAGGAACTCTGTGTTACTGGTCATTGGTTCTGTGGGTTCTTACATGGTTGATGAGCCCGATCCGAGAGCCACATCTTCGATTGGACGCTTGGCAGGTGTTTCCCGGAGGTGGGATCGGTCCTTTGACTCAAGATCACTGGTATTCCTTTCTCAGGCTCCTTTTCCGGCCTCCCCTTGCCCTCGGGTGTCCTGAAATAATTGTGTCACTTCAATCAGGAGGCTTCTCCAAGTAGGTCTCTTCTGAGCAAGGGTCTCCGAGGCATTGGCATTGATGTTTGGGCTGGATTCTCTGAGACATCATGCCGAAATCGCGAAACGCGATCGGCCGGAGAATCGGCTCTGATGCCAAAATCTGGCTTGACGCCGGTTTCGCACCGATTCCGAATTCTCCGGACCCCACAACTCGCTGAAATCGCACTGCGCAGCCCAGAGAATTGCTTGTAGTACCCCGACGACCGATTCTCCGGGGCCTCAGCGATTCTGCGGCCTGGGTGGGCCGATTTCTCGACCGCGTGGTTCTAACCACCCATACAAATTCGTGAAGCTGGCGTGTTGGCTGAGGCGGCTGCGGGAGGAGTTAGGGGTTGGCATGGGGGGAACTACAGGCTCCTGGAATGGACACCGTGCATGCTCTCTGCAGGGTGGGGGGGGGGGGGTGCCCTGCCAGGAAAGGGGGAGGGGAGTGGAAGGGTGTGAACAGGCTGCGCAGTCCCTTCCATGACAGGGCGGTGGCCATTATGGCGGCCATCTTGTTGGCCACACACCCCGGGCACAGGGCTAATGGCCGTATGGGTTGGTGCCTGATGAGGTGTCCGGCACTTCACAGGCATCGGTGCACAGGGCATACTGTTGATAACAGGCCGCTGTTCACCAACAAAAGGGGTACCACTCCATGAACTTTCAGGTGGTCTGTGACCACCAGATGAGGATCCTGCACGTTTGCGCCTGGTACCCGGGCAGTGTGAATGACTCATTCATGTTGGCCCAATCTGTGATCCCCGGCATGTTTGAGGGACAGCCCCCCCCCCCCCCCCCCCCGCGGGGCTGGTTGCTGGACGACATGGGTTACCCATTGTGGTCGTGGCTGGTGACACCTATACTGAGGCCACAGAGTGAGGTTGGAGAACCACTATAATAATTCGGCCACCTCCTTCTGGGACTGGGCTACCCTCCCTCTGGGACTGGGCCACCCTCCCTCTGGGACTGGGCCACCTCCCTCTGGGACTGGGCCACCTTCCCTCTGGGACTGGGCCACCTTCCCTCTGGGACTGGGCCACCCTCCCTCTGGGACTGGGCCACCCTCCCTCTGGGACTGGGCCACCTCCCTCTGGGACTGGGACACCCCCCTCTGGGACTGAGCCATCTCCCCCTGGGACTGGGCCACCCCCCTCTGGGACTGAGCCATCTCCCTCTGGGACTGGGCCACCTCTCCCTGGGACTGGGCCACCCTCCCTCGGGGACTGGGCCATCTCCCCCTGGGACTGGGCCACCTCCCCCTGGGACTGGGCCACCTCCCTCTGGGACTGGGCCACCTCTTCCTGGGACTGGGCCACCCTCCCTCTGGGACTGGGCCATCTCCCTCTGGGACTGGGCCACCTTCCTCTGGGACTGGGCCACCTCTCCCTGGGACTGGGCCACCCTCCCTCGGGGACTGGGCCACCTCTCCCTGGGACTGGGCCACCCTCCCTCGGGGACTGAGCCATCTCCCCCTGGGACTGGGCCACCCCCCTCTGGGACTGAGCCATCTCCCTCTGGGACTGGGCCACCTCTCCCTGGGACTGGGCCACCCTCCCTCGGGGACTGGGCCATCTCCCCCTGGGACTGGGCCACCTCCCCCTGGGACTGGGCCACCTCCCTCTGGGACTGGGCCACCTCTTCCTGGGACTGGGCCACCCTCCCTCTGGGACTGGGCCATCTCCCTCTGGGACTGGGCCACCTTCCTCTGGGACTGGGCCACCTTCCCTCGGGGACTGGGCCATCTCCCCCTGGGACTGGGCCACCTTCCCTCTGGGACTGGGCCACCTCCCTCTGGGACTGGGCCACCTCCCCCTGGGACTGGGCCACCCTCCCTCGGGGACTGGGCCACCTTCCCTCTGGGACTGGGCCACCTCCCCCTGGGACTGGGCCATCTCCCTCTGTGTCTGTGGGATGCCGGCCAGCACCTGGGCAATGGCACCGATGCTCTCAGCCATGGCCTGCTGTGAATGGGTCACACTGAGGAGCGCCGCTGCAATTTGCAGCTGGCTCTGGCACATGGCTGCCTGTGAGTGGGCAGCCCTGTGCTGGGCCACGGCCCGCACGTGCACAGAATGCCCCAGGCCTTGCAAAACCTGACCTATGTCAGACTCCGTCGTCCCTGTTGCCTCCACCGCGGACGCCACCCATGCGGTTTCGGCCTGGGTGGCATGTTTGACCGGCACCACTCCCTACTCCTGCAAGCGAATGGACTCCCCCATCTGCATCTGCAGGTTCTGGAAGCCAACTGTCTTCTCCTTGTGGTAGTCACCACTGTTTGTATATATTACGTATATGAGATGTAATACGGTAAGGCTCCTGTACTACAGGTACGGGGTAGATCCCTGCCTACTGGCTCCGCCCAGTATGTGGAGTATAAATGTGTGTGCTCACCGAGCTGCAGCCATTTCGGCAGCAGCTGCGGGAGGCTACACATCTCTGCGTAATAAATCCTCGATTACTCTCTACTCTCATCTCGTCGTAATTGATAGTGCATCACTCCTCTTCTAGTCCCTAGGTCTCTGATGCACCTGCACTATGAGTGGGAATAGATCTTCCAGGAGCCCCGGACCTGACTGGGCGGCAGTTGGTTGCTGGGGCCGAACTGCCCTTTGACCGTCCGGCACCTCGGCTGCTCCTACCTCCACCTGCTGTACCGGTACAGCTGTGTGGTGCGCACCAGTGAGTGTCCCAGGAGCCTCATCACTAATGTGCCCAACCGGGACGATAGTCTATGAGAAGGTGGATGGTGTAGGAGACAGCTGAGACTGAAAGTCAATGTCATCATTGGACCCGAAGTCTGGGGTTTCCTTGGTCATAGTGTGCTGTATGTCTGTCCCCTGTGTTTCTGTCCCCTGGGTCGTGGTGTCCTGGGGAGTCACGGGCAGAGGGCTGGTGTTCCGGCTGCTCTCCCCATCCTCTACCCTGGGGGGCACCGGACCTGGCACTGGCTGCGGGCAGGGGGCCCCGGATGGGCCGGACCCATCACCGCCTGGTCCCGGAAGACACAAGACAGCATGTATGGTTAGACAGGCAGACGGGTGTGAGATGGTGAGCGCTGTGGTGTGGGGGGTGTGGGATGAGGGGTGTGGGATGTGGGGTGAGGTGAGGGGTGAGGGGGTGAGGGGTGAGGGGTGTGAGGGTGTGGAGTATGAGGTGGAGTGGTGAGGGATGTGGGGTGAGGGGTGTGCATGCATGTGTCGTCAGACGCCGCAACCAGGCAGGGATTCTCTCTTGGTGGCGTGCACTCTCCCTCTCCTCCGGCCCGCCAACGATGATGAGTGCCCTCTGCTCGGACACGGTGAGGGGAAGCAGGTCTTCCAGTCCCCCTCCGGACTTCTCCCGCTCCCAGCGGTTATGAGCGACCTTGTCCTGGGGTGGGGGTGGGGGGGAGGGGCAAACACAAACAGCAACAGTGTTAGACGGACATCCGGTAGCGGCTATGAAGGAGTAAGTTGCACATTTGGTGGCTTCCGCTCGGGTTGGACTTTTGGACCTTTTCCCACAATGTTTTACCAGACTTGATTTGAAAAATTGATGACAGAGGCAATTGTGTACTGAATTCCCACATCGGTGCATGGAGAGGAGGACAAGGAGTGCTCGCAAAGACACAAACAGAAGAACAGAGAAGGCTTGGGCTGAAGCTGCACTGGGAGGAAGAATGGCGGAGGACTGGACCTCTGGCTTGTCGACCCAGAGGTCAACGGAGCAGCTGATGCAAGTTATCCAGGAGGGCTTCAACAAGCAGAAGCAGGACTGCTTGGACACGATTAAAGAGGTAATTGTGCAGCTGGAGTTTAGATTGGATGCCCAAGATCGGGCGTTCCAGAAAGTCGAGAAGGCGCTGGCTGAGCAGGAGGAACATCAAACAACAGTAGAGTCGGAGGTGGGGATGCTGAGAGACCAACAGAAAAGGCTCCTGGAGAAGGTGGAGGACCGAGAGAATAGGTCCCGCTGGCAGAACTTGAGAATCATTGGTCTCCAGGAGGGATCCGAAGGAGCGGACACTGGGGCATCCTGAGCCAGCATGTTTGAGAAGCTGCTGGGAGATGGGGCATTCCCCCGACCCTTGGAGGTGGACAGGGCTCACAGAGCACTCGTAAGTAAGCCACGAATGGGAGGCCCCCTGAGGGAATGGTGGTGAGATTCCACAGGTATTTGGATAAGGAGCGTATTTTACAGTGGGCCAAGCAGACACGGAGCTGTCAGAACCTGAGTGCGGAGGTGGCCAGGAGAAAAGCGGGGCTTAACCAGATAAGGTCGACCCTTTTCAATAAAGAGGTGAAGTTCGGGCTGTTGTATCCGGCCCGCCTCTGTGTTACACACGAGGAGCAACATTTTTATTTTGAGTCGCCTGAGGAAGCATTAGACTTCGCGAAAAGGAAAGGACTGGTGTCGGACTGAGAACTTTGAACTTTGCTGCAACGTTTCTGTTCAAAAAGTTTCTCGTTTCTCATTTTGCGGATGTTATTTGTAATGCCTTCTGTATTGATCTGGGGCCAGTTGCAGAGCTGACTGAGTTAAAGTTTTGCACTGTTGGGGGATGGAGGTGTGTTTGTCTAGATGCTGGAGCTTTTGCTTGATCTTTTTCTTTGTTTAAATGGGTTTCTTTTTCTCTGTTAGGCAATTGTGTTGGGATTGTTTTTCATTTGAATATGAATGTATGAGCGGGGGAGGGAGGGTGGGGAGGGAACAATAGGTGGGGGAATGTCTGGCGCCAGGGGCGAGGGGCACCAAGCTAGCTGGGCGGGCTAGCTTACGGAAGCGTAGTGTGCAGATGTTAGGCTTATCAAAGTGGTTGATTTATTTTGTGCTGTTACTGGGGGGGAGGGGGGAAAATGTTCTGCTGATGAAGGATGGACTTTTGCTGAGAGACATAGGGCAGGTCAGGAGCGGAGGCTGCCTGAGGGCGGGCCGGTGGAGGACCCATGGAGATTTGGGCAGCCGAGAGTAAAGGAGCTCTCCTTCTACTCACACAGGCATAAAGTGTGCTCCCGGATTGATTTCTTTATTCTGGGCAGGGCTCTACTGACGGGGGTGGTGGACACAGGGTACTCGGTGATCACAACCTCAGACCATGCCCCGCACTGGGTTGATCTAAAGGTTAGTAATGACACTAACTAGCGCCCGCACTGGAGGTTAGACGTGGGACCTTTAGCTGACGACGAGGTGTGCGGGTGGTTGAGGAAATGTATTCAGAACTACCTGGAAGTCAACGACACGGGGGAAATTTTGGCAGTGGTGGTCTGGGAGGCATTGAAGGCGGTGGTTAGAGGGGAGCTGATTTTGATACGGGCCCATAGGGAGAAGGTAGACAGGGCAGAGATGGACCGATTGGTGAAGGAGATACTACAGGTCGACATGAGGTATGCGGAGACTCCAGAGTCAGGGCTTTTAAGGGAACAGCGGAGGCTGCAGGCAGAGTTCGGTTTGTTAACCACAGGAAGGGCAGTAGAGCAGCTGAGAAAGGCGAGGGGGGCGATTTATGAGCATGGAAAGAAGGCCAGCAGAATGCTTGCACAGCAGCTCAGAAAGAGGGAGGCAGCCAGGGAGATAGGGAAAGTAAAGGATGGAGACGGTAACCTGGTGGGAGACTCAGCAGGGGTGAATAAGGCGTTTAAGGAGTTTTATAGTCGGCTGTACGGGTCGGAACCCCCACCTGGGCCGGAGAGAATGAGGCATTTCCTCAGGGGGCTGAATTTCCTGAAGGTGGACGGGGAGCTGGTAGAAGGGCTGGGGGCCCCAATCGGGATTGAAGAGATAGCGGAGGGGCTGAAGGCCATGCAGTCGGGTAAGGCCCCGGGGCCGGATGGGTATCCAGTGGAGTACTATAAAAAGTTCTCTGGGATATTGGGGCCGCTGTTGATGAGGACATTCAATGAGGCCAGGGAGAGAGGGGTGCTTCCCCCGATGATGTCACAGGCCATGATCTTCGCTGATCCTGAAGTGGGACAAGGACCCTGAGTTGTGTGGGTCCTACAGGCCGATATCCCTATTGAATGTGGACGCGAAACTGCTGGCCAAAATTTTGTCCTCTAGGATTGAAGACTGTGTTCCGGACGTGATCAGGGAGGACCAGATGGGGATTGTTAAGGGGAGGTAGTTGGTGGGCAATGTAAGAAGATTGTTAAATGTGATCACGATGACCCCCAGAAGGTAGGGAGGTAGAGGTAGTGGTCACAATGGACCCAGAAAAGGCCTTTGATCGAGTAGAACGGGAATATCTGTGGGAGGTACTGGGACGGTTCGGATTTGGGCGGGGCTTTATTGACTGGGTGGGGTTGCTGTATCAGGCTCCTGTGGCGAGTGTATGGATGAATCGGACAACATTGGACTATTTTAGGCTACATCGGGGGACGAGACAGTGATGCCCCCTCTCCCCACTGTTGTTCCCATTAGCTATAGAGCCACTGACAATTGCACTGAGAGCTTCAAGGGGCTGGCAGGGCTGGTCCTTTACACAGCGCTTTATGCAGAGGACCTGCTCCTGTTTGTATCGGACCCAGCAGAGGGGATGGAAGAAATCATAAGGATTCTGGGGGAATTTGGTCGGTTGTCGGAGTACAAACTAAATATGGAGAAAACTGAGATGTTTGCGAACCAGGCAAGGGGACAGGAGAGGTGACTGGGAGAACTGCCATTTAGAGTGGTAGGGGAAAGCTTCAGGTATCTAGGCATCCAAGTGGCGCGGGAATGGGAACGGTTGCACAAACTTAATCTGACCCGATTAGTAGACCAAATGAAGGACGATTTCCGAAGGTGGGACGCGGTCCCATTGTCATTATCTGGGAGGGTCCAGACGGTGAAGTTGACGGTCCTTCCGAGATTCCTGTTGGTGTTCCAGTGTCACACCAAAGAAGGTTTACTTTGGCAGACGGGATTCTGACATCCTAAGCATGTGGCCAGCCCATTGGAGCTGGTTTTGGATGATCATGGCCTCCATGTTGGCGCTGTTGACTCCTTAAAGGACACTGATGTTAGTTGATGTTGATGACTATGATGCTCATGCTGACACCAAGATTGTTGTGTATAAGGTGGTCATCTTCCCAACTCTTCAATACAGCTCAGTACTTGGACTACTCACAGGCATCACCTCAAGGTGCTGGAGAGGTACCATCAATGCTGTCTGAGATGGATTCTCTGCATCAGCTTGGAGGACTAACTCGGTCTCCACTTAGTGACACTCCAACCTTTTACCCTCTCAGCCAACACCACTGGAGCTTTACCATAGCATTAATCAGTGTCTTCAACGTGTCCGGTGGGTATGATGGATGGGCATTTCCGATGGGTATGATGGAAGTGTCGGGGTGGGATTCTGCGATTCCGCGCTGGGTTGGAGAATCGCTGAGGGGGGCGCGAATCCTGCGCCGCCGCTCCGACGCCGGGCTGCCGAGTACGGCCGAGTTCGGCCGAGTCTCGCTTGTGTCATTCGTGTGTGGTCCTACCCGGCGGGAGCCTCAGCGTTGTGACTGTGGGGACCGTCCTGGTTGGGGGAGAGGGAATCCGGCTCCGCGGGGGGCCCTCTCCGGTGGCCAGATCTGCGATCGGGGGCTACCGATTGGCGGGCGGGGTTTTTCCAGGGGGGTCCTATGTTCCTCTTCGCCGGGCCCTTGTAGGGCTCCGCCGTGGCTCGCCCACATGCGGACCCATGCCGGCTGCGTGAAGCGCTCCAGTGCTGTGCTGGCCCCCTGTGGGTTAGGGGATCGCTGCTCCTAGCGGCTCGATGACGCTGTCGTAAAACACTTTGGCGTTTACGACGGCATCAACACTTAGCCCCATTATCGGAGAATCGCTCCCTAGGTTCTTGAGAAGTAGTCAAACGCTGGTTAGGTAGTGTGAATTTCCAGTAAAGGGTTGCGTGTCACTGAGTGTAGACCGGGTTCAATTATTTGGGTTAGAGGGATTGGGCAGAGAAGTGGGCTGAGGTTAGGATGCTCTTTTATGATTCCATGATGCTCTTTTCAGTAGGACCGCTTGAAAGAATCCTTCGCGTACAATCAGAAATGTCACCCCATCAGCGATTTCTGGTGGTGGATGAGATCGTAGAGTAGGCACTGGACAATGCTCCCACCTGCAACAACCTGTAAAGTGCTAAAACGGCAGCCCTAACCAAGCACATTTGAAGATATTGCTGGGGGAACAATACAACGAAGAAAAATGCCAACAAAAAAGAGGGATGAGCGAAGTGTGTTCCTCAGACTCAGAAGCATCCCTGGAATTGGCAGGTGACAAAATGGCGGCAGCGAGCCATCAGCCGAGATCAGCTGTATCATGGCGACAGAGCTGAGGAAGTACTAATGGAGCAGGCCGGAAAAGTGAAAAAGTCAGTGGATGAATCCCTAAACCAGATTTCAAGCCTATTGGTAGGGATGAACAAAAATATGGAAGCTTGGGGTGACACGGTCAAAAATATGGAGGTGGCCCTCTCCGACCACAGTGAGCGGATCATGGCGTCAATCTAGGGCTGTATTCTCCACCGGCGGGATGCCCTGTTTGGCCGGCAGCCCGGGGGTTTCCTGACGGCGTGGGACTGCCCCACAATGGGAAACCCCATTGACCAGCTGGCGTAACAGAGCATCCCGCTGGTGGGGTAAAACAGAAATATGGTGTGGCAGGGCGGAGAATCCAGCCCCTTGCCTTCGGTCCTGGAGTCGAAAATTTTTTTGAAAAATAAAGCAAGTGACCTGGGGTCTCAAAGACTAAACATCTGTCTCGTGGGTTTGCTGGAGGGAGCGGAGGGAAGCACCTCCATAGTATACACAGCCAACATACTGTTTCAGAAGGTGGGCGAGAAGTATCTCAAATCGCCCTCCCTGAGCTAGATCGGGCTCATCGTGCACTGCGACCGAGACCTCATGCAGAGGAATCCCTTCGAGCAATGATCCTAAGGTTCCATAACTTTAAAGAAAAAGAGCAAATCCTGCAATGGGCCATGGTTGAATGGGAGGGTCACTCGATCCGGCTATAGCAGGACCTTGGCGCTGAGTTGGCAAAAAAGGAGCAGCATTTAAAGGGGCAAAATCTGCCCTATTCAAGAAGGGGCACTAGTGCGAAAAACCAGAACCCGAGGCCACAACCTCAGACTGAAAGGACAATCCTTTACGAAATGAAATGAAAATCGCTTATTGTCACAAGTAGGCTTCAAATGAAGTTACTGTGAAAAGCCCCTTTAAAACTGATATGAGGAGGACTTTCTCTCGGGTGGTGAATCTGGGGAGCTCACTGCTGCAGAAGGCCGTGGAGGCCAAATCACTGAGTTTACTTAAGACAGAGATAGATATCATAGAATTTACAGTGCAGAAGGAGGTCATTCAGCCCATCGAGTCTGCACCGGCTCTTGGAAAGAGCACCCTACCCAAGGTCAACACCTCCACCCCATCCCCATAACTCAGTAACCCCACCCAACACTAAGGGAAATTTTGGACACTAAGGGCAATTTATCATGGCCAATCCACCTAACCTGCACATCTTTGGACTATGGGAGGAAACCAGAGCACTCGGAGGAAACCCACACATACACGGGGAGGATGTGCAGACTTCGCACAGACAGTGACCCAAGCCGGAATCGAACCTGGGACCCTGGAGCTGTGAAGCGATTGTGCTATCCACAATGCTACCGTGCCTTGATTCGACTATAGATTCTTGATTGTTAAGGGGATCAGCGGTTATGGGGAGAAGGCAGGAGAATGAGGATGAGAAACATCTTAGCCACGATTGAATGGTGGAACAGATTTGATGGGCCGAATGGCCTAATTCTTCTCCTACATCTTATGGTCTTATGTTATCTGGTTTGGGCTACTCTACCCAGCCTGCCTGTGAGTCTCTGTTCATTTCTTGATGAAAACTGTCACATATACCAAGGTACAGTGAAAAGTTTTATTCTGCGTTCAGACCTGATAGATCACTCCATTCATATATACATAAGTACAACACACAAAAACAATTACAATTGTAAAATAGGAAAAATACATAGAAAGATCAATTTAATATATAGCCAGGCTGGTTTAGCTCAGTGGACTAAACAGCTGGTTTGTGATGCAGAACAAGGCCAGCAGCGCAGGTTCAATTCCCGTACCAGTTGAGAATGCTGAATTCTCCCTCTGTGTACCTGAACAGGCGCTGGAATGTGGCGACTAGGGGTTTTCACAGTAACTTCATTGCAGTGTTAATGTAAGCCTACTTGTAACAGTAAAAAGATTATTTATTTCTTTACTATTCAAGAGTCTAGTAGCAGCAGAAAAAAAGCTGTGTTTAAATCTGTTAGCACAAGCTCGCAAGCTTTTTTATCTTCTGCCCGATAAAGAAGTCGGAAAAAAGAATAACTAGGATGGGAGGGGTCTTTGATTATGTTCCCAAGGCAGCGAGAAATATAGACAGGGTCAATAGATTGAAGATGGGTTTGCATGATGGACTGAGCCGTGTTCTCAACTCTCTGTAATTTCTTACAATCTTGGGCGGAACAGTTACCATACCAGGCTGTGATGGAACCAGATAGAATGCTTTCTATGATGCATCTATAGGAATTAGTAAGAGTCATTGTGGACATACCGAATTTCCTTAATTTCCTGAGGAAGTATGAAATGAAAATCGCTTACTGTCACAAGTAGGCTTCAAATGAAGTTACTGTGAAAAGCCCCTAGTCGCCACATTCCGGCGCCTGTTTGGGGAGGCTGGTATGGGAATTGAATTGTGATGCTGGTCTGCTTTCAAAGCCAGCGATTTAACCCTAAAGATGTTGTTGTGTTTTCTTAATCGTAACAATGGGTGGACCAGGACAAATTGTTGGTAAAATTCACACTGAGGAACTTGAAACTGTCAACCATCTCCACATCAACACCATTGATATAGACACGGGTGTGTACTACACTTCGCTTCCAAAGGTCAATGACCAACTCCTTTGTTTTGCTGACATTAAGGGAGAGGCTGTTGTCATTGTACCATGCTACTAAGTTCTCTATCTCTCTCCTGTACTCTAACTTGCCATTGCTTAAAATCTGACCCACAATGGTCGAATCATCAGCAAACCTATAACTGGAGTCGGGTCAAATTTTTGCCACACAATCATGTGTGCATAAAGAGTATAGCAGAGGGCTGAGTACGCAGCATTGCTCAATGTTAAGGACTGTCGTGGAGGACGTCTGTGGGTCAGGAAATCGAGAATCCAGTTGCAAAGAGAAGAGCCAAGTCTGAGGTTTTGGAGTTTGGCTATGAGCTTGGTTTAGATTATAGCATTAAAATCAGAACTATAGTAAATAAGCAGGAGCCTGACATAGGTGTCCTTGTTGTCAAGATGTTCCAAAGATTAGAGTAAGATTGGGGAAATAGCATGCTGCAAACCTGTCAAGGGAAACCCAGACAATGCAAACACTTTTGTTCAGAAACTTGGTTTGAATTCTGCATAAACCCTTCTTTATGTTTGTCTAAAGGTTAAATTGCTGTACGTTTGGAAGTTAAATAATTGTTGTTTATATGGTTGAATTACACTGAAAAGATGTTACTGTTGAAGTGTTATTTTCTATTATGCCAGTACTATATCTCTTGCCCTTATTGGGCTGTCGTTGTCACTGAGTGAATTCCAAGTGAATTCTTAGTGAATTCTTTTAATATTGTTGATGATTTTTCTCAATTTTAATATAGGGTTGGTTGGAGAGTCTCTGTGCGAGAGCTAGAGATGAGTCTAGTGAAGTGAAGTTACAAATGTGGCTATTCTGCATCTCCCACTCTCAAACACCCGGCAAGGGTGAGCTCAGATTATAGTGTTAGAGATCTCAGATTTTATACAAATTTGATGTTTTTGTTGGGGGTTATTGGGTTAAGGGGGGATTGGGGGAGGGAGGGTGTTATAGCTGGTAGTCTGACGTTGTCCACTAATTTTTATTAGTTGGAGTGGAACAGGCCGCTATCCTGGTGGGATTTCTACACCGTGGCATTGGAGGATTCCTTACTTGCTGAGCTACAGATGTAATGGCTGACCCCGGTGGGTGAGGCGATAGAGGTTCTCCTTTCTGCCTTACAATCTAGAATGTGAGGGGTTTGAATGGACCAGTGAAGCAGGTAAGGGTTTGCACATTTAAAGGGTCTAGATCCAGTGTTGTGTTTCTACAGGATACCCACTTGCGGGTGAAGAACCAGATAACGCTTCACAAAATTTGGGTGGGTAAGTCTTTCACTCTGTCTTTAATTGTAGGGCCAGACGCTCAGCAGTATTAATCCACTTAAAATACCATTTACTCCCTGCTGGATTTTGGATGACCCCAATGGACGCTACATTATTGTCAATGGTTCACTGGAAATCACTGCGTTATTTTGGTGAATATTTATGTTCGCAATTGGGACGGTCCGAGCTTCATAAACTCCCTGGTGAACGTCCTCCACGATTTAGACTCACATCGGATAATTCTGGGAGGAGACTTAAACTGGATTGCTCCATGTTTAAATCCCAGCCCCAAACTGTGATATCGAAGGAACTGACCTCTTTGATGGATAGGATTGGAGGGTTTGACCCGTGACGTTTTCTGCATCCAAACAGTAATTTCTTTTTTTTTCACATGTTCACCACACCAACTCCTGAATTGATTTTTTTTGTTGTCGACAAATCCCCCCTCCCCTCAGCGAGAACAGCCGAGTACTCGGCAATCATCATCTGGGACCATGCCTGTCATTTTATTGAATTTTGCTTTGATTCAGGCCCCCCACAACCCCCCCCCCCCCCCCCCCCTTGGAGACTGGACACCACTTTACTGTCTGATGACAAATTATGTGAGCGATCGTCTGCTGGCACAGCAGACTTTATCAAACTCAGCAAAACAGAGTCAACAGAGGAAACCTTAAAGGCTGTCGTAAGGGGGGATATTAGCTCATATGAAGCTCGTATTATGAAAAAGGAGAGAGTGGAATTACAAGGCTGGTGGACTCCATCTTGGAGACTGACCGCCAATATTCTTCTGCCCCAATGCCAGGATTATTGATGCATCGAAAAAACTTGGAACTTCAATTTGAATTGATCTCCATGAATAGTGATCCATCAGTTTGGGCGTTCTCGGGGCACCTTCTATGAACACGGGGAGAAAGTGGGCTGTCTTCTTGCTCATCAACTCAAGAAGCGGCTGCCTCCTGAGAAATCCCTCTGATTTGGAGCAAAGAAGGTAACCTAGTATCAGCCCCTTTCCAGGTAAATGTGCCTTTCAGTATATATTATCATGAGCTATAGGGTCCCCTGTTCAATTCCCAGCTTGGTCTGTGTGGAGTCTGTACATTCTCCCCATGTCTACGTGGGTTTCCTCCAGGTGCTCTGGGTTCCTCCCACAGTCCAAAGATGTGCAGGCTAGGTGGAGTGGCCATGATAAATTGCCCCTTAGTGCCCAAAAAGGTTGGGTGAGGTTACAGGGATAGGGTGGATGTGTGGGCTTGGGCAGGGTGATGTTTTCAAGGGCCAGTGCAGACTTGATGGGCCAAATTGCCTCCTTATGCACTGTAAATTCTATGATTCTACATGAGTCAGAGCCTCTCCCAGATACTTAGGCATGCTGAGGTTTCTAGATGGTTTACACATCCCAACCCCTGTCTTCCAACTATAATATCGGAGGATCAGACAGACTTTATCACTGATAGACAGTTATTGGCCAATGTCTAACATCTCTTGAACATTGTCCTTTCCCCCTTAACTGCTCAGTAGTCTGAAGTTAGAGTATCTTTGGATGCAGAAAAAGCATTTGATAGGGTGGAGTGGAACTACCTTTTTAAGATCTTAGATTGATTCGGATTTGGCCTGAAATTCTCCTCCTGGGTTTATCTGATGTACAATGCTCTAAAAGCCAACATCGGCGCAAATATGACCTCCTCTGAAACTTTCTTCTGGGCAGACGCACTAGACAGGGCTGCCCCCTTTCTCCATTGCTCTCTGCGATGACCATTGAACCTCTGGCGATAGCGTTGAGGTCATTGGAGGGGTGGAGGGGAATACACCAGGATGGAGAGGAGCACCGGGTCTCGCTACATGCAGAACGCCTATTCTTATATATTACAGATCCGATCTCCTCAATAGAAAACATCATGAAGATGCTCACGAGATTCGGCACATTTTCAGGTTATAAATTAAATGTGAATAAAAGTAAATGTTTCACAGTGAACCGGAAAGCCACAGGGGCTCACCTTGGCTTGCTGCCGTTTCGCCTCTTGCCCTCTAGTTTTTTATATCTGGTATCCGCGTGGCCCGTAACTGGGGCTTACTCCACAAACTGAACTTTTCAAGACTCATCGGTAAGGTTAAAATGAACCTACAGAAGTGGAATAATCTCCCTTAGACTCTGGCGGGAAGGATCGAAACTGTCAAGATAAATGTACCACCAAGCCTTTTATTCTTATTTCAGTGTATCTCGATTTTTTACCCAAACATTTTTTATTACGGTCAACAAATTAATATGAGTGTTTATTGAGGCAGGTAAGAGTCCGCAGCGCCTGCTTCAGAGAGACAGAAGATTGGGACGCTTAGTCTTCCCAAATCTTGATTTTATTACTTGGCTACCAACGTACAGAAAATCATACAACGGCTCAGTGGCCCGAAGTCAAACTGGAGTAGATTGGAGGCATTGTCTTGTACCGCAGCTTCCTCTCTACATGCCATAATTACCGCACCTCTGCCCTTCTCCCCGGTAGGTCTTGCCTCAAACTCTGTGATGATTTTTTCCCTCAGGATTTGGAAGCAGTTTAAGCAGCTCTTCAGTCTTCTCTCGCTGTCCTCACTCGCCCCGATATGTGACAACTGTCACTTCACGCCTTCGAGCTTGGGCCCATTGTTCAGGTCCTGGAGAACGGGAGGTCGGGAACACTTTGGGAACTTCTGGATGGAAGCTCAGCCAGCCTTGAAAAACTCACAGACAGATCCAAGCTGACTTGTACCCAAACTTTCTTCCTTTTTTAAAATTCAGGATTTCTCACGTAAGTTCTTTTCCTCCTTCCCCCATGATCCCACCTTCATCCCTGCTGGAAAAGGTATTGGCCTTGGCACAGCAGGGGTGAGAATCAATTTCTAATCTTGACAACCTCATTCTATCTTTGGATCCTGCCCCTTTGGATAGAGTGTACGTGAAATAGGTGGAGGTACTAGGCCCTGTGCTTGCTGAGGAGGTTTGGAGAGAAGCTCTTGATGGGGTGAATTCCACTTCACCCTGTGCCAGCCTTAGTTTGGTTCAGTTCAAAGTGCAACAGAGAACGCATTGGGAAAAGGCAAGGATGAGAGGATTCTTTTAAGATGTGGAGAACAAGTGTGATCCCTGTTCACTTACACCGGCTAACCACACACCTATGTTTTGATCTTGTCCTAAGCTTGCTGGCTACTGGACCTCCTTTTTCAAGAACCTAGAAAGAAATTTCTAGAACCCTACAACCTAGTACTAGAACCTGAAAAGAAATGTCACCATCACGGTAGCACAGTGTGTAGCACTGTTGCTTCACAGTGCCAGGGTCCAGGTTTGATTCCCGGCTTGGGTCACTGTCTGTGTGGAGTCTGCACGTTCTCCCCGTGTCTGCGTGGGTTTCCTCTGGGTGCTCCAGTTTCCTCCGGGAGCTCCGGTTTCCTCCCACAAGTCCCAAAAGACGTGCTGTTCGGTGACTTGGATATTCTGAATTCTCCCTCCATGTACCCGAACAGGTGCTGTCGTGTAGTGACTAGGGGCTTTTCACAGTAATTTCATGGCAGTGTTAATGTAAACCTACGTGTGACAATAAAGATTCTTATTCTTCTTATTATTATTGTTATTAACCTTGCCCACTGGTTGCAATCGTTGGGGTTCCGGACTCCATGGGCGGGATTTTCCCACAAGCCCACCGCGTGTTTTTCGGCTGCGGAGGCGGACCACGAGTGAGATCTACCGGTCCCACCATTGTCAACAGGATTTCCCGTTGACAGCACCCCTCATTGCCGAGAAACCCGTGCGTGGGATCGAAATTTCACGCTGGCATAAACAGCCGGTAAATCATGCCCCCCGTCTTTATCATAGAATTATAGAATTTACAGTGCAGAAGGAGGCCATTCGGCCCATCGAGTCTGCACCAGCTCTTGGAAAGAGCACCCTACCCAAGGCCAACACCTCCCCCTATCCCAATAACCCAGTAACCCCACCCAACCCTAAGGGCAATTTTGGACACTAAGGGCAATTTATCATGGCCAATCCACCTAACCTGCACATCTTTGGACTGTGGGAGGAAACCGGAGCACCCGGAGGAAACCCACGCACACACGGGGAGGATGTGCAGACTCCGCACAGACATTGACCCAAGCCGGAATCGAACCTGGGACCCTGGAGCTGTGAAGCCATTGTGCTATCCACAATGCTACCGTGCTGTCCTTTATACTCAGGAATGAAGACAGATGTTCATGCCTTCACTTACTTAATACCCAGGAGGCGAATATTACTCAACTGGCGATCTCCCTCACCATCCAAGGCATCCGCATCAGTGGAAGATGTGATATCAGTCTTGCATCTGGAAACGGTCAAGTATACCATCAGAGGCTTGATGGGGAAGTTCTACCAGAGGTGGCGGCCATTAATTTCTTTCTTGAAAGATCTGGACACATTAGAGGGTTGGGGGGATGAGTTAGTGGGGTAGTTTAGTAATAGGGGTTCCTCGCTCCATTCCATTCGTTAACTGCCTTCCTATTTTTGATTTGTTTGTTTATTTTCTATTTTATCTTGTTTCAAAATTATATCATGTGTATATTTTTGTCTGTATGTATATTACTATTCATATTAGATAATTCAATAAAATGTTTGTTGAAAAAATAAATGTTACCCCGTCAAAGCTCAATATCCTATGACTTACAGCACTAATGTGTACCCTCAGATCAGACCAGCTAGCACAGCTGTCTGCCATTTTATGGGATTTATTTCCTCAGCATTTTCAATTCACTAATAATAGAAGCAATTGTTCCCTATTCACTTTATCAAAACATCAATAATTTAGGATTGTATTAAATCTTTGCCAGTCTTAAAAAGTCCTTATTTAATTAACTTTGATCAGAGGTTTAAATTGCTAATTCTCTTTCAGAAGTTGCATAATTTGGGGACTAAGCCAATTAGACAGCAGGATGTTTTCTCTCCTAGGGAATCAAGGGATATGGAGTGTGCAGGAAAGTAATGTTGAGGCCAAAGATCAGTGTTGATCATACGGAATGGTGGAGCTGGTTCCAGGGGTCCTATGGCCTAAACCTGATTCTGTTTTATATATTCTTAATTGGGCAGGTAACCTGTCTTTGTGCCAATTAAGGGTGTGTTCCAATCCATGGCTCAGGGACACTTTATGCCCAGGGATAGTTTCAGGATCCGGAACAGTCCCAACTCCTGTTTCTCATTTCCAAAGCAAAAATGTAATCCCATTAAAGTATTGATTACACGCAATCAATGTGGAAGAATTTGAGTTTTTTCATAGAACGAAGGTTGATTCACCCCACAGAGTCTACAGCTTTGCTCTCTCACTATAGCTATGTATCTATATTTGTTTCAGGTCCTTATGCACTTTAAGAGAAAAATAATGGTTTGAACCTCACCCATTTCCTGTGGCAAAATATTCCATGCTTTAGCAACTCTCAGGGAGGGAGTTTAAAGTTGCAAAATGGGTTTGAATATAGGTGCATGCCAGAGGTTAAAGACGCAAAAATGGCCGACATGTCTGGAACCCAACATGAACATATGTTGTGTATGTTTCAAACAGGAAACATCTGTGGAATGATTTTTGCATATCAAAAGACAATTGAAAATTTAACACTGGATTCTGGATTCTTGATTTATCTGACAGTTCAGTGGTTTCCTCGACCTTCTGAAACTCACCAAGGCCAACAAGATGAGAGCACATGGGGATGTTCAGCTGGGGATCTGAGGACATTTTATTTATTTTCATCCATGGGATGTGGGCATCGCTGGCTGGGCCAGCATTCATTGCCCATCCCTGAGGGCATTTAAGAGTGTACGACATTGCTGTCGACCTGGAGTCACATGGAGGCCAGACCAGTTAAAGATGACAGATCTCCTTCGTAAAGAACATTAGTGAACCAGAGGGGTTTGTACAATAATTGATAATGGTTTCATGGTCAAATTCACCATCTGCCATGGCGGGATTTGATTCTGGGTCCTTAGAGAATGACTCTGGATTTCTAGTCCAGCAACAATACCACTATGTCACTGCCTCCCCTAGTGTCTTGAGAGAGGGAATGGGTGGAGAGTGAGGTGTATTTTTCTGAGAAGCGCTTTGCGGAAGGAGGATAAGGTCCGAGTGAAGAGATTGGCACATGAATGTGGGAAGCTACTCATCGCTTCTCGCCCTGAAACATTTCTTGAGACTGTACCCATGTGAGGAACAACATTCCGACAGCTCACCTCTTCCATAACTTCCATGCATACCCGCTTCATTTCAGAGTTTGGCTTCTTCCTCGCATCCACGTGGGAACTGTATCTCCCTGTCAGCCCCTACTGGTATGGCCTCTGGTCTCCGAGAGTCAGGAGTTGGCAGCCTTCCCACATTGACACTCCCCATTACTGAATGTGTTCAGTACAACTGACAGTTGCAGCATGCAAGCATTATGGATCTTCCTATAAGTAATGGGATTGGCTCCCAACCGTCAGAAAATCCAGAGGCCGGATGCTAATGACATGGCTAATCTGGAAAAAAAAGACACAGAAAAGCCCACTTCAGCAACCTTTGATTTCAGGATCTATTAGCCCATCTCTTCCCCATTTTAGCCATATGGGATGGCCACTTACAAAGGATCCTGGGAAATATGGCCATCTGCAAAGGACCATGGGAAATATGGTCAACCCAGGACTCAGACACTCAGAGCTTATGTATATTGGCAACTCAGATAACTAGACGCTATCAAAACCCCCAGCTAGTTCGCATTCTAATGGCCCATTTCCCCAGAACAAAAGACCTGTACTCAGGTAACAGATACAGAAACAGACTCATCGGTGCCACTCCTTTTGCAAGGTCAATGACCGCTCAGGACACGCCCCGCCATCAAGGCACCCGCCCCTTTATTGGCCAAAATCGAAGGCAGTAATCGAAGCCTGCCGAATTATTGGGTTGAAAGCTAAGGACTGCCCAAAAGAGCACGAAAACCCAGAAGGATAAAGAGAGACACTGCCATGTGTTCAGTCTCTCTTGGCCCCACCGCTCGGTCTCTCTTGGCCCTGACCTACGCCTAAAACCAAGTGCAGCATCACGACCAGAAGGCAAGTTCAAGACCAACGATCGCTTCCAGACGGATGAGCCCAGCAGAAACGAAGTCGCTTCTCCAGACCCAGCCACGCAAGATCCAAACAAAGGCCTTGTTCCTCTGCATAAAGCCGGGTGCCTGAAGTTAAGTACAGGTTGTTGTAGTGTTAGGTGTAATTTAGCTTGTAGTGTTTTATGTTGCAAGTCAAAGTAAGTCTTGTGTGTAAAAAAAACTATCATTGAACTTGAACTAACTAACTGGTTGTTTGGTCTTTGATCGATATCCAGTAAAACCTTGCGGTGGTATCATTTGATACCTGGCGACTCTGAAAAGCAATATCATCATTAATAACTGTCATATCAGTATCCAATTAAAAGAGCAACATTATTGGCATCTCCGATGCGAATTGGCAACACCATCACACCCTCACCTCGCTCCCAACACCCCCCCTCCTGCAACCAGTTAAAAGTCTGCCCTAAGCCAATATTCAGAACCGTGCACCATGTTTTAGGGTGAGAAAGAGGGGGATCATCTCTCCTGATAGCCCATTCCTCCTTAAAAACATGTGCGCTTGTATGTGTAGATGTTGAGGGAATATCAGGACATCCCTCATTGAAAATTGATGATGTTCGCAGATAAAGAATGGCCACTAGCGTCATCGGACCTCTGGTACCGAGCGAGGTCAACAACCTCAGGTCAGGCAAGGAGAACATTTGGCGAAAAAAAAAACATTTCAGTAACAGTGAGTTAATATGAAGCTTGTTCTGTTACTTGAACCCCAGCCTACTGAGGACATGACCCCACTTGTATATCACCACAGATTCACCAGCTAGAGGAGCCAAGCATACCTGAAATGAATATGAAACAAGCAAACATAAGACCACAAGACCTAATCGATATCACCAGGAGCTCCAAGCTATACAGCATAAACAAGATATTCCACAGGGGTAACTCTGTACAGCTGAGGTTTAGCATTGCTTCACATCAGTGTGCATCTATGTATAAATCCTCATTTCCATATGAATATTGACCTTCAACCATGGCGATAATTTTAGATTTTGCAGTAAGCCCATGAGATTCAGTGCATTTAACCTGAAATAAGTTTCCATTATGTGCAGCTCCTTCAATCTTCTCAACTCATTTTCAGCCAATAAACTTTAATACTACATTGGAATTTTGAGTTTTTCCAAACTATTGATGTACGGATCCCTGTCCTACATCGGGAACCTTACAATGCCTCCCCACGCCTCTATACACCATTTCACAGATTGTCTTCACCCAGGCAGCTGCCCTGCAGATTCATATTGTTCAAGATAAATGATCACTTATTCCTTCTATGGGCTGAAAGTGGATGGAGAAAGGTGGTCTTTAAAGAGGTCTCTAACATTAAGGAAGGATTCAGATGTCGAGAAAATGTCCATCCTGTGGGGGAAACCAAAATTAGAGGTCATTAATGTAAGACGGTCACCAGTAAATCCAGTATAAAATTCAGGGGGAGCTGGATGAACATATTTTTTTTTTAGAACAGTACAGCACAGAAGTGGCGCAGTGGGTTAGCACTGCGGCCTCACGGCGCTGAGGTCCCAGGTTCGATCCCGGCTCTGGGTCACTGTCCGTGTGGAGTTTGCACATTCTCCCCGTGTCTGCGTGGGTTTCGCCCCCACAACCCAAAAATGTGCAAGCTAGGTGGATTGGCCACTCTAAATTGCCCCTTAGTTGGAAAAATGATTGGGTACACTAAATGTTTTTTTTTTTAAAAAAATTTTTAAATAAGGGAATCCAGCTATAAATACAGAGTTCTCAGATTATTAATAAAGTTTCTTCCTCTGAAATAGGGATTCGAAATTAAAGGCAGAGTTCATCAGCTGGAAAACAGTTCAGAAGTGTATAAACATACCTGGGCATAATTGTATGCTCAAAGACACTGACATCCTAAGGTATAAGATATGGTATACCCACGAACACAGGGCAGGTTCTGAAAAAAAAGACAGTAATGGGCCTCTATATCATCTCAGAAAGGCTTTGATAAATTGGAAGCTAACACAATTGAACAATGGGTAACCTTGGCAATGCCCCTTAATAGCTTGCCAACTGATTTCTGTAAATTTAATATAGTGGCAAACATCTGCACCTCTCAGTATCCCGTTTGTTTGAAGAATGTTGACTAAAACAACGGATGATGTCCGGCACAAGAGCTCAACATGTTTTCTGTTGGTTCAGCTATCTTATGGCATAAATATTGGAGCCACACAGTAGGATTTTTAGATTTGTTGGATTCACTCCAGCAACTCTTAGGGTAAAGGTACGGCTGCTGTAGCATGGTCATGATCGTTTTCCTCTTAATTGGGATGGCATTATCTCACCAGGCTTGGTAGCTTTATACTCAGGGAATAAAGGTAAATACTGCTTTAAATATTGATGGATGTCTTAAATATCTTTCTTTAACATTATTAAGATCTTGGTTCTATAATAAAGAACGGTTTACTTACCTTACATTAAAAGTGAATTGCATGTTTGGTTCTTTAATAAACTTTTGTATAATTTAGAAACTATATTGTCTCATACAATCTGATGCCTCCAAACTTTTTTAAAAATACATTTAGAGTACCCAAATCACTTTTTCCAATTAAGGGGCAATTTAGTGTCTCCAATCCACCTAGCCTGCACATCTTTTGGGTTATGGGGGCGAAACCCACGCAAACACGGGAAGAATGTGCAAACTCCACACGGACAGTGACCCAGAGCTGGGATCGAACCTGGGACCGTGAGGCAGCAGGGCTAACCCACTGCGCCACCGTACTTCCCCATATGCCTCCAAACTTGAGAATGCACCTCCTTACACGCGTCAGTGGAGAGGTACATTGTTGAGGAGAGATGCCCAGACCCTAATAATACCCGGGTTGTTCTAATCTAGCCAACACACTTTAAAAAAATGCTGTCTGGAGGATGGTAATATTCTCGGGTGATAGCTTTCCTTCAGGTAGAGTTAGATCAGTTCTTCAGACAAATCTACGTGTCTGTGAGGTCTGTTTCTCCAACCTTAAGTGACAGTGTTCTTCTGAGCAGGACGCCTGATCTGGAATAGTCCCAAAAATGGGTTAGGATAATATTCCACTTATCGAGGAGGCTCATGCAGAGTTTAATGCATGGAATAGGCCTATTGGGTCAAATGGCCTGTTTCTGTACTGGAGATGTTTTGCCATTCTATGTAAGTATAGGAGCATATCACAGCATGTCCAGATCCTAGCCTGATTCCAGCCCTTTCCAATGTACTCCCACCAGTGTTATAGATAAAGTGCATTGGGTGGGCTGTGTCCAATTGTCCATTTTGTTTATCTGGATCTGAAAAGTAATTTCTTATCCCCAAAGTTGGCAGTGGTCCTCGTGAATGGTTGAACTATTGGAAGGTTTGAGGAATGTGGAATTGTGCTTTCAGTAAATATTTTTTTTAAAGCACCACAGCTTTTATGAAAAACAAAAACAAATCAAAACCCATTTATTTTTAGATTTAGGATGAAGAGGGGCCAAGAAGAACCAAGCAACCTTTTAGTGTCATCTGCAGCTGAGGAGTAATTTTGAAGTTACCAAGGAAACTAGTGTTATCATTGAATGGTTTTCGACAGAAATTGGATCTTTGATGCAAAGTATGATCCATTAGAATTAGATTATTTACTAGCGAGCAATTAGCTCTGAAATAGAGGAAGCTCTAATTAAAATTCAAGAATTGAGTAATGATTTTACTTTGTGCTGGCTTCAATTGGCTGGGACTAAACCGCAGACGAGAGTCGACCCTTGCAGCACACTTCCACCAGAATTATTGCAAAAGTACAGTGGTTGACCAGCAGATCTTCACAGTGAGGTATGCTACAGTTAGCATTGCCAAGGTCCAGCAAGCTTTCTGAACGATGACCTAACTGAGTCCCTGAGGGCTAAACCAGTATCAATTCAATCCATGTCAGTAATCAATGACTAATGTTACACACGTTTATTTAATTATGCAAGATTTTCAGTCTGCATCTGCAAACAGCACTGAATACATATCACTGGAGAGGCCACATAAACTTTGGTCACTTCAGTGAGAAAAAACAAAACAGTAGCTCAATCTGACATATATAAGGTATACAAAAAGAGATAACCTATGGTAAATTGGATGTTGAAGGCATTTCGGGACTCTTCATCATTATCATGGTGAGAGCGTTGACTTTTAGATATGAATGATATGCTCATTAAGTTGTGGAATGTTGGTTCTGGGGATTGCAATACTTTTCACTTCAGGCATTCAGTGTCCACACCATAGACTCCCAGATCAACTGCAGCGCAGTTGGATGGAGAATAAAAGTTCCTCTCCTCATGTAAAATAAAAGAGATTAAAACATTCATCATCTCTTTCTTCCACTCGGATTGTATTTTGTGAAGTGCCTTATTGTGCCTCTGAAAAAGCTTCACATATAATACTCTGAACTGCCATGGCTACCATTATATGAGCAAACGTAAACAGCCATTTGACACCCAGCAATGAGACTGGCTATTAATGTTCCCGATAAGCCTTACACACACACACCACCATGGGACAACCTGGAAGTGACTATGCGGGTTGCGCGTGATTTGCGCCCGAAAGATATCACACTTGCTTGGTCATGCAAAGTAATTTAGAGGTACTGTGCATTCAAATGAAAAGGTTATGATCAGTAAATCAAAATAAGGGGGTCATTTCTAGATAATCTACTATTGGTAATGTTGATTAAGAGAGGAATTCTGATCAGGATACTGGAATCTTTAACATCCATATCAACAGGAAGATGATGCTTCATCCAAAGGGATTCGCTCAGTGCAGCAGTTCTTCCATCTTTCAGCCTCATTACGCTCTCGCTCAAGTGAAACGAGGCCGGTGAAAAGCGGGAGAGGCCAAAACGAGATCCATGCCAAGTGCAAAACAGTTTGCGATGCAACCACGTGAAATCAGGATCTCGCCGTAATGAGACAAGAAACCAATTATCACCACTTAAGCCCAATTTCCATATTATTAACTGGAGCCACCCCATATCTTTCAGCCTCCCGTCATTCATCAGCCCCTCCAGCTGATTTGCAATCGTGGTTAAGTGAGCACTTCACATATCCCAAGGGGTTTCCTGTGGGTGGGCAGGCCATGTAGCATGTGGGTGTCATTGCCTAGAATCCCAATCACACCTTGATACCTGGACACTGTGCCTGAACACTGCGGAGGCAACACCACATACGCAACAGCCAATGTATGAACACCCAAAGGAAAGGACACAGCTCCAGGGACATGTCTATGGCCGGAGGGTGAGAGGGGGAGATGCCTGGAGAGTTGGGCCAAGGGTTCAGATGTCAGCCTGCATTGTGGAAGAAAGTGACTGAGGTGTCATAATGGTTGTGCTTCCAAAGTGTTTGATGTGTTTTACAATCCCCAACTCCCTCCCCACCCACTACCAACCCCTATCAGCCCCTCACCCCTACCCCGGTGCACTCAGTGATCCTCAACATGCTTTGCCCTCCGAGCTCTACCGGTACATCTAGGTGTTTCTCCAGGATGTACATCAGTGACGGAGGCAGCAAGCTGCCGACCTCGTCTCATGGCCTTGAATGCCCCTGGCGGGTGTCTTCTGGGGGCTCTTGGTCTAGAGGGCTCCGGCTCACTGGTCGGCTGCCCCGTGTGCTGACTTTGAGACACAGCCTCATCAGAGGGGTGGAACGCGGGGGAGCTGGTGGCCATCGTCCCCACTGCATGGGACGGGTCCAGGTTGGCATCCAGTGCCCCCTCCTCCTGGTCAGTGCCCATAGGGCACTGGGGTTTACATTGGGAAGGGGGGCCAGTTGGTTTGAGCCCCAGCTGCCTCTGCATCATCTGGCTCTGCCAGTCCTGGCAGTTTCCCAATGTCTGCACCATTGTGTTAATGTCCTCGGCGATGCTCCTCAGGAACTGAGACATGCTCTGCAGCACCTCGGCAATGCCCACCTGCGACTGGGACAAGCTCTGCAGCACCTCGGCAATGCCCACCTGTGACTGGGACATGCTCTGCAGCACCTCGGCAATGCCCACCTGCGACTGGGACAAGCTCTGCAGCACCTCGGCAATGCCCACCTGCGACTGGGACAAGCTCTGCAGTGCCTCGACCATTCCCATCTGAGAACAGGACATGTCCTGCAGAACCTCATCAAGGTCAGCCTTAACATGCCTCAGTGAATCGGACATTCCGCCAAGTCCCTCAACCGTGGCCGTCACCAACCGTGCAGTGCCTTGGACATCTTCACTCATGGTGCCGACATTGTGAACCAGGATTACCACTGTGGCCACCGCTCTAGCAGTGTTGGCCTTGGTACCAGCCCCATCTCATGAGGCCCATAGCCTCTGGGATCCTCCAAGCGGCTATGAATCTGCTGGAGTGATGCTTACATCTCCCTCTGAATGTCCCGGCTATCATGATAATCAGTTCCGAGTACCTGTGTATCACAGGCCCAGCATCAGGCTGCGACCCAGCTGGGACCTGGGATCCAACAGACCTCCAAGTGCTGTTTCGCCTGGGGTTCCTGCCTCCACCTAATGTACATCAGCATCAGTGTGCTGCTCACCAGATTGTGCCCTGAAGCCTGTCCATTAACGTTTCCCACTGAGGTGTATGTATCTGTGCAGGTAGAGGATGAGGATGACAGCTGTGCCGCAACGTGACTATGGTTGCATCCTCGGAGCTTTCCTCTGAGAAGGTCTCCTGGGAGGCAGGAGAGGGTGCCAGCCGGGATGGGCCTGCGCTGTTGACTGGAGGACCTGCGGGAGAATGGACATGTGGCCAGTGGAAGGGATGGTTGGGGGTCGCATGGCGGCGGGGGTTGGAAGCTCCCTCGCCAGGGGGGGAGGGGGGGGGGGGGTTGGTGAGTGACCATTGGTTTCTACCAACTCATGCTTCCCGCTGTAGGTCACAGAATCATAGAATTTACAGTGCAGATGGAGGCCATTCGGCCCATCGAGTCTGCACCTGCTCTTGGAAAGAGCATCCTACCCAAGCCCACACCTCCACCCTGTCTCCATAACCCAATAACCTCACCCGACACTAAGGGCAATTTTGGGCACTAAGGGCAATTTAGCATGGCCAATCCACCTAACCTTTTGGATGCTGAGGGCAATTTAGCATGGCCAATCCACCTAACCTGCACATCATTGGACTGTGGGAGGAAACCGGAGCACCCGGAGGAAACCAACACACACACCTGGAGAACGTGCAGACTCCGCACAGACAGTGACCCAAGCCGGGAATTGAACCTGGGACCCTGGAGCTGTGAAGCAACCTATGCTACCGTGCTGCCCAAAAGTTATTGACCATTTTTCGGCACTGATGGATGGTCCTCCTGGTCACACTCCCCGAGCTCACAGCTACCGCCACCTCGTCCCAAGCAGCATTGGGTTTCCTATGGCTCATCCTGTGAGACTCTCGGGGGAACAGGATATCCTTCTTGGCCTACCCGGTGTCTAGCAGCATCCCCAGATCCGCGTACCCGAATCTTGGGGCTGGTCCTCAGCGCCATTGTTGCAAGCTGCTGGACCTTGTTAGCGGTGGGGGGAGGGGGGGGGGGGGGGGGGGGCTGCTGGCGATCGCAGTCCTGGTGAATCAGCTGCCGAGCCTTCACTTGCAGTGAGAAGCCTGGGAGACTTTGTTAAGTGGACCAATTAATGTTGAATTGTGTTGCAGGCCTCGTTGGGCTGAGCGGCGGGAAGCTTGTGGCAATTCCGCCTAGCTACCAAACTTGGTAGATTTGGACACTCAGGACAATTTAGCACGGCCAATCCACCTAACCTGCACATCTTTTGACTGTGGGAGGAAACCGGATCACCCGAAGGAAACCCTCGCAGACTTGGTGTACATGATTGAATGAGTGTTTTTCATTGCATTTACATTTCAGGGTGTTGAGTGAACAAATCTTTCTTCTGAATTGAACTTACAAAAAAGTGTCTATTTCTAAAAGTCGCAACACTAAAAAGGTAAAACAAACTCGGCCAAAGCATAAATCTTGTTGCAGATACCCGAGAGGTGGGAAACGTTATGCCACTATCCCCGTCTGTAACAATATCATAGGGAGGTGGTTAGTTTCTCTACTGTTGGAGGTTGTCATTGCTTGGAACTTGTTTGATACAATGGGGGCACTTTACCTAAAAAATGACTAAGGGGAGAACGTGCAGACTTCACACAGGCAGTGACCCAAGCCGGGAGTCAAATCCGGGTGCCTGGCGCCGTGAAGTGTCAGTGCTAACCATTGTGCTACCATGCTGCACAAACTTAGAAATGTATCGCGCAGTGATCGCGACCTTAGTCCGGGACCGGCGATGGGCTAGCAGTGGCGCTGAGTGATTTTCCCGGTTCCCATGTCCGTAGAATGGCCGGGTCCGTGGCCGCACATGAGCATGACGATGACCTGCAGCGGTCGCGTTGTACAACATGGTGCCGCCCATGTGCAGACCGACATGCCACAGGCCACCCCCTGGCCAACCTTCACCCGTCCCCCAGAACTCGCAGAAGCCCCCCCCCCCCCCCCCCCCCCCACCGATCTCGGCCGAGTGTGGTGCCGCTGAATGCAGTCCGCAACCGTTACGCCGGGTTCCCGACCGCGCATACCACACGTCAACTGCACGGCCAGGAACTTGGCCCATCTGTGGCAGAGCATCACGGGAGGGCCTTCCGATGACACGCCAACGCCGTTGCAATGGCGAGCAGTGCGCGACACAATTACACCCGTGGAGGCAGAGCAAGGCTGACCAACGTCAACAGGCGCCGGCCCCAATTTGGCCTTCGAAATGAATTGTCTGCCCGATCGCCAATTACAATATCGGCGTCGGGCAACGGAGAATCCCGCCCCATGGCTACAAAAGCAAGTCATAGGTTGGGAATACTGTGGAGAGTAACTCACCTCCTGATTCCCCAAAGCATGTCCACCATCTACAAAGCACAAAGTGTTTTATGGAATACTCACCACTTGCCTGGAAGTATGCAGCTCCAACAACACTCAAGGAACTTGACTCCATCCAAGTAAAAGGAACCGGCTTAATTGGCATCCTATCCGGGATCTTAAACATTTGATTCCTCCACTAGTGGCTCAACTGTGGCTGTCGTGTGTACCCCCTAAAAGATACATTGCAACAACTTACCAAGGGTCCTTTAGCAGAACCTTCCCATCTTGGGACTTCCACCACTTAAAAGATCAAGGACAGCGGGTGCATGGGAAAAACTGCACGTTCTACTGCAAGCTGCACATGATCATGACTTGGAAATAGATCATTGTTCTTTCACCGTCGCTGGAACAAAGTCCTGGAACCCCCTCTCTACCCGCACTCTGTGTGTATCTACATCACATGGGCTACAACCATTGAAGAGGAAAGCTCACCACCATCTTCTCAAGGGCAATTAAAGATGGACTATCAATGGGCTATACTTGGTAGCCTTGTAATGATGCCTGTATGACAGGGATAAATACAAAAATCTAAAGAAGGTTGTCATTTAGAAAAGACCATTCTCCAGACACCTTTCTCTTATGGTTGCTGATGTCGGTATATTCTGCTTACATTGTCATTTCCTTTCATCAACTATTTCAAGTTGGATCCTTGCAGGTAATAGGGAGAGAGAGGAAACAGATTAGATAAAAACCTGATGCCAAAAGATAAACTAGCACAGTGGTGCACTTTGTAGTCTCAACACATTCACTAGTCAGCACAGTAGTCTTTTTACTGGTATTTAGAACAAAGAACATTACAGCACAGGAACAGGCCCTTCGGCCCTCCACGTCTGCACCAACCATGCTGAACGTCTGAACTAAAGCCCCTTATCCTCCCGGGGTCCATATCCCTCCATTCCCATCCTACTCACATATTTATCAAGATGCCCCTTAAAGGTCACTATCACATCTTCTTCCACTATCTACCTCGGCAGCGAGTTCCAGGCTTCCACCACTCTCTGTGTACAAATTTCTTTTTCAAATATAATTTTGGAGTGCCCAATTCATTTTTTCCAATTAAGGGGCAATTTAGCATGGCCAATCCACCTTCCCTGCACATCTTTGGGCTGTGGGGGTGAAACCCACGCAAACACGGGGAGAAAGTGACCCAGAGCCGGGTTCGAACCTGGGACCTCAGCGCGGTGAGACAGAAGTGCTAACCACTGCGCCACCGTGCTGCCCACTCTATGTACAAAATTTGCCTCATGCATCTCCTTTAAACCTTGCCCCTCGCACCTTAAACCTATGCCCGCTAGTAATTGACTCTTCCACCCAGGGAAAAATATTCTGACTATCCGCTCTGTCCATGCCCCTCACAGTCTCTCGACTTCTATCAGGTCACCCCTCCACCTCCGTCGTTCCAGTGGGAAAAAACCAAACTTCTCCAACCTCTCCTCATAGCTAATGCCCCCATACCAGGTAAAATACCAGTAAAAAGACTGTACTGTGCTAACTACTGGATGTGTTGAGACTGCAAAGTGCACCACTGTGCTGGTTTATCTTTTTTGCACCCTCTCCAAAACCTCCACATCCTTCGAGTAGTGTAGCGACCAGAATTGATCACTATATTCCAACTAAGGTTCTAAAAGTTTCAACATGACTTGCCATTTTTTAAAACTCAATTCCCTGGCCAATGAAGGCAAGCATGCTGTCTGCATTCTTGACTGCCTTTTGCACCTGTGTTGCCACTTTCAGTGACCTGTGTGCCTGTACACCCAGATCTCTCTGCCTATCAATACTCTTAAGCGTCCTTCCATTTATTGTATATAGGTGAGTTAAAACTATGCTATTACGACACCATGAGCTACTTTGCAGTCAATGTCAGCCCCACAGGCCCCCAGAGTCCCAACATAAGTGAATTAATCAATTATTTGTATATTTTCCTGAAATCTTTGACCCTCAACTTCTCCAATAATTTACAGGCACCAGGGGCGAAATTCTCCGACCCCCAGCAGGCCCCCGGGGTCCTGGGGGGGGGGGCGGGGGGCGATCGAACCCCGGGGGGTGCCCCCACGGTGGCCTGGCCCGCGATCGGGGCCCCCCGCTCAGACTCCGGGCCAGTGCCCTGGGTGCGCTATTTCTCCTCCGCGGCTGCCACGACCTCCGCCATGGCGGAAGCGGAAGAGAACCCCACATCGCACATGCGGCGGCAGTGACGTCAGTGGCCAGCTGCCGCTGACGTCACTGCCGGCGCATGCGCGGACCGGCGAAAGCCTTTCGGCCAGCCCCGCTGCCGGGGGCGCTGGTTTTTTGCGCCAGTCTTCTGGTGCCAACCGCTCCGGCGCGGGGCTGGCCCCCAAAGATGGGGAGAATTCCCCACCTTTGGGGAGGCCCGACCCCTGAGTGGTTGGTGCCACTCCCCTATGCCGGGACCCTCCGTCACGCCGGGTAGGGGAGAATCCCGCCCCAGATTTGTAAGCAACACTTATAAAAAAAAAACTTTATTTATAATAAAAGAGATAAACATGTACTGGGAATATTAGAACAATGGTCTGCTAATCTAATTTTTCTCCAAACCCTGTCCCATCCTCCAGCCAGACATACACAAGACAGACACATGGTTGGGGTTGGCATTAAAAGGGCGTGAGATGAATCTTTGCTGCTGAGGTTGTAGTCTTGATAGTTGATGATCTCCCAAGAGCATAAAGTGTTGAAATCATCTGTTAGTTTGGATCTTCTAATGTTTGTCTCCAATTAGAACATGCAGGCTATAGAATTCACTATCATTTGAATTACCTCCACCAGACTGCCTCTCAGCTTCACTGAGATAATATTCAAATTCCTCACCTGAGGATTTTAAAGAGATTTTCAAACAGCCCCCTCGTCCTGCAGGTGGTGTTGGATTTGATCCTCCTGCAGATTGAAGTCTTTAAACACAGACCATCAGGGGTGAGCAATCAGATTCAGCTCCCTTGCCTTTCAACCAGAAGTGTAACTTTCACAGGCTGGATTGAAAAGTGTTTTAATTGCCAGATTTAGCTGACAGAACCTGCTGCTTCCTAGGATTTCCCACATCTGAAACTCAGCTCTGAAGAATGGAGCTGGCCTGTGTTTTCAGAACATTCTGGAACCAGACCTCAATCACAATCAAGAGTCCATCAAAGACCTGGGGCGGAATTCTCCGACCCACCGCAGGGTCGGGGAATCGCCTGGGGCCGGCGTAAATTCTGCCCCCGCTGTGGCCAGAATTCTCCGCCACCCGGGAAACGGCGGGAGCGGGAATCATGCCCCGCCGATCGGCGTGCCCCCAGGGTGATTCTCCGGCCCGTGATGGGCCGAAGTCCCGCCGCTGTCAGGACTCTCCCGCCGACGTGGTCTAAACCAGCTCTGGTGCCAGTGGGATTGGCGGCGCAAGTGGGCCCCCGGGGTCCCAGGGGGTGGGGAGGTGGGGGTGCAGGGCGTGTCCCCACGGTGGACTGGCCCACGATCGGGGCCCACCAATCGACGGGTGGACCAGTGCCGTGGGGGCACTCTTTTTCATCCGCAGCCGCCACGGCCTCCACCATGGCGGAGGCAGAAGAGACCCCCTCTACCGCGCATGTGACGTCAACGGCCACTGACGCACCGGCGCATGCGCGGACTGGCGTAGGCCTTTCGGCCAGCCCTGACGCCGGGCAGCGTAGCGCCAAAGGCCATTGCCACCAGTTTTGGCACCGGCCGGTGGAGCGGAAACCACTCCAGCGCGGGCCTAGCCCCTAAAGGTGCGGAGAATTTCGCACCTTTAGGGAGGCCCGACGTCAGAGTGGTTGGCGCCACTCCGCTACGCCGGGACCCCCCACCCCGCCGGGTAGGGGAGAATCCAGGCCCTGGTCTTCAAAAGAGCTGATTGGCTGCTAACCAAGTCCATCAAAATCACATCATGTGACTCTGCCATGCGGCACACTGCACAGAGGAGGATTCCCTTGGGCCAGTTCAAATAGAAGCTTTCAGTTGGTGGGGAGTGGTGCGGGGGGTGGGGGGGGGGGGGTGCGGTGGGGGTGAGGGGGGACGGTTCAGAGGTTTGTAGTTTAAGCCCAAAATCTGTAATGTTGAAACAGCGAACAAGGCAGGAATTTAAAAAGACACAAGGATCAGACAAGGATTTAAACGATGTTCCTTAGAGTGTGATCTAAGATATTCGTCAGAACCTTGTGGATGTGATGGAGGTCTCAGCCACCGGCTTTCCCTCAGCATCTTGTGCCACTGAAGCACTTTACAGGATCAAAGGCCCCAGGACGGTGGTTGCATCTACCAAGAGCTGCTGACCAATATGCTACTCGTAACTCTATTGAATGACCACAGCACCAGGGAGGCAGTATGACACCCATAAAAGGCTTGGTATCATCACTAGTTCCCAGGCCACAGGTGAGTGAAGGTGACTGGGAGTTTTTTCGGTGGTGTCTGCAGTGGAGCAGGGTCTCAACCAAGGGAAGGCTGCACTTTCCTGATGCTAGGTCCCACAATCAGAGACTGACTAACTTTCAACAGCGAACCCAGATGCTGGAACCCTGCAAGCAACCACACTCAGGTTTGTTTGTCATGCTTCTCGAATGGCCAGCACTCCTGCCCATAGTTGTGACAGTGGTAGCAGTATGACCTCCTTAAGTGGGCATTAATTGCCCACTGCAGGGCCTCAATTGACAGATGGCGGGAAGGCTGTTCGAGGTCTTCTTGTCCTTGACTAAATTATGGTGGAGAAAGGAAGGTGGTTGGGTATCCACCTGCCACCTTCCCACTTGATTAAATGTCGCTTGCCATCAAGCTTGCCATGTGGGAGGGCGCAAAATCATTCCCATAGTTCCACAGTTGACCTCCTTCAGTGACCACCACTGAATTTTATTGCAGAGTATAAGGAAATGATGGCCTTGATCTTCCGAATGACAGTTGTGATGGTCGGATTGCCACTGCGCTCGAAATTACCTCCACTTCGACACTACAAATTTGCTCCAGGGTCTTCTGACCCAACTTTAATGGAAGTGTGCAGCCCAGCGTCCCTCAGAGAACTCCAATGGAGGGGAATAGAGTTGGGAAACACAGGACTCACTCCAATTTTACAGCACCAGCTGCCGTAAGCTTAAGTTTAAAGATCCAGTCTCAATATTAATGAATGGATGAGTAAATTGGTGAATGGGTCGGTGGATAGCTGGATAGATGTTTAGAGTGGTTAGTTGGGGAAGTTGGCCTGGTAGATTGGGAGGGTGAGGTGGGTACGTGGGTAGGATGGGGAGATAGGTGAGTGGGCTGTTGTCGGATTAGGGGGTAGTTGGGTCAGGTTGGAGGTAGTCAGGTGGATTGGTGGGTAGTCCAGGTGGATGGGAACGGTAGCTGGGTAGACGAGGAGGTCGTCAGGAGTTTGTGAGGTGTAATAATGTCAGGTGATCAGGCGGAGACGTCAGGTCAGGGTGTTAGTCAGCGGGGGAGCCGGGTTATGGGGATAGTCGAGCGGTCAGGGTTAGGGGTAGTCGGCAGCTCAGGGGTTGATCAGGGGTGTTAGTTGTGGTGTTTGGCTCAGTTTTAATCTGTATAACATTTCTTGTGTAACTATCCAGGTCAGTACTTTGGAGCAGTCCGAAGTCTCCAAGTTTAGAGTTGAAGACATTCTCAGAAGATCCCGGGGAGCAGGGAAATTGCCCATCAGAAGTTGAAACCTCCCGGCTAATTCCCAACTAGGTCAGAACATCAGGTTTTGTACAGGGTCCAGATGTTTATCTTTGGCCACACATATGAGGCGGGATTTTCCGGTCCACCAGCCGTGTTTTCCGGCGTGCCCCCACCGGCAGCAGGATTCTCCGTTCCCGAAGCCGGCCAACGGGGTTTCCCATTGTGGCCACCCCATGCCGTCAGGAAAATTGTGGGCGTGGGCGCGCTGCCGGCGGACTGGAGGATCTTGCCGACGGAGGATTCGCTGGTGGTCTCCCACTATTTGGAAACCGGAAGATTCAGTTTAATATCTTTCTCGGATACTGCACTTAGAAGCATTCATGTTTATGATTATCCACTGAAGGAGTTAATCTTGTGAATTCTTCATAATGTTTCTATTATTACAAGAAGGCCAATCATTGTCCAAGTTCTTTATTTATTCTGGTGCTTCTGCAACTCTCTGCCTAAAATATCGCTCATTAATGCAGAATGACATTCTGCACACAGTCTTCTTCACTTTTTCCTGACCTCTGAACCCATTATCTAAAGGACCATCCAAGTCACACATCAGGAATGAAAAAAGTTATTAGTCAAGTACTCAGACTGGACATGATATTTTTATAGGGTTTTGAATAAAATAAATACTAATTGCATGGCCGCAACCTTCAACCAAACAAGCATTTTTGGAAGGTGACAGCATTTACATCAATCAGTTGAAATGCATGTGGTGCTTTGCTGATATCTGGAAATAATTTGAGCTGCAAGTGGCCATCACCCTCCTGGGTTTGTGATTTCCCACACCACTTTTTCCGGTGTGAGATTTTTCTTTGCTTTTGTCGAGACTCTGAGACAAAGGATTGATGCACTATCAATTACGCCGAGACGAGAGTAGAGAGTAATCGAGGCTTTATTACGCAGAGATGTGGAGCCTCCCACAGCTGCTGCCGAAATGGCTGCAGCTCGGAGAGCCCACATATTTATACTCCGCATACTGGGCGAAGCCAGCAGGCAGGGATCTACCCCCGTACCTGTAGTACAGGGGCCTTACTGTAATACCCTCGTATGCAGTATACATAATACAACAGTGGTGACTACCACAAGGATCAAGGCCTTGTTCAACAGATACTTGAAGGAGAGGGACTGGTAATTGGCAGAGTCCTGACTTGGTGATGCCACATGTGAAGATTGCAGGAGAAGGCAAGACCAAGGGAAGATGTAAAAGAAAGAGTGAACACGTGGGAGACTCTGTGACAATTCCTGATTTCGAGACTGAAACAAAGCACACAAAAATGGAATGCTGAACTGTATGTGATTTGTATAGCAAGAGTGTTGGCATGGGACACAGTTTTTGGAAGCAGGTGTACAGGAATAGCAGCAGTACCAAAGAAGATGATTCCAACAAAAGCTGCAGGAGAGATGCCATCAAAGAGCAGCAAAGAAGTATTTGGCCGAGCAGCCGAGGCAATAGAAGAAAAGCGTAGATTCCAGAGACCAGGCTCGGGATTCATTAGTGAGTTTTAGGGTCTCGGGTTTTAATTGGATTTTTAATAAATGGGGATTAGAATGTATGCCAGATGATGCCACTAGAATGCATAAATCAGCCAAGTAGAGGTGATTGGGGTGAGGTGTGGTGTTTTAGGGTGTTGGGAATGAAGTTCTGGGAATCCATATGAGAGGTGGATTTTATACTATGTGTAGAACAGGGAACCTCAGCACTAAATCATTCTTAATTTTTATCGAATCAATGGGGTAAAATTTGCTAATCCCAGGACTCTCAGCCCTCATTTGAATGAGCACAAATGCCTCGCAAACAAAATATCATTTTTTGGTGACATTTTATGCTGTGCTAAACTTCTTTTACAGGAAGTATATGAGTAAGCAGTTTTGCTACATATAAAATCTATAGATATATATGAGCCATGGATCATTCAATTATTCACTCCGCAACTGAATCGAAGTTAATGTAACATATAACATCCACAGTTTATTGTTATACAAGCATTAATAATTCTAAAATGCCAGCAAGGTTAGAACTTTGTTTCTGAATGGAAGCCTCTCTTCAAGTAAAATGATACTGTCACAGAGAATCCATATCTGTGCTGGTGAATAGAACATTTGTTAAACTTTGTCAGCAGTATGATGAGCACCGTATTCTTTTATTCAATGATACCTAGAAGCAGAAGGTACCTCGCCTGACACTGAACCATTGACAGATCTGAAATGAAACTATGGGAGAAAACCTCCCATTCCATCAGGTTGACATGTTATTTTTCACATGGACATCCTGCTCCATACCATAGGTATAAAGGTAATGGGATTTTCATAAGTCGTATGATGAAGTTTCAATTTTGATGACATATTGGCTAACTGGATTGTACATTAAACGGAGACTACTGTTCCAGATGGTTCTGGCAGATGTTAAAGTTTCCATGGCAGTATGTAAAAAACAAAGCAGAGAGGTATCCTGGCCAACCAATTATAGGTTCATTTGTTATTCACCTCAGTGCCATATGTGAGCAACCTGACACAACAGCCATTGCAATTTATAATACCTTAATGCACATGAAGTACTTTGGTGTTTTATGTAAAAATATTGTCCAGTGGTTTCTGACCTCAAGGCAGTGAAAAGAGTTCAGAAAGGAGTGACGAGGTTTTGATCATTTCCGTGGCGTCAGATATATGTACATAACGATTTAGGAACCAAGTGTGTGGCCTAAAACACCCACCGTGTTTTGGAGACCACCCGCCAATCTGACCCCAACCCCCTACACCCAAACCCTTAGCATGTCCATAATCCTCTTTCTCCCTAGAAAGGTATCAACATGCCTCTTGAATCACTTGGAGTCTATGGTTCCACACATTCTGAGACCAGGAGAACTTCAGCCATGGAGAGAAACAATCAAAGTTGACTTCACATTGTATAATGTGGGACTGATGGCAGCTTGATTCTGGCTTACACACTCTACCCCATTTATAACAGAGTTTCAGCCACGATGAACCTACTCTTTGGAATTCCAACAGTAAATCCTTCCACCTCTTCATTTCTCTTTCCATCTTTAAAAACCGTCTCTGAACTTTGCCCTCTCAACAAACTTTTGACCACCCTCTCTTGCCCATAAGTTGCCCCGATCCTCATTCCTCCCCATATTAAAAATGGTAGAGTCTGGTCTATTTTGTGATTCCTTTTGTCCTTCACACTTTGGCTGAATAGGTTCTGCCCAATTTTGTCCTATGGTTTGAGATTGACTTGTTCTTTCCAGTTCCTGCTTTAACTAGTACTTGATTTATTCACATTGGCAATTTGCCTGAATAACTTTCTCAATTTGTTTCATAACCTTGAAAATTTTAGCTCACCTTGAGTTGTATTTATTCTTTGAAGAAAGAAAGATTAAGAGAGAGTACATGATCAAGTCCATGAAATAATGAAAAATTGAGATAGTTTAGATGTCTGCAGGTTATTCAATTCAAAGCAGTGTCAGTAAGACTAGTGGACTAATGATTACAGGGATAATTTTCCATGTTTGCAGTTCTGGCACAGAGGATTTCATATCACCGTATGTACCTGAATATTGAGCAGAGAGGACAGTTTACCAGTGATCCAGCTGAACCAATTATCTTGTCATTAATTTAAATGGATGGAAGGTCAAGCATTCGTGCTCAAGATGTGCTCCTATTGTATGCGATGTTAGAACATAGAACAGTACAGGCCCTTCGGCCCTCGATGTTGTGCCGAGCAATGATCACCCTACTCAAACCCACATATCCACCCTATACCCGTAACCCAACAACCCCCCCCCCCCCCAACTTTTTAGGACACTACGGGCAATTTAGCATGGCCAATCCACCTAACCCGCGCATCTTTGGGCTGTGGGAGGAAACCGGAGCACCCGGAGAAAACCCACGCACACACGGGGAGGATGTGCAGACTCCGCACAGACAGTGACCCAGCCGGGAACCGAACCTGGGACCCTGGAACTGTGAAGCATTTATGCTAACCACCATGCTACCGTGCTCTACCTAGAATGCAAACAGAAAATAATTCCTGGGTAAATTGCTCTTACAAGAGCCCAATAGACATAACCAACAATGGGCAGGACTTTTCTGATGGTGGTAATTGGTGCCGGAGGTAGTGGGAATTTCTGCCACACAATTTGGAGGAAGTTCCATCTCAAAGAGCCGCGATGTCCATTGTTAGGACTACAAATAGTCTGCAGGACAATGACAGGTTAACTCCTTGTGTGAGTTTCGGTTAAAGTTTCAACACTAAGTATAATCTTTTATAATCTTTATTAGTGTCACAAGTAGGCTTACATTAACACTGCAGTGAAGTTTCTGTGAAAAATCCCCTTGTCGCCACATTCTGGCACCTGTTCAGGTACACTGAGGGAGAATTCAGAATGACCAATTCACCTAACAACATGTCTTTTGCGACTGACTGGAAGCAAATAGTCACATCATCTGGTTGAGAATTAAAGGAGCAATAATCATATTTGTCTTGCAGCCACAATAGAGGAAGGGATTAAGGCCTGATGAATTTAAAATCAAGACAATGGAGGGCAATCAACTCAATTACTCTGTAAATCACAGATCATATAGCACCATGGGCATCATTGTACACTCCCCCCAAGGTGGCTTCTGAGGGTGGGCGCGGGAATATTGAATGGGCAGGATTCTCCCTGGGAGCTCACCCACCCAAACCCAGATGCAATTTCACACTTGGGCGGGAAAGTCCTCAGACAGAAAATCCATCCAATTACCTATTAAAATCAGTTGCCATTCAATGGCCACTTCATGGCCTTATCCCACCCAGCCTCAATTCAGGCTGGTAGAAAGGGTGCAGGTAGGGTGGGAAAATGACATTTACATTTTTCCCTATCTCGGGTCAACAGCCTCACTCTGAAGGCCCCGGCAGAATTGGGGCACTTTCTCCCCAGGTACGATGGAGCTCTGGGTCCCCCCTCCATTCCTGCCTACCCTGCCATGCCCCCCCCCCCCCCTCCTCCAGCCCTCCCCCACCCTCTCACCACAGGACTTCCGGGACTTAACTTTTCACAGGTCTCGGGACTTAGTTCCAGGCAGAAGTGCTGCAGTACCGCGTCTGTCCAGTGCAGCGCTGTGCCTGGCTGGGCTGAAGAGCAAACGGCCAATCTGATTGGCTGACAACTCTCACAAGCGGGTATTCTTTCCCGGGCTGGATGGAAGTGCCACTCACTTCCAATTACTGCTCAAGTGAGCATTAAATGGCAATGGAAGTTTGAGAGTCAGCGGCTGCATGTTAGGCTTGCTCTCCATCCTTTAAGTTTTATCCCATAAGAGGTAAGTGCGGAAGTCGGCCATTCAGCCATTTAATGAGATCTTGACTGATCTGATGTGGTAATCTTCATTTCTACTTTCCTGCCTTATCCCCAAAACCTTTGATTCCCTTAAACTCCCTTGATTGAAAATCTGCCTATCTTGTAGGCAGCTCAGTGATACAGTGATTAGCACTGCTGCCCCATGGCGTTGAGGACTCAGGTTCGATCCCAGCCCCAGGTCACTGTCCGTGTGGAGTTTGCACATTCTCCCTGTGTTTACATGGGTCTCATTCCCACAACCCAAAAAGATTTGCAGGGTAGGTGGATGTGCAGGGTAGGCCAAGGTAAATTGCCACTTTATTGAAAAAATATTTGGGTGTGTTAAATTTAGTTTTAAAAATCTGTCTATCTCAACCTTAAACATATTTAATGACCTGAGATTATGTCCTCAGGTACTAGACTCTCCCACAAAGGGAAACAACCTCTCAGCATCTACCCTGTCAAGCCCCCTGAGAATCATTTTTGTCTCAATAAGGTCACCTCTCATTCTTCTAAACTCCAAGGGGGGAAGGTGTGAAAGACTATCCTTTCTGAAGTCGATCATCAGCAGGAAATAGATTATTTTCTATCTTCCTCAGAAGATTTGCAGAAAAGGATATAAAGAATGAGGACGTAAGTTGCCGATCAAAACTAAAGGCTTGGAACATTGCCAAATATGAAGACAAGGTGGCCAAATTTGAAGACAAGGTGGTACAAATGTAAACAGAAATCAGGGTACATTACTGTTCCTGAAGACATTCAAGAAAGATGGTAGAACTTGGTCAACTTCAGGGCCGCATGGTGGCACAGTGGTTAGCACTGCTGCCTACGGAGCTGAGGACCCGGGTTTGATCCTAGCCCCGGGACATTGTTCGTGTGGAGTTTACATATTCTCCCCCAGTTAGCGTGGGTTTTGCTCCCACAACCCAAAGATGTGCAGGTTGGGTGGATTGGCCATGCTAAATTGCCCCTTAATTGGAAAAAATGAATTGGCTACTCTAAAAAAATTTTAAACTTCACCGAGGGGCCTACAGAAACCACTGGAAGACCACTGAGGAGTGAATGTAAGTATTATGTTGGGAAACAATTAAGTTTGGAACAAGGAGGTTTAGCCTTGGATGGAATATAGTCTGAATAACATAATCAAGTTAGGAGTGGGGTTGGGGGGGGGGGGGGGGGGCGGTGGTTTGGTGGGCGTTTGCCTCTAACCCTCTACCAGGACAGGTTCCATCAGTCTAAGTACTGGAGTCCCCAGGGCCAGATAAGTTCAGGATCTCATTGCAATGGAAGGGGAGGCATGGGAGTAAGGGAGACAGGTGTTAGGGCTTATGATGGCAAGGTCTGGCAGGAAGGGAACATAAAAACATGAAGGAACAATTGCGGGTTCGGAAAGGGGCATACATTAAGTACACAGAAAGTACACAAACAGCAGAGGAAGGCATACTAGCAGAGAATTTGAAGAGATCCAGAGGAAACAAGTACAATTAGGAAGGCAAAGGGGAACTATGAAGTTAATTTATCAGAGAACATAAAATAAAATAGTAAAACATTTTACAGGCACGGGTAACGATAAAGAGATGGCAGAATTATGACATAATTATTTCACTTCTGTACTTACTAGGGAGATAGAACAGGTAGACATGGCATTGAATAATGAGATGGGGGAAACGATAAGAGCATTTCAAATAAAATAAGGAAGATGTATTGAATAAACGAATCAAAATCCAAGAGGATAAAGTCTCAACACCCGATGGATTCCGAGCACGCATTTCAAAAGAATCTAGAGAACAGTTAACAGAGGCATTACTACACACATTTGATAATTCGTTAGAAAAAGATGTAGTGCCAGAGGACTGGCTGAGAGCTAACATAATCCTTATATTTAAGAAGGAGAGGAGAACATGCCCAAAGAATTATAGACCAGTGGTAGGAAAACAATGGAATTTCTATTGAAGGAGAGAACAGAGGAATATATAGAAAAGAAAAATAGAATAAATAATCAGCATAGATTTCAAAAATAAAGTCTGGCTTGACCAGCCATGTTTAATAGTTTGAGGAGGGAAAAGAAAAAGTAGACAATAGTAATGGATAAATTGTGATTTTTCTGTATTTAAAAAGGTAAGTTGTGCCATAATAGACAAATGACTACGATCAGCAAATGCGGAATTAAGAAACAAGTGACAGAAAAGTTCCAAGAATGGAAGACAACTGTCCTTGTCGTGTTAGGGACACTGGTAGAACATTGGCTGCAACTGGATGAGGCATAGATCAAAAAGATACTCCAGACCTTGAAGTTAGTTCAATCAGGTTTATTGAACTAATGGCACAGTTAACACAGTTCTCTGTGAGTTCGACTCTCTGCTAACTTAAGTGTGGTTACTGTCTGACTGAACCAGACTAGCTCGTAGCCACGTGTGAGATTGTAACAGCACCCTTGACTGACTCTTGTGATGTTCATCAGTGGAAAGAGGCGGAGTGTGAGTGCCTCGTGTCTTTTAGAGTCAGATCCCACCCCTGAGTGTCCAGCCTGCATATTGGTCATGTACTGTTCTCTGTGTCCATTAGCTGCTTATCTGTATATCATAATGTGTGTGTGTGTGTGTGTGTGCCTGCATATCAAGACAAGTCCTCATTATGTCTAATGAACTCCAGTTGGCTTTATTGGTTGGCCAATTGGAGTATGAGCTCCCTCAATGACAGCTCATTGAGAGGGCCCATATAATCACCTGTGTAGGCTTTGTGAGCCAGTCTTAAGTTGACTGGACTGCTAGCAGCACTGTTTGTAGCTGCTCCTGTAATATCGTTATTGTAAATAAATATTGGTGTGGTGACGGAACTCCTGCCTCCCGTGGATTACTACAGTGGTGACGAGGTAAACTACGAATTTTGCGGAGACCAGCTGCCGCACTCGGAGGGTAAGCCTTGCCATTTTAAAAATGCCGTTTTTTGGGAGGTTAGAGGCATTCGACCCGGCTATTGAGGACTGGTCCCAGTATGTGGAGAGAATGTGTTACTTCTTCCGGGCAAATGATATACTGACGGACGAAAGGAGATGGCTTATTCTGCTGTCGGCGTGCGGACCCTCCGCTTTCGCCATTATACGTAGTCTGACTTATCCCGATGCGCCGGACACGAAAACTTTCCAAGAAGTAACGGAATTGGTGAAAGAGCACTACGACCCAAAACCACCCCTTATTTTGCGTAGGTACAGATTCTACACAGCGAAGCGGGAAGACAGGGAGTCAGTCACAAATTTCTTGACCCGCCTGAGAAGGCTGGCGGAAAAATGTGAGTTCGGCCCGACGCTAAATGAAATGCTTCGAGACCGGTTAGTGTGTGGTATAAACAACCTCACAATACAGAAACGCCTGTTGGCGGAAACGGAGCTAGACTGCAGGCAGGCGTTACAGCTCGCACTGTCCCTAGAAAAGGCAGCAAGTGGGGCGCAGGAACTACAGGGCATGCCAATGGAGGTAGATACCTGTGAGAGGGACTACCACAACGGGTCCTGCTACCAGACAGCCGCTCTCAGGAAAAACCTGAGGAATAGAGGGAAAAAGGAGAACCCCAGAACTGCCCCCAAGTCTGCCAGGACTAACTGGAGACAGAGGGAAGTACCGGCTGAGGCTCCCCCAACAGAGAAGGACCGTTTCTGGCACCAGACAGAGTGGGGTAACAACGACAGAAACCCTAGAAGGAGGTGGCAAAAGAGGAATAGCAGGTGGGGATGCAGGGAAGTGCACAACCTAGACGCCCCATCCTCCTCCGAAGGGGAACAATTATATAATATTACAACGAAGAATGCAGAACCCATTAGGATTACCCCACGGGTGAACGGGCGGCCGACAATAATGGAAATAGACACGGGTGCGGCCGTATCAGTAATGGGAGTGGCAGCATTTAGAAAAATCAAAGATGGACTCCAGCCACTAACCCTAACAAAAACATCGATGAAACTTAAAACCTACACGGGGGAACCCCTGGAAGTTCTAGGCACGACTCAGGTACCTGTGGAATATGAGAAACAATTGCTCAGATTACCGTTGACGATCGTAGAGGGCTCCGGACTGAGCTTAATTGGACGGAACTGGCTGAAAGACCTAAAATTAGATTGGATGAAAATTTTCCAGAGTGGAAGCGGGCAGTTGAGTGCAATACTCCAAAAATACCCGGAGGTCTTCCAGGAAGGTTTGGGGGAAATCATAGGCTTCAAAGCAACTTTGCACGTAGACCCAGAAGCCCTTCCGAAATTTTGTAAGGCCAGGCCGGTACCTTTTGCATTAAGGAAGAAAGTAGATGACGAAATAGAAAGGTTACGGCGCGACGGCATTATCAGACCAGTACAGTTCTCGGAATGGGCAGCGCCGGTGGTAACAATTTTGAAGCCAGACGGCTCGATACGTCTCTGTGGAGATTTCAAACAGACAGTAAACAAATACGCACTGCTGGACAAATACCCAATCCCGAAAATAGACGACCTATATGCCAAATTGGCAGGTGGGCTTTTGTTCACGAAACTAGACATGAGCCACACCTACCTGCAGTTAAAACTGGACAAGGGCTCCCAGAAGTTCGCTACGATCAACACCCTGAAGGGCCTTTTTCGTTATACTAGGCTACCTTTTGGAGTGTCATCAGCCTGCGCTATATTCCAGCGTACGATGGAAAATATTCTGCAGGGACTACCGCAGGTGGCGATTTATTTGGACGATGTCTTAATCACGGGTAGGACAAACAGGGAACACTTAAGGAACCTGGAGGAAGTGCTCAGGTGTTTCGCAAAGATAGGCGTACGGCTAAAAAGGGAAAAATGTGTTTTTCTGGCCCCACAAGTGACATACCTGGGATATAAAGTACACGGGTCAGGCTTACATCCATTAGAAGACAGAGTGAGGGCAATAAAAGAAGCCCCAGCTCCCACCACGGTCTAGGAGTTCCGATCATTTCTAGGGTTGGTAACCTATTATGGAAAATTTATTGAAAATAGGGCGTCCATCCTAGAACCCCTCCACCAGCTACTAAAAAAGGGGCAAGAATGGAAATGGTCCACCCGCCAAAACCGAGCATTTAGGGACATTAAGGAACAGCTGTCATCCGAAAATGTCCTAGAGCATTATGACCCAAGGAAGGAGTTGGTGGTCACTTGTGATGCATCCCCCTATGGGGTAGGAGCCGTCTTAGCCCATAGAGGAAGGAATGGGAAGAACGGCCAATAGCCTATGCTTCGAGGACCTTGGCAATGGCTGAAAGGAAGTACGCCCAAATCGAGAAGGAAGGACTGGCGGTGATATTCGCAGTAAAGGAATTTCACCAGTATCTGTACGGGCGGAAATTCACCATAGTGACGGACCATAAGCCGTTATTAGGGTTATTAAAAGAAGACAAGTCAATACCCCCGATTGCATCAGCTAGAATCCAATGCTGGGTGTTGCTACTGGCGGCATATAGATACGTTCTGGAGCACAGACTGGGAACGCGAGTAGCACATGCAGATGCTTTGAGCAGACTTCCCCTCCCGGACACTCCGCTGCAAATACCAAAAGTAGAGGAGACAGTAATGACTCTAAATTTTTTGGACACCCTACCAGTTGAAGCACAACATATTCGGTTGTGGACGCAAAAACACCCAGTTTTAGCCAAGATGAAGCATTTACTGTTAACAGGGGAACTGGAAAGATCAATGGAGCCCCAGATGCACCCATACTGGAGCAGAAGGGACCAAATAACCGTAGAAGACCGGTATCCTATTATGGGGAGCCCGGGTAATCGTCCCAGCTCAGGGCCGTCAGGCAATCTTAACTGAGTTACATCACGGACACCCAGGGGTGTCTAAAATGAAGATGCTAGCTCGAAGCTACGTTTGGTGGTCAGGTTTGGACACAGACATAGCAGCCTTGGTACGTCGGTGCCAGGAGTGTCAACAGGGGCAAAGAGTGGCACCAGCGGCGCCATTGCACCCGTGGGAATGGCCAGGCAGACCGTGGACCCGCCTGCATATTGACCACGCCGACCCTTTCATGGGCTCAATGTTTTTGGTGATAGTGGACGCCCACTCCAAATGGTTGGACGTCCACCGGGTAAACACGGCAACACAGCATCGACAATTGAAAAGCTCAGGCCTCGTTTGCAACACATGGACTTCCGGAGGTATTGGTGTTGGACAATGGAACGGCATTCACAAGTGGGGAATTTGGAAAATTCCTGAAGGAAAACGGAGTCCGTCACATCAAAACGGCCCCTTACCATCCAGGGACCAACGGCCTGGCAGAGAGAGCGGTCCAGACACTTAAAGCGGGACTGAAGAAGCAGCCGGCAGCATCAATGGACACAAAGCTCTCCCGCTGGCTGTTTGATTACAGGACCACACCACATTCCACAACGGGCATACCGCCAGCTGAACTCTTAGTGGGAAGGCGGCTGCAAACGAGGTTGAGTCTCCTTTTCCCAAATTTAATGGGGAAAGTGTAGAAACAACAGGAGGCCCAACGCAGGGGGCATGATAATAGTCGGCAGCAGAGACATTTCCAGGTGGGGGCACCGGTTTGGGTCAAGAATTATGGGAATGGACCAACGTGGGTCAAAGGTACGGTAGAGTCCCAAACAGGGCCCATATCCGATGAGGTTTCAATAGGAGGTAAGGTGCTGAAGAAACACCTAGACCAAATAAGGGCAGCGGAACCACACCTGGAGGCAGGCGAAGCAGGACCGCTTCAAGCTGGGATAGCCCAGATGGAAAGGATACCCACACCCCAGCCCCGAGCAATTTCTCCAGACCCCGTCTACCAGTCATCAGAGTCGGAGATGGACACACTCGACGAGGCCGCCGCGACACCTCTCCCCGAGGAGGAGGAAGAACAACTTCCAAGGAGGTTGTCAAGGAAAAGACGGGCACCTATAAGGTACACCCCGCCCACTTCGGAGAACAACCAGGCGGACGACACAGAGGTGACAGACCCAGACATGAGGAGCAGGAAGCAGCTCAGAGGAATGCCAGCTGGTAGGAATTCCTCGGACCTTGGGGGGGAGGAGTGTAATGAACTCCAATTGGCTTTATTGGTTGGCCATTTGGAGTATGAGCTTCCTCAATGATAGCTCATTGAGGGGGCCCATATAATCACCTGTGTAGGCTTTGTGAGCCAGTCTTAAGTTGACTGGACTGCTAGCAGCACTGTTTGTAGCTGCTCCTGTAATATCGTTATTGTAAATAAATATTGGTGTGGTGACGGAACTCCTGCCTCCCGTGGATTACTACATTATGCAAATCAGGAAGATCAATAAAAACATTAGTTTAGCAGGAAATCTGTTTTGTCCAGTGAAGTGAATTGCTGACTTTGCTTGATTGACATCTTTAAATGGCTGTAATAAATTGTCATTTTTGTGCTCTCTTTTGTTAATGTTCCCAATGTTTCTTTGGTCAGGATTAGGAGGATTGAAGCTTCTGCTATAGATACTTTAAAGATCTGATCAATAGGCACTTTTATATGATTGTAGAAACAGCAGTTCCACATTTGCCTTTGTTGATATGTGGCTCCTCGGTTATGAACATAGTGCACACGAGGTGAATAGGAATGGAAGGGCCTTGAGTGGCACTGAATTGCAATGGAGAGCATGAGCAAGCATGGGGGGCATGAGTTAGCATTTAATTATCATGGAGGGTATGAGGGACCATGGGGAGTGGCTGAAGGGCATGGACAAGGGCTTTTGAATTTACCTTTCCAAAGGTTTCCAAATCCAGATTATAGTTTATTCCTGTGAGTTTCTTTGAACCACGGGCCATTGAGAAGCTGGCCCAACTTCACGAAGATTGCGACGGGGGTGAGGAGACACCAACCCCTGGCAGTGGGGCCAGCCAGATCAACAGTACAGTTTCACGACCCGCACAGTAGCAATCGCACACTGACAAAAATTGCCAGCTTCAATAATTAGCACAGAAATTCCAGAATCGTGAGCTTCCCTGCATTTTTAAATTGTTCTGGAGCCATTCCGACCACTCAAAAAATCAACCCCAAGAACGAAGAATTCTTACTGCAGTTACTTCAAGCGTTGGTAACTAGAATACAGGGTACATTTTTTGTCTCTTTACCGAAGGAAGGATATACTAATCCTGGACAAAGTGCCACAAAGATTCACCAGATTGATTCCTAGGAAGAGTCGATTGTTTTGATTGAGCAGATTTTGCTTTTGCTCCCTGGAATTCAGAAAAATTAAAGATGATCCAATGTAAACATATAAACATTTTTAAAGGACGTGCCAAACAGATATTGAGATGGTGGGCACAATTTATCGGAAAAATTACGAAGTTCATTTGGCGTGGGATTTTCAGGAAGCCGGCGAGTTCCCCACCGCTATCCAATGACAGTCACTTTTTTGCAACACTGGAGACCGGTCCTTCTGGTCACACTTCCCGAGTGCATGGCCACCACCACTTCCTCTCAGGCCACATTAACTGCCCTGTGGCTCATTCTTTGGGACACTTGGGGGTGTTTCTCACCGGTTTAGCCCTTGAATTTCGGGCCACCATTTTGAAAGGGTGCCCCGATCTCTATGTGAGCGTGTGGGTCCTCCACAACCACACCCATGTGCAATGTCACCGACAACACACACGGGCACTATCCCATACCCTCCCCAAGTGAGGGCATCCCACTATGAGGTGTCTGGGGGGGGGGGGGGGGTATGGGACCAGGACTCCAACCCACAATGCTCCCAACCTCCACGAGCTCTTTTATCCTGCCCTACACACCCCCCCACCCTTCATACCCCCATCCACCCTCCATTCATGGGCATGGCCCCACTCGGTTCTGAGCTTTGGCAGTGCCATCCTAGCACTCGGGCACCTTTGCACTGCCACCCTTTGCACCCAGGCAGTGCTCCTGACAGCTTGGCAGTGCCACCCAGGCACTTTGGCAGTGCCAAGATGCTAACTGGTCAGTGCTAAGGTGCCAGCATTCCGGGGAGAGGGCCAAGAGGCCACCCTACACATACCCTGACCTCCCAGGGGTTTCCGATGGACCAGGAGACCTCCTGGGTGCCGTTCCGACTGGTCCATGGCTCTTGTGGACCAGTGCTGAATGGTGCCTGGCTGCAGCCTTGCTGGGGACGCCGGTAGATGCCTGTAGATCCCAGGTATGATCACCGAAGTCGCCCTTTTTGGTGGGATCCTGACTCCGATAGCTCGCGGGATTTGGGTGGATCCCACGAGACGTGAAGGCTGCCGGGAAACCCGCAGGGGGTCTGTTCTGGGATTCACAGGGCACACCACGCTCGGACGGGAGCGCAACACAGCCACTGGATCAAACCAAATATTTTTCCGATTGGGAAGTATGGAATAAGCGGTCTATGAGAACAATTCTCCAGAAAAAATTCCAAGTGCTGTAGCGAGCAGGAATTGCCGTGTGTTTCCCGGCCCTCATTCCGGCGAGGCTGGCAACACTACACAACGTTAATTGGTCCACTTAGCGAGGCATCACCAGTTTCACACCCCGAATGCTGTCTCGCGAGCTGATTCGCCAGGACTGCGCTCGCTAGCTCCCCGCTAACAATGCGAGCAGTACTTTGGCTGCACTTGCTCAGCCAACCCTGGCCAGTTTGCAACAATGGCACCGACGAGACTGGCCCCACAATTCGGGGATGCTGACCTGGGAATGCTCCTGGACGCAGTGGAGGGATGTCCTGTTCCCCCAAAGGTCCGGGAGAGTGAGCCACAAGGCTTCCTGGGACGAGGTGGCGGCAGCAGTCAGCTCGGGAAGTGTGACCAGGAAGACTGGCCTCCAGTGTCGGAAGAAGGTCAATGACCTACAACGGGCAGCTGGAGTGAGTAGACACCAACGTCTCACCACCCTACCCTCCAAGGTACCCCTTGGTACGTCCAGGGAACCCCTAACCTTCCCTCTATCCCCTTCCCCCTTCAGCACTCCCTCCACCCACCGTTCAACCCTCCCTCCACCCGAACCCTTCCTTCACACCACGCATGTGACTAATGATGCCCTCTATGTGTTTCCTCAGGAAAAGATCTCCCACAATCAACGGGAGAGGGTCTAGACTGGCAGTGGGATACCAGACATGAATGTCCTCACCTCCTTTGAGGAGCGGACCCTTGAGGTGACACGTGTGGCCGAGGGCAGGGTGGTCACCCACATGGAGGCTGGCAGACACCCCAGAGGTGAGGAACCACCGGGCCCCACTGGAGGACCTGTCAAACGTGAGTAGTGATTGCCTTACTGACTGACCCATCCCTCCCACTGACCACATGTTCATTCTTCTGCTGGTCCTCCAGCCGATGGTGACAGCCCTTCCCGATGGACTCTTCTCCTGACTCCCAGGAGAACACCCCGGAGGAGAGCCCCAAGGATGCAACTGTTATTGCCATGGCACAGCTGTCATCCCCACCCTCCACCAGCGGCAGATCCACACACCTCGGTGGGAAATGATAGTGGTCAGGCTTCTAAGGCACAATCTGGTGAGCACCACTCAGCTGATGATGCACATCAGGTGGAGGCAGGAACCCCCAGGCAAGACAGCAGTCGGAGGTTTGCTGGATCCTGGAACCCAGCTGGGACCCAGCCTGTTGCTGAGCCTCTGGAACAGAGTTACCTTGCCCTGATGGAGATGATAGGGGGCAGCCGGTACATTCAGAGTAAGATGTCAGTTTCACTCCAGCAGACCCATTGCCGATTGGACGAGTCCCTGAGGCTATGGGCACAGGAGATGGCGCCGAGGCCAACACTGCTAGGGTGGCAACCACAGTGGAGAGCCTGGTGCACGATGTCGGGACCATGAGTGAAGGTGTCCAAGGCGTCACACAGTTGGTGATGGCCATGGCTGACGGTCTCGGCAGAATGTCCGCCTCACTGGGGATGTCACCCAGTACCAGGCCGCCCTTGATAAGGTTCTGCAGGACATGACCCGCTCTCAGATGTGCATTGCCGAGGCGCAGCAGATCTAGTGGCAGGTGGGCAAGGCTCAGGCACTGCAGAACACGGCCAAGTCACTGAGGAGCATCACTGAAGGCATCAACACGATGTTGCACACATTGGGGAGCTGCCAGGGCTGGCAGAACCAGATGATGCAGGGGCGGGGTTCAACCAGCTCAATCGAGGTGGACCCCAGGGCCCATGGGACACCGAGTGGGAGGAAAGGCCGCTGGATGCCAACCTGGACCTGTCCCATGGAGTAGAGATGGTGGCCACCAGCTCTCTTGAGTTCTATCCCTCTGCTGAGGTCGTGTCTCAAAGTCAGCACATTGGACAAGGCGGCACAGCCGTTGACAAGTGCGCCGGGGCTCTCCAGTCCCAGAGCCCCAGAGGACGCCCGCCAGGGTGTATCGAAGGCCATGGAACGAGGTAAGCAGCTGGATGCCTCCACCTCTGATGTGCACCCTGGGACTACACCTAGATGTAGCAGTAGAGCAAGGAAGGTGAAGCACATTGCGGATCACTGAGGGCACTGGCGGAAGGGGGTGGGTACATAGGGGGTGGTTCTTGAAGAGGTTGGGGATGTCTGAATGCCCCAGGATGTAGCTGTCGCACACACTCCCTGGGAAGCATGCATATATGCATGATCTGCATGTGATGGTAACACACAAGCTGTATTTTCAGAGAGTGGAACCCCTTCCTGTTGACATAGGGCACTCACAGATGGCCCAGTGAGCGCGAGGCAACATGCGTGCAGTCTATCAGCCCCTGGACTTGGGAAATCCCGGCAATGTTGGGATTTGTCAATGTCAAAGTTGACATAGTTTTCCACCCTGGCAAACATGACATCCATAATCTGTCAGATGCACCTGTGGGCTAAGGCCTGCGAGATGCCACCAGGTCCCTGCTCGAGCCCTGAAATGATCCCGAGGTGTAAACGTTCAGAGCTGCAGTGACCTTGACAGCCACCGGGAGCGGGTGTCCTCCTCCTCCACGTGATGCTAAGTCCAGGAAGACATGGCATAGGTGCCACACATCTCCTTGTTGAGGCATCCCTGTCCATCATTTTTTCAAAGAGCCAGTGACACCTGTACACCCTGGACCATCTCTGGGTTCCTCCCTGGCCTAATAGATGGCCGGATTCTCAGGGTTTGGGGTGAATCCTTGCATGTGCCCCGTCGCCTTGAACATCTGCAGACACTGCTGCTGCCAGCATCTCTGGCATCTGCCTACTGGCCAACCAGCAGCACCATTAGGGCCGGTTCTGCGGGGCCCAAAATTCCATCCACACCATTCAATATATATGAGGAATTGGGAGACGGTGTTTGACAGACAAACGGTGGTGGCTACCACTCAATTCCTTCTTTGATCCCCACGCCCCAGCAGAGATGGCCACCCACCTCCTTTGCTCCCCACAGAAGCCCTTTACATTTTTAAAAAAGGAGTACAAATCGGCACTACGTGACCACTTACTGGGGAGGCCACTGATTCACGGGAGGCTATTGGACATTGGATGGCTCCCATTAATTGTATGCAAATAGGATAGAAGTGGTGATAATTGGTTTCACGCTACGAAGAGATCCCGATTTTGCCTACGGGAGTAGGCTGGTTGCATCGTAAACTGTTCGGCGTCTGGCGTGGTTCTCATTTTCAGTCTCACCCGCTATTCACCAGCCCCATTTCACCCGAGCGAGAGTGCAACAAGGCCTGAGAATCACGTCCTCTGTTCGTCCGCCGGAGGAAAATTGCAACCGATTTACAATCGCCCTGGTAGCGCAAATGGAGAAGTGATTCGGTATCCCTTGCCATGCAAATGTATGCATGGGAGGAATACAAGTCATTCCCAAGGGGATTCTGCTATTGGGCCACCATTTTGCGCGGGTGTTCCGCTGCACCCTCACCAGACCCCCCCCCCCCTACCCCTCGCACCACAAAGCAGCCCCCTACCCCTGAACTGCCTGAGTTCCCCCACGGACCCCTGAATAGGAAGACACCCCAGGAACTCCCGAACTTAAGGGACCCCCCACCCAGACCCCATAACTTAAGGGACCGCCGACAGAGACCCCTTAATGAAGGGGACCCCCCACAGACATCTCCTAACTAAAGGGATCATCATTCATTCCTTTTTAGTAGTGGGCTGTGATTGACAGCTTCCACAAAACAGCTGCAGCCTTGATTCTTTCATCTCCCTTCATGGATGAGTGTCTCTAACTCCTGAAACCCCACTGTTTACAAACATCAACCATATCAAAGAGCGCTAAGTGCATTCCAATCACTAAGTGCATTCTAATCACACAAGCGTCTTTTCCAAGTTTGACTATTTTGTCATAAACCGAGCGCTAGTAGCAGGGGTGAAGAAACTGATGCAGTTGGGGAAGGCACCGGGACCTGATGGGTTCCCGGTAGAATTTTATTAAAAATTCAAAGAACTATTCACCCCCCTCCTATTGTTAGGAATGCTTAGGGATCATTGGAGAAAGGTGCTTTGCCACAGATGCTGAGGTAAGCTTCGATTTCCCTGCTCTTGAAAAAAGACAAGGACCCCTTAGGCTGTGGTTGGCATTGTCCAATCTCAATCTCCCTGTTAAATGTGGTCGGGAAGCTGTAAGCTAAGGTGCTGACATTAAGACTGGAACCTTGTCTGCCAGAGGTGGTGGGGAAAGTCCAAACAGGTTTCATTAGGGGGCAGAGGTTGACGGCAAACTTGAGATGACTGTTGAATGTGGTGCCTGCTCCAGGGGAGGGTCGGGTTCCAGAGATCATGTTCCCGCTGGCGCCGACCACACCTGGTTGCTGCCGGTGTGACAGCGTGGGAACGCTGTGGGAGTGGCCTGTGGGGGGGGGGGGGGGGGGGGATCCAGCACCGGGGGGGACGCTCAAAAGGGGACTGGCTCGCGATCGGTGCCCACCGATCGGTGGGCCAGCCTCTCTGAAGGAGGCACTCCTTTCCTTTGCTGCCCCGCAAGATCTCTCCGACGTTTCTTGCAGGGCGCCCGCGGGGGAGGACGGCAACCGCGCATGCGCGGATGATGTCATTTACGCAGCGCGGCCACATAATTTACGCGGCGCCGCGTTTATGTGGCGCCAAGGCCCAGCACACGTAAATGACGCGGCGCCGCTCCTGGACCCCTGGGGGTGGGAGAATAGGGGGCTGGGAGCGGCCTCCGACGCCGGAGTGAAAACACTCCGGTTTTCACTCCGGCGTCGGCACTTAGTCTCCCGATGGGAGAATCTCGCCCCATAATCTCACTCGACACGGAGAAGGCATTCGAATGGGCAGAGTGGGTTATGTGTTTGGGGTGAGAGAAAAATTGCAATTTGGGCTGGGCTTTGTAGCATGGGTGCAGCTGTTGTGCACGGCCCTATTTGCCATTGTTTGGACTGACAAAGTGACCTCCGACCCCTTTTGTCTTTACCAGGGTACCAGGCGGGATATGCATTGTCACCTTTGCTGTTTGCACTATCAATAGAGCCACTAACCATGGCCCTGAGGTCCAGGAATACATGGGAAGGCATCGTTAGACGAGGAAGGGACCCTAACAACTTACTATTAAATGTGAGGAATCCGGAGGCATCAATAGGTAACATTATTGGAATCTTGCAGCTTTTCAGGGCCTTTTCTGGCGACAAATATATGTGGAAAGAGTGAATACTTTGCAGTTGGTTGATGAGGTGACAGGAGAGGTTGGCGTAGGGTTTAGGGGAGTGCCGTTCCTGCTAGCTGGAGTCATTGTCGGTATTTGGATGCCCAGATAACAATGGACTGGGGAAACACTGGAGATTGAATGATATGAATTGGATTGCACGGTGGAGCAGTGGTAGCACTGCTGCCTCACGGCGCCGAGGTCCCAGGTTGGATCCCGGCTCTGGGTCACTGTCCATGTGGAGTTTGCACATTCTCCCTGTGTTTGAGTGGGTTTCGCCCCCAAACCTCAAAGATGTGCAGGGTAGGTGGATTGAACATGCTAAATTGGCCCTTAATTGGAAAAAAATGAATTGGGTACTCTAAATTTATTTAAAAAAAGAATTATACCAATCTGGTGGCAAATGTCAAAGCAGACTTGCAAAGATGGGACGGTTTCCCATTATACCTGGTGGGCCAAGTGCGATCAGTTAAATTGAACATGTCGCCGAGATTTCTATTCTTATTCCAGTGCCTTTTGACTTACCATGGCTGCCTCGTGCTCAGGACCCAGCCCCGCTGCTCCGGTTGCCTCGTGTTCTGGGCCCTGTCCCGCCGCTCCGGTTGCTTCACTGACCTCAGTCTCACTGCCCCAGTTGCTTCACACTCTGCTCACGTCCTGCTGCTCCAGCTGTCTCATCCTCTGCCACCGTCCCACCATTTCAGCTGCCTCGCCTCCTGGTTTCGGGCCTGCTGCCTCGACTGCCTTGTGTTAGATTCCACCCCGCCGCTCCACCTGCCCCGCACCCTGGGTTCGACGCCTCCGCTCCGGCTGCCCGACACACCCGGGGGGGGGGGGGGGTTTCACCGGTTTGAAACCGGTATGGTTTGGCGGCCATAGCTCAAGCCCTAAAGGCCGAAAATGGTCAGGAAAGAAACCCGAATCCCCCCAATCCCAAAAACGCCAAAAAAAATATCCGACTTCCTTCATGCAGCCGCTCAGCTCATGAGTGCCACCGGAAGTCGGCGTGCCTGGGTGACTTGATGTAATTTTTACATCTCAATCAGGTTAAGTTTACTGTGAGAGGGTCAGTGGAAGGTTTTTCCCATAGGTGGCAGCCATTTATATTGTACTTTAAATAGCTGGTCACTGTTAGCAGTCGGAGAGGGGTGAGGAGACTTAGTAACTAAGTTTTACTGTTGGAAGGGAAGAGGGGGGTGGAGGAGGGGACTTTTACTTAATTGTTGTTCTGTGTCTTTGTAGGTTTTCTATTAAAATTGTTTTAAAAGTTTCGATTCAAAATTTGAAAAAAGACTAGCAGCACGTGAAAAGACAATGTCAAAACAGGAAATGGCTAATAGTTTTCCCTTGCCAGAATCATTTCAAAACCAAAAGGTTTCCAAACAGGCTGGGCTGTGGCTAAACTGATGAAGGTATTTTAACTGGTACCACCGCACCTCAGGTTTTGCTGGTCAAGAAAATAAACGGTCAAGTTAAAACTTTGTTAAAGGTGTGGTGATCTACCACTGTATATATATCTGTGTGCTTGCATTAGGGGATATACGACAGTACCTGTATTACAGGTTTTCTGGTAAGCCGCTGCCGGTGATCTCCGCCCACAGGGAACAGTATAAATATTTATAAGTTTCCCTGAGATGCCATTCTACAGCTGCAGCCGAAGGAATAGCATCTCACAGTAATAAAGCCTCTGTCGTACCGATTCGAGTCTTTGTGTGCAATTGTTAGCGCCACAATTTATTACCATGGGATTTTCCAACATCATGGACATCAGAATTAAGCCTGATCGCCTGCAGCTGGAACCGCAGTCGCCGCACACCAGGAAAGATTTTAACCACTGGCTGGCTGTTTTCGAGGCCTACATCACCTCAGCGGACCCTACACCATTGGAGGCTCAGAAGGTACAACTCCTATACTCAAGGTTGAGCTCCAGTATGTACAGAACGCGCCTAACTATGCCCGGGCCATAGAACTTCTCAAAGAGAATTACGCCCAGTCGACGAACACTCTGTTTGCGGGACATGTACTTGCCACTCGCGTTCAGCAACCGAGTGAGTCGATTGAGGACTTCTGGCGGGCCCTTATCCCTCTAGTACAGGACTGCGACTGCCAGGCCGTCTCGGCCACGGAACACTCGAATCTCCTCATGCGAGATGCCTTTGTGACGGGTATTGCATCGGACCCCATGCGGCAACGACTGCTGGAAGGGGCCGCGCTGGATCTTGCGGCGACAAAGACTTTAGCGCTCTAAATAACGGCCGCTTCCCATAATGTGCAATCCTATCCCGCCCGCCGCGCGGCCCACCCATCCTACCCCTCGTGGACCCCACAACCAAACCCCCCGACTGGGGCCGCTCCCGCGCAGTATACCTGCGCTGCTCGCCGCACCGCGCACCCTGGGGGTCCCCACTGCTACTTCTGCGGTCAGCAGAAGCACACCCGCCAGCGCTGCCCGGCCCACACCCCAACCTGCAAATCCTGTGGCAAGAAAGGCCACTTTGCAGCGGTGTGTCAGGCCCGCGCAGTTGCCGCTATCGCGCCCGAACTCTCCCCCTCGCCTCAGCCGACCGCGCAATGGGCCCTGACGTCCGCTGCTCCCGGGGCCATGTGCGATCAGTGGGCGCCGCCATCTTCCTTCCCCGACTCCACGTGCGATCAGTGCGCGCCACCATCTTTCGCCGCCCCGCCACGTGTGCACCATGGGTGCCGCCATCTTCATCCTCCAACTCCATGTGCGTTCCATGGTCGCCGCATCTTGCCCCGCCCCCGCAATGTGCACTGCATGGGCGACGCCATCTTCTTCCCCGCAGGTACTCCTGATGCCGCCATTTTGTCCTCCCCTTGGAACTGGACCACGGGACCCGGGTCGCTGCCGCTACTCATCGGACTCGTCGGACCTTTCGGTCGATCGCCCGCTACTCGCCTCCATGAACCTCGACCAATCCCGTCCTTGCAACCTGGCCACCGCTTCTACGATGGTGCTTATCAACGGCCACGCGATCTCCTGCCTTAACGACTCCAGGAGCACAGACAGCTTCATCCATCCGGACACAGTAAGGCGCTGCTCCCTTGCGGTCCATCCTGCCAACCAGCGGATCTCCCTGGCCTACGGATCACACTCTGTCCCGATCCGGGGCTTCTGTCTGGTCAAACTCACCGTGCAGGGCGTTCAATTCAACCGTTTCCGCCTGTACATTCTCCCCAACCTCTGTGCGACACTTTTACTGGGCCTGGACTTCCAATGTAACCTCCAGAGCCTCACCCTCAAATTTGGCGGACCCCTACCTCCCCTCACCGTTTCCGGCCTCACGACCCTCAAGGTTGACCCTCCCTCCCTCCTTGCCAATCTGACTGCAAGCCCGTCACCACCAGGAGCAGACGGTACAGCACCCAGGACAAGACCTTCATCAGGTCCGAAGTCCAGCGGCTGCTTCGGGAGGGTATTATCGAGGCCAGCAACAGCCCCTGGAGAGCCCAAGTGGTAGTGGTTAAAACTGGGGAGAAACACAGAATGGTCATGGACTACAGCCAGACCATCAACCGGTACACGCAGCTCGACGCATACCCCCTCCCTTGCATATCTGATATGGTCAATCAGATTGCACAGTACCGGGTCGTCTCAACGATTGGCCTGAAATCCGCCTACCACCAGCTCCCCATCCATAAATCGGACAGTCCCTACACTGCCTTCGAGGCGGACGGTCGACTGTGTCAATTTCTTAGGGTTCCCTTCGGCGTCACTAACAGGGTCTCGGTATTTCAAAGAGAAATGGACCGAACGGTTGACCGGTATGGCCTGCAGGCCACGTTTCCGTACTTAGACAATGTCACCATCTGCGGCCACGACCAGCAGGACCATGACGCCAACCATGCAAAATTTCTCCACACCGCATCTCTCCTCAACCTCACTTATAACAAGGAGCAGTGCGTGTTTAGCACAGACCGCTTAGCCATCCTCGGCTACGTAGTCCAAAACGGACTACTGGGGCCCGATCCCGACCGCATGCGCCCCTCATGGAGCTTCCCCTCCCCCACTGCCCCAAGGCTCTCAAGCGATGTCTGGGGTTCTTTTCTTACTACGCCCAGTGGGTCCCACAATACGTGGACAAGGCCCGCTCACTGATCCAGTCCACGCAATTTCCCCTCGCGGCCGAGGCACAACAGGCCTTTGCTCGTATTCGCTCAAACATAGCCAAGGCCGGGATGCACGCAGTAGACAAGACACTGCCCTTCCAAGTTGAGAGTGACGCTTCAGATGTCGCCCTCACCTCCACTGTAAACCAGGCATGCAGACCCGTGGCATTCTTTTCCCGCACCCTCCATGCCTCCGAAATCCGTCATTCCTCTATTGAAAAGGAGGCCCAGGCAATCGTTGAAGCGATGCGGCACTGGAGGCATTACCTGGCCGGCAGGAGATTCACTCTCCTCACTGACCAACGGTCGGTAGCCTTCATGTTTAACAACACGCAGCGGGACAAGATCAAAACGATAAAATCTTGAGGTGGAGAATCGAGCTCTCCACCTATAATTACGAGATCTTGTATCGCCCCCGCAAGCTCAACGAGCGACCAGACGCCCTCTCCCGAGGTACATGTGCCAGTGCACAAGTGAACGAGCTCCGCGCCTTGCATGACAGCCTTTGCCATCCGGGGGTCACTCGGTTGTACCATCTGGTCAAAGCCCGCAATCTGCCCTACACCGTCAAGGAAGTACGGAGAATCACCAGAGACTGCCAGGTCTGTGCAGAGTGCAAGCCGCACTTTTACCGGCCAGACCGCGCGCGCCTGGTGAAAGCGTCCCGGCCCTTTGAATGCCTCAGCGTGGATTTCAAAGGGCCCCTCCCCTCCACCGACCGCAACACCTACATCCTTAGTGTGGTCGATGAATTCTCTAGGTTCCCCTTCGCTATCCCATGCCCAGATATGATGTTTGCCACCGTCATCAAGGCCCTTGATTCCATATTCACTCTGTTCGGTTTCCCCGACTATATCCACAGTGACAGGGGATCCTCATTCATGAGCGATGAGCTGCGTCAGTTCCTGCTCAGCAGGGGTATCGCCTCCAGCAGGACGACCAGCTACAACCCCTGGGGAAACGGGCAGGTAGAGAGGGAGAACGGGACGGTTTGGAGGGCCGTCCAGCTGGCCCTTCGGTCCAGAAACCTCCCAGCCGCTCGCTGGCAGCAGGTCCTCCCTGACGTGCTCCATTCCATTCGGTCACTGCTGTGCACCGCAAATAACAACATACCCGATGAACGCGTTTTTGCCTTCCCTAGGAAGTCTACATCCGGGGTGTCGCTCCCGACTTGGCTCGCAGCTCCAGGGCCGGTCCTACTTCGTAGGAATGTCAGGCTCCACAAGGCAGACCCTCTGGTGGACAAGGTACGCCTGCCCCCCATGAACCCCCAGAATGCCTACGTGGAGTTCCCCGACGGCCGCCAGGGTACTGTCTTGCTCAGGGACCTGGCTCCCTCCCATGCCGATCCCATGCCCACACACCTCTCTACCCACGCGCCACCCTCCTTTTCCCCGGCGCCCCCAACTTCAGCCCCACCAGGTCCATCCCTCGTTTCCCTGCCCACACTAGAGGACATGGAAGATTTTGGCTCGCTCCTGGAGTCATCCAGCCACTGGCCAGCACCAACACTGCCAGCACCAACACCGCCAGCACCTACGCCATCGATGCCGACACCGCCTGGGCAGACGTCGCCACCGCTGCTGCGTCGCTCACGACGAACCGTCTGACCTCCGGTCTGACTCAACCTGTGACGGGCACCGGGTTGCAAGGTGGACACTTGGTTCTGTTTTTCCCCTCCCCCTCTGTAAATAGATCACGTTTATGTATTATGTCACCCCCGCCGAACTCATTTTTTTACAGGGGGTGAATGTGGTGATCTACCACTGTATATATATGTGTGAGCTTGCATTAGGGGATGTACGACAGTACCTGTATTACAGGTTTTCTGGTTAGTCCCTGCCGGCTAGCTCCGCCCACAGGGAGCAGTATAAATATTCATATGTTTCCCTGAGATGCCATTCTACAGCTGCAGCCCAAGGAATAGCATCTCACGGTAATAAAGCCTCTCTTGTACGGATTCGAGTCTTTGCGTGCAATTGTTCGCGCCACAATAGGTTGTTTGGAGACAACTTGCTGGACAGATGGAGAATGAATGAAGAAACAGTGTCTGACAAGGATATCTTCAGCACCTTTGACCAAGATGTCAGTCTTCATAAACACATGTTACTGAGAGGGCAAAAGTTAACTGGCCCAGTTAAAAACAAGGTGAAGGGGTTGACTCATTCATCAATGAATTGTACCGCTGGCGGCATGGTGGCTCAGTGGTTAGCACTGCTGCCTCATGGTGCCAAGGACCCGGGTTCATTCCCGGCCCTGAGTCTCTGTTCATGTGGAGTTTGCACATTCTCCCTGTGTCTACGTGGGTCTCACCGCCACAAACCAAAGATGTGCAGGGTAGATGGATTGGCCACGCTAAATTGCCCCTTAATTGGAAAAAAATTATTGGAAACTCAAAATTTATTTTAAAAATCAATGAATTGTACCACCTAAGAAAAAATTGTAACTACGTGGGGGGACGGCGCGTGGCACAGTGGTTATCACTGAGACTACAGTGCTGAGGACCTGGGTTCGAAACCCAGCCCTGGGTCACTGTCCGTGTGGAGTTTACACATTCTCCCCATGTCTGCGTGGGTTTCACCCCCACAACCCAAAAAGATGTGCAGGGTCGGGACAGCACGATAGCACAAGTGGATAGCACTGTTGCTTCACAGCGCCAGGGTCCCAGTTTTGATTCCCCGCTGGGTCACTGTCTGTGCGGAGTCTGCAAGTCTTTGTTGACTCTTCTTAGAATTACCCTTTTGTTGAATTAGGTAACAAAGAGGTGACTATCTGCTTATTCCACAGCACTCACTGACACCATGAAATGACAATTGGAAGCAGCCACCAAAAAGTTATCTAGGGAGAATGAGACGCTCATTTCCAAATTGGATCAAACCAATGGTAAAACTCCAGAGGTTATTAATCCATACAACTGTCAGTTCGACCCTACAATTGGATCTCATCAGCAAGCCATGGAAGCACATAAACTTTCATCAGAAAAGAAGGAGAGGACTGAACTCCAGAGTTTCTACAGCTGGAGGATGCCTTAATAAAATGTTGAGTTGTGCTGATATGATGTGTGGACCATGAAGGAGTTGAGGTTGAAGACCAATCATGGCAGCACTGAATGCCAAAGCAGGCTACAACAGACCAATGGTCTCCATCTGCTCCTATTTCTTATGTTTTTCATTTTGGATAGGGGGAGCTTACCAGAGTGTACATTACTCACAGATTTTCAAAAGAAGGCAGTTTGCTAAGAAGCATTCTCTTATTCTATTAGTCACTGGATTTAATGGCGGTGACAGGGGTCTTGGTCACCAGCTGGATAGCATGTCAGCGCGCAGCATGACCACTTTAAGGGAAGGCCTGCCAAATTAAGGCAGGGGAGGATCATGGGTAAGGGGTGTTTGGGGGGGGGGGGGGGCATACAGAGCAAGCATGGGGTAATGGGTATCAAAACCTCCCCCTTTCCGATGAGGGTATCCGATCAATCACTGAATGCCATTGAGCGAGTGACAACCATTTCACTCCACCCCACTCCCCAGGAGCCCGTAAGCAAACACGTCAGAGTTTGCTTGGCATGATTCCCGCATGGTGGGAGTACCCCACTCACTGCTGCGTTAATGTCAGCAGCAACGGGATAAGGCCGTTAAGGGGACTCTAATTGACCTTTTAAGGGCTTCCATTGGCATTGGGGCAGGAAGACTGTCTACGGACAGAATTAGAGCAGTGAAGGAAGGCAGCGGGGTGCCAAACTTCCACCCTCTCACCTGATTGAATGCCCCCACCAGCCACAAACCTGACATTGTGGAGGACATTAAGTTCCATTCGTGCTCTCTTTCAGTCAGATTGTCAATTCAAAACTAATTTGCACCCCGTTACAGGCAGTTTTATTCTTCGGACTCAAATCTAGTTTGAGCGAGGTTCCAATTCCAATGTTCATTTCAGTAGCAAACTTGAAACCAAGACACACAGAGGATTATCATTGCAACATTGCAACGATTTCTCTTCTACCATCTGCTGTCTTTATGAATTGGCAATATTCATTATGTAGGGAGTTGTAAACATGATTCCTACAGGGACATTTTATTTGCGAATCATTTTTGGACTTAAATATAATACACATAATGCTCCTGTAGTATCTGGTTGATAACAGTAATTCAATTATATAATTTCATTAGCACAGTTAAAGCAATTTCTTCGGGAGGTTGTTTTCCTTTTAAATGGTTGCTCGCAATTAAACACTTTGGAGAGACTGTCAACAACCTTCTGTTGCTGAGTAGTGATGTTATGATACTCAAATATAGTGCAGAGAAATCAGCTAGGATTCTCTCAGTAATAACGGGCGCGATCTAACGGCTGCGCCCAACTCGGGTCGTGATGTGGCCAACAAATCTCTTTTGATTTACCCGATACGTCACGCCTTGCAAGATCTAACGGGATCTTGCGAGATGTTGTGACCTGGATCCCTCCCACAATGGGCAGGACCTAGACTTACATATTTAAGCAAGTAGTTAGCCTCACTTGAATATGTCCACACCGAATCTATCCAGCAGCTGGGATCGAATCCCCTCACGTTGGAGACCCTGGCCCGCCCGGTTTAACACTGGCCTCCACAAGCGTGGGCCAGGCGAAACGGCACTTGGGGAGGGGAAGTGGCCATCCTCTAGCAGGGTGGTACACTGGCGATGCTGATGCCACCTGGCACTACCAGGATGCCAGGCCGGAAGTGCCAAGGTGTCCAGGTGACATTTTGGCCGCGCTGGGGATCTGGCTTGGGGATGCCCAGCCCATATGAGGTGGGGTGCAGGGGGCTCAATTACCTCCTTAGAGGTAAGTTGGGGTGTCCAGAGGATGCGGTAATCTCTTCTTGCATAAGTGAGTGGAGCCCGTTCATGCAGGAAATGGGACGAAGAGCGGACTCGCTGTGGCACTCCCTGCTGAGGCCCCAAAATGAAGCAGAGTCCCATTTAATAGCGGGGCCATTCTCGGCACTGCTAACATTAGGAAACACACGGCTAAACATGCTCGACACTGTTTCATTTTCGTTAATTTGTGCCCTATATCTGCAAACTTTGCTACGAAGATATAGTTTCACCCCATTCAAGATTGATCAATCAGGTTTTGTATATGGGAAACAGCCAATTGTTTAACATTATCCAGGCTCCTCTGATAACTCAGGGACTTCATTTCCACAAGGGTTGGTCTGTTCATGAGCCAGTTTAATTCACCTGGACATTCACCTGAGGAAGGAGCAGTGCTCCAAAAGCTAGTGTTTGAAACAAACAGTTTGGACTTTAACCTGATGTTGTAAGACTTCTTACTGTGCTCACCGCAGTCCAACGCCGGCATCTCCACATCAGTGAAATAACGTTACAGGGAAAGTATTGTCTCAATAAAAGACCATGGCCGGAATTCTTTGATCGCTTCCAAGCTGCAGCGTACCCTTGCCTGTGGCTTTCCCAGCGACGTAGGGTGGCTTCAATGGAAAATCCCATTGACAAGCGGCGTGAGGAGAGAATCCCATCGTCAGTGAATGACACGCCGCTGAGAAACATGCAGTTGAGGGACCAGAGAATCCAACCCCGTGTTGAGCATGCAATGCAAACTTTCTGCTTACACAACGCGAATAGAGAACCTGGCCCATCAGAAACACATACTGGGCTATTACCACTGGGCAGAAGATCATGGGCTACATGGACCCAATTTCCTACTACCCAATGCTGGCAGCCAGGTTTCCATGCACAACTGAGAAAAAAACATTGTCCTGTTGTTTTCCTGATACCAATGGACTTCTAATGTCCATGTCCTGGGGTTATAGTCCACCACTTGCACATCCCTGAAAGACCCACTTACCCGGAAACATATTCACATATTTATGAAGATGCATTAATTTCAGATTTAATTAATCACTATCTCATGAGTCGAATAGAGAAGGAACACCCCAGAGTCGATGCAGGTCTTGCACTAAGTTAGTCAATCAATCTACACTGAGATAAAGTACCTACACTATATTGCCTTCAAGGAAGTAAAAATAACATTGGAGATGAATGTTAAATAAAAATTTAAAGAAATTGCAGGGGAAACTATATAGAGGAAATCATTCTAAATAGACGCTGCCCTGCAGTTTCAGAGAAAGGAATGGAACTTCTCAGCAAGGTGTGACTTTTTTCACATTTATTCTCTTACTTCTCAGTATAGTGTACTGTGATTTTGTCAGGATGTTTGAAAGTTTATATAGCTGGCCCAGCTTAGCTCAACTGTTCCAAACTGCCAAAGTAGCTGAATTGATGGTGATGCCAGTGAGCCTGTTATATTAGTTTCTGCAGTAAGTATATAGCAGATTTGCCACGGAAGAGGAAACACTGCGGTTTACTTCCTATTTTTTATTCTTGCGCTCATCAAAATAAGGGGTGTACATTGGGGAGTACATTTTAATCCACATTCTGCAACTGGGTTAAATGTAAATCTGTATTTTGGATGAGACATTAAACCTACACCACTCTCTGCCCCCTCACTACAAGACCCCGCGACACTAATTTGAAGAATAGCAGAGGAGTTTTCCAAATATCCGGGTTAATAGCTATCCTTCACCAACATTGTTCAAATGGATTGTCTGGTCTTTATCTTGTCATTGTCTGTGGGAGTTTACTGTGTGCAAATTGGCTCTTGCACTTCCTATGTTGTCAAAGTACTTAATTGGCTGTGAAGGATTTTGGTGTCTTGAGGTCATAGACAATGGTATAATGCTAGTCTTTCCTTCTTTTAAAGCTCCCTTGACTTTACCTTGGTAATATGTCTCAATTCCAAGCATGCCATGACAGAAAAATCCCATCTGGGTGCTGCAGAAGGAATAATGGATACCATTTTTCAAAAACAAGTATACTATTCTCCAAAAGCATGCCATGCCAACAGTGGGGAGCTTCACCTGTCACTGACTGTGATCGACCCCTCAACAACAGTAAGGTTTCCTGCGTCAGTGCTTATTTTAGAAATAAATGGCTGTACATGTCTTACGATATAGCTCCTCAGTTAATACTTTTAGATGGGTCACCAGTTACTGTAGTCACATGGATGATACAACTTTTAGTTTATCCAGCCTGAACTCAATTAGCTGAAAAATGGTCTAAATCCTACATAACTAAATTATGCATTGAAAACTTACTTTTACAAAAAAGATAAACAAAACAAAATACTTTTATTCTACTCACTCAGTTTTTCTCAATTCTCTCTTTTTCCCTTTCTCCACCTGCCCCATTTCTTTTGTTTAATTTTACAATCCCCCCACGCACAACTGATGGAATGATAGAATTACAGATCCCTACAGTTCAGAAGGACCCATCGAGTCTGCACCGACCCTCGAAAGAGCACCATACCTAGGCCCACTCTCCCGCCCCATCCCCGTAACGCTGTAACCCCACCTAATCTTTGGACACTAAAGGGCAATTTAGCATGGCCAATCCACCTAGCCTGCACATCTTTGGACTGTGGGAGGAAAACGGAGCATCCGGAGGAAACCTGCTCCGACACGGGGAGAACGTACAAACTCCAGACAGACAATCACCCAAGGTCAGAATTGAACCCGGGTCCCTGTCCCTGTGAGGCAGTAGTGCTAACCGCCGTGCCCCCGATGTTTTAAATCTTAGTTTTTTTTCTCTTAGCTCTACTAAACTGACGGGAAAATGGGACAATGCTTCGGAAATAGTTAGTGTTTTAATTGGCAGGGAACCAACTTTTGAAGGCGACCTTTGCAACCAATTAAATGCTGCAACTTTGCAGGCTGATGAGTTAATTGGGTGATTCTCCATTCCGCTGGCAGCGCACCCTGCCCATGGGCTTCCCAGCAGCATGGGATGCCTTCAATGGGAAATTCCATTGTCCAACGACAGGAACGGCCAATCCCACTGCAAGCGGCAGCACGCCACGAAGAAACACACGACTGGGGAGGTGGAGAATTCACCCCAATATAATGGATGTGAGAAAATCCAATCATTGATGAAATTCTTGGTGTTAATTCAGGCTTGTCGAACAACGATATTCATTCACATCCCTGGACTCCCAAGACCACACAAACAACTGAAGCCATTCGTGGAGAGTTAAAAGTGTCCAAAGTGTGTTCACCTCCCTTCCATGGTGGCATGTGCCTGCTACCTTCTCAACATTTCAAAGCTGTTCCATCATGTAGATGAAATGATAAAAAGCAAATAAGTGTCAGGGCGTTGGATGAGATATCAGTCGGATAAAGCTGAAGCTTTCTTTAATTGTTATGAGTTCAAATTCATGGCACAATGGATGGATTCAGATGACATCATAAATCACAAGTTAACCAAATCCCATTTCTTGTAGGCCTGCCTGGACTGTAGCCGTTGTGACTTATGGTTACATACAAAACAGCATGAATTACTAAAGTATTTGCAGGAATAATATACATTCCCCACTGCTTTCTCTTTCTTAGAAAATCATATAAAACACTCACTTCCACTGATAGCATGGCAGGCACAGCCATATTCAAGGCAAGCAATCAACTAGGGTAGTCATGGCAACTACAGCTGTGAGAGGGCTTAAGAGTATTGTGTAGCAATGGGAATGAAAGAAAATGCTAGAGGCTGCAGCAGCACAGCCCGCCTGAGTCTACGCGATGATACTCATTAACCAGTCTACATACTGGGCATCACCTATTAACAACTTCAAGGTTTACTTTATAGTCTCTTCTCGTTTTTCAGTCGCATCAATGTCTCCCATTATGGCTTTTAACACCTGATTTTTAAAAAAACATATGCTTGTTATTACAATTACTTCCACATGAAATGTAAGACTTCTGGGATTAATGCTAATCTCATCTGAATTAATCAGAGTTAACTCTCACACCCACGAAATGGGTGAGTTTGAGACCAGGTGGGAATTTAAAACATAAATGTCAAACCTGAGACAACCCAGCTTGCAGCCACCCACCTCTGGTTTTAATAGACGTGGAACACACTGTGGGTGGGGAGGCAACCTGCTGACACTCGGGAGGATGATAAACTGCATGCCTTCGATTTTATCTACCTTCCAGCCTTAATTTTGGATGATCATGTTTCCCAGAGCCCAGGAAACCCAGCCGCTGAATGAAGGATTGCTCAATAGGACAGAGACATCCGTCATAGCACTGTTTGTGGACTACGAGAATCAAGAGTGTTATCCCTACCTAACCTAGATACCTTGTTAACCCCCTCAGTGTGTAATATGGCCCTTGGTCCATCCCGCTTACCTTCCCCGCAATTTACCCTCCCTGATCTGTGATCTTCTCCATGCACCCTCATGATTACATTCCTTTCTCTCCAATCCCTTTGGGTCTCGCCATTGATGTGCCACTGGACCCTTGATCTATCTCCAAAATCCTACCACATCATAAAATCTCACCCCCTCTTTCTGAAAACTCAAAACTTCTTCAAAATTCACCTTTGTATTGGTCCTTTAAATGCTAGAGTTGAGAAAGGTTCATGTAGACCCTCATCACACTCACTGCTAAGCCATCGACAGGAAATAAACTTACTCACAGAGCCACCAGCCCACTTACTTTGAAGTTTGGAACATTTGGATTTGATAATGGAACTACGCAATTACATTTCAGGGTAATTGATTGTTTTATTGTTTGTTCATAACAAGGTTTAATTTTTTGTCCATCCTTAGAATGAAGGTGAATATAATGCATATTGCCAGTGTAACGGGATTGATTGTAGTCCAATTATGCTTCCCCAAGAGTGGTGCAGATCTTCTAGAATTATAACAGTCTTTATGCTGATAATTCTTCCAAAATGTGGTTAGGTTGAGAATTCTAGGATATTGAACGAGCAATGGTGAAGGAATGGTGTGAGAAATACAGGGTAATTTGAAAGTGATGATGTTCCCATTTCATTGTCACACCTCGTCTTTGCTCAAAATGAATGCACTTAACTTTTAAACTTAAGGCCAATTTTTTTGCCATCGAGGTAGGAGGTTCAAGTCAGGGAATTTTCCAACTTGGCAGACTGGACATCATCCAGGAGTCATTATTTTCACTATGAGGAGGCAGGGCCAGATCAAGTCAAACCCACCAACCCTGGAAGAAGTTTGGATGTGGCCTTTGAGGCAGGGGAATGCCGAGGCAGGCTGGTTAGAAGGTCCATCGCAGTTCTCTGTAATTTGATCCCAGCTGTATTAAAAATAGACCTTCTATCCCTCACCCTTCCTCAATCCCCATCAACTCTCCATGCCACCTCAATGCTCCCATGCATCGTCAATGTCCTCATACACCCTTCATGCCGCATGGCACCTCCAATCTTCCATTCCCTTTCATCTCAGTGTGCAAAATAGAACCAATTAGCCATTTAATGACAATATCAAATCTTGAAATGCACTTAAAAATGTTCATTCACAATTTCCTTTGAAAAAGGTGCTGCTCTGAAAATGCTATAAAAGAGTCAATCATACAGACTCATTATCGTATCAACAACAGGAGCTTTACTTCACTTCACACATCTTAATCTTGCCCAATAAACATACAGATATTGAAAGAAACAGATCAAAGAAAGAATGTCTTATTATGATCAACTCCATCTGTGAAAACAGACCTCTGTTGAGCTAATCCATTATTCAGTTTTTGAGCTCAACCAAGCATTCATAATGAGGTCAACTGTGAACTGTATCAACAGAAACAGTTGACCAGACATCTATTTTTCCATATCACTATCTGCAACCTCATCTCATGCCATAAAAAATTGCCAGTGCTGGGAATGGCACTGGGAATCCTGGAATTGGGTCCTACCCACCATTTTAAAAGACCTCCAGAGTTGGCCCACTGGGTTAAATCTGGCCTAAAATAACAGGAAGGGGAATTACAGATAAACACCCTGAATATTAAAATGCATGGCAAAGAAGGGGCTGGATTCTCCGCAGCCCCGTGGTGAACGTGATTTCCAATTTCACGGCGAAATCGAGCCCGGCACCGGCCTGGCAATTCTCCAGGACCCGAGAATCGGTGTGAACACGGAGTACTCCGCGTGGCTGGGGGGCCATTGACAGAGGCCAGCCTAGCGATCCTCCGCTCCCGACCGGCTGAGTTCCCGACGGCGTGAAACTAACCTGCTATTGCCGGTCAGGATGCTCGCGTGGTGGCTGCGGACTCATCGGTGTGGTCTAGTTTTTATGTGTGGCTCCGCAGTCCTAGTCCGCCATGAAGCTTGGCATGGCCGCCACCATGCGCATGCGAGGACTCAAAACCAGAAGTGCAGGGGCCTGTATCCGCAGCTAAAGCTGCATGAATTACTCTGGTTCTCTGCTAGCCCCCTGCAGGGCACTGAATCAGCTCATCTTTTTTCCAGGAATTTCCAGAATAAAACGCCAGCGTTTTTACGTCGGAGTGGCGACATAGTTCCATTTTGGGAGAATCCAGCCCAAGATTTCTTCTTCATTGCACTTGGAAAAAATCTTCACACAATCACGGTTCGTTCAGTACACAGAATCTAAGTGTTGTTAGAGCGCAGGAAGAGGTCATTTGGCCCTTTGTCTGCACTGATTCTCTGAATGAGCAACTTATCTTGTACCATTTCCCCACTTTCTCCCCATAACCCTGTTTTCAGCTAACAATCTAATTCTACATTGAATGCATCGACTGAACATGCTTCCACCACGCTCTCAGGCAGTGCATTCCAAACCCTACCATTTGCTGTCTAAAAATGTTTCGCCTCATAATCACTTTTGCTGCTTTTACTTATTATTTAAATCTGTGCTCTCACATTCTCGATCCTTCCACTGGTGAAAACGCCTTGGGCGGATTTTCTCCATTTCTGAGACTAAGTGTTGACGCCAATGCAGAATCCGCGGATGTTTATGACAGAAAAACTGGCGCCGCTCCTGGATCAATTCCGCTTCCATTGAGGGGCTGGCACCGGTGCCGCATGGAACACAATCAATTCCAATGATTGTCCGTGATTGACACTCGGGATGCTGACCAGCTGCAGCTGTACATATACATTACATTCCCCAAATACACTCATCCCAGCCAAAGATATGGCACTGGTTGTGCTGGAACGCGGCCATACAGCTCATGGGTTGGCTGGGGCCAGACACCTTTAAAACCCGTGGCACTAGGTTCAAAGTGGACTGTTCGCGGTGTGTGCAGCTGTATGGCTGTCTTGCCGGCTGCAGTAATGTTGTTCCGTGCCCATCCACCCCCATCCCACAGCCTATCTCCTGGCCACCCCCCACTACTCCCCCCAGCCCTGGCAGAAGCCCCCCCACCCCCCCCCCCCCAGCCAGCAGTACAACTGTCAGCACACAATGACAATGCCGGACACTTTGCATACCCCCTCTCTCTCCCTCAGCAGCCGCCATGCCGATTTCACGATTTTTAAAAGCACAAGTGAACCATGCCGTCGGGAACTCAGCCCATTGGTCGGGCCCGCTAATAAAATGCAAACGGTGTTGACTGTATGTGCGTTCCGGAACGTATTGATGCTGCTGCCAAGGTGCTGGAGAATTGCGATTTGCTGTCAAATCGGCGCCTCCAGCGTCTTCGCTATCAGACCCAATTCTCCGCCCAATCGCCTTTCCCGATTTCGGGGTCGGCTAACGGACAATCCCATCCCTTATATCTAGTTATTCCATCCAGACAACTCAAAATGTTGAATATTTCTATCAAATCTTCTCTCAGCCTTGTTTTCTTTGAAGTAAACATTCCTCACTTCACCAACTTATCTTCATCACTGAAGTTCCTCACCCTGGGACCATTAAGAACATAAGAACTAGGAGCAGGAGTAGGCCATCTGGCCCCTCGAGCCTGCTCCGCCATTCAATGAGATCATGGCTGATCTTTTGTGGGCTCAGCTCCACTTTCCGGCCTGAACACCATAACCCTTAATCCCTTTATTCTTCAAAAAACTATCTATCTTTATCTTAAAAAAGTTTAATGAAGGAGCCTCTCCTGCTTCACTGGGCAAGGAATTCCATAGATTCACAACCCTTTGGGTGAAGATGTTCCCCCTAAACTCAGTCCTAAATCTACTTCCCCTTATTCCCATCGGACCAGCCCAGGAGGAGGGGTGAGCTTGGACCCTACATGAAAGTGCCAACCTATGCTGGTAACAGTATCTAGGCATGCTCCTCTCCTCCAAGGGCTATAGTTACTTTGGTGCCCCTGGCAGGTTCCCCTCCATCGCTTCACATTCTAAAATAGATGTTGTAAAGTCACCTCGGTGAGGTCTGAATATTTAGTGAATGGTGAACATATGGCTACGAAGCCCACTAATCATATTTAAATTCAGTGAAATTTATTAAAATGATGGGAAGCTTGTTACATCACCAGCGAGGGCTGGGTAAAAGTGGGAAACAAGATTTTGCCAGTGAGAATCTCAATTCACGACTCTCGTGGTATTTTGAGCCTGCGTTGCCGTTCAAAAATACACCAATCAGATTGGAAAGAGTGGGACAGAAAGTGCAATTAAGTGACACCAAGTTTGGGCTTCAGAGTCTGTGAACATTTTGGGAAAGGAGAGTTAGAGGGAAGGTTAAGACTCCCAAAGTCCAAAAACAGATTGGAACCAGGATCCGCTTTTTAAAAAATTAATTGACGCCGTGATAACGTAGCTCTGGAGATAAATGCTTTTCATATTTGATCTCAGAATGGAGGAAAAATATAATCGGATATTTGGAGCAGCTCTTAAAGGCAGCTTGCTGTCGGTAAATCAAGTTTACACAACCTTATCACACATATGTGGACTTGTGATCAGGTTACCAGGGCCAGGATTCTCCCCTACCCGGCGGGGCGGGGGGTCCTGGCGTGATGGAGTGGCGTGAACCACTCCGGCGTCGGGCCGCCCCAAAGGTGCGGAAGTCTCCGCACCTTTAGGGGCCAAGCCCTCCTTGAGGGGCTAGGCCCACGCCGGAGTGGTTGGCAGTCCGCCGGCTGCCGTGGCCGGCCTTTGGCGCCACGCCAGCCGGGGCCGAAGGGACTTCGCCGGAGCGTCAGCGGCTGCTGACGTCATCCCCGCGCATGCGCAGGGGAGGGGGGTCACTTCTGCCTCCGCCATGGTGAAGACCATGGCAAAGGTGGAAGGAAAAGAGTGCCCCCACAGCACAGGCCCCTCCCGGGGTCAGATCACCCTGCGCCCCCCCCCCCCCCCCCCCCCCCCACAGGACCCCGGAGCTCACCCGCGCCGCCTGCTCCCGCCGGTCAGGTAGGTGGTTTGATTCCCGCTGGCGGGAGAGGCTTGACAGTGGCGTGACTTCGCTCCATCGCAGGCCGGAGAATCGCCGGAGGGGGCCCCGGCGACCGGCGCGGAGAGATTCCCGCCCCCGCCGAATCTCTGATGGCAGAGAATTCAGGACACGGCAGGGGCGGGATTGACGGCAGTAGATTTGTACAAAGTTTAGAAATGAATCATCAAAGGGCCAGACACATACACGTGCAGCAATCATTTGAGCTTTATTAAACTCAACATCTGCTGCACTATGAAGTTACCAAGTGACCAATATGACTGATACTGGGCATCATTCACAGGCCAATTTATGGGATGTCACCTTGACTGGAGGAGCCTGAGGATCACTTGTAAAATATTCAACTGTTCAAAATTTCAAAAGTGAGTGGAACTGATGCTGAGTAATCAAGTACCTACAACAGGCTTTGTAATTGCTCTGAAATGCACCAATTATTCAGTGCGTTCATCACATTAATGTGAATTGTTGCAGTTATCAGCGAGTGCCGTATTATGTAACTGCTGTGCTGTACTTTTCAGATAAATGATTTTATTGCAGTAAAACGGTCTGTGGTAGGAAAACAACCCATTGAGTTCCACCAGGCACCTCACGGGTTATAGTGAGTGTTAAAATGAGACAAAAAAATGACCAACAGTTGGATTCTCTGCCGCCTGCCGTCGGATGTAGCGGAGAATCCAGCGTCGAGGGGGCAAATGGGATCGCCGCCCGGTGCTGATCCGTTTCCAATGCTCCGGTCCCCCACTGGTGTCAGGATTGAGTTTCCTGCCTCGTGCCAGTGGGAGGATGAAAATGGGTCATTTACACCCTGTTGCATCCTACTAACTGGCCTGGCACCATATTCTCCAGGCCCTGATGATTCTCCGGTCCTTTGGGCCAGGAATCACCTGGGCGAAAATTGATGCAGCCCTTGAAAAGTGCGTATCTAACTCGGTGAACCTTGCGTTGGACCAAGGAGGAGACACTTGAAGGCAGTTGCCCCCAAAGTTCATCAAAGGGCCACGTCCCCCCCACCCAATTCAGGACCTTCCCACCCCACTCACACCAGACCCCCTCTATCGCCCGCCACTAGAGACCCCCTAATAATTAAAGAGCCCCCCCCCCCCCCCCCAGAAGCCTCCCAGAAGAGAGACCCCTGTCTGGACACTGAGAGCACTCCAGACAGAAGCAGTGAAAATAAATCACTGCTTTAAAACTCACCTGTACAATACACCTGCTGGCTCAGTTAGAGGAAGCAGCACCTGTCAATTCCTGGAAAAAGAAAACCAGTCAGCAAGGTTTGAACCCACTCAGATCTTTGATCTGCAAGCCATTCATTCATTTCTTTTTGGTATTGATTTTATTGGGCTGTAATTGACAGCTTCATACACACCCAGCTGTCAACATTTTTCCATTCTCTCTACACACTTGAGTGACTTTGAAGTAGTCAGCTGTGAAAAACCGCAACGATTATAAACATCAAGCTTTGATTGAGAACTCCGAGACCACATCAAAGAGAGTTAAGTACGTTCCATTCATCTCCCTTCATGCTTGAGTGACTTTGAAGTAGTCAGCAGTCAAATGAACAGAAAGCACTTAACTCTCTTTGTAATAAGGGAGGTGACCAAGAAAATCCTGGGGGGGGGGGGTGGCAGGGGGTAAATTGTGCTGCTGTGGGATGGAGGGAGTTGAATTATATTGTGGGGGGAGGCCAGCTATGGGACCATGCTATTGGGTGGCGCGATAGCAGGATTCCCTGGAGAACCCTCAGCATGCAAAATTTGCAAAATGCAAATGAAAAGGTGTAATTCAGCTCCAGCAGGACAATACAGGCTGGAATCCTCCATGTCAGAGACCAAGGGCGGGATTCTCCATTTCCCAAGGCCGATTTCATAATCAGCAGTTGGATGGAGAATCCCTTTTTACAACGGAATTGGGACGCGCCTGTTTTACGCAGGTTTTGCATGCTCTGCCACCTCCGGAACGGCACCAACGTGGCGTGCGCCACATGCCATTGGGACTGCCTGAGGAGGTCACCTGAAGGCCTTCCCCTGATTCTTCTCCCCCAATGAGCCGAGTTCACGACGGTGCAGGGGATGTGTGGTCCCAGCCGTGCGGGAACCTGGTGTGGCGGCTGCGGACTGTGTCCAACGCCACCACAGTTGGGCGGGAGCCATGCTGCTGGCCGAGGGGGCTTCCGACTGTTGGGGGGTAGTCAGGGGGTGGAAAGGCCGTGTCCAATGGGGCACTATCTGGCGACTGGGGTCTGCGCACGGCCGGCGCTACGTTGTACGAGGCAACTGCTGCAGGTCGTCGCCGTGTGCATGCACGGCCACGGACCCGGCAATTCTCAGGCCCTTTATTTTGTGGAGGCTGGGCGTTTTACGTGGCGCGGCTGCTGGCCCCTGATCAGTCGTAGCATCAGTGAGGAGGCGCCACCGATTCTTTTCCACATAAATCGTCATGAATCCTCTGCACTTCGCCTCAGAATCGGAGAATCTGGCCCTAAGTGCTGATTCAGGGTCTGAATTATGTGAGTTCTGCAGTCCCAAAAGTGGCGCCGGTCCTCTAGCGATTCAGACCATTCTAATGGGCTGACACAAGTGCCACATGGAACTAGTGCAATTCCAACGAACACTGGCATGTGATTCGCTGGGTCAGGATTGGTACTCGAGAGCCAGACAAGCTGCAGCCATATCTCAGCACTCCACTCCCCACTCCCCACTCTTATTCCAGCCAAGAAAACACTACCTGGAAGAGCGGCACCAAGACCCACTAATGCCGAGCTGGAGACACTACTGGATGCCTTGGAGGGGAGGTGGGACACCCTGTTTCCCCGGGTGGGAAGGAGGCTGCCAACTGCAGACGTCAACCCAGCCTGGGCGCAGTTGGTAGAGGCCATGAGCGCCATGGACCCCGCCACCAAGCCGGCCAACAATGCAGAAAGAAGCTACCTGACCTCCTCAGGACAGCCAGGGTAAGCCACCAATACTATGCCCCTGGCACCAACCCCTGTCCTGAACCCCCCTCCTCCCTCCAATGCGGCCCCCACTAGGCAGAGGTAGGCAGTGCTGGGTGAGAGTATGCAACCCCCAGGCCAGCAAGGGTGTGCCACCTCCACCACCAAGCCTGTGACACCAACCCCCAGCTCACACACCTGTAGTTCCCCCCCCCCCCCCAGGGCGATTGAACTCTTCCCACCGGCAGTCCACATGTCCCCCACCCTGCACCACATGCAAACACCTATGCCGTGCGCCATGGCCTGATGTCCTGCACACGCAGGCTACCAGTCGTGGACCCCTGTACTGCCTGCATCCGAGTGTCTCACACTGTGAATTATCTGTCCCCCCAAGAGAAGATGGGCCTCATTCGCTCGAAAGGAGAAAAGACCAGAGGGGGCCTGCCAAACCTGCGGTCCCTCACCGTCCCAGAGCAAAGGGCGTTGGACCTGATCGGTAGGGTCGGAGAGCAGGTATTCGCCAAGGTGGAGGTTGGCATTGGAGAACCAAGCGAGCCCGCAGTGAATAGCGATGTCCCTATAACACCAGTGGCAGCCCCCCCCCCACCCACCCTACACCACCACCACCTACGATCTAACCATGCATCTTGTCTTATGTTTTTCTGGATCAACTGGCAACGAGGCAGGTCCATATGATGTCCCCCGCACCCAGCCGCAACCCCGGGACTTATACGGTGACGAGGTGGAACCTGCTGGTGAACCGCGTCCCCAGCGGCAACCAAGAGCACATGTCCAGTTATGACACCGTCGTCTTGGCACTGCCGTCACTGGCAGAGATGCTCACCTCGGTTGGCCACTTTAGTGAAGAGGCTCCTGGGGCATTATCTGGTGCACATCACACACACGCTGTGATACATTGGGTGGAGGTATGAACCCCCGAAGGGGCGGACTGTCGGAGGAACTAGGACCCCAGGAACTAACTGCCATCCAGATGGGTCTCGGGCTTCTGGAAAGGGCGGTCCCATCAATGCTGGAGATGCAGACGCAGAGCGGGGAATATATGAGGGGGTGGCAGAAACCATCCAGTGCCTGCAGATGTAGTTGGAGGACTCCAATGGCCTGCAGGGGCAGGAGGCGGTGCAGACCATGCATGTCACCCAGGCTACCTCCACACGGGCGGCATCCACGGTGGAGGCCTTGGGTGCGACGTTATCGGCCATGGGTCAGGATGTCCAAGGCCTGGGAAACTCTCTGCGGCCGATAGCCAAGGTATAGGACAAGGTGGCCATGTCACAGGCAGCCATGCAACACTCCAGAGTGTGGCCCAATCACAATGGACCGCGGATGAGGGTGTCGAGAGCATTGGCCTGGTACCGGCTGACCTGAACTAGACACAGTCTGGGTGAGTGACGTGGCAAGGTCGCTGAATGATGTGCAACAGTCCCAGAGGGACACGACACAGTCCCTGTGCTCCATGGCCGCGAGCATGGAGACCCTGTTCAAGAGGAAAGAAGGCCTCCAGGCCTGGCAACAACAGGTGACAGTGGAGCACCCGGAGCTCCCTCCGGCCACACCCCTGCTCCAAGGAGTAGCCTGGGGGCCATTGCGCATCCTGAGGGAGTAGGGGTAATGGGGCCCATGTCGGTGTGGTGATCTTTATGAGGGTTTTCCAGGATGGAAGGCGTAGTGATCACAAAGATGTACACAAAGCTCTTTTGAAGAACTAAACTGATTTTATTAACACTATGAAATTTGAGATGGACACTTATTCTGAATAGCAAACATACAGGTAAGAATTAAACTACACTCGGATTTCCGGTGGCATATGCGAGCGGGGCGGCCGTATCAAGAATATCTCCCACCGGTGGACACGATTTGCGGCGCTTTCGGGATTTCCCCGATTCATTGATCACCCCTCCGAATATCGTCGGCCTTTGGGGCCGTTACGGGCAGCTAGTGGGGCCGGTTTGAAAACCGACAAGGAACCGCTGGGCCCAGCGCGCTCGAAGGCCAGAGCAGAGGGGACGGAGCAAAAAGGAAGCCTAGGTGGCAGGCCTGAGGCCAGGGCGCGATGCAGGTGGGTTGTCCCACATCGGACGGCTCTCACCTGGAATGAAATAAGAAGTCCAGTCCCAGGGGAACTCTGGGCGAATGTAAAAGAGAGGAGAAAGAAGTTTTAAAGAAGTTTGGTGAAAGTTTTTTTTCTTCCCTTTTTTTGTGTGAAGGAAGAAAAATTGTTTGTTTTTTTAAAAAAAAGACAGATTGATGAAGGACAGAAGGGTGAAAAGGGGAAAAAATAAAGGAAAAACAATAAGCTGCTAAAGGATGCAAAGAGCAGCGTCGAAGAAAGGAGGAAATGCATGCTCGCTGCTGAATGAGAGGACGAGCAAAAGTGCTGACAAGATGGCGGAAGCCAAACCGCATGGTGGGGCTGCACTACTTACGGTGGAGAACATGACTGAGGTGATGGCGGAGGACCTGGAAAAACAGTTTGCGCGGCACATGGAGGCCTTAAGGAAGGAGACGGCGGTCGCAATGAAGTCATTGGTGGAGGAGGCAATCGCCCCAGTGAGAGTAGCTGTGGCAAAGACATCGGCCGAGGTGAGAGAGCAGGGCAAGAAGATGAAGGAAATGGAGGAGGCTGTGTTACAGCATAGCGACCAGTTCACCTCGATGGGGGACGAGCTGCAGAGAGTGATGGAGGTCAACAGAGGACTCTGAGCAAAGCTTGAAGACTTGGAGAACCGCTCAAGGTTATAGAATTTGAGAATCGTGGGACAAAGGGCGCAAGGCCAACAGAATACTTCGTTAAGAAGTTGGCGGAGCTGATGGGGAAGGGTGAGAGCCCCTCCCGGTATGAGCTAGACCGAGCACATCGGTCATTAATGCCGAAGCCCAAGGTGAACGAGCCGCCAAGAGCAGTAATTATCTGTTTCCATAAGTACTGCATGAAGGAGAAGGTATTAAGCTGGGTGAAGCAGAAGCGCGAGATGCAGTGGGACGGTGCTGGAGTTTGGATCTACCAGGACTTGACGGTGGAGTTGGCAAAGAGACGAGCGGTGTTCGGGCGGGTGAAGGCGGCACTGTACAAGAAGGGGGTGCGATTTGGTATGGTGCACCCGTCGAAGCTGAGGGTAACGTGTAACGCCAAAGACTTTTATTTTGAGACAGCGGAGGCGGCTGAGGCGTTTGTGAGGGCAGAAGACTTGGGACAGACGTGAGGAGCGGAGCTGGAAGAGAGACTGTGGACTGTGTTTGGGGAGCTGGAAAATGTATAAATGCTATAACTTTCTTTTTACTGACGTGCATTGTAATTTACTTCTCTTTGCATTGTTACAGAGTTCAAGTTAATGGTTGGGTTGATTGGCGTTCTGTGTTGCAATGGTTATATCTTATTTTAGTGAATTGTGTAGGTTGGATTCTTGTTTTTGTTCTTTTTTCTCTGGGACTGGGTGGGAGGGGACGATACATCTTGGCGGGGGGAGCCACCCGCGCTAGCTAACTAAAGTCGGCTAGTGAATGGAGGTGAGGTGAGAGGAGGGCTGCGGACATTGGAGCCTGGATAGCAGGCTTCAATGGGCCTATAAGGCGAGTGGGATGGGGGGGCGGGGGGGGGGGGGAGGGATTGATGCTGGGAGATGTTTTTTCAAGGGGAAATGTAGGGAGGGGGTTCTTGGGAGGGGGGGAAGGGGTTTGATATTAATAATGGACAGGGGCGGGTCAGGCTTATGGGGCAGGGCCCGGTGGTATGATGATGGTGGATAAAAAGCGGGTAGTGAGAGACCCCCAGTTAGGATAGTCACATGGAATGTGAGAGGGTTAGGAGGTCCGGTCAAGAGGTCAAGGGTGCTTGCGCATCTTAAAAGTTTGAAAGCCGATGTGGCAATGCTGCAGGAGACTCACTTGAGGGTGAAGGACCAGGTGAGACTTAAAAAGAGCTGGGTTAGTCAAGTGTTTCACTCTGGATTTGACGGAAGAGCTCGAGGGGTAGTGGTACTGGTCAGCAAAAGGGTACGCTTCCAGAGGGAGAAGGTGGCGGCAGATCAAGGGGGTAGATATGTGATTGTGACAGGGGTGCTGGAGGGGAGATTAGTGGCGCTGTTAAGTGTATACGGTCCCAATTGGGACGATGTTTGTGGGATTCGCAAAGAAGATGTTTGGGGCCATCCTCGACTTGGACACACGCGAACTGATTGTTGGGGGGGGGGGACTGGAACTTGGTGCAGGAGCCAAGGTTGGACAGATCACGGCTGCGCTCGCTGGTCCCATCGGGGGGGGGGGGGGGGGGGCGAAGGCGCTGGCTGGGCTAATGGTGGAAATAGGAGGGGTGGACCCTTGGAGGTTTCTGCACCCAAGGGAACGGAATACTCATTTTTCTCAGCAGTCCATAAGGTATACTCGCGGATCGACTTTTTTGTGGTGGGGAAGGCTTTGCTGGCTGGGGTTAAGGAGTCGGAATACTTGGCAATTGCAGTGTCAGATCACGCTCCGCATTGGGTGGATATGGTGCTGGAGAAGGGGGTAGCGCAGAGGCCGGGGTGGAAATTGGATGTGGGACTTTTGGGGAACCAAATGTTCTGTGAGAAAATTGTAAAGGTAATTAAAGAATATGTAGGTTTCAACTGAATGGGTGAGGTGTCTAAGGCAGTTGTCTGGGAGGCTCTAAAGGTAGTGGTGAGGGGTGAGGTAATTTCGTTTAACGCCAGGGTGGACAAAGAGGAGAGATTTGAGCGGCAGAGGGTAATAGATAAGATATTGGAGGTAGATAGGAGTTTTGCAGAAGATGGGGACCCAGCGAAGCTGGAAAAGAGGAAGGAACTACAGGTGAGCTTCGACTGACTGTCTACCAGGAAGGTGGTGCACCAATATACTATAAGTATATTGAATGTAACCTCATGTCTGTTGTTAAAGGTGAAGTCTTTTGGAGGTTTGAAGGAACATTTTGAGGGATTATTTAGTGTTGTATTATTTTTGGGGTTATCTTTGAAGTAAGGGGTGTTAAGAGATCCAATGTTTATTAAAAAGGTTAAGTTGAATTCATGGAATAAACATTGTTTTGTCTTTAAAAACCCATGTGTCCATAATTGTAATACCACACCTGGAGAACAAGCCTTGTGCTTCAGAAGCAACGATACATTAAAAGGGAGAGGTTGGTTGAACTCCATGATACATTTTGGGGTTCTGAAAACAACGCTCCCATAACAAGCACCAATCTGCATTTATATAGTATCTTTCACACAGTAAAATGTCACAGCATTCAAAAAAATATTATTTGATGCTGAAGTGCAGGAGCTACTGGACATATGACCAGTCATATGAAAGACATTTGTGATAGTTAAAGGAAATGAAATGGAAATCGCTTATTGTCACGAGTAGGCTTCAATGAAGTTACTGTGAAAAGCCCCTAGTCGCCACATTCCGGCGCCTGTCCGGGAGGCTGGTACAAGAATCAAACCGTGCTGCTGGCCTGCTTGGTCTGCTTTAAAAGCCAGCGATTAGCCCAGTGAGATAGGTCTAAAGAAATATCTTAAAAGGAGAAAGTGGGTTAGAGAAGCAGAGAGATTTCGGGAGTTAATTCAATAGCTGGGGACAGCCGAAGATGAAGGTACCATTGGCGGAGTAATAAACATTGGGATGCACGAGAGGACAGATTTGGAAATGCTCAGCAATCGCAGAGAGTGAAAGGGCTGGGGAAGGTTCCAGAGAGATGAGGAAGTGGAGGAATTCAAACAAGGATGAGAATTTGCGAAATCAGGGCATTGACAGACTGGTAGTCAATGGAGGTCAGAGGGCATAGAAATAATACGTGAACACGACTTGGGACATGTTAGAATACAGAAAGCAATGTTTTCATGAGGCTCGGTAAGGTGCAAGATGGGACATTGGCCAGGAGAACACTGAAGTAGTCAAGTCTAGAGGTAATAAAGGGACAGATGAGGGTTTCAACAGTAGATGAGCTGAGACAACAGAGGAGACAGAAATTCATTTGGAGCAATCTCCCGATGGACTGGAAGTAAACATCAAAATATTTTGAGTGACCAAAGAATTGCCTGCAAAATTCTCACTTCAATCTCATTCATTTTACAGTTATATTTGTGAAATCTAAATTCATCCCTTAACAGGGTCTAATTCAGTTTTAATGGAGCAGTTTAATGGATACGAATTTCTAGACTGTGAGGTTCCTCCACTCGGTGAGCAAGTAAAGTATTCCCCACCTAACATTATCCTTTAAATTTGTCGAATTCATGGGATTAAATGAGTCCAATAAATGGTAGCATCTACTGTGCAAGCAGATTGTTTCCAGAGAAGCAAAACAAGAAGGTACCGATTTAAACTTACTAATGGCTCATTGATTTTGCTTGATTGACGGTGTGTATTGAATTAGCTTTCCTCTGTCTGCTGGGTGTAACAATTACTTGAATGAAAAACTCACCCTGCTTGTGAGCGCTGATCTCTGGTGTATGCTGGGAAGTGCATACATGCGTGTGTCTGTGTGTGGTTTGGGTGAGGGATAGGAGGAGACTTAAATGTGAATCTCCAGATTCTGAAAGAACCTGCTGGTGCTTACTGTCTCAGTTTACGCCTGTTTTTGGTGAGGGTATCAGATCGTTTCCGACAGCCTTGCGGGCAACACGTGCTCCGGGAAGGACAAAAAGGGACAGGGGGCTGTGAGGTTAAAAAAAATTGAGAAGTTAATAAAAATCTGCAGATGGTTAACAGTGTCAGAGAATACTGATCCACCATGATGTGTTCATTTGCACTTGGACTAGTGTGACAGATGTGATATATTCTCACTTGTCACTTCTCCCTGAAGGCTAAATGAGGCAGTGACTGGATTAATGATTGGGGACTGGGAACAGCTGATGCTTCATCATTCTTCATGGAAACCTGAGGGGCGGGCTTCATTTGCAACCTCCTTCATTTAAATATATAAAACTGATGACAAAGAGTGCCTTTTTTAAAACTACACAAAGCCTCTGAGAGAAGTGAGATCTCAGAGCCACTCATAACGGTTCCCTCCTTTGTGCGCAGCCACCACATTTGCTGCACTGGAGACACGCAAACAGACCATGCTGATGTTTAGACTTGCTGACAGGGGACACAGTAATCCCATCGAGGATTCTATCCCATGTCCCAGTTAAAAAGTGAAGAAACTTGGGCCACACCATATTCCCAAATTTCAATGTCAGAAAAACAGACCTCAACAATAATCTATCAGCATCTCAATCAATCTGATTCATCAAAAACATAGAACCATATTTTGGAAGATGGGTTTACAGTTCTTTATCTTTGGTGATTTTCATTTTGCTCAACAATGTAAGGGGGGGGTTTCAGAAAATCAGTGCCATGTACCCTCAGCACACTTGCAAAATCACGATGGGCTCAGAGCTTCCGTCAGCAGCAAGGCTGAACACATTGCCACTGCCTGTGAATTGTTCTGTAACCCAAGTATGTTGTAAATTTTCAGCCAGGGTTTTAGATGCAGTCTGCTGCAGAAATGAACCAGCGTAACCTCTCCAAGGCAAGAATGCCAGGTATAGGAGAAGATGGACATGTCCTCTATTTACATGAGCTGCCATATTAAAATACGCCTTTAAATGTCTCAAGTTTTTCAATGAGTGGATGAGTGAGTGGACGAATGAGTCTGTAAATGAGAGCAAGTGGGCCAATAGGTGAGTAGGTGCCTGGATGAGTGAGTTGAGTGCGAGTGAGTAGGTGGGTGAGTAGGTGAATGAGTGTTCGCAGTCAGATAGGTACTCAGGTCGAATGCTGTTTTGGCTGTCTTGCAGATACCTGATTGACGGTACATCTCTATTTTCTAGCTTCGTTCTTCGCTTCATTTCAGCTTCTCTGTCTGCAACCCACTGATCTCTTAAATACACAGAACAATGAAAAAGTAAGAGACAAATTTCCCATAAACTGTTGACAGCATAATGCTGTCTGCGTGTCTCCAGCATGCTTGGGGAATAGAGAATGCAAGTATTTAACAGAACGGGCTGATGTAAAAGAGCATTTTCTGACATTATGATACCACCTTCAGAGAGAAAACAATCCAGAGAAACTGGACAAGTTTCATGCTTCCCTCAACGAATCTAGATTCCCAAATATCTGTCCGGTGGCACAGAAAGTGCTGGCCCATGATTCTAAGGCCCCTTCCGTCGACGTGATATTCTAGTCCCACCAAGTAAACAGTAATTTAGGTGGATTTCCCCATCTGCCAGGAGAGACAAATCATGGCGGGGCCAAAACATCCTGGCTCTTGTTTTGTTCGGCATCTATGTGTGTGCACAAACACTTTCTCTGCTGAAATATAAGAACTCTTCCTACAGATCCCAGTTAAATGACAAGCATTTCAGCTCCTAATTGCAGATTTCTGCAACAAGACTGACCCCAGACCTTGATGCCATTGCAAAGAGGAGTGACCAGCAGTTGGGTTTCAAAGTATACGTCCTTGCTGAGTGGAGCATCATGTGATTTGTAGTCACATCGGCGTAAGAGGCCCCGGGCTTCAGTTCTGGGATTGTATGAGCCACATCCCTAATAAAATGTCTCACCGTGCGTGTAAGAATCCAGAAAGTGGGCAACTCCAAACTTTCTCTCTTTGTGGAATACTCAAAGTTAGAACAAAAGATAAAATTGGCGATGAGGATTGAGGCAACAAAATGGAATTGCTGAAGAAAGAAACAATCGTCGACTAAATCAGTGGAGATAGTGTTGAGAGGGGAGAAAGATTCTCAGGGCCAGATTCACACACACACATGTTGGGCAAATCAAGTCATCAATGCTGAAGGTTTAAAAAAAAATCAACTACAACTGTGTTGAAAGGGGTGGAGTCTAGGCTGCAGAGATCGTGCATGTGGCAAAGCTGGACAGGCTGCAGGAATGGGGATTCAGAAGTCTTCCATCTCTGTACAGGCCACAACTCGGGAAAAAGCCAAACCACAGCAAAACATAAAGGAAAATATTCGAAGCTACAATGTGGATAAGGGGATCATCTATGCCATACATGCAGAAGAATTGAAAGGGAGGAAGTTGGTTGAAGTATAGATCCTAGGAGCCGGGATCTGAAATGGCAGGAAAAATGGGCACCATGGATGCATTTGATAAAGACTGAGAGACTTGGAACTCATATGAGAAAAGATTGCAATTAGATCTCTTTGTTGATCAAACACCAGAGGACCTATAGGTTGCAACTTTTCTCAGTTCAGCAGGGTGTAAAACTTTTATGCTGATATAAAACTTAGTTCATCCAACAATACTGGGAGATAAGTCCTATATCAAAGTAATTAAGATTTTGGAAGGGCATTCCTCACCTAAAACATTGTAAATTGCAGAAAGGTTTTGGCTCCACTGCTGTAGGAAGGGAGAAGGTGAAAGCATTTTACAATTAGTAGTGATTTTAAGAAAAACACTGTGAGTTTAGTGTAACACTTAATGACACTCTTCCTGATAGGCTAGTTTGTGGGTCCTGCACTGAAGCTGTTCATAGGAAGCTATTTACTGGAAGAGATTTAACTCTCAAAGCTGTTGTGCAAGTTGACATATCTATAGAGCTAGCAAAGAAAGAAGCTTAATAGATAGGGGTTGAAGTAAAAATAGATAGCACAAGAAACAAGGTTGCAAGGAGAGAATCATATCACCAATGTACACAGGTTGGATACTCAGCAGGGAGATTCTGGTGTGGAGAAAATAAGTATAAGAACTGTAAAAAAAATGCCATATTGCCAAGGACCATTGTCAATGGGCAAAATACCATATTGGGCTCAAAAAACCTCACCAAAACCACAGATGTACAAGAGGAAAACACACCTAAGCAGTCTTGTCTATAAATTGGTAGATGAAGTTCAAGATCACTCAGAAGATGATGTACCAAACCAACTGTAGGATCTGAAACTCGGCAGTTTGTCAGTACGGGGAAATCAACAACGAGTTAGAATGGACGAGAGTCAAAATGGTGTCAGATAGGGAAAGTTCTGGAAGGTCTGCCCAGTTTAATTTATTAGTTGTGCGAGTCTTCTTCTCACTGTCCACTTCCACCATGTTTTGTCTTGTGTTTGGTGTCTGTATGGGGTTCCTCGAAGATTGTCTACTCTCCCAAAGTAAGCTGCTCAAGACTACAGTGTATTAAAACCATTACATTTTATGTACAGCTACTATATTCAGATTGGGACCTCTGCACGAGGTCTTTACTCGAACCTTTACTCTTTCCAGACCTGTGTTACACAACCATGAGGTGTTACATTATCATCACATCAGCATCATGTGCTTTGGATATTAACTACATCCCCACCCAAGTCTTTACCCCAATTATATACATCTCCCACAGCAAGTCATTGTCGCAATTATATACATCCTCCTACAGTTTAAATATGAGACTTTACCCTCAGTAACTTGCCAACCTGCTTCCTGGGATTGGATCGGATTGGTTTATTGTCACGGGAACCGAGGTACAGTGAAAAGTATTGTTCTGCATGTAGCTGAAACTGATCATTCCATACATGAAAAGAAAATACATAATAGGGCAACATACATAGACACAGGCCCCGGGTGAAGATGTGTGAAGAGATCAGGGGCGGGTTTCTCCCATCCCACGGCAGAGTGTCCATGCCGTTGTAAACGCCATCGCGTTTTATGATGGCGTGAAAGGGCCACTCCCAGGACAAATTCTGGCCCCTACCGTGGACCAGCATGGCATTGGAGCGGTTCACGCCGCTCCAACTGCCGATCCCGGCGCCAATTGTGCGCATGCGCAGTTGCGCCAGCGTCAACGAAGACATGCGCAGTGGCGCCGGCGCCAACGTGCACATGCGCAGTGGCCTCCCTCAATGTGTAGGAAAGGAGGCCCCCAGCCACAAAGGTCGGTCACTACTCAAAAGAAGTTACTGATAGAGCCTAATGTAGACCTGAAAAAGGCCATTGAGTCAGCCTTGTCCCTGGAGAACTCTCAGAAAGGGGCTGATAAACTACAAGGGGGCACCGGACAGTAGATAGATGGACCAAATTTGCAGCATTCCACCAATCTTTGCATCCTACTGAGGAATTCAGCGACGGGTACCCCCGGGGTCCTCCTTGCCGTATTAAAACGGTGTCTTTGGAGTATGATTAATGGCTTCGGAGTTAAGTGATTTTACACTCAGTCTACAAGCTTGACAAATATTTTTTAGTCAGGGGCATCTGTGTAGTTCAGGGGTTTTATGTTGCTGAATGTTAGGGCCCCACAAGCTGTTTGGAGGATTACGTTCTGCTTCTTGTCTCCCACATTGTTATTAGTCTGAAAGAAATAACACCTGCGCTGTGCATATTGGGCCCAGCCTTTGCCTTTAATATCTTAAGGCTCCAATTGACCAAAAAGGGCATTTTGCTTTGCTTACCGGAGGGCAGGTTGTTTCACACGTTGCCAATGTAATAACTCCACCAAGACCAGACTTTATACAGGTTTCAGCAGTTTATTTGGATAATGTCAACTCCAGCAGATCAGGAGATTTTGGTCATTGACACCCAGGACATTTGGAAGCTGGCGTTAAGGTATTACCTCATGCAGCACAGCAACCAGTAACTTCAGTGAGTAGCAGTGTGTAAGGAGGCTCCGCCTTTTCTGGATGTGGTCTCTGACTGTAGCGAAGATTCAACATCTCGGTACAAGTGTAAAGGATCACCACCCTGACCTCAATGGCAGATCCAGATACCAGGAGGCATGAACTGCATTAGCTAACGTGCATATCAGATCGACACAAACAAGCCATGCATGCTAAGAGATGATTTGAATTCATTCAGCTTAGACATCTTTGTTCCAGTTATGGTCTTTTGCTAATCAATTAAATGCTTGCATGATTGTATCAGTTGCATCTCCTCTTCAAAATTTCGAATTAAATTAGACTAATTGAAATTAATTCCAAAAAAATTATGGGCTAAAGTATCTGTAACTGAACCTACTGGACTGGCCACGGATATGTTTTCTCTGTCAGTTTGAGTTTCCACACTCTGTCTGGGAGATCACAGAGCTCTGCTTGACCTTAAGTCTGCATTTTGTCACGAAAGACATGCCTGTTACGTGAATTGGTCATTCTGAATTCTCCCTCAGTGTACTGAACAGGCGCGGAGTGTGGTGACTAGGGGATTTTCATTGTAATGTCATTGCAGTGTTAATGTAAGCCTACTTGTGACACTAATATAGATTATTTATTCTTCATGTTCAACAGGGTCTCATCAGTGAAACTGGCATTTTAAAATCTCCGTGGTCCCTCTGAGTGCTCAAGTTTTCCCAGTTCACAGTTGAATTGATGCATTGAATTGCAGTTCCTATGAATCACATGGGGGATTAGGTAGCATTATTGCTGATGCAATCTGACTTCTACCCAGCTTTGTATTAATGGTTACGCATCCTAGCTTGCAGAAGAGATGACTTGATTCCTACACATGCATTAAAAAGGGACAGAAATATTGATGGAGATTTGCATGGAAGATACAGACTGCCCAACCAGCCCAAGCCACTGTTTATGCTCCTGTCAAGCCTTCTCCCATCGTTCCTCATCTAACTCTATCAACACAGGCCGATGAGGTCTTGTGGCACAGTGGTAGCACCGTAAAACATGGTGCCTGCAGTGTGCGGACCCGACCTGCCAAATACTGCCCCCCCTGCCCACCCCTGGCCACCACCAACCCGTTCCCCCATCCCTCGCAGAAGCCCCCCGGGCCAGCACGGCTCCCGGCCGGATCCCCTCGTGCCCCCCCCCCCCCCCCCCCCCCCCCAGGACTCCACAGGCCGCCCACAGAGCCAGGTCCCGCCGGTATGGACCAGGTGTAATATACGCCGGTGGGACCGGCCGAAAACGGGTGGCCACTCGGCCCATCGTGGGCTGGAGAATCGCCGCTAACGGCCCCCGAATGGCCCCCGAGAATCCGGCAGCTGGTGACATGATGGCGGGGCGGGATTCACGCTGCCCCGCGATTCTACGGCCCGGCAGGGGAGTCAGAGAATCCCACCCATGTTTTTTGTGTCCGCTCTATCAAAAAGACCTCTACTAGGATTTGCAGTGGTTAGCCCTGCCGCCTCACGGCGCTGAAGACCCAAGTTCAACAGCCCAGGATCACTGTCAGTATGGAGTTTGCACATTATCCCCATGTCTGCATGGGTCTCATCCCCTCAATCCAAAAGATGTGCACATTAGGTGGATTGGCCACACTAAATTGGCCCTTAATTGGAAAAATTAAAAGATATATTTTTAGCAAAAGACCTCGGTTAGGCCAACCTTTAATCTTCACTTTTCAAGGGAAAAGAGATCTAACTTGTTCATCCTTTCCTGATAACCTCTCTGTACTGTATTTTCTTTCTAAGTCTTTTATGCGTCCACTCCAATGTCTTTATTCCTTATATATAATATGGTGACCAGTCGAGGTTTAATACAGGTTCAGCATAACCTTTCTATTTTTCAATCCTTTAACTGTTGAAATAAACCCTGGTGATGGACTTGCTTTATTATGACCTTATTGGCCTGTGTCATAACTTTTCCTGATTTGTGAATTTGTACTCTGAGGTCCCTTTGCCCCTCCAACCTATTCACATTTGTATTTTATAATTAATATATGACTGTGGCGACACAGTCCGCTGCCACTACACCGGGTTCCCGACTGCTAAGACCACACGTCCCTAGCGTGTTCAGGAATTTGGCCCATCGGAGGTGGAGCATCGGGGAAGGACCTTTGTGTGGTGCACCAACGTCATTCCACCGGCATGCGGAGCGCGATGCAATGACGCCATTTTGAAGGTGGCGGAGGATAGAAAACCGGCCTCAAACTGCCGCTGTTCCCGATTTGGGAATTGGACGGGATTGTCCACCCAATCGCTGAGTATGATATCGGCACAGGGCAATGGTGAATCCCGTCCTCTGGTTTTGATTTTGAGTTCTAAATTGTGAGCAACCGTGGTCCAAGCAGTGACGTTTGTTCGTCCAGACTCCCTGCCTCCTGTCATTCTGAATAGCTTCCCCTTTACCTTTCGCCTCTGCGTTTTAGTCAGCCCGCTATCCATTCTGCTACTTGTCCCCTGACTCCGCATGCTCTGATCTCATTCATTAATCTATGATATGATACCTTATCGAATGTCCTTTGGAAATCTGGATCAATTGTATCTGTTGCTTTTCACCCATGTCTAAAAGCCTGTTGCCTCTTCAAAGACCTTAGCGAGGTTGGTTCAGCAAGATTTTTCCTTTTGAAAGCCATGTTAACTATTGATGATTATACTTTTGATTTCAAGATTTTTAATTTTTTCTCTTTAGCCGAAGTTCCATTTTTTTTCCTACTCCCAATGAATGGTCGGTACACGCTTCTTCTTGTTCTTTTTCTCTTCGTTTGAGGAGATACACTTAGCTATCCACCGGTCCACTTACACTACGCTTTTCCCGATGAATTATTAAAGATGTGCAATTGTTTCTCTGTTATCTCTTTCCTGGCTTCCTTTCGGATGCAGAAATGCAGTTTGTCTGGACCAGGATTTTTTATTGTCTTTGAGTTTGATTGATTAGTTGATTTAATATCTAATTTTAAATGCAGTTACATCATTTCTGATCTCATCTTCTGATCTCATATTCACTTGATTTATCGCTCTGGCAAATACTGAAAGAAATTAATTAGTTATTATTCCTGGCATTTGACTATCACTGCCTGATATTTTATCCTGATTGTCCCTGAGTGGCCTTCCTCCCATATTAACTTCTCTTTCTCATTTATGTACCTGCAGATAAATTTAATACATTGTTTATATCCCTTAATAATTTACTTTCATAATTCCTCTTTGCCTTCCTAATTGTTTTTTGTTTCTTCTCGCTTAGCCTCTTTGTATTGGACCTTGCCTTGCTCACCTGTGCATTATATGCCCTTTTTATAATCCTAATTTTTTTCCCCGTATGTCTTCATTTGGCATTTCATTAACTTTTAGTTTGTTCTTGTTTTTCAACCAAATTTTTTTTCCCATGGTGAACACTGTTTTAAATGCTTCCAATTCCAGTTCTACAACTTGTTTGCTGATATTTGTGTCCATTTTAATTTTCCAAGTTATTTTCTCAGCCCTCAAAATAAACTTTTCTCCAATCCATTACCCTGGTCTTTGACGTACTTATGTCCTTGTCAATTATAACTTTAAATCATATTATGTTATGATCACTACTGCCGAGGTATTCTCTACTTCTATTTTGCTTATGTGCTTAGTTAATTCCTCATTACCCAATCAAGTAGTGAATGCTCCCTTATTGGGCTTCTCAACATATTGGGTTAGAAAGCGTCACATACATGTGGAATCACGTGACCAGGTGGACGTACTGCCTCACTCTTAGCAATGTTTTGAAACATTATGGGCTAGATTATGGGATTTCCCGACGGAATGGGGCTATCCTCAATGGGAAACCTCATTGGCCGGCTGGCGGGATGGAGAGACCCACCATATATCTCTTTCTTTGATGGTTATTTTGTGGGAATAATAGGCTTTAAAAGTTAAAGGTGGGATTCTCCGATTGCCACCGGCAGAGTCACGTTTGGTGATTGGCCGGAGAATCCGTTTTTATGCTGAAATCCGGGGTGGTGCTGTTTTTTGGATGCTCCGCCCCCTCAAAAACGGCTTAATCACTGAGTATGCCGTACACCATTGGGACGGCCTCCTTCCCCGATGCTCCGTCCCCGATGGACCGACTTCCCGACGGTGCCAGTCGCGTGTCTGCTCAGTTTTCTTGGACCTCGCAAGTCGGCTGCTGACTGTGTTCAGTGCAGCCATAGTCAGAGGGTGGAGTCGTTCCACTGGCTGGGGGGGGGAGGGGGGGGGTCTTCGGCAGGGGCTGGGGGGACTGCAGTGGAGTGGTCGGTGGGTGGTGAGGGGAGAATACAGGGGGGGTACAATCTGCCAGGCCGAGCATGCAGCTGGCGCCATGTTGTACGGTGCAGCCGCTGCAGGTCATCGCCGTGCACATGCGCGGCCACGGACCCGGTACGTCTCCATCCGTATCTGCAGATAAAACCGGGGGCTTTATGTGGCGTGCTTGCTAGCCCCCCACCAGGTGGATCATCGGTGCGGGTGAGGGGGTGGGGGTGGAGCCAACTTTTTCATTGTAAAATTAGACACTTCCTCCAGACATAGACTCAAAATCGCAGAATCTAGCCCCCAAGTCTTCACAGAGGTCTTCTCTCGTCACCACATTAGAACAAAATAGTCTAGCAAAATTAAGACATTCTTCTTCCTTTTCTACCAACTTGACTGATAGGTTTCTCAGAAGATTGATTCCAAGAATCCAAAAAGTGTAAGCTAAAACTCTCTCTATTGCCAGGAAAATGACTGTCCATAATTTTCCATCAATAAGGATCATTAAGGCCAACAGCACTGGTTGCTACTTATGCCTTCATATTGCAACACCTATGGGTGAGAACAAATGGAAGGTGAAACACGAATCAATAAGTTGCTGTCCAAGGTGTGCCATTTGCTTCTGAAAAACAACATCTCACGGTGTCTTTCCCCATTGAAGTATATTAAACTTTGTTCATTTTGTCCATTTCAGTCTAAGTAATCATTCCCGTTCTGTTCCTTTGCTTCTCTTGCTTAATCCAATCTTTCTGGCCCTCTTGTTGGGCATTATATTCTGACCATTCCCACCAGCAGGATCTCCTGCTTCTGCCGACGGCGACATCCTGCCATGGGTTCCCTGGCAGAGGAGGGTGTAAACAACAGGAAAACCTGTTCACAGCGGGGAAGATCCCATCGATTGCCAATGGCGGGTCGCCCCCACTGTCACAAAGCATGCCATGGGGGTTGGGGGGGAGGGTGGTGCTGGAACATCCCACCCTTTATTCTCTGTTTGTTTCTGATTTGCCATTGAGTTGATCATTTGAACTTATGATGCCATCTCAGTCCTTACGCTGATGATTTCACAATCCTTCAATCTGATTGGTTACGCTATTCACACAGGTCCCAGGTGCCAGTCTAGATTTTAAGGGCGGGATTCTCCGACCCCTCAAAAATCGGCCCGGCATGATCGCGCTGCCTGCCTCGGAGAATGACAGGGACCGGCGTGACGCTATCCCAGCCGGATGGGCCGAAGTCCTGCCGATGTGAGTGTCATAATATACACGCAGGTATTTGATGGTGCACAGATAGGCAGTGATGGACACACAGGATGACCAATGAACACACAGAACACAGCAGCCAATCACCAGATAGGACACGACCACTATAAAGCCAGAGGGCACTAGTTTTCCCGCTCTCTTGGGATCCAGCCTCTGAGACAGCCAGAGCCCGTGAGCAGCAACTAGAACATACACCATGTGGTAGTCAGTTAGTCTGGTCAGGTTAGCCTCAGGTCTCCTGTCAAGTCAGCATAATGTCAACCCACAGTTAAAGTATGTATGATAGTTAAGAGTTCAATAAAATCAAGTTGCATTTCTTCAAGTGTTGGAAGCCTGTCTCTCTCACTGCTGCAGTAAATGCAGTCCTCGCAGACCCAGCTTACCCAACACATCATGGTACCAGTGAGTCATGCTCGAGTTTGACGGACCTACCTCGAGATAGTCTGCCTTTGACCAGCGATCAGCCATCCGGTAACATGGACAGCGTCCGCCCTCCCCCGCCGATCCGCATCGCCGGCAACCTCGGTGCAAACTGGAAGATTTTCAAGCAGAAGTTCCAACTGTATCCTGAAGCCACCAACCTCGAAGCCGCATCGGATGCCAGGAAGATGGCTCTCTTCCTCTCAACAGCCGGGGACCACGCTATCCACATCTTCAACTCCCTCACCTTTGCTGAAGGCGAGGACAAGACAAAGTTTAAAACAGTCCTGCTGAAGTTCGACAGCCACTGTGACATTGAAGTCAATGAGAGCTTTGAACGCTATGTGTTCCAGCAGAGGCTTCAGGGTAAGGATGAACCTTTTCAGTCCTTTTTAACCCACCTCCGCATCCTCGCACAGTCCTGCAACTACGGCTCCACTTCCGATTCCATGATCCGCGGCCAGATCGCTTTCGGGGTCCACTCCGATCCCCTTCGCCAGCAGCTCCTTAAAGTTAAACAGCTCATCCTTACCATCGCCATCGAAACCTGCGTCCTCCACGAGCACGCTAACAAGCGGTACTCCCATATCAAGGTGGCAGAGACGGCGCGGCAAGGCCCTCACGATGCGGAGCGGGTGCAGGCTGTAAAACAGCTCCAAGGCCTGAGTCTGGATGAGGACGGCCATTTTGTGCGCTTTTCCCAGGCTCGTGCGCATGCGCGCCATGACCAAGGGGATGGCGAGGCCGACAACCGAACTGCGCAGGTGCGCACATCGTTCAACGGCACCGCGCATGCGCGGTGGTGCACGGAGCGTCCAGACGTTGGCGCCATGACGTGCAACAACTGTGGCTCCGCCCATTTAAAGCGGCAATGTCCCGTGAAATCTCGACGCTGTCCCCAGTGTGGCAAGCTTGGCCACTACGCAGCCCTGGGCAGATCTGCTCAACTGCCCAACACACAGCGATCCCAGCTGCAGCACAGGAACGTCCGGTCAGTACAGCAACCCGTTGCAGACTCCGACTCCAAAATGGTTCCAGATCCCGACACCGAGGGCCTCACATCCCCATTCTGGGTAGGCATCATCACCAAGCATATGCTGCTTTCAGCAAAGAAGGTGAAACCACTTCCAGTGATGAGCATTGATCTGGATGACGACTGGTGTGCCACCCTGATGGTCAACAAGGCTCGCATACGCTTCAGACTGGACACCGGCGCTTCAGTGAACCTCATTTCAAAGTCTGACCGTGACACAATCCGCGTCAAGCCAAGCATTCTTCCACCGGCCTGCCAGCTCCTCGACTACAATGGCAATGCCATTGCTGCCAGTGGCTCATGCCAGCTGGTGGTATCCCATCGCTCTTCAAAAGCAACCCTGCGTTTTGAAATTGTAGGAACCAACAGAGCTTCCCTGCTTGGTGCTCGGGCCCCCTGAGTCCTGAATCTTGTGCTGCGGGTTCACACCATGTCGTTCGCAGAGGCAATGGCCTCACCAGATGTCAACTTCCAAGCCCAAATTAGATGACATCATAGCACAATACCACAGCGTCTTCGAGGGTATGGGCACACTCCCTTACTGATACAAGATGCTACTGAAGCCGAATGCCACACCTGTGGTTCATGCACCGTGTCGGGTGCCTGCACCCCTTAAGGACCGCCTCAAACAGCAGCTGCAAGACCTCCAGGACCAGGGCGTCATTTCTATGGTCACGGAACCCATGGACTGGGTTAGCTCCATGGTTTGTGTCAAAAAACCATCAGGGGAACTTCGCATTTGTATCGACCCCAAAGATTTGAACCGTAACATCATGAGGGAACACTACCCAATACCTAAACGAGAAGAGCTCACCAGTGAAATGGCTCACGCCAAGTTTTTCACGAAGCTGGATGCCTCCAAGGGGTTTTGGCAAATACAGCTGGATGCGTCCAGTCAGAAGCTGTGCACATTTAACACCCCGTTTGCTCGCTACTGTTACAACCGGATGCCCTTTGGCATCATCTCCGCCTTGGAGGTGTTCCACCGCATAATGGAGGAAATGATGGAGGGCATCGAGGGGGTGCGAGTGTACGTCGATGACATTATTGTCTGGTCCACAACTCCTCAGGATAGCCTCAAGAGAGTGTTCCACAGGATCCACGAGCATGGCCTCCGACTCAATAGAGCCAAATGCTCATTCGGTCAACCAGAATTCGTCGCCCGCCACAGAGACTGAATTTATAGACTGAATGTTGCAGTAACTTGTGATCCGTTTACACATCTTTACATATTGTTTCTTCCTAATTTGTTATCTGCCCTCTATCTGCACTAGACACCTTCCCATGTAAATACGTTCACATACTTTGTATATATTCAGGCTCCTACCTACACACACTCACTATTTATTGACCTGCACACATGTTTTTAAAAGTATCAAAAAAGAGGGGGGGAGATGTCATAATATACACACAGGTATATGATGGTGCACAGACAGGCAGTGATGGACACACAGGATGACCAGTGAACACAGCAACCAATCACCCCACTATAAAGCCAGAGGGCACTAGTTTTCCCGCTCTCTTGGGGTCCAGCTTCTGAGACAGTCAGAGCCCGTGAGCAGCAGCTGGAACAAACACCATGTGGTAGTCAGTTAGTCTGGTCAGGTTAGCCTGGTCAGGTTAGCCTCAGGTCTCCAGTCAAGTCAGCATAGTGTCAACCCACAGTTAAAGTATGTATGATAGTTAAGAGTTCAATAAAATCGACTTGCATTTCTTCAAGTGTTGGAAGCCTGTCTCTCTCACTGCTGCGGTAAACGCAGTCCTCGCAGACCCAGCTTACCCAACACATCAGTGAGCACGGGTCATGTCGGCGTAAATTAAACCACCTATTTAATGGCGTCAACCAGTTGTGTTGACGCCGGCCAGCACGGAGGTAGATCTCCGCGGAGGGAGGGGGGGCGAGTGCCGGGGAGGAGGGGGTGAGTGCCAGAGAGGAGGAGGGTGAGTGCCGGGGATGGGGGAGGGCGAGTGCCGGGGAGGAGGGGGAAAGTGCCAGGGAGGAGGGGGGTGAGTTACGGGGATGGGGGAGGGTGAGTGCCGGGGAAGAGGGGGGCGAGTGCCGGGGAGCGGAGGGCGCGTGACGGGGAGGAGGGGGGTGAGTGCCGGGGCGGAGGGGGCGCGTGCCGGGGAGGGGGGGGTTGAGTGCCGGGGAGGAGGGGGTGAGTGCCGCGGAGGGGGGGGCGAGTGCCATGGAGGGGGGGCGAGTGCCGGGGAGGAGGGGGGCGAGTGCCGCGGAGGGGGGGGGGCGAGTGCCGGGGAGGAGGGGAGTGCAAGTGTCGGGGAGGAGGGGGCGAGTACCGCGGAGGGGGGGCGAGTGCCGGGGAGGAGGAGGCGAGTGCCACGGAGGGGGGGGGGGCGAGTGCTGGGGAGGAGGGGGTGAGTGCCAGGGAGGAGGGGGGTGAGTTACGGGGGTGGGTGAGGGTGAGTGCCGGGGAGGAGGGGGCGAGTGCCGCGGAGGGAGGGGGGTGAGTGCCGGGGAGGAGGGGGTGAGTGCCAGGGAGGAGGGGGGTGAGTGCCGGGGCTGGGAGAGGGCGAGTGCCGGGGAGGAGGGGGTGAGTGCCAGGGAGGAGGGGGGTGAGTTACTGGGATGGAGGAGGGTGAGTGCCGGGGAAGAGGGGGCAAGTGCTGGGGAGAGGGGGCGAGTGCCGGGGAGGGGAGGGCGCGTGACGGGGAGGAGGGGGGTGAGTTACGGGGATGGGGGAGGGTGAGTGCTGGGGAGGAGGGGGCAAGTGCCGGGGAGGGGGGAGAGGGTGGGCGAGTGCCGGGGAGGGGGACGAGTGCCGAGGAGGGGGGGTGGTTGTGGAGGTTGTCTGCCTGGCCAGGAGCCAGCTTCCAACAGTCATGACCATGCAGCCCATGGCAACTGGCTGCGGGGGCGGGGGGGGGGGGGGGGGGGGCACGAATCCCTGCAGGCCGTTGTTTGGTGATCACCCAGCGATGTTGGCTGCCGTGGCGGGAGCCGCAGTTCTACATATTGCCCAGGGGGAGCAGGAGGAGGAGTGTGCCAGGGCGGCGGCGGAGGCTGCCGCAAAGGAGCGTGCTGCAGAGGGGCAGGTGGCCGCCACCCAGGCTGGAGGGCCGCCCATCCGACAGGACGAAGTGGAGCACGAGGAGGGGGAGGAGGAGGATGAGGTGGTGGTACCACGGCGACGGAGATTCCCAATGAGGCCCCGTATGTTCCGACACCGCTCGTCGTACCAGCACCTCATGGACCGGGCATGCAGGAGGAGACTCCGGATGAGCCGGGAAACCGTGGAACACATCTGCCAACTGATGGCACACCTGGCACCGCGTGGCACTGGGGGAAGACACCCTCTCCCCGTGGCCATCAGGGATACGGTGGCCTGTACTTTTATACCACGGAGTCATTCCACGAGCCGAATGGGGACCTGTCCGGCATCTCGCAGGCACCTGTGCACCGGTGCATCCAGGCAGTGACAGACGCCCTATATGCCTTTGTAGACCGCTACATCCAGTTCCCTTTGGACCGGGCCAGCCAGGATGCCTGGGCAGCGGGCTTCGCTGTGACGGCCGGGATGCCCATGGTCCAGGGGGCGATCGATGGGAAGCACATCACCTTGCAGCCACCTGCAGATAACAGGGCTACGTTCACCAATAGGAGGAGGACCTATTCCATGAACATTCAGGTGGTCTGCGACCCACCGCATGATGATCCTGCACGTCTGCGCCCGGTACCTGGGCAGTGTACATGACTCATACGTATTGGCGCAATCTTTCATCTCCGGCATGTTCGAGGGACGAGCCCCCCGGCTGAGGGGCTGGTTGCTGGGCAACAGGGGTTACCCATTGCGGTCGTGACTGATGACGCCTATACGGAGGCCACAGACTGACGCGGAGAACCGCTACAACGATGCCCATGCAGCGACCAGGGGTGTGATAGAGAGGTGCTCTGGGCTGCTGAAGGTGCGCTTCAGGTACCTGGACCGTTCTGGAGGGGCCCTCCAGTACCCGCCAGATAGGGTCGGTTGCATCGTTGTGGTCTGCTACGCCCTGCACAACATAGCCCAGCAGAGGGGCGATGTGCCGCAGGCAGAGGAAAGGGAAGTGGAGGAGAAGCAAGATGAGGCGCAGACCTCCCCAGATGAGGCGGATGAGGGCAATGGTCAGGTTAGACAGGGTGGACATGGACGGAAGGCTGCCCACCGTTACCGGCTGGGCCACCAGGCACGGGTCAGGCTGATAGCCGCCCGGTTCACTGACTAGGGGGACGTGGGAATCGCCGAGCATGGGCACGAGTGCACACCACGGCACCATCTGACCACCTCAACCCCCCCCCCCCAACCACCCACCACCAACCACCCTCAACCCCCAACCCACCAACCACCAACCACCCTCACCCCACTCACATGCACACCACCCCTCCATTGCACATCCAACTGCGGCACAATGGGCCGGGTTCACACGGTCGCCGGTGGAAGTGTGTCTATTGCAGGCCATGGAGGATGATGACGACACGCTCTGCGATGAGCTCCAGGCTCTACATCATTGGACAAAGTCTGACCCACGGCCACAATACCACCCTCCACCCGGACCATCCCGGGCCTCTACGTGGGTTGGGGATGCGAACGGACCGACCATCCGACGCCCCTCCGACACCTGGCGCTGACAGTCCTGGAGGCCCGCCCTGGTATCAACAAGGGTCTGCAAGTTTGCAGCCATGGAGCTCAGGGAGTTGGCCATCCCTGTCTGTGTCTGGGCTATGCCAGCCAGCAGCTGGGCAATGGCGCCGATGCCCTCAGCGATGGCCTGCAGAGACTGGGTCATGGCCTGTAGAGACTGGGCCACAGCCTGCTGAGACTGAGCCACAGCCTGCAGAGACTGGGACACGGCCTGCTGAGACTGGGCCATGGCCTGCTGAGACTGGGCCATGGCCTGCTGAGACTGGGCCACGGCCTGCAGAGACTGGGCAATGGCCTGCTGAGACTGGGCCATGGCCTGCTGAGACTGGGCCACAGCCTGCAGGGACTGGGACACGGCCTGCTGAGACTGGGCCATGGCCTGCTGAGACTGGGCCATGGCCTGCTGAGACTGGGCCACGGCCTGCAGAGACTGGGCAATGGCCTGCTGAGACTGGGCCATGGCCTGCTGAGACTGGGCCACGGCCTGCAGAGACTGGGCAATGGCCTGCTGAGACTGGGCCATGGCCTGCTGAGACTGGGCCACAGCCTGCAGAGACTGGGACACGGCCTGCTGAGACTGGGCCATGGCCTGCTGAGACTGGGCCATGGCCTGCTGAGACTGGGCCACGGCCTGCAGAGACTGGGCAATGGCCTGCTGAGACTGGGCCATGGCCTGCTGAGACTGGGCCACAGCCTGCAGAGACTGGGACACGGCCTGCTGAGACTGGGCCATGGCCTGCTGAGACTGGGCCATGGCCTGCTGAGACTGGGCCACGGCCTGCAGAGACTGGGCAATGGCCTGCTGAGACTGGGCCATGGCCTGCTGAGACTGGGCCACGGCCTGCAGAGACTGGGCAATGGCCTGCTGAGACTGGGCCATGGCCTGCTGAGACTGGGCCACAGCCTGCAGAGACTGGGACACGGCCTGCTGAGACTGGGCCATGGCCTGCTGAGACTGGGCCATGGCCTGCTGAGACTGGGCCACGGCCTGCAGAGACTGGGCAATGGCCTGCTCAGACTGGGCCATGGCCTGCTGAGACTGGGCCACGGTGTTGAGTGCCTCTGTGATCTGCCGCTGCTCATGGCTTCCTGTGAGAGGGCAGCCATGTCCTGGGCCACAGACACCGCCTGTACGGAAAGCCCCAGGCTTTGCATACTGCTCCCCATGTCTGACACCATAACACCCATTGCCTCAACCATGGGTGCCACACTTGCTGTTTCGGCCTGGGTGGTGTAGCCACCGAAGTTGGCCATTTCCCTGAATACAAAATGGAGGAACGCAAAGCATATAGGATAAAATGGACAATGTTTGCAGCGCCAGCAGGCTGCACCTAGCAGGTGTGGATTCTGTCTGCTAAGAAAGCAGACAGCACCGAAACGATCGTTCCGCATACTAATGAGGCAATCACCGGGATAATTAGCATGTTAATGGAACGATTCCAGAGACAATGGACACAATTGGGGAAGCAACTGCAACATTGTAAAGGATACCAGACACTCAGGCACCAACAGGGTTTGAAAACAAAGAGCCTGAAGGCCCGCCCAGTAGCTAAGGAACAGCCTCAGTATTGGGGGGATTCAAACATATCGATTGGGAAGAGACCCAATCGATTCCGAGCAGGTAAGGGAGTCCGCCCAAAGGGGCGCGGATCCCTGGGACCTATAAAAGACAGGTCCCACACATGGTTCAGTCTTCTGATCCAGCCCTCCAGCCCTTCTCTCCCTTTGACCAACACTCCTCCGTGGACCAGCACCTCGACCAGCTTTTGCCAAGAAGATCTTGAACGAGAGAGAGGAGGGGGTTCGGACAGCAGCCGCCAGCAAGTAAGTGCCTCACAACGATCGCTACCAGGGATAGGCACTCCTGACCTCTTTTAACTTATACCAACCTGAAGTCTGCAGACCAGAGCAGAGCAAGAGGCCTTGTTCCCTGACCCAGCAGTTCCTTCGAGATAAGTATTAGTTTATTTAGCGGTAGGAATACGTTTAATCCTTTTAGCGTGTGCAGGGGTAGTAATAAACTCAGTTGTTTGGACTTACTAATTGGTGTATGGTTTTATTGCTTTGAACTTCACCTTGAAGCTTGTGGCGGTGTCTTAACGACACCTGGCGACTCCAGAGCTAAGTAAAGAAACAGAGGCAAATTGAGTGTTAAGCACACTCACCCAGAACGACCAACATTTAGTGGCAGACTCTGGTGGGACTCGATTAGAAGTGCCCCCACCCCCCTCCGAGAAAACCCAGAAATTTGAAATGGAAATCCAATTGGGAAAAGGAAAAACCACAAGTATTCAAGGAGTTCAAATCAATAGTCATAATTCGGAAGTGTGTTTTTGCATGCGTAACTAACAGGGTTGTAAGGTTAAACCGAGAGATTCTTGTTGCGTCAAACTGTCGGGAGTATTATAATCGGAACATAGTGAAAGCCGTACCCGTATTTTAAAAGCATTACCTTATCATCCCTTGTTCCAAATTAGAGAGAAAGAGGAAATTGCCATGCAGGCAATGGAACGCATCATGAACCCAGAGCAGTTCGTGGTCGCAGCGACCAACAGTAACAGAGTAGGCCAGTGTCCCATATGGGAGCTGGAACTCAGGAAATATCTCAAAGGGAAAGGATGGCCCCTTTGGAGTGAGTTTTGTGTGAATGACGAGACAGGTCCCGGGAGTATAGGACATACTTGGTGGGAGAACCTTTCTCAAATTCACAAGAAGAGTTTAGGAAAAGCACACAAGCCGATGGCAATTGTGTCCTGCTTGGCACAATTGCGAGGCACAGAGGAGGTCGTTCGGACGCTCCGCAAAGAATTAGAGGAAAGGAATAGGATGAGCAAAGTGGTTGTCAGGGACATCGAAAAGGAAAACCTAGAGTTAAGAAGGAAGCTGGCAGAGAAGGATAGAGAGGGGATGATGCCAAGAAGGCACATCAGTCTTGTCTAGCCCATCTGAGCAGTTCCCAAACCCAGTATGGGAAAGCCTATCAGGATGTGCAGCGAGCAGTTCTGATAAGGGAAAATTCAGAGAAGCAGGTAGAGGCACTGCAAAGGCAAGGCTCTGACCTAAAGGCAGCTTTAAGAGCACTCCATGCTGCCACCACTGAGCAAAGGCAAAGCACAGTGGATCACGCAAAGTGTAGGAAGCAGATTGCGCAGCTGCAATCTCTGCTTTCTGTACAGAATGGGTTCCAAAGCACCTTTGGAACACAGTTAGATGAGGAAAATGCCCCAGATTGGCAAGAATTGAGCGAGACAGCGCAGCCCTATGTTCAGGGAACATGTGCGCCAGCAGCGCAACAGAAAAGGAAAGCGCCCCAACCCCCCACAGATCAGATAGCACCCGCACCTATGAACCCAGTCACCACCCAAAGAAAGGCAACCACAGAAGGCGCACCCGACATCACCTACACCACCCCCTTAACTGTAACACAACTCAGGGACGCGTGTGAGAAAATCACCCCGTTCCTCCCCACTGCAGACCCCCACCAATTTTTCGTGAAAGTGAAGCAACAGGCTACCATGTACGGCCTGGATGAGCGAGAGCAAGTAAAGCTCACAGTGTTGAGTTTAGACTCATCAGTTGCAGCCCTCCCCGACCCACAGAACGTTGGAGGAGGCACACTAGAGGAAATGCATACATCTATTTTAGACGCGATAGGGTACAATAGAGGAGACCCAGTCGAAGGCCTAAATAAGTGTAGGCAAAAGAGGACAGAGCATCCCACAGCATTCGCAGGAAGGCTGTGGATCCATTTCACTGCCGTTTTTGGCGATTTAGACCGAGCTCATTTAACCCGCGATAATATGGTTAAATGGACCCGCACCATAATCTCCCACGCCACAGGTGCAGGACAGAATGTCTGCAGTAGTTATGACCCCTCAGAAGAGGCCCATAATGAAAAATGGGTTTGGTGACTCCAGAGCTAAGTAAAGAAACAGAGCCAAATTGAGTGTTAAGCACACTCACCCAGAACGACCAACAGTGGCACGCATGACCGGCACCACTCCCTGCTCCTGGACGCGGGTGGACTCCTCCTCGTCACCCCCTTCGATCATCCCTGGGTCCATGACTGCATCGGGTCTATGGGTGGGTGTGGTAACTCCAGGAAACCGGGACCCGTCTGGGCGGCAGATGGTTGCCCACGCCAGGCTGCCCTCCGACCGCCTGGCCCATCGGCTGCTCCCACCTCCACCTGCTGTACCATTACGGCTGTGTTGTGCGCACCAGTGAGTGTACCAGAAGCCTCATCACTAAAGTGGCCAACCGAGGTGAGTGTCTCTGCGATGGTGGAGGGTGTAGGAGATAGCAGTGGCGTGTCGTGCTCCTCATCTGACCCAAAGTTCATGGTCCCCTGGGGTGGTGGTTCTTATCCACCCATCCCCTGTGTGTCAGTGCCCTGTGTGTCAGTGTCCTGTGTGTCAGTGTCCTGGGTAGGTGTGTCCTGGGTAGGTGTGTCCTGGGTAGGTGTGTCCTGGGTAGGTGGTCTTGGGTAGGGGTGTCCTGGGTAGAGGTGTCCAGAGTAGCAGTGACCTGGGGAGTGGTGTATTGGGTTGGGCTGTCCTGGGTAGGGATGTCCTGGCTCGGCTGCGACGGGGGACTGTGGCTACCCCCCTCGTTGCTTGGTGTGGCCCGCCGGCGTCGCCGCACTCGCATGAGACGGAGGCGTCGTCTCCCTGGTGCTCCGGGTCTGTCCCTCTCTCGTGGCCGCCCTGAAAAGTCCTGGGGCCGCCGTATTCCTGATGGGCCGGGTCTCTCCCTGTCCCATGGCCGCCGTGGATCGTCTCGGGGGTGGTCGGCATCCGCAGGGACGGGTGCCTCGACGTTTGGTCCTGCAATACACAATACAGCGTGCATGGTTAGACATGCAGATGGGGATCGGGGGCAAGTAGGATATGGGGGAAGGGGGATATGGGGGAAGGGGGATATGGGGGAAGGGGCAAATGGGGGAAGGGGGATATGGGGGAAGGGGAAATGGGGAATATGGGGAAGGGGATATCAGGGATATGGGGGAAGGGAGATATAGGGGAAGGGGATATGGGGGAAGGGGGATATGGGGATATGGGGGAAGGGAGATATAGGGGAAGGGGATATGGGGGAAGGGGGATATGGGGATATGGGGGAAGGGAGATATCGGGGAAGAGGATATGGGGGAAGGGGATATGGGGATATGGGGAAGGGAGATATAGGGGAAGGGGGACATGGGGGAAGGGGATATGGGGATATGGGGGGAGGGGGATATTGGGGAAGGGGATTTGGGGGATATGGGGGAAAGGGGATATGGGGGGTGTAGGGAAGGGGGATATGGGGACATGGGGGAAGGGGGATATGGGGAAGGGGATATGGGGAAATGGGATATGGGGGAAGGTGGGTATGGGGATATGGGGGATATGGGGAAAGGGGAAAAGAGGGCAGGGCGTGGGGGGTCTCACTTGGTGGTGCACCCCCGACCTCTGAATCCGCAACCTCCCGGTCCTCGGGTCCACCTGCGAGTTCCAGGGCCCTCTCTTCATGAACGGTTAGTGGTCGCACATCAACTGGATCCCCTCCTGTCCTCCCATGCTCCCGTTTTTTGTGTGCGCGCTTCTCCTGTGGGGGGGCGTCTTTTGTGCTGCGACACCGCGTGTCCGTGACGGGTGACGCTGTCACGAATGGCGTCACGCCGCTGCTAGCCCATTCCGGACCAGAGAACTTGCGCCGTTTCGTGGGGCCCGACGCCGGAGTGAATCGCGCCATTTTTGGGGCCGGGTTCTGGCCATCGCGCCAATTCTAGAAGAATCCCGCCTTTAGTGTCCCATTTTTCTAATGGGAGGGCGTATAAAATAGTGTGGGTGCCCAGCTCACCAACCTACTACCCAACCCCAAGTTCACCCCCATATCACGGTAGGTGGGCACCAATATCAGCAGCCACCCTGCTATGTTTTTTTAAAATAATTAAGGGTCAATGGAGCTTGTTAACAGGGCCTTCCCTAAGCTGGCCAAAGCCTCCCTGCTCAATACCCCAGATTTGCTGCAATCGGGATCTGCTGCCAGATGCTCGACCACAAAAAGTTACAGCACAATATTTTGCCATTCAGCTGGGCAACTCTTCCGTAACTTGTTTTCAAATGAAGCATAATATTACTAAATCTAGAATGCTGATGTGGAAGATCATTGTGGAGAAATCAACCTCCAAATATTTGCAAATCTCCATCCAGCTGACACAGCCTGTCCATGCACAATATGAAAAATGTTTTCAAATGAAATTACAGGAAATTTAAAATGATCTGAATATATAAAATTCAACGAAAGAGTCAATAAAACAAACTTGCTTACTGAGGGATGATATGGCTAATTAAATTTGAACCGTCAAAGTGTTTTAACAATGGTTGGAAGGCCCATTTTAGAATTGCAGAACCTGGCAGTCATCTCTTAATTTATTCTGTTCTGTTACATGAAATATGGAATGGGGAAAATGCACTTCTAATAATTATTATTTTAACACTTACCACAAGTTCTTTGTTGGGAGACATCTAATCAATCAATCAAAGTTCCTTGACACTCTCTTGTAGTTTGTCTTACCACCTGTTGGGTGCAACTGGTTCATCCAGTTTTTTAACCAAGGTAGATCTGGAGATAACAAGCAGAAAGTGGAAAATATCACCTTACAAAACTTCAAGTCTTTCACTGTGTCCTTCCTACCTGATATATTCTTACCTAATAATAAACTGCAATGTATATTGCATCTTTCATGATAGGTTTTCAAATCTGCCAGAGACAATGTAGGTGCTGCGAGATGTCCTTAGAATGGGATAAGAGGAAAGGGGGAATGGGGGACGTATTGGTGTGATCAGCATCTTTGTTCCAAGAATAATATATCTCTTCTGTGTTTGTGTCTTGTTGCTCGTTCTGGGTGAGTGTGCTTAACACTCAATTTGGCTCTGTTTCGTTCCTTAGCTCTGGAGTCGCCAGGTATGTTAAGATACCGCCACAAGTTTCAAGGTCAAGTTCAAAGCAATAAAACCATACACCAATTAGTAAGTTCAAACAAATTAGTTTATTATAATACAATTATAAACTACTCATGCACACGCTAAGGTGACTAAACTATTCCTACCACTAAATAGACCAATACTTATCTGAATAAGGAACTGCCGGATCAGGGAAACAATGACCTCTTGCTCTGCACTGGGTCCGCAGACTTCAGGTTGGTACGGGTTAAAAGGGGTCAGGAGTGTCTATCTCTGGTAGCTATCATTGCGAGACACTTATTTGCTGGCGGCTGCGGTCCGAACCTCTCCTCTCTCTCGGTCAAGGTCTGCTTCGGTAAAGGCTGGTCGAGAGGGCTGGTCAAGAGAGGAGGGCTGGTCAAGAAGAACAAACTGAGTTTGGGACCTGTCTTTTATAGGTCCCAGGGCTTCGCGCCCTTTTGGGCGGACCCTCTATCTGCTGGGGATCGATTGGGTCTCTTCCCAATCGATTTGTTTGAATCCCCCCCAATACTGAGGCTATCCCTTGGCTACTGGGCGGGCCTTCAGGTGCTTTGTCTTCTAACCCCGCTGGTGCCACGGTGTCTGGCTTCCCATACAATGTTGCAATCACTTCCCTATTTGTGTCCTTTGTCTCTGGGATCATTCCATGACTATGCTAACTGTCCCTGAGATTGCCTCATTAGTATGCGGAATGTTCGTTTCGGTGCCGTCTGCTCTCTTAGCAGACAGAATACACAGTGGCTTGTTGCAGCCTGCTTGTGCTGCAAACTTTGTCCATTTTACCCTGCAAGCTTTGTGTTCCTCCATTTTGTATTGAGGGAACGGCCAACTTCCGTGGCTACCGTCTGTAGAATGATCTCCACATTGTCAGCGAAACAACGGTGAAGGTGGGCTCAATGTCTGCCTGTCCTCGTTGTGCTAATAGGCAGCTTTTTAAGAGAATAATTGTCTGAAAAATATAATTTGTTGAGTGTGACATCCTATTAGTCACAATATTGTATCTTCAGGAAAAGTCTTAAGACCGTTTACCTGACCAGAACAAGTTAGAATTGGCACAGTATGTATACTGTATGTATGCATGTATGAAGAACATAATCTAGAACTTTCTAACTATCTAGTATCAGATAAGTGGTTGAAAATATTACTGGATATAATGGAAATGACTAATGTAATCACTGACAATTAGATAGAAGCAGTAAATAACATTTGGGGCCTATTTTCCAAGTGTATCCTGTCAGGAATCAGAAGTAGTTTTGTATAATCAATATTTGTATTTGTGGGGTAATAGAAATAGGGTATAGCTTTAAGTAAGTTCAAGCTTTAGGTAAGTTCAATTTTGTGTTTATGTGTAAGAAATGGGAAAGCTTAGAAACAAAAGTGCCTGAACATCTGTGTTTTTTGGTCACTTTAAAACTGTGCCTGCATTGTGATTAAAGCATCTATAATGTGAAAACAAACAGGGATTAAAGAAAGCTCAGATTTCTGCTTCGCAACCAGGAGCTACCCTAAGTTAGAAAGTACTTTTGAGTTGAGTTTTAAGGTGGACGCAGAAGCAACTGGACAGGACCAGGGAGCTGGGAAAAGCAGACCCTCTAACAGAACAAAAGAAAGTCCAGAAACCAGGGAGTTGGAACAAAAAGTCTGGCTCAGGAATACAGTTAAGTTAAAGGAACAAAGAACAAGAAGTTGAACAAGGTCCTGTTCAACTAAATTGAAGTAAAAGGCAAAGAAAGTGCTCTGAGTTGAAGAGATAACTGCAAGAATTAAATTGAAAGTCAGCTGGGTAAGAAACCAACATCTGAGGTAAATCAAACATTTGGTGACATCTTAATACAGCCTGTGAGGTAGTAGTGTTCTGTTGGCATGGCTGGTTACTCGAGAGATTGTGTGGAAGTTTGAATGCATAAAGCAATCCAAGGCGTAAAGAAGAAATTGAAATCCTGGAAGTGGATCCTTGGTGAAGGCATCCAAGAGAAAGAATTGTTTGGGAGAATATTTCAAGGCATGTATATTTTCAATAGTGGAGTTAAGAAACACTCGTATGGGAGTTGTATTTCAGTAAGACCAGTTGACTCACAGAATTTGATTCTCCATTCCTTCACATCAGCGAGATTCTCCAATCCCGCTGCAGTGAATGGAGATTTGGCCGAGTGCCAAATTCTCCATCCTCGCTGACAGCAGCTGCAAGGCACATTAGCAAACAAGCATCTGGGGGGATTTGATGAGAAATTCACAGAAGTTGTGTTGGGTGGCATCTGCCACTTGGTTTCAGAGTATGGTGTATCTGACCACATTTTGCCTTTTGGTTTACATGGACTGTGTACTTACTGAGAACAATATAGTATAAGATATATTTTGTAACTTACAAATCTCTGTACATCACTAGCGGTATACGTGGAGTAAAGAAGTATTGTGTTACAATCAATTGTTTCAGATTTAATAAATATTTTATTATTTTTTTAAGGTTAATTGGCAGTCTTGTGATTCTGTTCATCCATGTCTATAAACACAAAAAAGTTACGGTCTGTTGAGCTAGGGTTTCAATCTGCGACATGACTATCCAGTAGTAGCAGCTGGGGTCTTAATGGTAGTTTTTCAATGATATTATTATGTGGTATTGGAATTTCTGTGGATTATATAGATGAGCTGCATTCAAGGCCATGTCACCCTCAACGTCTTAAACGTCCATCTTGGGTACAATATATACCACATGGTCAGGATGTTCAACACACTTTGACATGGCAACTAAACGCAGGGCGCAATCTTCCGGCCACACTGCGCAGGAAAAGCATCTCACGCAGTGCAACTTGGCCGATGAAAGCCAGGAGACCCTGCTCCTGGGATCCACCCAGCTTGCAACACCTCATGAGATTCAACGCAGTCTCACGAGATGTTGCAAGGAGAATCTCGCCCACAGTGGGTGAGATCATTTTGTGGCAACTCTGCATATTAGAGCGAGGCAGTAAGCCTTACTCTAATGTGCAGATTTCCAAGCTACCTGATGCTTTGCGATTCAATCCTTTTGTCCCAGAGACCTCAGGTGAGTGCCGTTCAGTACTGGTCCCCACAAATGGGGACTAGATGGAACAGCACCCGTGGGGGTCTCCAAGGGGAATGGGCAGCTGCATACCCTTTGGACCGGGTGGTGCCATGGCACTGCTGGTGCCACTTGGGAACCCTGGAAGTGCCAGCCTGGCACCTTGGCAGTACCAGCCTGGCAGCACCATCTAGATGCCATCCTTGCATTGCCAAGGTGCCCAGGTGGCATTTACAGCATGCGTATGATTGGGTTGGGTTGCCCACTGTGTGCATTGGAGGGTGCAGGGAGATGGGGGACCCTCCCATGTTGCGTTTGGGCTGGATGGAGGTTGTATATTTTATTTGTGGATCTCGGAGATCAGGACGCCATTTAAAAATGGTGTCCCGATCTCTCGCTACAACGGGCAGTTCCGGCGAGCAGAGCTCTCAGTTGTAAAAAACGGGGCTATGTGCGGCCTAGGCCTTGCGTTGCCCGTTTAGGTCCCTGATTCAACACTGCGAGTTCCGGGAAACACACGGCTAATCGTGCTCGCTCGGGGACTTTGAACCGTTTTGGAAAGATTGCACCCACAGATTAATTATGAAGTTAATGTGTGTGAATCACCTTCACCTTACAGTTTCAAGGCAATGTAATTCAAAAAGCAATTGGATAAAATCTGTTTGGGAACAGGATTGAAGGCTGTTAGAATAATACCAAAGGAAAGTGAAGAATTCACAGAGCACAGTGGTCACCTGTTGATGGGCAGGTGGTGGCGACAAGGATGAAGAAGAAAATGTTGTTCACGGAGGGCAAATTTCAGCGTTGCATAGTAGATACATGAGCAAAGTAAATGGATTTGTTGGAATCGACAATAGAGTGAGTCAGACATACATTGTTAAATGAGTGGATTGTTGATTTGGTAGAAAACAAGACATGTTTACACCCCTGAAGGGCAAGAGCTCTACTTGACCAAAACATCAACTTCAGCAAAAAAGGATGTAAGAGATAGGTCCAGATTGTCACTCCGTGGTTTGGTGCACAGAGATGGAAGAATTCCCAGCTCCATGTACCTAACCTCAAAAAAAGCTTGAAATTTGGTCAATGGGGGCAGGTTAGAATAGGGGTCAAGCACATGACACCAGATGTAGGGAGGGGGTTGGAGGTGAGCCTGAAATGCGTTGGGGAACTGGGGTTCAGTTTAAAAGTGTGGTAATCACCACTGTTGTGTATATAGGAGATATGTGGTAAGACCATGTACTACAGATACGGGGGTAGTCCCTGCCTGCTGGCTCTGCCCAGTAGGCGGAGTATAAATATGTTTGCTCCCCATACAACAGCCATTTTGCCAGCTGCTGTAGGAGGCCACACATCTTAGAGCAATAAAGCCTCAGTTGTATTCAACTCTTGTCTCTGTGCAATTGATCGTGCACAGAGATGGAAGAATTCCCAGCTCCGTGTACCTAACCTCAAAAAAAGCTTGAAATTTGGTCAATGGGGGCAGGTTAAAATGGGGTTCAAGCACATGACACCGGAAGTAGGGAGGGGGTCGGAAGCGAGCGTGGAATGGGTTGGGCAACTGGGGTGCAGTTTAAAAGCAAGCCTTCAGAAAGGCCCATTTGAGAGACCATCAATGCTGAAGCCCCTGTGCTTTGGAGGAGATGCCATTGACTTGTCAGCTGAGTATCCGAACTGTAAATGTTGTCCAACTATTAGCTAATCCTGGATTGGATGCCCAACATGAACTTTCCCTCTTGGGGAAATTACTTTGTTGCTGCCTCATTGAAGTGTATTCTAGTGAACCACAGGAAGCATAGACTGGATTCACGAGACTTAGTCATGGAGATGATATTGTCGTGGACAGATATTATTCAGTAATGTACTGAGCTGTCAAAGCTCAATGAGTGGATGAATGATGAATATTGCCATGCTCACTATCCCATCCACTTGCCTTTTTCCTGCACACAGCCCTTGATCAGGTCCCTCACAGCTGCACACAGTTACGGCGGGATGACACTGGGTAAAATTCTCTGTTTGGGAGACTATGGGCGGGATTCTCCGCCCCGTCGCGCCACATTTTTGCCCCGACTTGCCGGCGGGAGTCTCCATTACGCCAGCCGGTCAATGGGGTTTCCCATTGTGGGGCAGCCCCATGCCGTCGGGACACCCCCGGGTGCCGGCATAATGCAGAATCATGCCGGCGGAGAATCTTCGCCTATGTTCTCCCGCTGGAGCTGAATTACACTGGGGATACAAATCAGGAAGCGATTCCCAATCCCTCACCATGCAAATTTATGCATGACGAGGATTGCAAGGGTTTCCCATGGGAATCCCACTCTCAGGCCGTCATTTTGAGCGGCCGGCCCGATAGTGAGGTCCAACGGCAGCCCCCCTCCCCCCTCCATAAGACCATAAGATATAGGAACAGAAGTAGGCCATTCGGCCCATCGAATCTGCTCTGCCATTCAATCATGGCTGATCTGTTTCTCATCCCCATTCTCCTGCCTTGGCCCCATAACCCCTGATCCCCTTATTAATCAAGAACTTATCAATGTCTGTCTTAAAGACGCTCTGTGACTTGGCCTCCAAAGCCTTCTGCGGCAATGTGTTTCACAGATTCACCACCCTCTGGCTGAAGAAATTCCTCCTCTTCTCTATTTTAAAGATTGTCTGTTCAGTCTTAGGCTGTGTCCTCGGGTTCGAGTTTCTCCTACTAGTGGAAACATCCTCTCCATGTCCACACTATCGAGGCCTCTCTGGATTCTGTACATTTCAATAAGATCCCCCCTCACCCTTATAAACTCCATCAAGTGCAGACCCAAAGTCCTCTACCACTCCTCACATAACAGGCTCTTCATTCCAGGGATCATTCTTGTGAACCTCCTTGGACCCTCTCCAAGGACAGTACATCCTTCCTTAGATACGGGGCCCAAAATTGTTCACAATATTCCAAATGGGGTCTGAAGAGAGCCTTTTAGAGCTTCAACAGGACACCCCTGCGCTTGTATCTCAACACATGAATTCTAACATTTGCCTCCCTAACTGCCAACTGAACCTGTATGTCCACCTTAAGAGAATCCTGAACTCGGACTCCTAAGTGCCTTTGTGCATGTGATTTCAGAAGCCTTTTCCCATTTAGAAAATGAAATGAAATGAAATGAGAAATGAAATGAAAATCACTTATTGTCATGAGTAGGCTTCAATGAAGTTACTGTGAAAAGGCCCTAGTCGCCACATTCCAGCGCCTGTTTGGCGGAATAGAGTCAATTCCTCTATTCTTCCAACCAAAGTACATAACCTCACACTTTTCCACATTGTATTCCACCTGCTACTGCTTTTCCCACTCTCCTAGCCTGTCCAAGTCCTTCTGCATCCTCCCTTCTTCCTCAATAATACCTTACCCTCTGCATATCTTTGTATCATCTGCAAACTTAGCAACAACATCCTCAGTTCCTTCTTCCAGATCATTAATTGAAATCTTAAATAGTTGTGGTCCCAGCACTGACCCCTGCGGAACACTACTAGTCACCTGCTGCCACCCTGAAAAAGTCTAAAGATGTGCCGGTTAAGTGGATTGGCCATGCTAAATTGCCCCTTTGTGCCCAGGGATGGGGTTATTGGTTAAGGGGTTATTGGCATAGGGCGGGCAAGTGGGTTTGGGTGGAATGCTCTTTCAAAGGGTCAGTGCAGTCTTGATGGACCGAATTCCCTTCTTCTGAACTGTAGGGATTTTATGATTCTGTGATGTCACAGTTGAAGAGGTCCTTGTACTCTATCATTTTGGGGCCTGATGTTGCAGAGTATATTTGGACCAAGGTAGCTGAGCCCCAGTGTGATGATGTTCTGAAGGCCTAAACAGTAGCCTTACATTCTGATCAACTGTGGGAAACTTGGACAGTAGCCACACACTCGGTGCCGATGGTTTGTCCACCATAAGCCAAAAGGTCCACCTGGGTTATGTCAGTGCTGGTGCTGCATATGCGTCTAGTTCCCTTAGCATTTGCCTGAACAATACGTTGCACTTTGCTCGAGTGTCGACCTTTGGCTTTAGCATTGCATTGCTGCAAACAATGGTCATGGTGGGGAAGGTCTCACCCTTTGGCAGTTGGGTGTTGTTAGAAGCTCAGTTGTTTGGTCACTCTGATTAAGTTCCTGTTCATTTACCTTCCTCACACTCTGAACCATGGAGGAATAACTGGCTGCAATGTGCTGGTGACAAAGAAAGATGCTGTGGTTTAGATCTGCAGCATTTTGCAAAATGGTTCCAGTTGCCATTTATTGCAGCGTTTACGAAACATGTTGTTCTGTTCTGAGGGTGATGGCTATCACAGTTGGGGCAGGGCACGTCCTCTTTACCACCTTATCTCCTTGCCATTTTCTGATACTCGTTCAGCATGAAGTTACTGATGGTTGATTGCAATGTTACATCTTGCGCATGAAGAAGCTGCTGGTGGACAGGAGCACTGTGGAGACGGCAGATTATCTCACCCCTGATTAACTCATCGGTAAGGGTGCCAAATGCACATTCATCTGCTCAATTTTTTATAGTTGTGGTATAGGACTGTATCGATTTGTCAAATCTTTGGCTTGTCCTGTCAAATGCGTGTCTGTTGAGTATTATGTTCTTCACTGGCAAGCAAATTTTCTCAAACTTTAACAATATCTCAAAGTCCTCTTTCTCCTCTCCGCTTGAAAGACAAAAGATTCAAACTTCTCAATGACCTCGGGGCCCACTAGATTTAATAAAGTCCTGTACCTTCTTGGGTTTGTCTGATTAACTGACACTGCAGTAGATATGCCACTTTGTTTTGTAATTTTGCCCAATTGTCTGTAATATTTTCACCGAACATGGACCAGTTGAAGCAGCAAAGTCCCTGTGCCTTACTGCCAACTCCTGACACCATGTAAAAGTGCTGGGTTACAATAACTGATGGCCAAGAACTTTTAACAACAACAGTACTCTAAGCAGCTCTTCCACTCTGCCACGCTCCGGGAAGAACTTTCGTGCTTCCGACACATGGGGTTGAATTCTCTGTTTAGTGTTGACGCCAATGGAGAATCCGTTGACTTTTACGACTGAAAACCTGACACCGCACCTGGACTAATTCTGCTACCATTGAGGGGCTAGCACCGGTACCGCATGGAACACACTTGATTCCAATGAGAAATGGTGCAGGATACCCTGGGTCCGTGATCGATACTCGGGAGGATGAAAAGCTGCAGCCACACACATTACACTCCCTGCACACACTTATACCAACCAAAAGAATGGGGCTAGTTGTGCTGGAGCATGCCAACACAACTCATACAATGGGTTGGCTGGGGCCAGACAGCACCCAGAAGGGTGCCCTGGGGGGACACCGATATGACCTGTAGCACCAGGTTCAAAGTGGGCTGTTAATGGTGTGCGCAGGTGCATGGCTATCTTGCCAGCTGCGGCAATTGTGTTCCGTTATCGCCCACCCTGACCTCACAGCCCACCGCCTGGCCACCCCCCACGACACCCCCTAGCCTGAGCAGAAGCCCCCTGGCCAGCGGCACAACTGTCAGCAAACTATGGCGATGTTGGACACTTTCCGTACCCCCTCTCTCTCCCTCAGTATCCCCTCTCTCTCCCACGCCGGTTTCATGGATCAGGATTCTCTGTCCCGGCACAGGGTCGGAGAATCCTCAGAGGGATGTGAGAATTCTGCCCGCCGCCTCAACGCCGGCTTCCCTATTCTCCGGCACTGATTCCCGGGCGCCCGCGGGATTCCTGCCATGCCAGTCAGGGGCTGTTGACAGCGCCCCCCCCCCCCCCCCCCCCCCCGGCGATTTTCCAGGCCCCGTTGGGCCACGTGGCCGATGGGTTTGGCCAAGTCCCACCGGCATGGGTTACTCAGCTCCCACACGGCGGGACCTGGAAGGTGAGTCTGCAGGGGCCATCTTGGAGGGAGAGGCGGGGGGTTCCGACCCCGGGGGCGGGCGTTGGGGGTGGCCACAGTGGCCTGGCCCGCGATCCGGGCCTACTGATTGGCGGGTTGGCTGGTTCCGTGGGGGTCTATTTTACTCCATGCCGGGCCCCTGTCGGGCTCCACCATATTGCCTGGGGGCCGGCTGGGAGAAGGGAACCCCTGCGCATGCGTGGAAATATGCCGGCCGTAATGCGCATGCGTGGAAATACGCCAGCCATTCCGCACATACACAAAATCACGCCGGCCGTTCCATGCATGCACGATGTCGCGCGAGCCGTTCCGCTGCAGCTAGAGCTGCGGGGACCACTCCAGCGCCAACCTAGTGCCCTAGGAAGGGGCCATTCCCCATTATCGGGGACTGTTGACCCCGGAGTGGTTGACGCCGCTTTTCACGCCGTGGGGACATAGCCCCATTATTAGAGAATCCCACCCATGATTTTTAAAAGCAGAAGTGAATCGCACCATCGGAAACTCAGCCTATTTATAGAATCATAGAATTTACAGTGCAGAAGGAGGCCATTCAGCCCATCAAGTCTGCACGGCCCTTGGAAAGAGCACCTACATAAGCCCACACCTCTACTCCATCCCCTTAACCAAGTCACCCCACCTAACCTAAGGGCAATTTATCATGCCAATCCACCTAACCTGCACATCTTTGGACTATTGGAGGCTGAGAATCGCGGAGGCCCCGGAGAATATCGGTCGGGCCCGCTAATGATGTGCAAACGGTGCCTTCTGTATGTGCGGAGTGAAACGCATTGATGCCGTTTTTGAGATGCCGGTGAACAGTGATTTGGCATCAAATTGGCGCCTGCTGCGATTTTGGCGTGGGAAGGTATTCTCTGCCAAATCGCATTTCCCGATTTCATAGAACAACATAGAACATACAGTGCAGAAGGAGGCCATTCGGCCCATCGAGTCTGCACCGACCCACTTAAGCCCTTACTTCCATCCTTTCCCCGTAACCCAACAACCCCTGCTAACCTTTTTTGGTCACTAAGGACAGTTTATCATGGCCAATCCACCTAACCTGCATGTCTTTGGACTGTGGGAGGAAATCGGAGCACCCGGAGGAAACCCACGCAGACACGGGGAGAACGTGCAGACTCCGCACAGACGGTGACCCAGCAGGGAATCGAACCTGGGACCCTGGCACTGTGAAGCCACAGTGCTAATCACTTGACTACCGTGCTGCCCTTTCGGCGTCGGCTAACGGCGAATCCTGTCCATGATCCATGAAGGAGCTATGTCATCATGACATCATGGTCTGCAGTTGGCATGTGATAGTGAGACCTCTTCAAAACTTTATGAAGATCCTTTGGATCTATGTACACTCTCGGTTTTGCAGGTTGCTTCACTGCTACCAGACTGCTAATCTAGTCTGAGGGAGTTGTTGCCTACTTGATTACTTCCATCTTTTCAAGCTCCTCTATCTTGTCTTCTAAGTTGGACTTGAGAGCAGCAGGAATTCTCCTTTGAAGGTGCTTAGTTGGTTACTTACTTCAAGGTGATATTAATGAGGGAGACATCCATCTCCTTCTGCACTGTAAATTCTATGATTTTAAGACCTGTGAAGACACCTTTGTATTATTTTGGGATTTGTACAGCAGTCAATGGCTTTGTGCTGTGTGAAACACTGCAAACCTCTTCTGGTACATCGAGAATTACCAGTCCAAGCTTTGGGCTTGTTTCAGCTGAGATAAGTGCATTTTGCTTCGTGTCTACTCTTTAGAACTATAAATTTTCTTTGTTCCCATTGCACTAAGCTTTCAGCTCACTTTGTCCTCTTGAGGTGAGCATTATTCTGTCGTATAGCCTCAGCTTTACTTTTGTTAACTTTATTTTCAGGTCACCACCGTGAACAACCTCACACAGGTCTACAAAGCTCATTGTATTAGTGTTTATCTGATACTTCATATTAATCTGATGCTCTCCTTTTGTTGCCATTATTCCAATAGTCATAAACCAATTTTTTCCCTTGACACGAGGGTGCCGACCTGTCCTAGAGTGTGGAGTGATTAATCAGGTTTATTGTCCAACATTTCTCCAGCAATCACCTTTATTGGCATGCTCTGCTTTATCCTGGTATGACACATGTGTGCAAAATGATTCAGCTTCTTGCAGTTAGAGCACTGTTTTCCCCACATTGGACATGCTTCATTTCTTTTGTGTGGTGTCCTCCGCAATACTTACATCCAGCATTGAACTGTCTGGTGGCCCTTCTGTTAAAGACTCTTCCTTCCCTCCATTGCTTTGTGCTTGGAAGGCCTGATCCATTTTGATGTGTTGGGTAAGCTGGGTCTATGTGGACTGCGTTTGATGCAGTGTAGCGAGAGACAGACTTCCAACACTTGATGAGATGCAACATAATTTTATTTAACCTCTAACTATTTTACATGTTCAACTGTGGGTTGACACTATGCTAACTTGACTGGAGACCTCAGGCTAGCCTGACAAGACTTACTGACTACCACATGGTGTTTGCACTGGCTATGCTCATGAGCTCTGACTGTCTCAGAGGCTGGATCCCGAGAGAGCGGGAAAACTGGTGCCCTCTGGCTTTATAGTGGTCGTGTCCTGTCTGGTGATTGGCTGCTGTGTTCTGTGTGCTTACTGGTCATCCTGTGTGTCAATCACTGCCTGTCTGCACTCCATTAGACACATGGATGGCTATTATGACACATCTCTCAGCAGAATTCAAAGTCTTATCTTGTTCCTAAGACAATCGTCTTTCTAACCTCATCATTCTTAAGTTACTAAAACCCAAGATATCGTGAGATATGTTAATATGGGCACATACTGATCAATGTTCTCCCCTTCTCCTGAGCTCTTGTGTTGAACATGTTCACGTTCATAAGTAGCATTGAGAACTCAAAGTGAGTCCTTAAGGCCTCCATAATTTCAAGCGTCTGGATTTTCTGCTCCTAAGTGAGGCCAATGGTGCAATGTAACACACTTTATGCAGTAACGGTAACAGAGTTGTAATTGTTATTTGTTCAGGTTTCTTGTATAACTCTGGCAATTTCATAGTTTTGCCATTAGCATGGGAAGAATTCCCAATTTATTTTCAAATCGTCCTTTATCTCCACAGGAGCAAGTACTGGAATATTCTAAGCCACACTGATTTACACAGCAATCAATCTCCTGTACAAAGTTGCAAACTGAAGTTCTAATTATTCTCTGCTGTTTCTTATAGCTGCTGTATTTCTTACAGCTACCAAAATCCACCCAGTTTAAACTGCACACTCCTGACACCATGTTTAAGCAGTAGATGAAATGGCGACAGCTCTCAGTCCTTTTACACACTAGGGTTGACATCAGAGGTCACATGCCTACAGAGAGCCCATGGCAAGCCACATTGCACAAAGACACTTCTCCAATCTCAAATCTAGAATTTTTCCAAAAACACACTCAATTGCACCAACGCAGTTCCTGATCCCTTTAAATCCTGCCACGTAACATTGTGTTCAGCTCTGGAAGGTTCAGACGGTACGGCTGGAGAAAGATGTTCTCAAATAACAGTGGTGGTATCAGGTGTTGTGCAATAATTGACATCAGAATCTGCCTCCACTATATATAACACTCGGTTAATAGATCAGTGCGTGCAAACCCCTTTACCGAGATGGCGTTGAGCATAGTTCCATCGAAAACGTGTTGGCGCATCTCAGATGCCTTTTTTGAGCATTAGGCCACAGTGTTTATGGAACTGTACTTCCTTGCTCAAATTCTATAACCCTCTCTGACAACAGTATATTTACTTTATCTTTGACAAGCATTCCCTTGAACACTGCTTTCCCACTGTGTTTCTGGTATTGTCGAATTGTACCTTCCAATGTTTCTTTTTCAGCAGAGCTTCACTACAGACCTATCAAGCTTTTTTGTGTTTTACAGGCTCCCTACTCAGCCCTCAGTTCCTGTCTCTCCCAAGCTGAAGGAATATACAAGATTGGAGTTGACAATCAGCGATCTTCATGCCAGCATGTTTCTGTCTTAAAAATAAATAATATACTCTAACTGGCTGACTGCTGTCATCGTCTTATAATGACAGAATTGTGTGCATTTCATGTTGGTGAATTGAAGGCAGTCAGTTTAGCTGCTATGGAAGGTGCAGTCTGTGCAACAAGACTAAAATGTATGGCGTAGCTAATTTTGTTTGATTCTTTAATGGGATGGGGGCATCGCAGGTAAGACCAGCATTTGTTACTCTTCCCCAATTTCTCGTGAACTGAGTGGCTTGCGAGGCCATTTCAGAGCAAACCACATTGCTGTGAATCTGGAGTCACCGGAAAGAAATCCATGTCTGATTTTGGGCGCGTTTAGCAGGGTGTTTGTCAGCGACAGCAACGCCGAGAAACAACCCGCTATTCAATGGGACTCTGCCATTTTTCTTGGCCTCAGGGTGTTACCCATCAGGAAAGGCTCCTCACATATCGGGGAGCCAATTTGTCAGGTTGCTCAATTCCACCCCCCCATGTTTTCGATCACCTTCCTCCCTACCAACCTTGGGGAGGTCCCTGTGAACACCCCCTCACCCTCCTTCCAACTCGTAAGGCCCCTCCCGGTCCCGATCTCTGGCAGTGCCAACTTGGCACCCATGAACCCTGGTACAGGAATCTTGGCAGCGCCACCTGGGCATTGCCAAGGTGCCCATGTGCCAGAGGGAGTGCCAGAGTGCCACACTGCCCTTTCCCCAACCACTAGGGGGTCTCTAATGGCATGAGAGAGCTCCTGGGTGCCATGACGACTGGTCCACATTTGTGGAAATCCTAAACGGCACTCTGGCGACGTCTCCCTGGTGCGGCCATTATGTCCAGGGCGCCGGGAGAATCCCACAAACACATATTTGAATGGGCCAAATGGCTGATTTGAATATTCTGATCTGGATCAGTCCAGTGAGGATGAGAAGCAATGTCCCACGAGACTCCATTGAATCTCGCAAGCCATATTGAGCATCGCAAATCTTGCGAGAAGCCTCTCGCGAGATTCAATGGCCTCGTCCCGACACCAAGTCGGGCGCAACAAGGCTGTTAAATCGAGCTCTAGGTAAGGATGGCAGCTTTCCTTCCCTAAAGGGGCGTTTGTGAGGCAATGGTTTCATGGTCATCATTAGACTTTTATTTCTAGATTGTTACTGAATTTAAATTTTACCATCTGCCGTGGTGGGATTCGAACTTGCATATCCAGAACATTACCCAGGGTCTCTGGATTACTAGTCCAGCGAAAATACCAATATGCCATTGCTTTCCCTGCGTGTTACATTTGAGAGGCATGTTATAAAAGAACATCGACAGAATGTCCCATGAATTACAGGTACCTTTAAAGCACAGTCAGTTGTGGAATGTTGGCAAATTAACCAGTCTCTTTCTGCATAGCAAGGTCCCTCGTTACGTGGGAGAAATGTTAATGTAACCCATAGAGAACTGACAGAAGACTGAATTATACTCTGCATGGTTTTACACTCCCGTACCAGCCTCCCCGAACAGGCGCCGGAATGTGGTACTAGGGGCTTTTCACAGTAACTTCATTTGAAGCCTACTTGTGACAATAAGCGATTTTCATTTCATTTCATTTCATTTTCATTTTATTTCATTTCACTGTAGACATTGGAGAGCATTGTTGTGTGGAGTGCAAAACCAGTGTCCCACCCAATCCTGTGGGATTCCTACTTGCCCCGTACTTATTCAATGTATTTATACTTCACAGCTGTAGAATTGTCATGTGAGAGTACCTTTAAGAAATGGGTGTTTAAAAAATGTACCTTTAAGAAATGGGTGTTTATCAGTGATGTCAGAGTGTGGGTGGAGCAGGGCTGTCTGACAGCTTTTTACTTTCATTTTAGGCTGTTTGCTACAGGGTGTGTTTTAGTTCCATTTTCAGTGTTGGAGCTGAAGCCAGGGAGAGCAGGTGTACTGTTGTTTTCTCTGCCATAAAAAGACTATCTCTTGATCATTTGGTGAATTCAGAATTATAAATGTTCTCAGCAGTGACTGTAAACCTAATGTGCTTCTGTTAAAAGGTGTTTCTTTTGTCTTCTGGATGTTGTTTGGGAAGTTATTAAGGATTACTTAGTGTTGTATTCTTTGGGGGTTGTATCTGAATTGATGGTTGCTAAGATGTTCACTGCCTGTTTTAAAAATTCACCTTAAAGATTCACCTGAGGAAGGAGCAGTGCTCCGAAAGCTAGTGTTTGAAACAAACATGTTGGACTTTAACCTGGTGTTCTAAGACTTCTTACTGTTTGAAAAAGGTTAACGTGAGTTCATAGAATAAACATTGTTTTGCTTTAAAAAACACTTTACCATTTCTGCTGTACCACACCTGTAGAGTGGGCCGAGTGCTCCACATACCACAATCTATTAAAAGTTGTGGGCCAGGTGAACACTGTGGGGTTCTCTAAACCTGGTCCATAACAGAATATATTCAGAATTTTATCCAGATGCACTTCCATAGAACATAGAACATAGAACATTACAGCGCAGTACAGGCCCTTCGGCCCTCGATGTTGCGCCGACCTGTGAAACCATCTGAAGCCTATCTGACCGACACTATTCCATTTTCATCCATATGTCTATCCAGTGACCACTTAAATGCCCTTAAATTTGGCGAGTCTACTACTGTTTCAGGCAGGGCGTTCCACACCCCTACTACTCTCTGAGTAAAGAAACTGCCTCTGACATCTGTCCTATATCTACCACCCCTCAATTTAAAGCTATGTCCCCTCGTGTTGGTCATCACCATCCGAGGAAAAAGACTCTCACTGTCCACCCTATCTAACCCTCTGACTATCTTATATGTCTCTATTAAGTCACCTCTCAGCCTTCTCTTCTCTAACGAAAACAACCACAAGTCCCTGAGACTTTCCTCGTAAGATCTTCCCTCAATACCAGGCAACATCCTAGTAAATCTCCTCTGAACCCTTTCCAAAGCTTCCACATCCTTCCTATAATGTGGTGACCAGAACTTCTCGCAGTACTCCAGGTGCGGCCGCACCAGAGTTTTGTACAGCTGCAGCATGACCTTGTGGCTCCGTCACTCAATCCCCCTTCTGATAAAGGCTAGCACACCATATGCCTTTTTAACAGCCCTATTAACCTGGGTGGCAACTTTCCGGGATTTATGTACCTGGATGCCGAGATCTCTCTGTTCATCTACACTACCAAGAATCTTGCCATTAGCCCAGTACTCTGCATTCCTGTTACTCCTTCCAAAGTGAACCACCTCACACTTTTCCGCATTAAACGCCATCTGCCACCTCTCAGCCCAGCTCTGCAGCTTATCTATGTCCCTCTGTAACCTATAACATCCTTCAGCACTATCCACAACTCCACCAACCTTCGTGTCATCTGCAAATTTACTAACCCATCCTTCTACACCCTCTTCCAGGTCATTTATAAAAATGACAAACAGCAATGGCCCCAAAACAGATCCTTGCGGTACACCACTAGTAACTGAACTCCAGGATGAACATTTGCCATCAACCACCACCCTCTGTCTTCTTTCAGCTAGCCAATTACTGATCCAAACCGCTAAATCACCTTCAATTGCATACTTCCGTATTTTCTGCAATAGCCTACCGTGGGGAACCTTATCAAACGCCTTACTGAAATCCATATACACCACATCAATCACTTTACCCTCATCCACCTGTTTGGTCACCTTCTCAAAAAACTCAATAAGGTTTGTGAGGCATGACCTACCCTTCAAAAAACCGTGTTGAGTATCGCTAATCAACTTGTTCTTTTCAAGATGATTATAAACCTTATCTCTTATAACCTTTTCCAACATTTTACCCACAACCGAAGTAAGGCTCACAGGTCTATAATTACCAGGGTTGTCTCTACTCCCCTTCTTGAACAAGGGGACAACATTTGCTATCCTCCAGTCTTCCGGCACTATTCCTGTCGACAAAGGCGACATAAAGATCAAGGACAAAGGCTCTGCAATCTCCTCCCTGGCTTCCCAGAGAATCCTAGGATAAATCCCATCTGGCCCACAGGACTTATCTATTTTTACACTTTCCAAAATTGCTAACACCTCCTCCTTGTGAACCTCAATCCCATCTAGCCTGGTCGACTGCACCTGAGTATTCTCCTCAACAACATTGTCTTTCTCCAGTGTAAACACTGACGAAAAATATCCATTTAACGCTTCTCCTATCTCCTCTGATTCCACACACAACTTTCCACTACTATCCTTGATTGGCCCTAATCTTACTCTAGTCATTCTTTGTTCCTGATATACCTATAGAAAGCCTTAGGGTTTTCCTTGATCCTATCTGCCAACGACTTTTCGTGTCCTCTCCTCGCTCTTCTTAACTCTCCCTTTAGGTCCTTCCTGGCTAACTTGTAACTCTCAAGTGCCCTAACTGAGCCTTCGTGTCTCATCCTAACATAAGCCTTCTTCTTCCTCTTGACAAGTGCTTCAACTTCCTTAGTAAACCACGGTTCCCTTGCTCGACAACTTCCTCCCTGCCTGACAGGTACATACTTATCAAGGACACGCAGTAACTGTTCCTTGAAAAAGCTCCACATTTCGATTGTACCCATCCCCTGCAGTTTCCTTCCCCATCCTATACATCCTAAATCTTGCCGAATAGCATCATAATTGCCTTTCCCCCAGCTATAATTCTTGCCTTGCTGTAATACCTATCCCTGCCCATCGCTAAAGTAAACATAACCGAATTGTGATCACTATCACCAAAGTGCTCACCTACATCTAAATCTAACACCTGGCCGGGTTCATTACCCAGTACCAAATCCAATGTGGCATCGCCCCTTGTTGGCCTGTCTACATACTGTGTCAGAAAACCCTCCTGCACACACTGCACAAAAACTGACCCATCTATACTAACTACTCTAACTATAGTATTTCCTGTCAATATTTGGAAAGTTAATGTCCCCCACACAAACTACCCTGTTACTCTCGCTCCTGTCGAGAATCATCTTTGCTATCCTTTCCTCTACATCTCTGGAACTATTCGGAGGTCTACAGACAACCTCCAACAGGGTGACCTCTCCTCTCCTGTTCCTAACCCGGCCCATACTACCTCAGTAGACGAGTCCTCAAACGTTCTTTCTGCCGCCGTAATACTTTCCTTGATTAACAATGCCACACCCCCCCTCTTTTACCATCTTCTCTGTTCTTACAGAAACATCTAAATCCTGGAACCTGCAACAACCATTCCTGTCCCTGCTCTACCCATGTCTCCGAAATCGCCACAACATCTAGATCCCAGGTACCAACCTATGCTGCAAGCTCACCCGCCTTATTCCGGATTACTGTCTGTAGAGCTTTATATCTTCTTGTCACTTTTTTGTAGCAATCGTTTTCCTGGACTGAAATTTGCAACAGAAGTTGCCGATGTCACACTCTAATCAGATCCTTTCCATAATAACTGTGCTTCATTGTAAATTTTGATCCTTAAAATGAGTGACATTAATACTGCAAGTAGATCATGTTCTAACTCAAGCACTGACTCTCGGCCTTTTATTGGCCAAGTAAAAAATGTGTTAGATGCAGAGTAAGGTTCTGTGTACTTTGCCACAACATATCGCACCCAGTCTGACAATCCATTATTTCCAGCCCTTCGGACTGCATTTGAACCAGATCACTGAATGAAAGGTCAGTGTTTAAACCCAATGTCGCATTCAGACCTTTCAATATGGACAATGGCAGATTTGATAGTTAAAGCATAGGTGTTGAAATCGCAATGTATGGTATTAGGAACAAACCCATTAAGAATTCCATATGAAATTCAACGTTTACTGTTTTATAATTACATTTTTATTCTCCTCCTTTTCCACATTTTCTCCCAAATTTACACCCACCAACGATAAACAATAAGCAGTAACGAATATAATGTCAATTCCCATATCAACAACAAGAATCCATCCTCCCACCAAACCCCCAAATAGCAGTCTGCATGTTAACATAAACAAATAACAAAAAAGAATCAGGATAAGCCACCATTAACACATACAGTGCCCCTTCCCCCAACCTTCCCAACCGTCCCCCCCACCTCCGCTAATGGTCGATGTTATCCAATTCTTGAAAGTGCATAATGATCAAAGCCCATGAATTGTAGAACCCCTCCATCCTTCCCCTCAGTTCAAACTTAACCTTCTCAAGAGTTAAGAATTCCAATAGGTCCCTCGTCACGCCAGGGCACAGGGTGGAGAGGTTGCTCTCCATCCCAACAGGATCCACCTTCGGGCCATCAATGAGGCGAAGGCTACAACATCTGCCTCCGCACCTGTTTTCAACGCTGGCTGGTCCGACACCCCAAATATGGCCTTCCGGGGGCCCAGGTCCAGTTTCACATGCACCACTTTAGAGATTACCCTAAAAACCTCCTTCCAGTAATCCTCCAGCTTTAGACAGGACCAAAACATATTAACGTGATTCGCGGGCTCCCCGCCACTCCCCCCTCCCTTCCCCCGCAACGTTCACACACATCTTCTCCCCCCTCAAAGAGCCGGCTCATCATCGCCCTTGTGAGGTGTGCTCTATATACCACCTTCAGATATTTCAGCTCCAACCTCGTGCATGAGGTTGATGTTTTCACTCTCCGGAGCACCTCACACCAGAACCCCTCCTCCATACCCTCTCCCAACTCTTCCTCCCACTTTGCCTTGATCCCTTTCAGCGGTGCCTTCTCCTTTTCCAAAATAGCTCCGTAAACCGCTGACGCTACCCCCTTCTCCAGTCCTCCTGTCGTCAGCACCTCCTCCTGCAAAGTGGAGGCCGGTTCCTCCAGGAAGCTCTGTATCTCCTTCCTGGCAAAATCTCGAACCTACATGTATCTAAGCATTTCCCCCTGCTCCAGCCCATACTTCGCTCCCAGCTCCTTCAGTCCTGCACACTGACCCCTAAGAAACAAATATTTTTGTGTCTTAATCCCCTCCTCCTCCCATCTCCGAAAATTTCCGTCCCACTTCCCTGGCTCAAATCTGTGGTTCTCCCGAATCGGCATTTCCCTTGACCCTGCCCCCAACCCGAAGTGTTGGCGAAACTGCCTCCAAATTCTCAATGAAACTATTATTACCGGACTCCCTGAGTATTTCCCCGGGGCCATCGGGAGCGGTGCTATTGCTAGCGTCTTCAATCCCGACCCCCTACACAAACTCTCCTCCATTCTGACCCACTGGGAATCAACCCCCCTGACCCAGCTCCGCACCTTCTCCACATTCACCGCCCAATAATAATACATCAGGTTCAGAAGACCCCAAACCCCCTGCCTGCCTTCCCCTCTGTAGCAGCACCTTTCTAACTCTGGCCACCTTCCCTCCCCATATGAACGAGGTAATCATCCCTTCAATCTCTGTAAAAAATGCCTTTGGCAGGAAAATCGGCAGGCATTGGGAAATCAACAGAAATCGCGGCAACATGTTCATTTTAACCGCCTGTACCCCTCCCGCCAGTGACAGAGGGAGACCAACCCACCTTGCCAGATCTGCTTTCATCCTCCCCACCAAGCTGGAAATGTTGTACATACGGAGCCCCCCCCCCCCCCCCCCCCCACCTCCCCACCTCCCCCCAATCCCGAGCAACCTGCACCCCCAGGTATCCAGAGTGATTCCCGGCCTTACGGAATGGCAGCCCCCCGATTCCTGCCCCTATCCCCGGCTGAGACACCACAAAATACTCACTCTTGTCTAGCTTTAATTTACACCCCGAGAAAGACCCAAACACCCACAGCAGCTCCAAAACTCCCTCTATTCACACACTCGGTTCCGACCCGTATAACACCAAGTCATCGGCATATTCCTTTCCGTACCCCTAAACTTAACGCGATGGCCAATGGCTGAATCGCAAGTGCAAACAGCAGGGGGGACATAGGACACCCCTACCTAGTCCCACGGCGGAGAGAAAAGTATTCCGAGCTGATGTTATTTGTGCGGACACTGGCCCTCGGCTCGTTAAACAGTAGCTTTACCCAGTCCACAAACCATGGACCAATCACAAACCGCTCCAGAACTGCCATCAAGTATTCCCATTCTACCCGGTCAAACGCTTTCTCGCCGTTCAATGTCACAACCACCTCTGTTTCCTTCTCCTCTGCCGGTGCCATAACCACGTTCAATACCCTCCTAACATTCAAAAAGAGCTGCCTCCCTCTCACAAACCCCGTCTGATCTTCACCTATCACCTTCGGGAGTCACTCCTCCAGCCTACCTGCCAGTACCTTCGCCAATATCTTTGCATCCACGTTTAAAAGTGATATGGGCCTACGACCCACACTCTTTGGGACCCTTATCTTTTTTTTAGCAACAGGGAAATTGATGCCTGCCCAAAGTTTGTGGGAACACCCCCTTCCTTATCGCCTCCTCAAACATCCCCACCATCAGGGGTGACAGCTTATCCTTGAATTTATGATAATATTCCACCGGAAACCCATCCGGCCCTGCCACCTTCCCCGACTGCATCCTCCCAATTGCATCTTTTATCTCCTGTTCCACTATCGCCCCCTTCTCACGTAGCCCTGTTTCCCGCCCCTACCCTTGGGTACTCCAGCCCATCTAGAATTTCCTGCATCTCCCAGTCTCCCTGTACAACCTCTCATAGAATTTCTCAAAGACCTTATTAATCTGATCCGGAGTCACCACCAACTTCTCTGCCCTGTCCCGCACCTGAACAATTTCCCTTGCCGCTGCCTCCCTCCGAAGCTGACCCGCTGACACACACCCGGCCTTCTCTCCATGCTTGTAAACTGCATTCCTAGCTCGCCTCAGTTGCCACACTGCCTTCCTGGTAGATAGTCAGTCAAAGCTCGCCTGTAGTTCCTTCCTCTTTTCCACCTTTGCTGGGTTCCCTTTGTAGCCATCGAAGATGGCCACCTGCAAAGGATCATGGGAATTATGGCCAACCCAGGACTCAGACAGATACAGAGCCTATGTCTATTTGAAACACAGGTAACTAGACCTGATCTAAACCCCAAACTCGTTTGCATTTTAATGGCCCATTTTCCCAGGACAATAGAACTCCAATCAAGGAACCAGTACAGCCACAGACTGATCGGCGCCACTCCCTTTACTCAGAAAGCCTAACTGCCAAGGTCAATGACCGCTAAGAACCTGCCCAACTACCAAGGCACTCGCCCCTTTATTGGCCGAAATCGAAGACAGTGATCATAGCCCTGTCGAACTATTGGGTCCAAGGTTAAGGACCGCCCCAAAGAGCACGAAAGCCCAGAGGGATAAAAGAGAGCGCAGCCATGTGTTCTGTCTCTTTTGGATCCAGCCTGTGCCTACCCAATCGTAGCAGAACAGCCAGCCAAGTTCAAGACCAACAATCGCTACCTGATGGATGAGCCCAGCAGAGACAGAGCCACTTTCTTTGAACCAGCCAAGTGAAATCCAGATAAAGACCTTATCCATTTGCACAGTCCCGGTCGCCCTGAAGTTAAGTATAGGTTATTGTAGCTGATAGGCGTAGTTTAACTTGTAGTAGATATTGTGTTTGCCTGTCGAGATAACTCTTGTGTATGTAAATGAACCATCTTTTGAACTAACTAACTGGTTGTATGGTCAATTGATTGATTAAAGGGAAGGATTGTGTTTAACCTACATTATTAATAGAGCAACACCATCTTCTGCATAACTCCTATCTATCTCCATCATCTCATCTATTACCCTCTGCCACTCCAACCTCTCCTCTTTGTCCACTCTAGCCTTAAACGAGATCACCTCACCCCTCACCACTGCCTTTAGAGCCTCCCAGACATCTACCTTCGACACCTTGCCCGTACAGTTGAAACCTACATATTCCTCAATTACTTTTTACATTTTGTCACAGAACCCTCAGTCCCCAATAGTCGCAAATCGAATTTCCACCCCGGTCTCTGGACTACCCCCTTCTCCAGTACCATATCCACACAATGCGGAGCATGATCTGATATTGTAATTGCCGAGTACTCTGACCCCTTAACCCCAGCTACTAAAGCCGTCCCCACCACAAAAAATTGATCTGCGAGTATACCTTATGGATCGCCGAGAAAACGAGTACTCCCGCTCCCTCGGATACAGAAACCTCCAAGGGTCCACCCCTCTCATTTCCACCATTATTCCAGCCAATGCCTTCGCACCCCCCCCCCCCCCCCCCCGCCCCGTCGAGACCCACTATCAGTTTGTGTGTGTCCAAGTGGGGGATGGCCCCACACAACTTCTTCACGAATCCCACATCATCTGAATTGGGACCATATACACTTGCTAGCGCCACTAGCCTCCCCTCCAGCACCCCTGCCACAATCACATACCTACTTCCCTGATCTGCAACTGCCTTCTCCATCTGGAAGCGTACTCTTTTGCTGGCCATCACCGCTACCCCGCGAGCCCTTCCGTCAAATCCAGAGTGAAACACATGACTAACCCAGCCCTTTTTTTAAGTCTCACCTGGTCACCCTCAAGTGAGTCTCCTGCATCATTGCTACATTGGCCTTCAAACTTTTAAGATGCGCAAGCACCCTTGACCTCTTCACTGGACCACCTAACCCCCTGACACTCCACGTGACTATCCTAAATGGGAGTCTCTCACCCCCCCCCACCCCCCCCCCCCACCCCCCACCCCCCCCCCCACCCCCCACCGTCTTATCCAGCGTCATCATACCACCGGGCCCTACCCCATGAGCTTGACCCACCCCTATCCATTATTACCATCAAACCCCCTTCCCCCCCTCACAGAATCCTCCTCTGCACTCCCTCTTGAAAAAACTTCTCCCCATATCGATCCCTTCCCCATCCCCCCCCCCCCCCCCCCCACCCCACGTTCTCACCTCATAGGCCAATCAAAACCTGCTAACCAGGCTCCAATGTCCACAGCCCTCCTCCCACCTCACTTCTGTTCACTGTTCGACTTTAATTAGCTGGCGTGGGTGCCCCCTCCCCAAGGCATACCGTCCACTCCCACCCAGTCAGTGTTTACTGTTTTCACAAAATATTAACTTCAGCCCAATACTGTTGTTCTGGAAACAGAAATCATTCAACAGCTCTAATGAAAAGTCATCAATCTGAAACCTTAACTTTGTTTTTCTCGCTCTTTTCTATTTCCAGTATTTCCTGTTTCTAGTTCAGATTTCCATTATTTTGCTTCTATATATAAATCTTTTGTTCAATTGTGAGGCATGAATTTTGTTCCTGCGTTAGCACATTCATTATTAATATTGCACCTTGTAATTTCAATCCATGAATCTTCAGTTGATGGTTCAGTGATGCTATTGTTGATGCATTGATCCCTGCCTATCATCTCTACACTGTACATCATATCTCACAGAAGAATGCACACTGCCTTATCATTTACCCTGCCACGATGATCAGCTTCATCATTGATCCATCTCCCGATACATTGAGCTGTCCACCATTAGCACCTGTTCAGGATATTGGGGCTTCAGGGTCATGACCAATTATGGGGATTAATAAATGACAAAAAGAGTTGGTGGTAAAAAACAACTGAAAGTTCATGGAGGTCTGGAGCCTTTGTGGTTGAAACATAAATTGTCCGACAAAGTGTTCCAACTTGCTGTGTCTGTAATGGAAATATATTGTGACATCATGGACGGGATTCTCCGACCCCCTGCCGGATCGGAGAATCGCCGGGGGGGGGGGGGGGCACGTAAATCCCGCACCGCCGCTCCGATGCCGGCTGCCGAACTCTCAGGCACCGGTTTTCGGGTGGGGGCGGAGATCACATCGTGCCGGTCGGGGGACATTGGCCGCGGCCACTCCAGCAATTCTCCGGGCATCGATGGGCTGAGTGGTCACCCGTTCCTGGCCAGTTCCGCCGGCGTGAAATGGACATGGTCCATCCCGGCAGGACCTGGCTTGTCGGCCATCTAGCGGGGTCCTCAGGGGGGGGGGGGGGAGTGGGGGGAATTGGGGCCCACCGATCTGTGGGTGGGCCTGTGCTGTGGGGGCACTTTTTCCCTCTGCGCCGGCCTCTGTAAGGCTCCGCGGTGGCCGGCGCGGAGAAGAAACCCCCTGCGGATGCGCCAGAACACGCCGACAGTCCAGCGCATGCGCCAACTTGCGCCAGCCGGCGGCGGCCCTTCGGCCTTCCAAACCCCTCCAGCCCCGGCCTCGCCGCCGGATGTGCGAAGGATTCCGCAACTTCCGGGTAGCCCGACACCGGAGTGGTTCTTGCCGCTCTTGCTGCTGGTACGGGCCACCCCTCCAATTCTGGGAAACTCCGGGCAGATAGTCTTCAAAAAAACAAAAATTGCTTTGCCTTTTCATTATGGGATTCTTATCTACCTTACGCTCCGGTTTGTAAATTATTTTTATCCCTCTTTCCATCGCCTACATGATTTTTAAAATTCATTTATGGGATGCGGACGTCGCTGGTGAGACCAGCATTTATTGCCCATCCCTAATTGCTCTTCAGAAGGTGGTGATGAGTTGCCTTCTTGAACCGCTGCAATCCCTGAGGTGTAGGTACACCTACAGTACTGTCAGAGAGGAAGTTCCAGGATATTTCCCCAGCGACAGTGAAGGAACGACAATACATTTCTAATCAGGGTGGTGAGTGACTTGTAGGGAACCTCCAGGTGGTGCGGTTCCCAGGTATCTGCTGCTCTTGTCCTTTTAGATGGTAGCGGTCATGGGTTTGGAAGGTGCTGACTAAGGAACCTTGGTGAGTTACTGCCGTGCATCCTGTAGATGGTACACATGGCTGCCACTGTTTGTCAGTAGTGGAGGGCTTGAATGTTCGTGGAAGGGGGAGCAATCAAGCGGACTCCTTTGTCTTGGATGGTGTCGAGCTTCTTGAGTGTTGTTGGAGCGTTAATGGCCGTTTATGCCTCAGCCTCTGTGTATTTTATCAGTTTTGAGCTCATTCATTGGATGGGCCATTTATTTCCCATCCCTAATTAGCCTGGAGTAGGTGGTGGTGTGCTGTCTTCTTCAATGCTGCAATTCATGTGGTACACCCACAGCACTATTAGAAAGGGAGTTCCAGGAATTTTACACAGCTACAATGAAGGAACTGCAACGTATTTTCAAGTCAAGGTGGTGTGTAATTTGGAGGTTGTGAGTTTGGAAGGTACTTTTTTAAAAAATTTTCATGGGATGTGAGCGTCACTGGCTCAGCCAACATTTATTGCCCATCCCTGAGGCCATTTAAGAGTCAACTACATTGCTGTGGATCAGGAGTCACATCTCAGCCAGACCAGGTAAGGACAACAGATTTAGAACATAGAACATACAGTGCAGAAGAAGCCGATTCAGCCCATCGAGTCTGCACCGACCCACTTAAGCCCTCACTTCCACCCTATCCCCGTATCCCAATAACCCCTCCTAATCCTTTTGGGCACTCAGGGCAATTTAGGCCAATCCACCCAACCCTGCATATCTTTCGATTGTGGGAGGAAACCGGAGCACCCGGAGGAAACCCACGCAGACACGGGGAGAACGTGCAGACTCTGCACAGACAGTCACCCAGCAGGGAATCGAACCTGGGACAGCCACAGTGCTATCTACTTGTGCTACCATGCTGCCCACGATTTCCTTCCCTAAAGTGGATTAATGAACCACATGAGTTTTTACAACAATCGACAATGGTTTTGTGATCATTATTAGACTTTTAATTCCAGATCTATATTGAATTCCAATGTCACCACCTGCCCTGTTGGCATTCCAAACCCGGGTCTTCAGGGCATTAGCTTGGGTTTCTGGATTACTCATCCAAAGACAATACCACATCTCATTGCCATCCCGGGCAGGAAGAAGCCGCAGTGAGTTGCTAGAGTGCACCTTGCAGATGGTAGGCACTGCTGCCACGGTGCCCTGACGGCGGAGCGAGTGAATGCTTAAGGTAGTGAATGGGTTGCTATGCTTCAATTATGTCAAACGTTATATAACTTCCACAGAGTGGCAGTTTCCAGCGGATTGCCACACTCGTCAGATTTACCTGCGGTGGGATTCCTAAACCCCTGTCTCACCCAACCTTTCTCAGTCAGGCTGGGTGAGACAGCAGCAGAGAAGCTGGCCCCGGCAGCATCGTAGTGGACGAACTTGGGTGCAGAGAGGTAAGTCACTCCCCCTTTTAAGGCAGTAGCTTCTGGAAAGGGGAGGGTTAAAGGGAGAATTTACAGGGTAAGTTTTAAAGTTTAGGGAATGAAGAGGTGGTCGGATGGTTAGGGGTGGGACCCGGTGTGGGGGAGAGGGGGGCAGAGCCCGGGAGAAAGGGGTGATCATATTGCGTTGGGTTTGGGCTGGCGGGAAGGTTCAGGTCAGACCAGGGTGGGTGGGGGACTCGGCTGGGGAAGGGGTGGGGTTCAGGTCAGGTCAGGCCGGGGGGGGTGGGTGTAGGAGTGGTGTGGTGGGTCCACTGAATGAGTTGTGTGCGGGGTATTCTGTTCGAGGCTGGGTCTGGGTGTTTAAATACTTACTCTGGACTTGGAAGTTTTTTTCCGTCAACTTTTTCAGAGCAACTATCAAGGTAAAAGTGGCCAAACCATCCAAATTTAGCAATTTAAATTGCTTCTATCAGATGGTTCCCAGACCAGTGGAATTGTCCAGAGGAAGTTAGCACTGCTTGGCAATTACCAGGTAATCTCTTATGTGGGAATTTTCTAGAACGATTCCCTAGCGCATCATTGGAGTACCCCCTCTGACTTGCTCTTGTAGCCACAGTACTTACATGGCTGGTACAGTTAAGTTTCTATCAATGTTAATCCCTAAAATACTGATTGTCGGGGGCATTCAGTGATGGTAATGCCATTGAATGTCAAATATGGTTAGAGTCTAAAGGGAGCCAGTGGCATAGTGGTAGTCAACCAACAACCGGACGTGGTCATACTCACAGAATCATACCTTACAGACAACATCACAGACACCAATATCACCTTATGTCCAAACCCATTGGCAGCAGAGATAGTGACAGCACAGTAGTGTGCAGTCAGGAAAGAGTGAGATAGTGGCAGCACAGTAGTATGTAGTCAGGAAGGAGTGCGATAGTGGCAGCACAGTAGTATGTAGTCAGGAAGGAGTGAGATAGTGGCAGCACAGTAGTATGCAGTCAGGAAGGAGTTGCCCTGGGAGACCTCAACATCAATCTGGACCCCATGAAGTCTCATGGCTTCAGGTCAAACATGGGCAAGGAAATCTGCTAATTACCACATATCACCCACCCTCAGCTGATGAATCAGTTCTCTTCCATGTTGAACGCTACTTGCAGGAAGCACTAAGGGTGGCAAAGGCAAAAATATACTGCAATGTCCATCACCAAGAGTGGCTCGGTGGTACAACTTCTTACTGAGCTGCCTGAGTCCCAAAGACATACCTGCTAGACTGGGTCTGTGACAGGTGGTGAGGGTACAAACAAAAGGGAAAAACATACCAGGCCTCATCCTCACAAACCTGCCTTCCACAGATGTATCTGTCCACGACAGTATTGGTAGGAGTGCCACTGCACAGTCCTTGTGGAGACAAAGTTATGTTTCACATTGAGGATACCATCCATCGTGTTGTGTGACACTACCATCTTGCTAAATGGAATAGATTCAGAACAGATCTAGCAACTCAAGATTGAGCATCCATGAGATGCTGTGGGCCATCAGCAGCAGCAGAATTGTACTCAGCCACAATCTGTAATCTCATGGCCCGGCAAATCCCGTGTCATAATATCCACTCATGTATATAATGAGATGCAGACAGGCAGTGATTGACACACAGGATGACCAGCAAGCATCCAACACAGTACAGCCAATCACCAGACAGGACACTACCACTATAAAGCCAGAGGGCACTAGGTTTCCCGCTCTCTCGGGACCCAGCTACTGAGACAGTCAGAGTCCACGAGCTAGCCAGTGCAAACACCATGCGGTAGCTAGTAAGTCTGGTCAGGCTACTACAAGGCCACCAGTCAGATCAGTATAGTGTCGACCCACAGCTGAATATGTATAGCAGTTCTATAGTTGAATAAAACAGTGTTGGATCTTCTCCAGTGTTAGATGTCTGTTTCTAACTTCCCTGCATCAAGTGCAGTCCACATTGAACCAACCTGCCGAACACATCATCCCGCACTCTACCATTACCACCAAACCAGGGGATCAACCCTGGCTCAATGACGAGTGCAGGAAGGCATGCTAGGGCAGCATCAGGCATACCAAAAAATGTGGTGTCAAGCTGGTGAAGCTCTAACACAGGACTACTTGCATGCCAAACAACATAAGCAGCAAGTGATAGAGAAAAGCGATTCCACAACGGATAAGATCTGAGTTCTGCAGTCCTGCCACATCCAGCCGTGAATGGTGGTGGAAAATTAAACAACTCACTGGAGGAAGTAACGCCATTCTGAATGATGGAGGAGCCCAGCAATTCTGCGCAAAAGACAAAGCTGAAGTATTCCCAATAATTTTCAGCCACATGTGCCAAGTAGATGATCCATCTCGATGTCCTTCAGAGCTCTCCAGCATCACAGCTCCCAGTCTTCAGCCAATTCAATTCACCCGACGTGATATCACAAAATGGCTGAAGGCACTGGATACTACAAAGGCTCTGGGCCTTGACAATATTCCAGCAATAGTACTGAAGACCTATGCTCCAGAACTTGCTGCACCCCTAGCCAAGCTGTTCCAGTACAGCTACAAAACTGGCATCTACCTGGCAATGTGGAAAATTGCCCATGTATGTCCTGTACCCAAAAAGCAGGACAAATCCAACCTGGCCAATTACCGCCCTAGCAGTCTATTCTGAATCATCAGGAAAGTGATTGCTGAGGGTCACTCAGCTCCTGATCTCATTACAGCCTTGCTTCGAACATGGACAAAGAATTGAACTCCAGAGATAAGGGGCGAAATTCTCCGCGGACCGACGTGACGCCCATTTCCGGCGGGAAAAAGCGGTGCGCATGACTCTGGCGTCCGGGCCTTCTTTTAAGCCGGCAATCTCCGTTCACAGAGGGGCCAGCAGCGGACTGACGCGATACGCGTCAGTTTCTCCAGCTGCGAAGTGGCAAGTCCCGGCGTTTGTGTGGTGGGGAGAGAGAGAGACCCAGTGGGGTGGGGGGTGGGGGAAGAAGAGCGACCCGGCATTGATGATGGGGGGGGGGGGGGGGAGAAGAGCGACCCTGCATTGATGGGGGGGGGAGAAGAAGAGCGACCCGGCATTGATGGGGGGGGGGAGAAGAGCGACCCGACATTGATGGGGGGGGGGGAAGAAGAGCGACCCGGCATTGGGGGGGGGGGGGGGAAGAAGAGCGACCCGCATTGATGGGGGGGGGGGAAGAAGAGCGACCTGGCTTGGGGGGGGGGGGAAGAAGAGCGACCTGGCATTGGGGGGGGGGGGGGGGGGGGGGGGGGGGGGGGGGGGGGGGG